>NC_056626.2:275585392-276785392 GCF_002870075.4 Lactuca sativa
AATCCATCACATTTTTCGGCTTTTCATGAGCCATGCATGGATCCTCCCCTCCCTCTTTGAAAGGAAATGACCTTAATTCATCAAGGCCATCCTCAACAAGATACGGTGAAAGGTCTCCCACATTAAAGGTAGCATGCACTCCATGGTCTCGTCCCAGATCAACCTTATAAGTATTATCATTGACATGTGTCACCACTTTGTAAGGACCTTCAGCTCTTGGCATCAACTTTTGTTCTTCCTTTTGTTAGCAAAACGTTCTTTCCTCATATGCGCCTAAACCACGTCACCATCTTGTAAGACACGTGGTTTCCTATGCATGTTGGAATTATGTTTGTACACGTCATACACAGCTTCAATCTTCACACAAACTTGTTGGTGTAGTTACATCATGGCCTTCAAATTGTCATTTGCATCCTTGTGAACCAATTCACCATTTGGAAATGGAATGAAATACAAAGGCTTGTAAGGATTCACACCATACACCACTTACGTAGGCTTATAAGGACCTTCAGCTTTTGGCATCAACTTTTGTTTGGAAAACGTTCTTTCCTCATATGCACCAACACCAAATCACCATCTTGAAAGACACGAGGTTTCCTATACATGTTGGAATTCTGTTTGTACACGTCAATCACGGCTTCAATCTTCACACTAGCTTGTTGGTGTAGTTTCGTCATGGCCTTCAACTTGTCATTAGCATCCTTGTGAACCAATTCATCGTTTGGAAATGGAATAATATACAAAGGCTCGTAAGGATTCACACCATACACCCCTTACAAAGGCTTGTAAGGACCTTCAGCTCTTGGCATCAACTCTTGTTCAAAGTGAACAAAGGTTAGTTTGATTAAAATTTCATCTATCTCTTTTTTCCATGCATAATTGGCTTATATGAAGCCTTTATAACAAAGTTGGTGGTTACTAGCCACCCAACCAACTACTCAGTAAAACTAATAATGGAAATTAAAGAAACTCATGAAACCACACAAAAAAATGTCTGACACACTGATGAATGAAAAAAGTGTCCATGCTCCATTAAGGAGCAAAAAGAAGCATTAAAGTGTAATCCAAATCCACCAAAGAGTATCAACAATGGCTAGAAGGCTTGACGAAGCAAAAAAGTAACAGTTTTGAGCACTTATTAAGCCTTTAAAATGTTGCCCTAGCCTTCATGCGACCCTAATTTAATACGTAGGTTACCATGCACAACCCAACCATTGAGTACAAACCACCTTCTGGCCTACTAGTAATCACTAATCCATCACATTTTTCGGCTTTTCATGAGCCATGCATGGATCCTCCCCTCCCTCTTTGAAAGGAAATGACCTTAATTCATCAAGGCCATCCTCAACAAGATACGGTGAAAGGTCTCCCACATTAAAGGTAGCATGCACTCCATGGTCTCGTCCCACATCAGCCTTATAAGTATTATCATTGACATGTGTCACCACTTTGTAAGGACCTTCAGCTCTTGGCATCAACTTTTGTTCTTCCTTTTGTTAGCAAAACGTTCTTTCCTCATATGCGCCTAAACCACGTCACCATCTTGTAAGACACGTGGTTTCCTATGCATGTTGGAATTATGTTTGTACACGTCATACACAGCTTCAATCTTCACACAAACTTGTTGGTGTAGTTACATCATGGCCTTCAAATTGTCATTTGCATCCTTGTGAACCAATTCACCATTTGGAAATGGAATGAAATACAAAGGCTTATAAGGATTCACACCATACACCACTTACGTAGGCTTATAAGGACCTTCAGCTTTTGGCATCAACTTTTGTTTGGAAAACGTTCTTTCCTCATATGCACCAACACCAAATCACCATCTTGAAAGACACGAGGTTTCCTATACATGTTGGAATTCTGTTTGTACACGTCAATCACGGCTTCAATCTTCACACTAGCTTGTTGGTGTAGTTTCGTCATGGCCTTCAACTTGTCATTAGCATCCTTGTGAACCAATTCATCGTTTGGAAATGGAATAATATACAAAGGCTCGTAAGGATTCACACCATACACCACTTACAAAGGCTTGTAAGGACCTTCAGCTCTTGGCATCAACTCTTGTTCAAAGTGAACAAAGGTTAGTTTGATTAAAATTTCATCTATCTCTTTTTTCCATGCATAATTCGCTTATATGAAGCCTTTATAACAAAGTTGGTGGTTACTAGCCACCCAACCAACTACTCAGTAAAACTAATAATGGAAATTAAAGAAACTCATGAAACCACACAAAAAAACGTCTGACACACTGATGAATGAAAAAAGTGTCCATGCTCCATTAAGGAGCAAAAAGAAGCATTAAAGTGTAATCCAAATCCACCAAAGAGTATCAACAATGGCTAGAAGGCTTGACGAAGCAAAAAAGTAAAAGTTTTGAGCACTTATTAAGCCTTTAAAATGTTGCCCTAGCCTTCATGCGACCCTAATTTAATACGTAGGTTACCATGCACAACCCAACCATTGAGTACAAACCACCTTCTGGCCTACTAGTAATCACTAATCCATCACATTTTTCGGCTTTTCATGAGCCATGCATGGATCCTCCCCTCCCTCTTTGAAAGGAAATGACCTTAATTCATCAAGGCCATCCTCAACAAGATACGGTGAAAGGTCTCCTACATTAAAGGTAGCATGCACTCCATGGTCTCCTCCCAGATCAACCTTATAAGTATTATCATTGACATGTGTCACCACTTTGTAAGGACCTTCAGCTCTTGGCATCAACTTTTGTTCTTCCTTTTGTTAGCAAAACGTTCTTTCCTCATATGCGCCTAAACCACGTCACCATCTTGTAAGACACGTGGTTTCCTATGCATGTTGGAATTATGTTTGTACACGTCATACACAGCTTCAATCTTCACACAAACTTGTTGGTGTAGTTACATCATGGCCTTCAAATTGTCATTTGCATCCTTGTGAACCAATTCACCATTTGGAAATGGAATGAAATACAAAGGCTTGTAAGGATTCACACCATACACCACTTACGTAGGCTTATAAGGACCTTCAGCTTTTGGCATCAACTTTTGTTTGGAAAACGTTCTTTCCTCATATGCACCAACACCAAATCACCATCTTGAAAGACACGAGGTTTCCTATACATGTTGGAATTCTGTTTGTACACGTCAATCACGGCTTCAATCTTCACACTAGCTTGTTGGTGTAGTTTCGTCATGGCCTTCAACTTGTCATTAGCATCCTTGTGAACCAATTCATCGTTTGGAAATGGAATAATATACAAAGGCTCGTAAGGATTCACACCATACACCCCTTACAAAGGCTTGTAAGGACCTTCAGCTCTTGGCATCAACTCTTGTTCAAAGTGAACAAAGGTTAGTTTGATTAAAATTTCATCTATCTCTTTTTTCCATGCATAATTGGCTTATATGAAGCCTTTATAACAAAGTTGGTGGTTACTAGCCACCCAACCAACTACTCAGTAAAACTAATAATGGAAATTAAAGAAACTCATGAAAACACACAAAAAAACGTCTGACACACTGATGAATGAAAAAAGTGTCCATGCTCCATTAAGGAGCAAAAAGAAGCATTAAAGTGTAATCCAAATCCACCAAAGAGTATCAACAATGGCTAGAAGGCTTGACGAAGCAAAAAAGTAAAAGTTTTGAGCACTTATTAAGCCTTTAAGATGTTGCCCTAGCCTTCATGCGACCCTAATTTAATACGTAGGTTACCATGCACAACCCAACCATTGAGTACAAACCACCTTCTGGCCTACTAGTAATCACTAATCCATCACATTTTTCGGCTTTTCATGAGCCATGCATGGATCCACCCCTCCCTCTTTGAAAGGAAATGACCTTAATTCATCAAGGCCATCCTCAACAAGATACGGTGAAAGGTCTCCCACATTAAAGGTAGCATGCACTCCATGGTCTCGTCCCAGATCAACCTTATAAGTATTATCATTGACATGTGTCACCACTTTGTAAGGACCTTCAGCTCTTGGCATCAACTTTTGTTCTTCCTTTTGTTAGCAAAACGTTCTTTCCTCATATGCGCCTAAACCACGTCACCATCTTGTAAGACACGTGGTTTCCTATGCATGTTGGAATTATGTTTGTACACGTCATACACAGCTTCAATCTTCACACAAACTTGTTGGTGTAGTTACATCATGGCCTTCAAATTGTCATTTGCATCCTTGTGAACCAATTCACCATTTGGAAATGGAATGAAATACAAAGGCTTGTAAGGATTCACACCATACACCACTTACGTAGGCTTATAAGGACCTTCAGCTTTTGGCATCAACTTTTGTTTGGAAAACGTTCTTTCCTCATATGCACCAACACCAAATCACCATCTTGAAAGACACGAGGTTTCCTATACATGTTGGAATTCTGTTTGTACACGTCAATCACGGCTTCAATCTTCACACTAGCTTGTTGGTGTAGTTTCGTCATGGCCTTCAACTTGTCATTAGCATCCTTGTGAACCAATTCATCGTTTGGAAATGGAATAATATACAAAGGCTCGTAAGGATTCACACCATACACCACTTACAAAGGCTTGTAAGGACCTTCAGCTCTTGGCATCAACTCTTGTTCAAAGTGAACAAAGGTTAGTTTGATTAAAATTTCATCTATCTCTTTTTTCCATGCATAATTGGCTTATATGAAGCCTTTATAACAAAGTTGGTGGTTACTAGCCACCCAACCAACTACTCAGTAAAACTAATAATGGAAATTAAAGAAACTCATGAAACCACACAAAAAAAAGTCTGACACACTGATGAATGAAAAAAGTGTCCATGCTCCATTAAGGAGCAAAAAGAAGCATTAAAGTGTAATCCAAATCCACCAAAGAGTATCAACAATGGCTAGAAGGCTTGACGAAGCAAAAAAGTAAAAGTTTTGAGCACTTATTAAGCCTTTAAAATGTTGCCCTAGCCTTCATGCGACCCTAATTTAATACGTAGGTTACCATGCACAACCCAACCATTGAGTACAAACCACCTTCTGGCCTACTAGTAATCACTAATCCATCACATTTTTCGGCTTTTCATGAGCCATGCATGGATCCTCCCCTCCCTCTTTGAAAGGAAATGACCTTAATTCATCAAGGCCATCCTCAACAAGATACGGTGAAAGGTCTCCCACATTAAAGGTAGCATGCACTCCATGGTCTCGTCCCAGATCAACCTTATAAGTATTTTCATTGACATGTGTCACCACTTTGTAAGGACCTTCAGCTCTTGGCATCAACTTTTGTTCTTCCTTTTGTTAGCAAAACGTTCTTTCCTCATATGCGCCTAAACCACGTCACCATCTTGTAAGACACGTGGTTTCCTATGCATGTTGGAATTATGTTTGTACACGTCATACACAGCTTCAATCTTCACACAAACTTGTTGGTGTAGTTACATCATGGCCTTCAAATTGTCATTTGCATCCTTGTGAACCAATTCACCATTTGGAAATGGAATGAAATACAAAGGCTTGTAAGGATTCACACCATACACCACTTACGTAGGCTTATAAGGACCTTCAGCTTTTGGCATCAACTTTTGTTTGGAAAACGTTCTTTCCTCATATGCACCAACACCAAATCACCATCTTGAAAGACACGAGGTTTCCTATACATGTTGGAATTCTGTTTGTACACGTCAATCACGGCTTCAATCTTCACACTAGCTTGTTGGTGTAGTTTCGTCATGGCCTTCAACTTGTCATTAGCATCCTTGTGAACCAATTCATCGTTTGGAAATGGAATAATATACAAAGGCTCGTAAGGATTCACACCATACACCACTTACAAAGGCTTGTAAGGACCTTCAGCTCTTGGCATCAACTCTTGTTCAAAGTGAACAAAGGTTAGTTTGATTAAAATTTCATCTATCTCTTTTTTCCATGCATAATTCGCTTATATGAAGCCTTTATAACAAAGTTGGTGGTTACTAGCCACCCAACCAACTACTCAGTAAAACTAATAATGGAAATTAAAGAAACTCATGAAACCACACAAAAAAACGTCTGACACACTGATGAATGAAAAAAGTGTCCATGCTCCATTAAGGAGCAAAAAGAAGCATTAAAGTGTAATCCAAATCCACCAAAGAGTATCAACAATGGCTAGAAGGCTTGACGAAGCAAAAAAGTAAAAGTTTTGAGCACTTATTAAGCCTTTAAAATGTTGCCCTAGCCTTCATGCGACCCTAATTTAATACGTAGGTTACCATGCACAACCCAACCATTGAGTACAAACCACCTTCTGGCCTACTAGTAATCACTAATCCATCACATTTTTCGGCTTTTCATGAGCCATGCATGGATCCTCCCCTCCCTCTTTGAAAGGAAATGACCTTAATTCATCAAGGCCATCCTCAACAAGATACGGTGAAAGGTCTCCCACATTAAAGGTAGCATGCACTCCATGGTCTCGTCCCAGATCAACCTTATAAGTATTATCATTGACATGTGTCACCACTTTGTAAGGACCTTCAGCTCTTGGCATCAACTTTTGTTCTTCCTTTTGTTAGCAAAACGTTCTTTCCTCATATGCGCCTAAACCACGTCACCATCTTGTAAGACACGTGGTTTCCTATGCATGTTGGAATTATGTTTGTACACGTCATACACAGCTTCAATCTTCACACAAACTTGTTGGTGTAGTTACATCATGGCCTTCAAATTGTCATTTGCATCCTTGTGAACCAATTCACCATTTGGAAATGGAATGAAATACAAAGGCTTGTAAGGATTCACACCATACACCACTTACGTAGGCTTATAAGGACCTTCAGCTTTTGGCATCAACTTTTGTTTGGAAAACGTTCTTTCCTCATATGCACCAACACCAAATCACCATCTTGAAAGACACGAGGTTTCCTATACATGTTGGAATTCTGTTTGTACACGTCAATCACGGCTTCAATCTTCACACTAGCTTGTTGGTGTAGTTTCGTCATGGCCTTCAACTTGTCATTAGCATCCTTGTGAACCAATTCATCGTTTGGAAATGGAATAATATACAAAGGCTCGTAAGGATTCACACCATACACCCCTTACAAAGGCTTGTAAGGACCTTCAGCTCTTGGCATCAACTCTTGTTCAAAGTGAACAAAGGTTAGTTTGATTAAAATTTCATCTATCTCTTTTTTCCATGCATAATTGGCTTATATGAAGCCTTTATAACAAAGTTGGTGGTTACTAGCCACCCAACCAACTACTCAGTAAAACTAATAATGGAAATTAAAGAAACTCATGAAAACACACAAAAAAACGTCTGACACACTGATGAATGAAAAAAGTGTCCATGCTCCATTAAGGAGCAAAAAGAAGCATTAAAGTGTAATCCAAATCCACCAAAGAGTATCAACAATGGCTAGAAGGCTTGACGAAGCAAAAAAGTAAAAGTTTTGAGCACTTATTAAGCCTTTAAGATGTTGCCCTAGCCTTCATGCGACCCTAATTTAATACGTAGGTTACCATGCACAACCCAACCATTGAGTACAAACCACCTTCTGGCCTACTAGTAATCACTAATCCATCACATTTTTCGGCTTTTCATGAGCCATGCATGGATCCACCCCTCCCTCTTTGAAAGGAAATGACCTTAATTCATCAAGGCCATCCTCAACAAGATACGGTGAAAGGTCTCCCACATTAAAGGTAGCATGCACTCCATGGTCTCGTCCCAGATCAACCTTATAAGTATTATCATTGACATGTGTCACCACTTTGTAAGGACCTTCAGCTCTTGGCATCAACTTTTGTTCTTCCTTTTGTTAGCAAAACGTTCTTTCCTCATATGCGCCTAAACCACGTCACCATCTTGTAAGACACGTGGTTTCCTATGCATGTTGGAATTATGTTTGTACACGTCATACACAGCTTCAATCTTCACACAAACTTGTTGGTGTAGTTACATCATGGCCTTCAAATTGTCATTTGCATCCTTGTGAACCAATTCACCATTTGGAAATGGAATGAAATACAAAGGCTTGTAAGGATTCACACCATACACCACTTACGTAGGCTTATAAGGACCTTCAGCTTTTGGCATCAACTTTTGTTTGGAAAACGTTCTTTCCTCATATGCACCAACACCAAATCACCATCTTGAAAGACACGAGGTTTCCTATACATGTTGGAATTCTGTTTGTACACGTCAATCACGGCTTCAATCTTCACACTAGCTTGTTGGTGTAGTTTCGTCATGGCCTTCAACTTGTCATTAGCATCCTTGTGAACCAATTCATCGTTTGGAAATGGAATAATATACAAAGGCTCGTAAGGATTCACACCATACACCACTTACAAAGGCTTGTAAGGACCTTCAGCTCTTGGCATCAACTCTTGTTCAAAGTGAACAAAGGTTAGTTTGATTAAAATTTCATCTATCTCTTTTTTCCATGCATAATTGGCTTATATGAAGCCTTTATAACAAAGTTGGTGGTTACTAGCCACCCAACCAACTACTCAGTAAAACTAATAATGGAAATTAAAGAAACTCATGAAACCACACAAAAAAAAGTCTGACACACTGATGAATGAAAAAAGTGTCCATGCTCCATTAAGGAGCAAAAAGAAGCATTAAAGTGTAATCCAAATCCACCAAAGAGTATCAACAATGGCTAGAAGGCTTGACGAAGCAAAAAAGTAAAAGTTTTGAGCACTTATTAAGCCTTTAAAATGTTGCCCTAGCCTTCATGCGACCCTAATTTAATACGTAGGTTACCATGCACAACCCAACCATTGAGTACAAACCACCTTCTGGCCTACTAGTAATCACTAATCCATCACATTTTTCGGCTTTTCATGAGCCATGCATGGATCCTCCCCTCCCTCTTTGAAAGGAAATGACCTTAATTCATCAAGGCCATCCTCAACAAGATACGGTGAAAGGTCTCCCACATTAAAGGTAGCATGCACTCCATGGTCTCGTCCCAGATCAACCTTATAAGTATTTTCATTGACATGTGTCACCACTTTGTAAGGACCTTCAGCTCTTGGCATCAACTTTTGTTCTTCCTTTTGTTAGCAAAACGTTCTTTCCTCATATGCGCCTAAACCACGTCACCATCTTGTAAGACACGTGGTTTCCTATGCATGTTGGAATTATGTTTGTACACGTCATACACAGCTTCAATCTTCACACAAACTTGTTGGTGTAGTTACATCATGGCCTTCAAATTGTCATTTGCATCCTTGTGAACCAATTCACCATTTGGAAATGGAATGAAATACAAAGGCTTGTAAGGATTCACACCATACACCACTTACGTAGGCTTATAAGGACCTTCAGCTTTTGGCATCAACTTTTGTTTGGAAAACGTTCTTTCCTCATATGCACCAACACCAAATCACCATCTTGAAAGACACGAGGTTTCCTATACATGTTGGAATTCTGTTTGTACACGTCAATCACGGCTTCAATCTTCACACTAGCTTGTTGGTGTAGTTTCGTCATGGCCTTCAACTTGTCATTAGCATCCTTGTGAACCAATTCATCGTTTGGAAATGGAATAATATACAAAGGCTCGTAAGGATTCACACCATACACCACTTACAAAGGCTTGTAAGGACCTTCAGCTCTTGGCATCAACTCTTGTTCAAAGTGAACAAAGGTTAGTTTGATTAAAATTTCATCTATCTCTTTTTTCCATGCATAATTCGCTTATATGAAGCCTTTATAACAAAGTTGGTGGTTACTAGCCACCCAACCAACTACTCAGTAAAACTAATAATGGAAATTAAAGAAACTCATGAAACCACACAAAAAAACGTCTGACACACTGATGAATGAAAAAAGTGTCCATGCTCCATTAAGGAGCAAAAAGAAGCATTAAAGTGTAATCCAAATCCACCAAAGAGTATCAACAATGGCTAGAAGGCTTGACGAAGCAAAAAAGTAAAAGTTTTGAGCACTTATTAAGCCTTTAAAATGTTGCCCTAGCCTTCATGCGACCCTAATTTAATACGTAGGTTACCATGCACAACCCAACCATTGAGTACAAACCACCTTCTGGCCTACTAGTAATCACTAATCCATCACATTTTTCGGCTTTTCATGAGCCATGCATGGATCCTCCCCTCCCTCTTTGAAAGGAAATGACCTTAATTCATCAAGGCCATCCTCAACAAGATACGGTGAAAGGTCTCCCACATTAAAGGTAGCATGCACTCCATGGTCTCGTCCCAGATCAACCTTATAAGTATTATCATTGACATGTGTCACCACTTTGTAAGGACCTTCAGCTCTTGGCATCAACTTTTGTTCTTCCTTTTGTTAGCAAAACGTTCTTTCCTCATATGCGCCTAAACCACGTCACCATCTTGTAAGACACGTGGTTTCCTATGCATGTTGGAATTATGTTTGTACACGTCATACACAGCTTCAATCTTCACACAAACTTGTTGGTGTAGTTACATCATGGCCTTCAAATTGTCATTTGCATCCTTGTGAACCAATTCACCATTTGGAAATGGAATGAAATACAAAGGCTTGTAAGGATTCACACCATACACCACTTACGTAGGCTTATAAGGACCTTCAGCTTTTGGCATCAACTTTTGTTTGGAAAACGTTCTTTCCTCATATGCACCAACACCAAATCACCATCTTGAAAGACACGAGGTTTCCTATACATGTTGGAATTCTGTTTGTACACGTCAATCACGGCTTCAATCTTCACACTAGCTTGTTGGTGTAGTTTCGTCATGGCCTTCAACTTGTCATTAGCATCCTTGTGAACCAATTCATCGTTTGGAAATGGAATAATATACAAAGGCTCGTAAGGATTCACACCATACACCCCTTACAAAGGCTTGTAAGGACCTTCAGCTCTTGGCATCAACTCTTGTTCAAAGTGAACAAAGGTTAGTTTGATTAAAATTTCATCTATCTCTTTTTTCCATGCATAATTGGCTTATATGAAGCCTTTATAACAAAGTTGGTGGTTACTAGCCACCCAACCAACTACTCAGTAAAACTAATAATGGAAATTAAAGAAACTCATGAAACCACACAAAAAAACGTCTGACACACTGATGAATGAAAAAAGTGTCCATGCTCCATTAAGGAGCAAAAAGAAGCATTAAAGTGTAATCCAAATCCACCAAAGAGTATCAACAATGGCTAGAAGGCTTGACGAAGCAAAAAAGTAAAAGTTTTGAGCACTTATTAAGCCTTTAAAATGTTGCCCTAGCCTTCATGCGACCCTAATTTAATACGTAGGTTACCATGCACAACCCAACCATTGAGTACAAACCACCTTCTGGCCTACTAGTAATCACTAATCCATCACATTTTTCGGCTTTTCATGAGCCATGCATGGATCCTCCCCTCCCTCTTTGAAAGGAAATGACCTTAATTCATCAAGGCCATCCTCAACAAGATACGGTGAAAGGTCTCCCACATTAAAGGTAGCATGCACTCCATGGTCTCGTCCCAGATCAACCTTATAAGTATTATCATTGACATGTGTCACCACTTTGTAAGGACCTTCAGCTCTTGGCATCAACTTTTGTTCTTCCTTTTGTTAGCAAAACGTTCTTTCCTCATATGCGCCTAAACCACGTCACCATCTTGTAAGACACGTGGTTTCCTATGCATGTTGGAATTATGTTTGTACACGTCATACACAGCTTCAATCTTCACACAAACTTGTTGGTGTAGTTACATCATGGCCTTCAAATTGTCATTTGCATCCTTGTGAACCAATTCACCATTTGGAAATGGAATGAAATACAAAGGCTTGTAAGGATTCACACCATACACCACTTACGTAGGCTTATAAGGACCTTCAGCTTTTGGCATCAACTTTTGTTTGGAAAACGTTCTTTCCTCATATGCACCAACACCAAATCACCATCTTGAAAGACACGAGGTTTCCTATACATGTTGGAATTCTGTTTGTACACGTCAATCACGGCTTCAATCTTCACACTAGCTTGTTGGTGTAGTTTCGTCATGGCCTTCAACTTGTCATTAGCATCCTTGTGAACCAATTCATCGTTTGGAAATGGAATAATATACAAAGGCTCGTAAGGATTCACACCATACACCCCTTACAAAGGCTTGTAAGGACCTTCAGCTCTTGGCATCAACTCTTGTTCAAAGTGAACAAAGGTTAGTTTGATTAAAATTTCATCTATCTCTTTTTTCCATGCATAATTGGCTTATATGAAGCCTTTATAACAAAGTTGGTGGTTACTAGCCACCCAACCAACTACTCAGTAAAACTAATAATGGAAATTAAAGAAACTCATGAAACCACACAAAAAAACGTCTGACACACTGATGAATGAAAAAAGTGTCCATGCTCCATTAAGGAGCAAAAAGAAGCATTAAAGTGTAATCCAAATCCACCAAAGAGTATCAACAATGGCTAGAAGGCTTGACGAAGCAAAAAAGTAAAAGTTTTGAGCACTTATTAAGCCTTTAAGATGTTGCCCTAGCCTTCATGCGACCCTAATTTAATACGTAGGTTACCATGCACAACCCAACCATTGAGTACAAACCACCTTCTGGCCTACTAGTAATCACTAATCCATCACATTTTTCGGCTTTTCATGAGCCATGCATGGATCCACCCCTCCCTCTTTGAAAGGAAATGACCTTAATTCATCAAGGCCATCCTCAACAAGATACGGTGAAAGGTCTCCCACATTAAAGGTAGCATGCACTCCATGGTCTCGTCCCAGATCAACCTTATAAGTATTATCATTGACATGTGTCACCACTTTGTAAGGACCTTCAGCTCTTGGCATCAACTTTTGTTCTTCCTTTTGTTAGCAAAACGTTCTTTCCTCATATGCGCCTAAACCACGTCACCATCTTGTAAGACACGTGGTTTCCTATGCATGTTGGAATTATGTTTGTACACGTCATACACAGCTTCAATCTTCACACAAACTTGTTGGTGTAGTTACATCATGGCCTTCAAATTGTCATTTGCATCCTTGTGAACCAATTCACCATTTGGAAATGGAATGAAATACAAAGGCTTGTAAGGATTCACACCATACACCACTTACGTAGGCTTATAAGGACCTTCAGCTTTTGGCATCAACTTTTGTTTGGAAAACGTTCTTTCCTCATATGCACCAACACCAAATCACCATCTTGAAAGACACGAGGTTTCCTATACATGTTGGAATTCTGTTTGTACACGTCAATCACGGCTTCAATCTTCACACTAGCTTGTTGGTGTAGTTTCGTCATGGCCTTCAACTTGTCATTAGCATCCTTGTGAACCAATTCATCGTTTGGAAATGGAATAATATACAAAGGCTCGTAAGGATTCACACCATACACCACTTACAAAGGCTTGTAAGGACCTTCAGCTCTTGGCATCAACTCTTGTTCAAAGTGAACAAAGGTTAGTTTGATTAAAATTTCATCTATCTCTTTTTTCCATGCATAATTCGCTTATATGAAGCCTTTATAACAAAGTTGGTGGTTACTAGCCACCCAACCAACTACTCAGTAAAACTAATAATGGAAATTAAAGAAACTCATGAAACCACACAAAAAAAAGTCTGACACACTGATGAATGAAAAAAGTGTCCATGCTCCATTAAGGAGCAAAAAGAAGCATTAAAGTGTAATCCAAATCCACCAAAGAGTATCAACAATGGCTAGAAGGCTTGACGAAGCAAAAAAGTAAAAGTTTTGAGCACTTATTAAGCCTTTAAAATGTTGCCCTAGCCTTCATGCGACCCTAATTTAATACGTAGGTTACCATGCACAACCCAACCATTGAGTACAAACCACCTTCTGGCCTACTAGTAATCACTAATCCATCACATTTTTCGGCTTTTCATGAGCCATGCATGGATCCTCCCCTCCCTCTTTGAAAGGAAATGACCTTAATTCATCAAGGCCATCCTCAACAAGATACGGTGAAAGGTCTCCCACATTAAAGGTAGCATGCACTCCATGGTCTCGTCCCAGATCAACCTTATAAGTATTATCATTGACATGTGTCACCACTTTGTAAGGACCTTCAGCTCTTGGCATCAACTTTTGTTCTTCCTTTTGTTAGCAAAACGTTCTTTCCTCATATGCGCCTAAACCACGTCACCATCTTGTAAGACACGTGGTTTCCTATGCATGTTGGAATTATGTTTGTACACGTCATACACAGCTTCAATCTTCACACAAACTTGTTGGTGTAGTTACATCATGGCCTTCAAATTGTCATTTGCATCCTTGTGAACCAATTCACCATTTGGAAATGGAATGAAATACAAAGGCTTGTAAGGATTCACACCATACACCACTTACGTAGGCTTATAAGGACCTTCAGCTTTTGGCATCAACTTTTGTTTGGAAAACGTTCTTTCCTCATATGCACCAACACCAAATCACCATCTTGAAAGACACGAGGTTTCCTATACATGTTGGAATTCTGTTTGTACACGTCAATCACGGCTTCAATCTTCACACTAGCTTGTTGGTGTAGTTTCGTCATGGCCTTCAACTTGTCATTAGCATCCTTGTGAACCAATTCATCGTTTGGAAATGGAATAATATACAAAGGCTCGTAAGGATTCACACCATACACCACTTACAAAGGCTTGTAAGGACCTTCAGCTCTTGGCATCAACTCTTGTTCAAAGTGAACAAAGGTTAGTTTGATTAAAATTTCATCTATCTCTTTTTTCCATGCATAATTCGCTTATATGAAGCCTTTATAACAAAGTTGGTGGTTACTAGCCACCCAACCAACTACTCAGTAAAACTAATAATGGAAATTAAAGAAACTCATGAAACCACACAAAAAAACGTCTGACACACTGATGAATGAAAAAAGTGTCCATGCTCCATTAAGGAGCAAAAAGAAGCATTAAAGTGTAATCCAAATCCACCAAAGAGTATCAACAATGGCTAGAAGGCTTGACGAAGCAAAAAAGTAAAAGTTTTGAGCACTTATTAAGCCTTTAAAATGTTGCCCTAGCCTTCATGCGACCCTAATTTAATACGTAGGTTACCATGCACAACCCAACCATTGAGTACAAACCACCTTCTGGCCTACTAGTAATCACTAATCCATCACATTTTTCGGCTTTTCATGAGCCATGCATGGATCCTCCCCTCCCTCTTTGAAAGGAAATGACCTTAATTCATCAAGGCCATCCTCAACAAGATACGGTGAAAGGTCTCCCACATTAAAGGTAGCATGCACTCCATGGTCTCGTCCCAGATCAACCTTATAAGTATTATCATTGACATGTGTCACCACTTTGTAAGGACCTTCAGCTCTTGGCATCAACTTTTGTTCTTCCTTTTGTTAGCAAAACGTTCTTTCCTCATATGCGCCTAAACCACGTCACCATCTTGTAAGACACGTGGTTTCCTATGCATGTTGGAATTATGTTTGTACACGTCATACACAGCTTCAATCTTCACACAAACTTGTTGGTGTAGTTACATCATGGCCTTCAAATTGTCATTTGCATCCTTGTGAACCAATTCACCATTTGGAAATGGAATGAAATACAAAGGCTTGTAAGGATTCACACCATACACCACTTACGTAGGCTTATAAGGACCTTCAGCTTTTGGCATCAACTTTTGTTTGGAAAACGTTCTTTCCTCATATGCACCAACACCAAATCACCATCTTGAAAGACACGAGGTTTCCTATACATGTTGGAATTCTGTTTGTACACGTCAATCACGGCTTCAATCTTCACACTAGCTTGTTGGTGTAGTTTCGTCATGGCCTTCAACTTGTCATTAGCATCCTTGTGAACCAATTCATCGTTTGGAAATGGAATAATATACAAAGGCTCGTAAGGATTCACACCATACACCCCTTACAAAGGCTTGTAAGGACCTTCAGCTCTTGGCATCAACTCTTGTTCAAAGTGAACAAAGGTTAGTTTGATTAAAATTTCATCTATCTCTTTTTTCCATGCATAATTGGCTTATATGAAGCCTTTATAACAAAGTTGGTGGTTACTAGCCACCCAACCAACTACTCAGTAAAACTAATAATGGAAATTAAAGAAACTCATGAAACCACACAAAAAAACGTCTGACACACTGATGAATGAAAAAAGTGTCCATGCTCCATTAAGGAGCAAAAAGAAGCATTAAAGTGTAATCCAAATCCACCAAAGAGTATCAACAATGGCTAGAAGGCTTGACGAAGCAAAAAAGTAACAGTTTTTAGCACTTATTAAGCCTTTAAAATGTTGCCCTAGCCTTCATGCGACCCTAATTTAATACGTAGGTTACCATGCACAACCCAACCATTGAGTACAAACCACCTTCTGGCCTACTAGTAATCACTAATCCATCACATTTTTCGGCTTTTCATGAGCCATGCATGGATCCTCCCCTCCCTCTTTGAAAGGAAATGACCTTAATTCATCAAGGCCATCCTCAACAAGATACGGTGAAAGGTCTCCCACATTAAAGGTAGCATGCACTCCATGGTCTCGTCCCAGATCAGCCTTATAAGTATTATCATTGACATGTGTCACCACTTTGTAAGGACCTTCAGCTCTTGGCATCAACTTTTGTTCTTCCTTTTGTTAGCAAAACGTTCTTTCCTCATATGCGCCTAAACCACGTCACCATCTTGTAAGACACGTGGTTTCCTATGCATGTTGGAATTATGTTTGTACACGTCATACACAGCTTCAATCTTCACACAAACTTGTTGGTGTAGTTACATCATGGCCTTCAAATTGTCATTTGCATCCTTGTGAACCAATTCACCATTTGGAAATGGAATGAAATACAAAGGCTTATAAGGATTCACACCATACACCACTTACGTAGGCTTATAAGGACCTTCAGCTTTTGGCATCAACTTTTGTTTGGAAAACGTTCTTTCCTCATATGCACCAACACCAAATCACCATCTTGAAAGACACGAGGTTTCCTATACATGTTGGAATTCTGTTTGTACACGTCAATCACGGCTTCAATCTTCACACTAGCTTGTTGGTGTAGTTTCGTCATGGCCTTCAACTTGTCATTAGCATCCTTGTGAACCAATTCATCGTTTGGAAATGGAATAATATACAAAGGCTCGTAAGGATTCACACCATACACCACTTACAAAGGCTTGTAAGGACCTTCAGCTCTTGGCATCAACTCTTGTTCAAAGTGAACAAAGGTTAGTTTGATTAAAATTTCATCTATCTCTTTTTTCCATGCATAATTCGCTTATATGAAGCCTTTATAACAAAGTTGGTGGTTACTAGCCACCCAACCAACTACTCAGTAAAACTAATAATGGAAATTAAAGAAACTCATGAAACCACACAAAAAAACGTCTGACACACTGATGAATGAAAAAAGTGTCCATGCTCCATTAAGGAGCAAAAAGAAGCATTAAAGTGTAATCCAAATCCACCAAAGAGTATCAACAATGGCTAGAAGGCTTGACGAAGCAAAAAAGTAAAAGTTTTGAGCACTTATTAAGCCTTTAAAATGTTGCCCTAGCCTTCATGCGACCCTAATTTAATACGTAGGTTACCATGCACAACCCAACCATTGAGTACAAACCACCTTCTGGCCTACTAGTAATCACTAATCCATCACATTTTTCGGCTTTTCATGAGCCATGCATGGATCCTCCCCTCCCTCTTTGAAAGGAAATGACCTTAATTCATCAAGGCCATCCTCAACAAGATACGGTGAAAGGTCTCCTACATTAAAGGTAGCATGCACTCCATGGTCTCCTCCCAGATCAACCTTATAAGTATTATCATTGACATGTGTCACCACTTTGTAAGGACCTTCAGCTCTTGGCATCAACTTTTGTTCTTCCTTTTGTTAGCAAAACGTTCTTTCCTCATATGCGCCTAAACCACGTCACCATCTTGTAAGACACGTGGTTTCCTATGCATGTTGGAATTATGTTTGTACACGTCATACACAGCTTCAATCTTCACACAAACTTGTTGGTGTAGTTACATCATGGCCTTCAAATTGTCATTTGCATCCTTGTGAACCAATTCACCATTTGGAAATGGAATGAAATACAAAGGCTTGTAAGGATTCACACCATACACCACTTACGTAGGCTTATAAGGACCTTCAGCTTTTGGCATCAACTTTTGTTTGGAAAACGTTCTTTCCTCATATGCACCAACACCAAATCACCATCTTGAAAGACACGAGGTTTCCTATACATGTTGGAATTCTGTTTGTACACGTCAATCACGGCTTCAATCTTCACACTAGCTTGTTGGTGTAGTTTCGTCATGGCCTTCAACTTGTCATTAGCATCCTTGTGAACCAATTCATCGTTTGGAAATGGAATAATATACAAAGGCTCGTAAGGATTCACACCATACACCCCTTACAAAGGCTTGTAAGGACCTTCAGCTCTTGGCATCAACTCTTGTTCAAAGTGAACAAAGGTTAGTTTGATTAAAATTTCATCTATCTCTTTTTTCCATGCATAATTGGCTTATATGAAGCCTTTATAACAAAGTTGGTGGTTACTAGCCACCCAACCAACTACTCAGTAAAACTAATAATGGAAATTAAAGAAACTCATGAAAACACACAAAAAAACGTCTGACACACTGATGAATGAAAAAAGTGTCCATGCTCCATTAAGGAGCAAAAAGAAGCATTAAAGTGTAATCCAAATCCACCAAAGAGTATCAACAATGGCTAGAAGGCTTGACGAAGCAAAAAAGTAAAAGTTTTGAGCACTTATTAAGCCTTTAAGATGTTGCCCTAGCCTTCATGCGACCCTAATTTAATACGTAGGTTACCATGCACAACCCAACCATTGAGTACAAACCACCTTCTGGCCTACTAGTAATCACTAATCCATCACATTTTTCGGCTTTTCATGAGCCATGCATGGATCCACCCCTCCCTCTTTGAAAGGAAATGACCTTAATTCATCAAGGCCATCCTCAACAAGATACGGTGAAAGGTCTCCCACATTAAAGGTAGCATGCACTCCATGGTCTCGTCCCAGATCAACCTTATAAGTATTATCATTGACATGTGTCACCACTTTGTAAGGACCTTCAGCTCTTGGCATCAACTTTTGTTCTTCCTTTTGTTAGCAAAACGTTCTTTCCTCATATGCGCCTAAACCACGTCACCATCTTGTAAGACACGTGGTTTCCTATGCATGTTGGAATTATGTTTGTACACGTCATACACAGCTTCAATCTTCACACAAACTTGTTGGTGTAGTTACATCATGGCCTTCAAATTGTCATTTGCATCCTTGTGAACCAATTCACCATTTGGAAATGGAATGAAATACAAAGGCTTGTAAGGATTCACACCATACACCACTTACGTAGGCTTATAAGGACCTTCAGCTTTTGGCATCAACTTTTGTTTGGAAAACGTTCTTTCCTCATATGCACCAACACCAAATCACCATCTTGAAAGACACGAGGTTTCCTATACATGTTGGAATTCTGTTTGTACACGTCAATCACGGCTTCAATCTTCACACTAGCTTGTTGGTGTAGTTTCGTCATGGCCTTCAACTTGTCATTAGCATCCTTGTGAACCAATTCATCGTTTGGAAATGGAATAATATACAAAGGCTCGTAAGGATTCACACCATACACCACTTACAAAGGCTTGTAAGGACCTTCAGCTCTTGGCATCAACTCTTGTTCAAAGTGAACAAAGGTTAGTTTGATTAAAATTTCATCTATCTCTTTTTTCCATGCATAATTGGCTTATATGAAGCCTTTATAACAAAGTTGGTGGTTACTAGCCACCCAACCAACTACTCAGTAAAACTAATAATGGAAATTAAAGAAACTCATGAAACCACACAAAAAAAAGTCTGACACACTGATGAATGAAAAAAGTGTCCATGCTCCATTAAGGAGCAAAAAGAAGCATTAAAGTGTAATCCAAATCCACCAAAGAGTATCAACAATGGCTAGAAGGCTTGACGAAGCAAAAAAGTAAAAGTTTTGAGCACTTATTAAGCCTTTAAAATGTTGCCCTAGCCTTCATGCGACCCTAATTTAATACGTAGGTTACCATGCACAACCCAACCATTGAGTACAAACCACCTTCTGGCCTACTAGTAATCACTAATCCATCACATTTTTCGGCTTTTCATGAGCCATGCATGGATCCTCCCCTCCCTCTTTGAAAGGAAATGACCTTAATTCATCAAGGCCATCCTCAACAAGATACGGTGAAAGGTCTCCCACATTAAAGGTAGCATGCACTCCATGGTCTCGTCCCAGATCAACCTTATAAGTATTTTCATTGACATGTGTCACCACTTTGTAAGGACCTTCAGCTCTTGGCATCAACTTTTGTTCTTCCTTTTGTTAGCAAAACGTTCTTTCCTCATATGCGCCTAAACCACGTCACCATCTTGTAAGACACGTGGTTTCCTATGCATGTTGGAATTATGTTTGTACACGTCATACACAGCTTCAATCTTCACACAAACTTGTTGGTGTAGTTACATCATGGCCTTCAAATTGTCATTTGCATCCTTGTGAACCAATTCACCATTTGGAAATGGAATGAAATACAAAGGCTTGTAAGGATTCACACCATACACCACTTACGTAGGCTTATAAGGACCTTCAGCTTTTGGCATCAACTTTTGTTTGGAAAACGTTCTTTCCTCATATGCACCAACACCAAATCACCATCTTGAAAGACACGAGGTTTCCTATACATGTTGGAATTCTGTTTGTACACGTCAATCACGGCTTCAATCTTCACACTAGCTTGTTGGTGTAGTTTCGTCATGGCCTTCAACTTGTCATTAGCATCCTTGTGAACCAATTCATCGTTTGGAAATGGAATAATATACAAAGGCTCGTAAGGATTCACACCATACACCACTTACAAAGGCTTGTAAGGACCTTCAGCTCTTGGCATCAACTCTTGTTCAAAGTGAACAAAGGTTAGTTTGATTAAAATTTCATCTATCTCTTTTTTCCATGCATAATTCGCTTATATGAAGCCTTTATAACAAAGTTGGTGGTTACTAGCCACCCAACCAACTACTCAGTAAAACTAATAATGGAAATTAAAGAAACTCATGAAACCACACAAAAAAACGTCTGACACACTGATGAATGAAAAAAGTGTCCATGCTCCATTAAGGAGCAAAAAGAAGCATTAAAGTGTAATCCAAATCCACCAAAGAGTATCAACAATGGCTAGAAGGCTTGACGAAGCAAAAAAGTAAAAGTTTTGAGCACTTATTAAGCCTTTAAAATGTTGCCCTAGCCTTCATGCGACCCTAATTTAATACGTAGGTTACCATGCACAACCCAACCATTGAGTACAAACCACCTTCTGGCCTACTAGTAATCACTAATCCATCACATTTTTCGGCTTTTCATGAGCCATGCATGGATCCTCCCCTCCCTCTTTGAAAGGAAATGACCTTAATTCATCAAGGCCATCCTCAACAAGATACGGTGAAAGGTCTCCCACATTAAAGGTAGCATGCACTCCATGGTCTCGTCCCAGATCAACCTTATAAGTATTATCATTGACATGTGTCACCACTTTGTAAGGACCTTCAGCTCTTGGCATCAACTTTTGTTCTTCCTTTTGTTAGCAAAACGTTCTTTCCTCATATGCGCCTAAACCACGTCACCATCTTGTAAGACACGTGGTTTCCTATGCATGTTGGAATTATGTTTGTACACGTCATACACAGCTTCAATCTTCACACAAACTTGTTGGTGTAGTTACATCATGGCCTTCAAATTGTCATTTGCATCCTTGTGAACCAATTCACCATTTGGAAATGGAATGAAATACAAAGGCTTGTAAGGATTCACACCATACACCACTTACGTAGGCTTATAAGGACCTTCAGCTTTTGGCATCAACTTTTGTTTGGAAAACGTTCTTTCCTCATATGCACCAACACCAAATCACCATCTTGAAAGACACGAGGTTTCCTATACATGTTGGAATTCTGTTTGTACACGTCAATCACGGCTTCAATCTTCACACTAGCTTGTTGGTGTAGTTTCGTCATGGCCTTCAACTTGTCATTAGCATCCTTGTGAACCAATTCATCGTTTGGAAATGGAATAATATACAAAGGCTCGTAAGGATTCACACCATACACCACTTACAAAGGCTTGTAAGGACCTTCAGCTCTTGGCATCAACTCTTGTTCAAAGTGAACAAAGGTTAGTTTGATTAAAATTTCATCTATCTCTTTTTTCCATGCATAATTCGCTTATATGAAGCCTTTATAACAAAGTTGGTGGTTACTAGCCACCCAACCAACTACTCAGTAAAACTAATAATGGAAATTAAAGAAACTCATGAAACCACACAAAAAAACGTCTGACACACTGATGAATGAAAAAAGTGTCCATGCTCCATTAAGGAGCAAAAAGAAGCATTAAAGTGTAATCCAAATCCACCAAAGAGTATCAACAATGGCTAGAAGGCTTGACGAAGCAAAAAAGTAAAAGTTTTGAGCACTTATTAAGCCTTTAAAATGTTGCCCTAGCCTTCATGCGACCCTAATTTAATACGTAGGTTACCATGCACAACCCAACCATTGAGTACAAACCACCTTCTGGCCTACTAGTAATCACTAATCCATCACATTTTTCGGCTTTTCATGAGCCATGCATGGATCCTCCCCTCCCTCTTTGAAAGGAAATGACCTTAATTCATCAAGGCCATCCTCAACAAGATACGGTGAAAGGTCTCCCACATTAAAGGTAGCATGCACTCCATGGTCTCGTCCCAGATCAACCTTATAAGTATTATCATTGACATGTGTCACCACTTTGTAAGGACCTTCAGCTCTTGGCATCAACTTTTGTTCTTCCTTTTGTTAGCAAAACGTTCTTTCCTCATATGCGCCTAAACCACGTCACCATCTTGTAAGACACGTGGTTTCCTATGCATGTTGGAATTATGTTTGTACACGTCATACACAGCTTCAATCTTCACACAAACTTGTTGGTGTAGTTACATCATGGCCTTCAAATTGTCATTTGCATCCTTGTGAACCAATTCACCATTTGGAAATGGAATGAAATACAAAGGCTTGTAAGGATTCACACCATACACCACTTACGTAGGCTTATAAGGACCTTCAGCTTTTGGCATCAACTTTTGTTTGGAAAACGTTCTTTCCTCATATGCACCAACACCAAATCACCATCTTGAAAGACACGAGGTTTCCTATACATGTTGGAATTCTGTTTGTACACGTCAATCACGGCTTCAATCTTCACACTAGCTTGTTGGTGTAGTTTCGTCATGGCCTTCAACTTGTCATTAGCATCCTTGTGAACCAATTCATCGTTTGGAAATGGAATAATATACAAAGGCTCGTAAGGATTCACACCATACACCCCTTACAAAGGCTTGTAAGGACCTTCAGCTCTTGGCATCAACTCTTGTTCAAAGTGAACAAAGGTTAGTTTGATTAAAATTTCATCTATCTCTTTTTTCCATGCATAATTGGCTTATATGAAGCCTTTATAACAAAGTTGGTGGTTACTAGCCACCCAACCAACTACTCAGTAAAACTAATAATGGAAATTAAAGAAACTCATGAAACCACACAAAAAAACGTCTGACACACTGATGAATGAAAAAAGTGTCCATGCTCCATTAAGGAGCAAAAAGAAGCATTAAAGTGTAATCCAAATCCACCAAAGAGTATCAACAATGGCTAGAAGGCTTGACGAAGCAAAAAAGTAAAAGTTTTGAGCACTTATTAAGCCTTTAAGATGTTGCCCTAGCCTTCATGCGACCCTAATTTAATACGTAGGTTACCATGCACAACCCAACCATTGAGTACAAACCACCTTCTGGCCTACTAGTAATCACTAATCCATCACATTTTTCGGCTTTTCATGAGCCATGCATGGATCCACCCCTCCCTCTTTGAAAGGAAATGACCTTAATTCATCAAGGCCATCCTCAACAAGATACGGTGAAAGGTCTCCCACATTAAAGGTAGCATGCACTCCATGGTCTCGTCCCAGATCAACCTTATAAGTATTATCATTGACATGTGTCACCACTTTGTAAGGACCTTCAGCTCTTGGCATCAACTTTTGTTCTTCCTTTTGTTAGCAAAACGTTCTTTCCTCATATGCGCCTAAACCACGTCACCATCTTGTAAGACACGTGGTTTCCTATGCATGTTGGAATTATGTTTGTACACGTCATACACAGCTTCAATCTTCACACAAACTTGTTGGTGTAGTTACATCATGGCCTTCAAATTGTCATTTGCATCCTTGTGAACCAATTCACCATTTGGAAATGGAATGAAATACAAAGGCTTGTAAGGATTCACACCATACACCACTTACGTAGGCTTATAAGGACCTTCAGCTTTTGGCATCAACTTTTGTTTGGAAAACGTTCTTTCCTCATATGCACCAACACCAAATCACCATCTTGAAAGACACGAGGTTTCCTATACATGTTGGAATTCTGTTTGTACACGTCAATCACGGCTTCAATCTTCACACTAGCTTGTTGGTGTAGTTTCGTCATGGCCTTCAACTTGTCATTAGCATCCTTGTGAACCAATTCATCGTTTGGAAATGGAATAATATACAAAGGCTCGTAAGGATTCACACCATACACCACTTACAAAGGCTTGTAAGGACCTTCAGCTCTTGGCATCAACTCTTGTTCAAAGTGAACAAAGGTTAGTTTGATTAAAATTTCATCTATCTCTTTTTTCCATGCATAATTGGCTTATATGAAGCCTTTATAACAAAGTTGGTGGTTACTAGCCACCCAACCAACTACTCAGTAAAACTAATAATGGAAATTAAAGAAACTCATGAAACCACACAAAAAAAAGTCTGACACACTGATGAATGAAAAAAGTGTCCATGCTCCATTAAGGAGCAAAAAGAAGCATTAAAGTGTAATCCAAATCCACCAAAGAGTATCAACAATGGCTAGAAGGCTTGACGAAGCAAAAAAGTAAAAGTTTTGAGCACTTATTAAGCCTTTAAAATGTTGCCCTAGCCTTCATGCGACCCTAATTTAATACGTAGGTTACCATGCACAACCCAACCATTGAGTACAAACCACCTTCTGGCCTACTAGTAATCACTAATCCATCACATTTTTCGGCTTTTCATGAGCCATGCATGGATCCTCCCCTCCCTCTTTGAAAGGAAATGACCTTAATTCATCAAGGCCATCCTCAACAAGATACGGTGAAAGGTCTCCCACATTAAAGGTAGCATGCACTCCATGGTCTCGTCCCAGATCAACCTTATAAGTATTATCATTGACATGTGTCACCACTTTGTAAGGACCTTCAGCTCTTGGCATCAACTTTTGTTCTTCCTTTTGTTAGCAAAACGTTCTTTCCTCATATGCGCCTAAACCACGTCACCATCTTGTAAGACACGTGGTTTCCTATGCATGTTGGAATTATGTTTGTACACGTCATACACAGCTTCAATCTTCACACAAACTTGTTGGTGTAGTTACATCATGGCCTTCAAATTGTCATTTGCATCCTTGTGAACCAATTCACCATTTGGAAATGGAATGAAATACAAAGGCTTGTAAGGATTCACACCATACACCACTTACGTAGGCTTATAAGGACCTTCAGCTTTTGGCATCAACTTTTGTTTGGAAAACGTTCTTTCCTCATATGCACCAACACCAAATCACCATCTTGAAAGACACGAGGTTTCCTATACATGTTGGAATTCTGTTTGTACACGTCAATCACGGCTTCAATCTTCACACTAGCTTGTTGGTGTAGTTTCGTCATGGCCTTCAACTTGTCATTAGCATCCTTGTGAACCAATTCATCGTTTGGAAATGGAATAATATACAAAGGCTCGTAAGGATTCACACCATACACCACTTACAAAGGCTTGTAAGGACCTTCAGCTCTTGGCATCAACTCTTGTTCAAAGTGAACAAAGGTTAGTTTGATTAAAATTTCATCTATCTCTTTTTTCCATGCATAATTCGCTTATATGAAGCCTTTATAACAAAGTTGGTGGTTACTAGCCACCCAACCAACTACTCAGTAAAACTAATAATGGAAATTAAAGAAACTCATGAAACCACACAAAAAAACGTCTGACACACTGATGAATGAAAAAAGTGTCCATGCTCCATTAAGGAGCAAAAAGAAGCATTAAAGTGTAATCCAAATCCACCAAAGAGTATCAACAATGGCTAGAAGGCTTGACGAAGCAAAAAAGTAAAAGTTTTGAGCACTTATTAAGCCTTTAAAATGTTGCCCTAGCCTTCATGCGACCCTAATTTAATACGTAGGTTACCATGCACAACCCAACCATTGAGTACAAACCACCTTCTGGCCTACTAGTAATCACTAATCCATCACATTTTTCGGCTTTTCATGAGCCATGCATGGATCCTCCCCTCCCTCTTTGAAAGGAAATGACCTTAATTCATCAAGGCCATCCTCAACAAGATACGGTGAAAGGTCTCCCACATTAAAGGTAGCATGCACTCCATGGTCTCGTCCCAGATCAACCTTATAAGTATTATCATTGACATGTGTCACCACTTTGTAAGGACCTTCAGCTCTTGGCATCAACTTTTGTTCTTCCTTTTGTTAGCAAAACGTTCTTTCCTCATATGCGCCTAAACCACGTCACCATCTTGTAAGACACGTGGTTTCCTATGCATGTTGGAATTATGTTTGTACACGTCATACACAGCTTCAATCTTCACACAAACTTGTTGGTGTAGTTACATCATGGCCTTCAAATTGTCATTTGCATCCTTGTGAACCAATTCACCATTTGGAAATGGAATGAAATACAAAGGCTTGTAAGGATTCACACCATACACCACTTACGTAGGCTTATAAGGACCTTCAGCTTTTGGCATCAACTTTTGTTTGGAAAACGTTCTTTCCTCATATGCACCAACACCAAATCACCATCTTGAAAGACACGAGGTTTCCTATACATGTTGGAATTCTGTTTGTACACGTCAATCACGGCTTCAATCTTCACACTAGCTTGTTGGTGTAGTTTCGTCATGGCCTTCAACTTGTCATTAGCATCCTTGTGAACCAATTCATCGTTTGGAAATGGAATAATATACAAAGGCTCGTAAGGATTCACACCATACACCCCTTACAAAGGCTTGTAAGGACCTTCAGCTCTTGGCATCAACTCTTGTTCAAAGTGAACAAAGGTTAGTTTGATTAAAATTTCATCTATCTCTTTTTTCCATGCATAATTGGCTTATATGAAGCCTTTATAACAAAGTTGGTGGTTACTAGCCACCCAACCAACTACTCAGTAAAACTAATAATGGAAATTAAAGAAACTCATGAAACCACACAAAAAAACGTCTGACACACTGATGAATGAAAAAAGTGTCCATGCTCCATTAAGGAGCAAAAAGAAGCATTAAAGTGTAATCCAAATCCACCAAAGAGTATCAACAATGGCTAGAAGGCTTGACGAAGCAAAAAAGTAAAAGTTTTGAGCACTTATTAAGCCTTTAAAATGTTGCCCTAGCCTTCATGCGACCCTAATTTAATACGTAGGTTACCATGCACAACCCAACCATTGAGTACAAACCACCTTCTGGCCTACTAGTAATCACTAATCCATCACATTTTTCGGCTTTTCATGAGCCATGCATGGATCCTCCCCTCCCTCTTTGAAAGGAAATGACCTTAATTCATCAAGGCCATCCTCAACAAGATACGGTGAAAGGTCTCCCACATTAAAGGTAGCATGCACTCCATGGTCTCGTCCCAGATCAACCTTATAAGTATTATCATTGACATGTGTCACCACTTTGTAAGGACCTTCAGCTCTTGGCATCAACTTTTGTTCTTCCTTTTGTTAGCAAAACGTTCTTTCCTCATATGCGCCTAAACCACGTCACCATCTTGTAAGACACGTGGTTTCCTATGCATGTTGGAATTATGTTTGTACACGTCATACACAGCTTCAATCTTCACACAAACTTGTTGGTGTAGTTACATCATGGCCTTCAAATTGTCATTTGCATCCTTGTGAACCAATTCACCATTTGGAAATGGAATGAAATACAAAGGCTTGTACGGATTCACACCATACACCACTTACGTAGGCTTATAAGGACCTTCAGCTTTTGGCATCAACTTTTGTTTGGAAAACGTTCTTTCCTCATATGCACCAACACCAAATCACCATCTTGAAAGACACGAGGTTTCCTATACATGTTGGAATTCTGTTTGTACACGTCAATCACGGCTTCAATCTTCACACTAGCTTGTTGGTGTAGTTTCGTCATGGCCTTCAACTTGTCATTAGCATCCTTGTGAACCAATTCATCGTTTGGAAATGGAATAATATACAAAGGCTCGTAAGGATTCACACCATACACCACTTACAAAGGCTTGTAAGGACCTTCAGCTCTTGGCATCAACTCTTGTTCAAAGTGAACAAAGGTTAGTTTGATTAAAATTTCATCTATCTCTTTTTTCCATGCATAATTGGCTTATATGAAGCCTTTATAACAAAGTTGGTGGTTACTAGCCACCCAACCAACTACTCAGTAAAACTAATAATGGAAATTAAAGAAACTCATGAAACCACACAAAAAAAAGTCTGACACACTGATGAATGAAAAAAGTGTCCATGCTCCATTAAGGAGCAAAAAGAAGCATTAAAGTGTAATCCAAATCCACCAAAGAGTATCAACAATGGCTAGAAGGCTTGACGAAGCAAAAAAGTAAAAGTTTTGAGCACTTATTAAGCCTTTAAAATGTTGCCCTAGCCTTCATGCGACCCTAATTTAATACGTAGGTTACCATGCACAACCCAACCATTGAGTACAAACCACCTTCTGGCCTACTAGTAATCACTAATCCATCACATTTTTCGGCTTTTCATGAGCCATGCATGGATCCTCCCCTCCCTCTTTGAAAGGAAATGACCTTAATTCATCAAGGCCATCCTCAACAAGATACGGTGAAAGGTCTCCCACATTAAAGGTAGCATGCACTCCATGGTCTCGTCCCAGATCAACCTTATAAGTATTATCATTGACATGTGTCACCACTTTGTAAGGACCTTCAGCTCTTGGCATCAACTTTTGTTCTTCCTTTTGTTAGCAAAACGTTCTTTCCTCATATGCGCCTAAACCACGTCACCATCTTGTAAGACACGTGGTTTCCTATGCATGTTGGAATTATGTTTGTACACGTCATACACAGCTTCAATCTTCACACAAACTTGTTGGTGTAGTTACATCATGGCCTTCAAATTGTCATTTGCATCCTTGTGAACCAATTCACCATTTGGAAATGGAATGAAATACAAAGGCTTGTAAGGATTCACACCATACACCACTTACGTAGGCTTATAAGGACCTTCAGCTTTTGGCATCAACTTTTGTTTGGAAAACGTTCTTTCCTCATATGCACCAACACCAAATCACCATCTTGAAAGACACGAGGTTTCCTATACATGTTGGAATTCTGTTTGTACACGTCAATCACGGCTTCAATCTTCACACTAGCTTGTTGGTGTAGTTTCGTCATGGCCTTCAACTTGTCATTAGCATCCTTGTGAACCAATTCATCGTTTGGAAATGGAATAATATACAAAGGCTCGTAAGGATTCACACCATACACCCCTTACAAAGGCTTGTAAGGACCTTCAGCTCTTGGCATCAACTCTTGTTCAAAGTGAACAAAGGTTAGTTTGATTAAAATTTCATCTATCTCTTTTTTCCATGCATAATTGGCTTATATGAAGCCTTTATAACAAAGTTGGTGGTTACTAGCCACCCAACCAACTACTCAGTAAAACTAATAATGGAAATTAAAGAAACTCATGAAACCACACAAAAAAACGTCTGACACACTGATGAATGAAAAAAGTGTCCATGCTCCATTAAGGAGCAAAAAGAAGCATTAAAGTGTAATCCAAATCCACCAAAGAGTATCAACAATGGCTAGAAGGCTTGACGAAGCAAAAAAGTAAAAGTTTTGAGCACTTATTAAGCCTTTAAAATGTTGCCCTAGCCTTCATGCGACCCTAATTTAATACGTAGGTTACCATGCACAACCCAACCATTGAGTACAAACCACCTTCTGGCCTACTAGTAATCACTAATCCATCACATTTTTCGGCTTTTCATGAGCCATGCATGGATCCTCCCCTCCCTCTTTGAAAGGAAATGACCTTAATTCATCAAGGCCATCCTCAACAAGATACGGTGAAAGGTCTCCCACATTAAAGGTAGCATGCACTCCATGGTCTCGTCCCAGATCAACCTTATAAGTATTATCATTGACATGTGTCACCACTTTGTAAGGACCTTCAGCTCTTGGCATCAACTTTTGTTCTTCCTTTTGTTAGCAAAACGTTCTTTCCTCATATGCGCCTAAACCACGTCACCATCTTGTAAGACACGTGGTTTCCTATGCATGTTGGAATTATGTTTGTACACGTCATACACAGCTTCAATCTTCACACAAACTTGTTGGTGTAGTTACATCATGGCCTTCAAATTGTCATTTGCATCCTTGTGAACCAATTCACCATTTGGAAATGGAATGAAATACAAAGGCTTGTACGGATTCACACCATACACCACTTACGTAGGCTTATAAGGACCTTCAGCTTTTGGCATCAACTTTTGTTTGGAAAACGTTCTTTCCTCATATGCACCAACACCAAATCACCATCTTGAAAGACACGAGGTTTCCTATACATGTTGGAATTCTGTTTGTACACGTCAATCACGGCTTCAATCTTCACACTAGCTTGTTGGTGTAGTTTCGTCATGGCCTTCAACTTGTCATTAGCATCCTTGTGAACCAATTCATCGTTTGGAAATGGAATAATATACAAAGGCTCGTAAGGATTCACACCATACACCACTTACAAAGGCTTGTAAGGACCTTCAGCTCTTGGCATCAACTCTTGTTCAAAGTGAACAAAGGTTAGTTTGATTAAAATTTCATCTATCTCTTTTTTCCATGCATAATTGGCTTATATGAAGCCTTTATAACAAAGTTGGTGGTTACTAGCCACCCAACCAACTACTCAGTAAAACTAATAATGGAAATTAAAGAAACTCATGAAACCACACAAAAAAAAGTCTGACACACTGATGAATGAAAAAAGTGTCCATGCTCCATTAAGGAGCAAAAAGAAGCATTAAAGTGTAATCCAAATCCACCAAAGAGTATCAACAATGGCTAGAAGGCTTGACGAAGCAAAAAAGTAAAAGTTTTGAGCACTTATTAAGCCTTTAAAATGTTGCCCTAGCCTTCATGCGACCCTAATTTAATACGTAGGTTACCATGCACAACCCAACCATTGAGTACAAACCACCTTCTGGCCTACTAGTAATCACTAATCCATCACATTTTTCGGCTTTTCATGAGCCATGCATGGATCCTCCCCTCCCTCTTTGAAAGGAAATGACCTTAATTCATCAAGGCCATCCTCAACAAGATACGGTGAAAGGTCTCCCACATTAAAGGTAGCATGCACTCCATGGTCTCGTCCCAGATCAACCTTATAAGTATTATCATTGACATGTGTCACCACTTTGTAAGGACCTTCAGCTCTTGGCATCAACTTTTGTTCTTCCTTTTGTTAGCAAAACGTTCTTTCCTCATATGCGCCTAAACCACGTCACCATCTTGTAAGACACGTGGTTTCCTATGCATGTTGGAATTATGTTTGTACACGTCATACACAGCTTCAATCTTCACACAAACTTGTTGGTGTAGTTACATCATGGCCTTCAAATTGTCATTTGCATCCTTGTGAACCAATTCACCATTTGGAAATGGAATGAAATACAAAGGCTTGTAAGGATTCACACCATACACCACTTACGTAGGCTTATAAGGACCTTCAGCTTTTGGCATCAACTTTTGTTTGGAAAACGTTCTTTCCTCATATGCACCAACACCAAATCACCATCTTGAAAGACACGAGGTTTCCTATACATGTTGGAATTCTGTTTGTACACGTCAATCACGGCTTCAATCTTCACACTAGCTTGTTGGTGTAGTTTCGTCATGGCCTTCAACTTGTCATTAGCATCCTTGTGAACCAATTCATCGTTTGGAAATGGAATAATATACAAAGGCTCGTAAGGATTCACACCATACACCACTTACAAAGGCTTGTAAGGACCTTCAGCTCTTGGCATCAACTCTTGTTCAAAGTGAACAAAGGTTAGTTTGATTAAAATTTCATCTATCTCTTTTTTCCATGCATAATTCGCTTATATGAAGCCTTTATAACAAAGTTGGTGGTTACTAGCCACCCAACCAACTACTCAGTAAAACTAATAATGGAAATTAAAGAAACTCATGAAACCACACAAAAAAACGTCTGACACACTGATGAATGAAAAAAGTGTCCATGCTCCATTAAGGAGCAAAAAGAAGCATTAAAGTGTAATCCAAATCCACCAAAGAGTATCAACAATGGCTAGAAGGCTTGACGAAGCAAAAAAGTAAAAGTTTTGAGCACTTATTAAGCCTTTAAAATGTTGCCCTAGCCTTCATGCGACCCTAATTTAATACGTAGGTTACCATGCACAACCCAACCATTGAGTACAAACCACCTTCTGGCCTACTAGTAATCACTAATCCATCACATTTTTCGGCTTTTCATGAGCCATGCATGGATCCTCCCCTCCCTCTTTGAAAGGAAATGACCTTAATTCATCAAGGCCATCCTCAACAAGATACGGTGAAAGGTCTCCCACATTAAAGGTAGCATGCACTCCATGGTCTCGTCCCAGATCAACCTTATAAGTATTATCATTGACATGTGTCACCACTTTGTAAGGACCTTCAGCTCTTGGCATCAACTTTTGTTCTTCCTTTTGTTAGCAAAACGTTCTTTCCTCATATGCGCCTAAACCACGTCACCATCTTGTAAGACACGTGGTTTCCTATGCATGTTGGAATTATGTTTGTACACGTCATACACAGCTTCAATCTTCACACAAACTTGTTGGTGTAGTTACATCATGGCCTTCAAATTGTCATTTGCATCCTTGTGAACCAATTCACCATTTGGAAATGGAATGAAATACAAAGGCTTGTAAGGATTCACACCATACACCACTTACGTAGGCTTATAAGGACCTTCAGCTTTTGGCATCAACTTTTGTTTGGAAAACGTTCTTTCCTCATATGCACCAACACCAAATCACCATCTTGAAAGACACGAGGTTTCCTATACATGTTGGAATTCTGTTTGTACACGTCAATCACGGCTTCAATCTTCACACTAGCTTGTTGGTGTAGTTTCGTCATGGCCTTCAACTTGTCATTAGCATCCTTGTGAACCAATTCATCGTTTGGAAATGGAATAATATACAAAGGCTCGTAAGGATTCACACCATACACCCCTTACAAAGGCTTGTAAGGACCTTCAGCTCTTGGCATCAACTCTTGTTCAAAGTGAACAAAGGTTAGTTTGATTAAAATTTCATCTATCTCTTTTTTCCATGCATAATTGGCTTATATGAAGCCTTTATAACAAAGTTGGTGGTTACTAGCCACCCAACCAACTACTCAGTAAAACTAATAATGGAAATTAAAGAAACTCATGAAACCACACAAAAAACGTCTGACACACTGATGAATGAAAAAAGTGTCCATGCTCCATTAAGGAGCAAAAAGAAGCATTAAAGTGTAATCCAAATCCACCAAAGAGTATCAACAATGGCTAGAAGGCTTGACGAAGCAAAAAAGTAAAAGTTTTGAGCACTTATTAAGCCTTTAAAATGTTGCCCGAGCCTTCATGCGACCCTAATTTAATACGTAGGTTACCATGCACAACCCAACCATTGAGTACAAACCACCTTCTGGCCTACTAGTAATCACTAATCCATCACATTTTTTGGCTTTTCATGAGCCATGCATGGATCCACCCCTCCCTCTTTGAAAGGAAATGACCTTAATTCATCAAGGCCATCCTCAACAAGATACGGTGAAAGGTCTCCCACATTAAAGGTAGCATGCACTCCATGGTCTCGTCCCAGATCAACCTTATAAGTATTATCATTGACATGTGTCACCACTTTGTAAGGACCTTCAGCTCTTGGCATCAACTTTTGTTCTTCCTTTTGTTAGCAAAACGTTCTTTCCTCATATGCGCCTAAACCACGTCACCATCTTGTAAGACACGTGGTTTCCTATGCATGTTGGAATTATGTTTGTACACGTCATACACAGCTTCAATCTTCACACAAACTTGTTGGTGTAGTTACATCATGGCCTTCAAATTGTCATTTGCATCCTTGTGAACCAATTCACCATTTGGAAATGGAATGAAATACAAAGGCTTGTAAGGATTCACACCATACACCACTTACGTAGGCTTATAAGGACCTTCAGCTTTTGGCATCAACTTTTGTTTGGAAAACGTTCTTTCCTCATATGCACCAACACCAAATCACCATCTTGAAAGACACGAGGTTTCCTATACATGTTGGAATTCTGTTTGTACACGTCAATCACGGCTTCAATCTTCACACTAGCTTGTTGGTGTAGTTTCGTCATGGCCTTCAACTTGTCATTAGCATCCTTGTGAACCAATTCATCGTTTGGAAATGGAATAATATACAAAGGCTCGTAAGGATTCACACCATACACCACTTACAAAGGCTTGTAAGGACCTTCAGCTCTTGGCATCAACTCTTGTTCAAAGTGAACAAAGGTTAGTTTGATTAAAATTTCATCTATCTCTTTTTTCCATGCATAATTGTCTTATATGAAGCCTTTATAACAAAGTTGGTGGTTACTAGCCACCCAACCAACTACTCAGTAAAACTAATAATGGAAATTAAAGAAACTCATGAAACCACACAAAAAAACGTCTGACACACTGATGAATGAAAAAAGTGTCCATGCTCCATTAAGGAGCAAAAAGAAGCATTAAAGTGTAATCCAAATCCACCAAAGAGTATCAACAATGGCTAGAAGGCTTGACGAAGCAAAAAAGTAACAGTTTTGAGCACTTATTAAGCCTTTAAAATGTTGCCCTAGCCTTCATGCGACCCTAATTTAATACGTAGGTTACCATGCACAACCCAACCATTGAGTACAAACCACCTTCTGGCCTACTAGTAATCACTAATCCATCACATTTTTCGGCTTTTCATGAGCCATGCATGGATCCTCCCCTCCCTCTTTGAAAGGAAATGACCTTAATTCATCAAGGCCATCCTCAACAAGATACGGTGAAAGGTCTCCCACATTAAAGGTAGCATGCACTCCATGGTCTCGTCCCAGATCAACCTTATAAGTATTATCATTGACATGTGTCACCACTTTGTAAGGACCTTCAGCTCTTGGCATCAACTTTTGTTCTTCCTTTTGTTAGCAAAACGTTCTTTCCTCATATGCGCCTAAACCACGTCACCATCTTGTAAGACACGTGGTTTCCTATGCATGTTGGAATTATGTTTGTACACGTCATACACAGCTTCAATCTTCACACAAACTTGTTGGTGTAGTTACATCATGGCCTTCAAATTGTCATTTGCATCCTTGTGAACCAATTCACCATTTGGAAATGGAATGAAATACAAAGGCTTGTAAGGATTCACACCATACACCACTTACGTAGGCTTATAAGGACCTTCAGCTTTTGGCATCAACTTTTGTTTGGAAAACGTTCTTTCCTCATATGCACCAACACCAAATCACCATCTTGAAAGACACGAGGTTTCCTATACATGTTCGAATTCTGTTTGTACACGTCAATCACGGCTTCAATCTTCACACTAGCTTGTTGGTGTAGTTTCGTCATGGCCTTCAACTTGTCATTAGCATCCTTGTGAACCAATTCATCGTTTGGAAATGGAATAATATACAAAGGCTCGTAAGGATTCACACCATACACCACTTATAAAGGCTTGTAAGGACCTTCAGCTCTTGGCATCAACTCTTGTTCAAAGTGAACAAAGGTTAGTTTGATTAAAATTTCATCTATCTCTTTTTTCCATGCATAATTGGCTTATATGAAGCCTTTATAACAAAGTTGGTGGTTACTAGCCACCCAACCAACTACTCAGTAAAACTAATAATGGAAATTAAAGAAACTCATGAAACCACACAAAAAAACGTCTGACACACTAACGAATGAAAAAATTGTCCATGCTCCATTAAGGAGCAAAAAGAAGCATTAAAGTGTAATCCAAATCCACCAAAGAGTATCAACAATGGCTAGAAGGCTTGACGAAGCAAAAAAGTAACAGTTTTGAGCACTTATTAAGCCTTTAAAATGTTGCCCTAGCCTTCATGCGACCCTAATTTAATACGTAGGTTACCATGCACAACCCAACCATTGAGTACAAACCACCTTCTGGCCTACTAGTAATCACTAATCCATCACATTTTTCGGCTTTTCATGAGCCATGCATGGATCCTCCCCTCCCTCTTTGAAAGGAAATGACCTTAATTCATCAAGGCCATCCTCAACAAGATACGGTGAAAGGTCTCCCACATTAAAGGTAGCATGCACTCCATGGTCTCGTCCCAGATCAACCTTATAAGTATTATCATTGACATGTGTCACCACTTTGTAAGGACCTTCAGCTCTTGGCATCAACTTTTGTTCTTCCTTTTGTTAGCAAAACGTTCTTTCCTCATATGCGCCTAAACCACGTCACCATCTTGTAAGACACGTGGTTTCCTATGCATGTTGGAATTATGTTTGTACACGTCATACACAGCTTCAATCTTCATACAAACTTGTTGGTGTAGTTACATCATGGCCTTCAAATTGTCATTTGCATCCTTGTGAACCAATTCACCATTTGGAAATGGAATGAAATACAAAGGCTTGTAAGGATTCACACCATACACCACTTACGTAGGCTTATAAGGACCTTCAGCTTTTGGCATCAACTTTTGTTTGGAAAACGTTCTTTCCTCATATGCACCAACACCAAATCACCATCTTGAAAGACACGAGGTTTCCTATACATGTTCGAATTCTGTTTGTACACGTCAATCACGGCTTCAATCTTCACACTAGCTTGTTGGTGTAGTTTCGTCATGGCCTTCAACTTGTCATTAGCATCCTTGTGAACCAATTCATCGTTTGGAAATGGAATAATATACAAAGGCTCGTAAGGATTCACACCATACACCACTTATAAAGGCTTGTAAGGACCTTCAGCTCTTGGCATCAACTCTTGTTCAAAGTGAACAAAGGTTAGTTTGATTAAAATTTCATCTATCTCTTTTTTCCATGCATAATTGGCTTATATGAAGCCTTTATAACAAAGTTGGTGGTTACTAGCCACCCAACCAACTACTCAGTAAAACTAATAATGGAAATTAAAGAAACTCATGAAACCACACAAAAAAACGTCTGACACACTAACGAATGAAAAAATTGTCCATGCTCCATTAAGGAGCAAAAAGAAGCATTAAAGTGTAATCCAAATCCACCAAAGAGTATCAACAATGGCTAGAAGGCTTGACGAAGCAAAAAAGTAAAAGTTTTGAGCACTTATTAAGCCTTTAAAATGTTGCCCTAGCCTTCATGCGACCCTAATTTAATACGTAGGTTACCATGCACAACCCAACCATTGAGTACAAACCACCTTCTGGCCTACTAGTAATCACTAATCCATCACATTTTTCGGCTTTTCATGAGCCATGCATGGATCCTCCCCTCCCTCTTTGAAAGGAAATGACCTTAATTCATCAAGGCCATCCTCAACAAGATACGGTGAAAGGTCTCCCACATTAAAGGTAGCATGCACTCCATGGTCTCGTCCCAGATCAACCTTATAAGTATTATCATTGACATGTGTCACCACTTTGTAAGGACCTTCAGCTCTTGGCATCAACTTTTGTTCTTCCTTTTGTTAGCAAAACGTTCTTTCCTCATATGCGCCTAAACCACGTCACCATCTTGTAAGACACGTGGTTTCCTATGCATGTTGGAATTATGTTTGTACACGTCATACACAGCTTCAATCTTCACACAAACTTGTTGATGTAGTTACATCATGGCCTTCAAATTGTCGTTTGCATCCTTGTGAACCAATTCACCATTTGGAAATGGAATGAAATACAAAGGCTTGTAAGGATTCACACCATACACCACTTACGTAGGCTTATAAGGACCTTCAGCTTTTGGCATCAACTTTTGTTTGGAAAACGTTCTTTCCTCATATGCACCAACACCAAATCACCATCTTGAAAGACACGAGGTTTCCTATACATGTTGGAATTCTGTTTGTACACGTCAATCACGGCTTCAATCTTCACACTAGCTTGTTGGTGTAGTTTCGTCATGGCCTTCAACTTGTCATTAGCATCCTTGTGAACCAATTCATCGTTTGGAAATGGAATAATATACAAAGGCTCGTAAGGATTCACACCATACACCACTTACAAAGGCTTGTAAGGACCTTCAGCTCTTGGCATCAACTCTTGTTCAAAGTGAACAAAGGTTAGTTTGATTAAAATTTCATCTATCTCTTTTTTCCATGCATAATTGTCTTATATGAAGCCTTTATAACAAAGTTGGTGGTTACTAGCCACCCAACCAACTACTCAGTAAAACTAATAATGGAAATTAAAGAAACTCATGAAACCACACAAAAAAACGTCTGACACACTGATGAATGAAAAAAGTGTCCATGCTCCATTAAGGAGCAAAAAGAAGCATTAAAGTGTAATCCAAATCCACCAAAGAGTATCAACAATGGCTAGAAGGCTTGACGAAGCAAAAAAGTAACAGTTTTGAGCACTTATTAAGCCTCTAAAATGTTGCCCTAGCCTTCATGCGACCCTAATTTAATACGTAGGTTACCATGCACAACCCAACCATTGAGTACAAACCACCTTCTGGCCTACTAGTAATCACTAATCCATCACATTTTTCGGCTTTTCATGAGCCATGCATGGATCCTCCCCTCCCTCTTTGAAAGGAAATGACCTTAATTCATCAAGGCCATCCTCAACAAGATACGGTGAAAGGTCTCCCACATTAAAGGTAGCATGCACTCCATGGTCTCGTCCCAGATCAACCTTATAAGTATTATCATTGACATGTGTCACCACTTTGTAAGGACCTTCAGCTCTTGGCATCAACTTTTGTTCTTCCTTTTGTTAGCAAAACATTCTTTCCTCATATGCGCCTAAACCACGTCACCATCTTGTAAGACACGTGGTTTCCTATGCCTGTTGGAATTATGTTTGTACACGTCATACACAGCTTCAATCTTCACACAAACTTGTTGGTGTAGTTACATCATGGCCTTCAAATTGTCATTTGCATCCTTGTGAACCAATTCACCATTTGGAAATGGAATGAAATACAAAGGCTTGTAAGGATTCACACCATACACCACTTACGTAGGCTTATAAGGACCTTCAGCTTTTGGCATCAACTTTTGTTTGGAAAACGTTCTTTCCTCATATGCACCAACACCAAATCACCATCTTGAAAGACACGAGGTTTCCTATACATGTTGGAATTCTGTTTGTACACGTCAATCACGGCTTCAATCTTCACACTAGCTTGTTGGTGTAGTTTCGTCATGGCCTTCAACTTGTCATTAGCATCCTTGTGAACCAATTCATCGTTTGGAAATGGAATAATATACAAAGGCTCGTAAGGATTCACACCATACACCACTTATAAAGGCTTGTAAGGACCTTCAGCTCTTGGCATCAACTCTTGTTCAAAGTGAACAAAGGTTAGTTTGATTAAAATTTCATCTATCTCTTTTTTCCATGCATAATTGGCTTATATGAAGCCTTTATAACAAAGTTGGTGGTTACTAGCCACCCAACCAACTACTCAGTAAAACTAATAATGGAAATTAAAGAAACTCATGAAACCACACAAAAAAACGTCTGACACACTAACGAATGAAAAAATTGTCCATGCTCCATTAAGGAGCAAAAAGAAGCATTAAAGTGTAATCCAAATCCACCAAAGAGTATCAACAATGGCTAGAAGGCTTGACGAAGCAAAAAAGTAACAGTTTTGAGCACTTATTAAGCCTTTAAAATGTTGCCCTAGCCTTCATGCGACCCTAATTTAATACGTAGGTTACCATGCACAACCCAACCATTGAGTACAAACCACCTTCTGGCCTACTAGTAATCACTAATCCATCACATTTTTCGGCTTTTCATGAGCCATGCATGGATCCTCCCCTCCTTCTTTGAAAGGAAATGACCTTAATTCATCAAGGCCATCCTCAACAAGATACGGTGAAAGGTCTCCCACATTAAAGGTAGCATGCACTCCATGGTCTCGTCCCAGATCAACCTTATAAGTATTATCATTGACATGTGTCACCACTTTGTAAGGACCTTCAGCTCTTGGCATCAACTTTTGTTCTTCCTTTTGTTAGCAAAACGTTCTTTCCTCATATGCGCCTAAACCACGTCACCATCTTGTAAGACACGTGGTTTCCTATGCATGTTGGAATTATGTTTGTACACGTCATACACAGCTTCAATCTTCACACAAACTTGTTGGTGTAGTTACATCATGGCCTTCAAATTGTCATTTGCATCCTTGTGAACCAATTCACCATTTGGAAATGGAATGAAATACAAAGGCTTGTAAGGATTCACACCATACACCACTTACGTAGGCTTATAAGGACCTTCAGCTTTTGGCATCAACTTTTGTTTGGAAAACGTTCTTTCCTCATATGCACCAACACCAAATCACCATCTTGAAAGACACGAGGTTTCCTATACATGTTCGAATTCTGTTTGTACACGTCAATCACGGCTTCAATCTTCACACTAGCTTGTTGGTGTAGTTTCGTCATGGCCTTCAACTTGTCATTAGCATCCTTGTGAACCAATTCATCGTTTGGAAATGGAATAATATACAAAGGCTCGTAAGGATTCACACCATACACCACTTATAAAGGCTTGTAAGGACCTTCAGCTCTTGGCATCAACTCTTGTTCAAAGTGAACAAAGGTTAGTTTGATTAAAATTTCATCTATCTCTTTTTTCCATGCATAATTGGCTTATATGAAGCCTTTATAACAAAGTTGGTGGTTACTAGCCACCCAACCAACTACTCAGTAAAACTAATAATGGAAATTAAAGAAACTCATGAAACCACACAAAAAAACGTCTGACACACTAACGAATGAAAAAATTGTCCATGCTCCATTAAGGAGCAAAAAGAAGCATTAAAGTGTAATCCAAATCCACCAAAGAGTATCAACAATGGCTAGAAGGCTTGACGAAGCAAAAAAGTAAAAGTTTTGAGCACTTATTAAGCCTTTAAAATGTTGCCCTAGCCTTCATGCGACCCTAATTTAATACGTAGGTTACCATGCACAACCCAACCATTGAGTACAAACCACCTTCTGGCCTACTAGTAATCACTAATCCATCACATTTTTCGGCTTTTCATGAGCCATGCATGGATCCTCCCCTCCCTCTTTGAAAGGAAATGACCTTAATTCATCAAGGCCATCCTCAACAAGATACGGTGAAAGGTCTCCCACATTAAAGGTAGCATGCACTCCATGGTCTCGTCCCAGATCAACCTTATAAGTATTATCATTGACATGTGTCACCACTTTGTAAGGACCTTCAGCTCTTGGCATCAACTTTTGTTCTTCCTTTTGTTAGCAAAACGTTCTTTCCTCATATGCGCCTAAACCACGTCACCATCTTGTAAGACACGTGGTTTCCTATGCATGTTGGAATTATGTTTGTACACGTCATACACAGCTTCAATCTTCACACAAACTTGTTGATGTAGTTACATCATGGCCTTCAAATTGTCGTTTGCATCCTTGTGAACCAATTCACCATTTGGAAATGGAATGAAATACAAAGGCTTGTAAGGATTCACACCATACACCACTTACGTAGGCTTATAAGGACCTTCAGCTTTTGGCATCAACTTTTGTTTGGAAAACGTTCTTTCCTCATATGCACCAACACCAAATCACCATCTTGAAAGACACGAGGTTTCCTATACATGTTGGAATTCTGTTTGTACACGTCAATCACGGCTTCAATCTTCACACTAGCTTGTTGGTGTAGTTTCGTCATGGCCTTCAACTTGTCATTAGCATCCTTGTGAACCAATTCATCGTTTGGAAATGGAATAATATACAAAGGCTCGTAAGGATTCACACCATACACCACTTACAAAGGCTTGTAAGGACCTTCAGCTCTTGGCATCAACTCTTGTTCAAAGTGAACAAAGGTTAGTTTGATTAAAATTTCATCTATCTCTTTTTTCCATGCATAATTGTCTTATATGAAGCCTTTATAACAAAGTTGGTGGTTACTAGCCACCCAACCAACTACTCAGTAAAACTAATAATGGAAATTAAAGAAACTCATGAAACCACACAAAAAAACGTCTGACACACTGATGAATGAAAAAAGTGTCCATGCTCCATTAAGGAGCAAAAAGAAGCATTAAAGTGTAATCCAAATCCACCAAAGAGTATCAACAATGGCTAGAAGGCTTGACGAAGCAAAAAAGTAACAGTTTTGAGCACTTATTAAGCCTCTAAAATGTTGCCCTAGCCTTCATGCGACCCTAATTTAATACGTAGGTTACCATGCACAACCCAACCATTGAGTACAAACCACCTTCTGGCCTACTAGTAATCACTAATCCATCACATTTTTCGGCTTTTCATGAGCCATGCATGGATCCTCCCCTCCCTCTTTGAAAGGAAATGACCTTAATTCATCAAGGCCATCCTCAACAAGATACGGTGAAAGGTCTCCCACATTAAAGGTAGCATGCACTCCATGGTCTCGTCCCAGATCAACCTTATAAGTATTATCATTGACATGTGTCACCACTTTGTAAGGACCTTCAGCTCTTGGCATCAACTTTTGTTCTTCCTTTTGTTAGCAAAACATTCTTTCCTCATATGCGCCTAAACCACGTCACCATCTTGTAAGACACGTGGTTTCCTATGCCTGTTGGAATTATGTTTGTACACGTCATACACAGCTTCAATCTTCACACAAACTTGTTGGTGTAGTTACATCATGGCCTTCAAATTGTCATTTGCATCCTTGTGAACCAATTCACCATTTGGAAATGGAATGAAATACAAAGGCTTGTAAGGATTCACACCATACACCACTTACGTAGGCTTATAAGGACCTTCAGCTTTTGGCATCAACTTTTGTTTGGAAAACGTTCTTTCCTCATATGCACCAACACCAAATCACCATCTTGAAAGACACGAGGTTTCCTATACATGTTGGAATTCTGTTTGTACACGTCAATCACGGCTTCAATCTTCACACTAGCTTGTTGGTGTAGTTTCGTCATGGCCTTCAACTTGTCATTAGCATCCTTGTGAACCAATTCATCGTTTGGAAATGGAATAATATACAAAGGCTCGTAAGGATTCACACCATACACCACTTATAAAGGCTTGTAAGGACCTTCAGCTCTTGGCATCAACTCTTGTTCAAAGTGAACAAAGGTTAGTTTGATTAAAATTTCATCTATCTCTTTTTTCCATGCATAATTGGCTTATATGAAGCCTTTATAACAAAGTTGGTGGTTACTAGCCACCCAACCAACTACTCAGTAAAACTAATAATGGAAATTAAAGAAACTCATGAAACCACACAAAAAAACGTCTGACACACTAACGAATGAAAAAATTGTCCATGCTCCATTAAGGAGCAAAAAGAAGCATTAAAGTGTAATCCAAATCCACCAAAGAGTATCAACAATGGCTAGAAGGCTTGACGAAGCAAAAAAGTAAAAGTTTTGAGCACTTATTAAGCCTTTAAAATGTTGCCCTAGCCTTCATGCGACCCTAATTTAATACGTAGGTTACCATGCACAACCCAACCATTGAGTACAAACCACCTTCTGGCCTACTAGTAATCACTAATCCATCACATTTTTCGGCTTTTCATGAGCCATGCATGGATCCTCCCCTCCCTCTTTGAAAGGAAATGACCTTAATTCATCAAGGCCATCCTCAACAAGATACGGTGAAAGGTCTCCCACATTAAAGGTAGCATGCACTCCATGGTCTCGTCCCAGATCAACCTTATAAGTATTATCATTGACATGTGTCACCACTTTGTAAGGACCTTCAGCTCTTGGCATCAACTTTTGTTCTTCCTTTTGTTAGCAAAACGTTCTTTCCTCATATGCGCCTAAACCACGTCACCATCTTGTAAGACACGTGGTTTCCTATGCATGTTGGAATTATGTTTGTACACGTCATACACAGCTTCAATCTTCACACAAACTTGTTGATGTAGTTACATCATGGCCTTCAAATTGTCGTTTGCATCCTTGTGAACCAATTCACCATTTGGAAATGGAATGAAATACAAAGGCTTGTAAGGATTCACACCATACACCACTTACGTAGGCTTATAAGGACCTTCAGCTTTTGGCATCAACTTTTGTTTGGAAAACGTTCTTTCCTCATATGCACCAACACCAAATCACCATCTTGAAAGACACGAGGTTTCCTATACATGTTGGAATTCTGTTTGTACACGTCAATCACGGCTTCAATCTTCACACTAGCTTGTTGGTGTAGTTTCGTCATGGCCTTCAACTTGTCATTAGCATCCTTGTGAACCAATTCATCGTTTGGAAATGGAATAATATACAAAGGCTCGTAAGGATTCACACCATACACCACTTACAAAGGCTTGTAAGGACCTTCAGCTCTTGGCATCAACTCTTGTTCAAAGTGAACAAAGGTTAGTTTGATTAAAATTTCATCTATCTCTTTTTTCCATGCATAATTGTCTTATATGAAGCCTTTATAACAAAGTTGGTGGTTACTAGCCACCCAACCAACTACTCAGTAAAACTAATAATGGAAATTAAAGAAACTCATGAAACCACACAAAAAAACGTCTGACACACTGATGAATGAAAAAAGTGTCCATGCTCCATTAAGGAGCAAAAAGAAGCATTAAAGTGTAATCCAAATCCACCAAAGAGTATCAACAATGGCTAGAAGGCTTGACGAAGCAAAAAAGTAACAGTTTTGAGCACTTATTAAGCCTCTAAAATGTTGCCCTAGCCTTCATGCGACCCTAATTTAATACGTAGGTTACCATGCACAACCCAACCATTGAGTACAAACCACCTTCTGGCCTACTAGTAATCACTAATCCATCACATTTTTCGGCTTTTCATGAGCCATGCATGGATCCTCCCCTCCCTCTTTGAAAGGAAATGACCTTAATTCATCAAGGCCATCCTCAACAAGATACGGTGAAAGGTCTCCCACATTAAAGGTAGCATGCACTCCATGGTCTCGTCCCAGATCAACCTTATAAGTATTATCATTGACATGTGTCACCACTTTGTAAGGACCTTCAGCTCTTGGCATCAACTTTTGTTCTTCCTTTTGTTAGCAAAACATTCTTTCCTCATATGCGCCTAAACCACGTCACCATCTTGTAAGACACGTGGTTTCCTATGCCTGTTGGAATTATGTTTGTACACGTCATACACAGCTTCAATCTTCACACAAACTTGTTGGTGTAGTTACATCATGGCCTTCAAATTGTCATTTGCATCCTTGTGAACCAATTCACCATTTGGAAATGGAATGAAATACAAAGGCTTGTAAGGATTCACACCATACACCACTTACGTAGGCTTATAAGGACCTTCAGCTTTTGGCATCAACTTTTGTTTGGAAAACGTTCTTTCCTCATATGCACCAACACCAAATCACCATCTTGAAAGACACGAGGTTTCCTATACATGTTGGAATTCTGTTTGTACACGTCAATCACGGCTTCAATCTTCACACTAGCTTGTTGGTGTAGTTTCGTCATGGCCTTCAACTTGTCATTAGCATCCTTGTGAACCAATTCATCGTTTGGAAATGGAATAATATACAAAGGCTCGTAAGGATTCACACCATACACCACTTATAAAGGCTTGTAAGGACCTTCAGCTCTTGGCATCAACTCTTGTTCAAAGTGAACAAAGGTTAGTTTGATTAAAATTTCATCTATCTCTTTTTTCCATGCATAATTGGCTTATATGAAGCCTTTATAACAAAGTTGGTGGTTACTAGCCACCCAACCAACTACTCAGTAAAACTAATAATGGAAATTAAAGAAACTCATGAAACCACACAAAAAAACGTCTGACACACTAACGAATGAAAAAATTGTCCATGCTCCATTAAGGAGCAAAAAGAAGCATTAAAGTGTAATCCAAATCCACCAAAGAGTATCAACAATGGCTAGAAGGCTTGACGAAGCAAAAAAGTAAAAGTTTTGAGCACTTATTAAGCCTTTAAAATGTTGCCCTAGCCTTCATGCGACCCTAATTTAATACGTAGGTTACCATGCACAACCCAACCATTGAGTACAAACCACCTTCTGGCCTACTAGTAATCACTAATCCATCACATTTTTCGGCTTTTCATGAGCCATGCATGGATCCTCCCCTCCCTCTTTGAAAGGAAATGACCTTAATTCATCAAGGCCATCCTCAACAAGATACGGTGAAAGGTCTCCCACATTAAAGGTAGCATGCACTCCATGGTCTCGTCCCAGATCAACCTTATAAGTATTATCATTGACATGTGTCACCACTTTGTAAGGACCTTCAGCTCTTGGCATCAACTTTTGTTCTTCCTTTTGTTAGCAAAACGTTCTTTCCTCATATGCGCCTAAACCACGTCACCATCTTGTAAGACACGTGGTTTCCTATGCATGTTGGAATTATGTTTGTACACGTCATACACAGCTTCAATCTTCACACAAACTTGTTGATGTAGTTACATCATGGCCTTCAAATTGTCGTTTGCATCCTTGTGAACCAATTCACCATTTGGAAATGGAATGAAATACAAAGGCTTGTAAGGATTCACACCATACACCACTTACGTAGGCTTATAAGGACCTTCAGCTTTTGGCATCAACTTTTGTTTGGAAAACGTTCTTTCCTCATATGCACCAACACCAAATCACCATCTTGAAAGACACGAGGTTTCCTATACATGTTGGAATTCTGTTTGTACACGTCAATCACGGCTTCAATCTTCACACTAGCTTGTTGGTGTAGTTTCGTCATGGCCTTCAACTTGTCATTAGCATCCTTGTGAACCAATTCATCGTTTGGAAATGGAATAATATACAAAGGCTCGTAAGGATTCACACCATACACCACTTACAAAGGCTTGTAAGGACCTTCAGCTCTTGGCATCAACTCTTGTTCAAAGTGAACAAAGGTTAGTTTGATTAAAATTTCATCTATCTCTTTTTTCCATGCATAATTGTCTTATATGAAGCCTTTATAACAAAGTTGGTGGTTACTAGCCACCCAACCAACTACTCAGTAAAACTAATAATGGAAATTAAAGAAACTCATGAAACCACACAAAAAAACGTCTGACACACTGATGAATGAAAAAAGTGTCCATGCTCCATTAAGGAGCAAAAAGAAGCATTAAAGTGTAATCCAAATCCACCAAAGAGTATCAACAATGGCTAGAAGGCTTGACGAAGCAAAAAAGTAACAGTTTTGAGCACTTATTAAGCCTTTAAAATGTTGCCCTAGCCTTCATGCGACCCTAATTTAATACGTAGGTTACCATGCACAACCCAACCATTGAGTACAAACCACCTTCTGGCCTACTAGTAATCACTAATCCATCACATTTTTCGGCTTTTCATGAGCCATGCATGGATCCTCCCCTCCCTCTTTGAAAGGAAATGACCTTAATTCATCAAGGCCATCCTCAACAAGATACGGTGAAAGGTCTCCCACATTAAAGGTAGCATGCACTCCATGGTCTCGTCCCAGATCAACCTTATAAGTATTATCATTGACATGTGTCACCACTTTGTAAGGACCTTCAGCTCTTGGCATCAACTTTTGTTCTTCCTTTTGTTAGCAAAACGTTCTTTCCTCATTTGCGCCTAAACCACGTCACCATCTTGTAAGACACGTGGTTTCCTATGCATGTTGGAATTATGTTTGTACACGTCATACACAGCTTCAATCTTCACACAAACTTGTTGGTGTAGTTACATCATGGCCTTCAAATTGTCATTTGCATCCTTGTGAACCAATTCACCATTTGGAAATGGAATGAAATACAAAGGCTTGTAAGGATTCACACCATACACCACTTACGTAGGCTTATAAGGACCTTCAGCTTTTGGCATCAACTTTTGTTTGGAAAACGTTCTTTCCTCATATGCACCAACACAAAATCACCATCTTGAAAGACACGAGGTTTCCTATACATGTTGGAATTCTGTTTGTACACGTCAATCACGGCTTCAATCTTCACACTAGCTTGTTGGTGTAGTTTCGTCATGGCCTTCAACTTGTCATTAGCATCCTTGTGAACCAATCCATCCTTTGGAAATGGAATAATATACAAAGGCTCATAAGGATTCACACCATACACCACTTACAAAGGCTTGTAAGGACCTTCAGCTCTTGGCATCAACTCTTGTTCAAAGTGAACAAAGGTTAGTTTGATTAAAATTTCATCTATCTCTTTTTTCCATGCATAATTGGCTTATATGAAGCCTTTATAACAAAGTTGGTGGTTACTAGCCACCCAACCAACTACTCAGTAAAACTAATAATGGAAATTAAAGAAACTCATGAAACCACACAAAAAAACGTCTGACACACTGATGAATGAAAAAAGTGTCCATGCTCCATTAAGGAGCAAAAAGAAGCATTAAAGTGTAATCCAAATCCACCAAAGAGTATCAACAATGGCTAGAAGGCTTGACGAAGCAAAAAGTAACAGTTTTGAGCACTTACTAAGCCTTTAAAATGTTACCCTAGCCTTCATGCGACCCTAATTTAATACGTAGGTTACCATGCACAACCCAACCATTGAGTACAAACCACCTTCTGGCCTACTAGTAATCACTAATCCATCACATTTTTCGGCTTTTCATGAGCCATGCATGGATCCTCCCCTCCCTCTTTGAAAGGAAATGACCTTAATTCATCAAGGCCATCCTCAACAAGATACGGTGAAAGGTCTCCCACATTAAAGGTAGCATGCACTCCTTGGTCTCGTCCCAGATCAACCTTATAAGTATTATCATTGACATGTGTCACCACTTTGTAAGGACCTTCAGCTCTTGGCATCAACTTTTGTTCTTCCTTTTGTTAGCAAAACGTTCTTTCCTCATATGCGCCTAAACCACGTCACCATCTTGTAAGACACGTGGTTTCCTATGCATGTTGGAATTATGTTTGTACACGTCATACACAACTTCAATCTTCACACAAACTTGTTGGTGTAGTTACATCATGGCCTTCAAATTGTCATTTGCATCCTTGTGAACCAATTCACCATTTGGAAATGGAATGAAATACAAAGGCTTGTAAGGATTCACACCATACACCACTTACGTAGGCTTATAAGGACCTTCAGCTTTTGGCATCAACTTTTGTTTGGAAAACGTTCTTTCCTCATATGCACCAACACCAAATCACCATCTTGAAAGACACGAGGTTTCCTATACATGTTGGAATTCTGTTTGTACACGTCAATCACGGCTTCAATCTTCACACTAGCTTGTTGGTGTAGTTTCGTCATGGCCTTCAACTTGTCATTAGCATCCTTGTGAACCAATTCATCGTTTGGAAATGGAATAATATACAAAGGCTCGTAAGGATTCACACCATACACCACTTATAAAGGCTTGTAAGGACCTTCAGCTCTTGGCATCAACTCTTGTTCAAAGTGAACAAAGGTTAGTTTGATTAAAATTTCATCTATCTCTTTTTTCCATGCATAATTGGCTTATATGAAGCCTTTATAACAAAGTTGGTGGTTACTAGCCACCCAACCAACTACTCAGTAAAACTAATAATGGAAATTAAAGAAACTCATGAAACCACACAAAAAAACGTCTGACACACTGATGAATGAAAAAAGTGTCCATGCTCCATTAAGGAGCAAAAAGAAGCATTAAAGTGTAATCCAAATCCACCAAAGAGTATCAACAATGGCTAGAAGGCTTGACGAAGCAAAAAAGTAAAAGTTTTGAGCACTTATTAAGCCTTTAAAATGTTGCCCTAGCCTTCATGCGACCCTAATTTAATACGTAGGTTACCATGCACAACCCAACCATTGAGTACAAACCACCTTCTGGCCTACTAGTAATCACTAATCCATCACATTTTTCGGCTTTTCATGAGCCATGCATGGATCCTCCCCTCCCTCTTTGAAAGGAAATGACCTTAATTCATCAAGGCCATCCTCAACAAGATACGGTGAAAGGTCTCCCACATTAAAGGTAGCATGCACTCCATGGTCTCGTCCCAGATCAACCTTATAAGTATTATCATTGACATGTGTCACCACTTTGTAAGGACCTTCAGCTCTTGGCATCAACTTTTGTTCTTCCTTTTGTTAGCAAAACGTTCTTTCCTCATATGCGCCTAAACCACGTCACCATCTTGTAAGACACGTGGTTTCCTATGCATGTTGGAATTATGTTTGTACACGTCATACACAGCTTCAATCTTCACACAAACTTGTTGATGTAGTTACATCATGGCCTTCAAATTGTCGTTTGCATCCTTGTGAACCAATTCACCATTTGGAAATGGAATGAAATACAAAGGCTTGTAAGGATTCACACCATACACCACTTACGTAGGCTTATAAGGACCTTCAGCTTTTGGCATCAACTTTTGTTTGGAAAACGTTCTTTCCTCATATGCACCAACACCAAATCACCATCTTGAAAGACACGAGGTTTCCTATACATGTTGGAATTCTGTTTGTACACGTCAATCACGGCTTCAATCTTCACACTAGCTTGTTGGTGTAGTTTCGTCATGGCCTTCAACTTGTCATTAGCATCCTTGTGAACCAATTCATCGTTTGGAAATGGAATAATATACAAAGGCTCGTAAGGATTCACACCATACACCACTTACAAAGGCTTGTAAGGACCTTCAGCTCTTGGCATCAACTCTTGTTCAAAGTGAACAAAGGTTAGTTTGATTAAAATTTCATCTATCTCTTTTTTCCATGCATAATTGTCTTATATGAAGCCTTTATAACAAAGTTGGTGGTTACTAGCCACCCAACCAACTACTCAGTAAAACTAATAATGGAAATTAAAGAAACTCATGAAACCACACAAAAAAACGTCTGACACACTGATGAATGAAAAAAGTGTCCATGCTCCATTAAGGAGCAAAAAGAAGCATTAAAGTGTAATCCAAATCCACCAAAGAGTATCAACAATGGCTAGAAGGCTTGACGAAGCAAAAAAGTAACAGTTTTGAGCACTTATTAAGCCTTTAAAATGTTGCCCTAGCCTTCATGCGACCCTAATTTAATACGTAGGTTACCATGCACAACCCAACCATTGAGTACAAACCACCTTCTGGCCTACTAGTAATCACTAATCCATCACATTTTTCGGCTTTTCATGAGCCATGCATGGATCCTCCCCTCCCTCTTTGAAAGGAAATGACCTTAATTCATCAAGGCCATCCTCAACAAGATACGGTGAAAGGTCTCCCACATTAAAGGTAGCATGCACTCCATGGTCTCGTCCCAGATCAACCTTATAAGTATTATCATTGACATGTGTCACCACTTTGTAAGGACCTTCAGCTCTTGGCATCAACTTTTGTTCTTCCTTTTGTTAGCAAAACGTTCTTTCCTCATTTGCGCCTAAACCACGTCACCATCTTGTAAGACACGTGGTTTCCTATGCATGTTGGAATTATGTTTGTACACGTCATACACAGCTTCAATCTTCACACAAACTTGTTGGTGTAGTTACATCATGGCCTTCAAATTGTCATTTGCATCCTTGTGAACCAATTCACCATTTGGAAATGGAATGAAATACAAAGGCTTGTAAGGATTCACACCATACACCACTTACGTAGGCTTATAAGGACCTTCAGCTTTTGGCATCAACTTTTGTTTGGAAAACGTTCTTTCCTCATATGCACCAACACAAAATCACCATCTTGAAAGACACGAGGTTTCCTATACATGTTGGAATTCTGTTTGTACACGTCAATCACGGCTTCAATCTTCACACTAGCTTGTTGGTGTAGTTTCGTCATGGCCTTCAACTTGTCATTAGCATCCTTGTGAACCAATCCATCCTTTGGAAATGGAATAATATACAAAGGCTCATAAGGATTCACACCATACACCACTTACAAAGGCTTGTAAGGACCTTCAGCTCTTGGCATCAACTCTTGTTCAAAGTGAACAAAGGTTAGTTTGATTAAAATTTCATCTATCTCTTTTTTCCATGCATAATTGGCTTATATGAAGCCTTTATAACAAAGTTGGTGGTTACTAGCCACCCAACCAACTACTCAGTAAAACTAATAATGGAAATTAAAGAAACTCATGAAACCACACAAAAAAACGTCTGACACACTGATGAATGAAAAAAGTGTCCATGCTCCATTAAGGAGCAAAAAGAAGCATTAAAGTGTAATCCAAATCCACCAAAGAGTATCAACAATGGCTAGAAGGCTTGACGAAGCAAAAAGTAACAGTTTTGAGCACTTATTAAGCCTTTAAAATGTTACCCTAGCCTTCATGCGACCCTAATTTAATACGTAGGTTACCATGCACAACCCAACCATTGAGTACAAACCACCTTCTGGCCTACTAGTAATCACTAATCCATCACATTTTTCGGCTTTTCATGAGCCATGCATGGATCCTCCCCTCCCTCTTTGAAAGGAAATGACCTTAATTCATCAAGGCCATCCTCAACAAGATACGGTGAAAGGTCTCCCACATTAAAGGTAGCATGCACTCCTTGGTCTCGTCCCAGATCAACCTTATAAGTATTATCATTGACATGTGTCACCACTTTGTAAGGACCTTCAGCTCTTGGCATCAACTTTTGTTCTTCCTTTTGTTAGCAAAACGTTCTTTCCTCATATGCGCCTAAACCACGTCACCATCTTGTAAGACACGTGGTTTCCTATGCATGTTGGAATTATGTTTGTACACGTCATACACAACTTCAATCTTCACACAAACTTGTTGGTGTAGTTACATCATGGCCTTCAAATTGTCATTTGCATCCTTGTGAACCAATTCACCATTTGGAAATGGAATGAAATACAAAGGCTTGTAAGGATTCACACCATACACCACTTACGTAGGCTTATAAGGACCTTCAGCTTTTGGCATCAACTTTTGTTTGGAAAACGTTCTTTCCTCATATGCACCAACACCAAATCACCATCTTGAAAGACACGAGGTTTCCTATACATGTTGGAATTCTGTTTGTACACGTCAATCACGGCTTCAATCTTCACACTAGCTTGTTGGTGTAGTTTCGTCATGGCCTTCAATTTGTCATTAGCATCCTTGTGAACCAATTCATCGTTTGGAAATGGAATAATATACAAAGGCTCGTAAGGATTCACACCATACACCACTTACAAAGGCTTGTAAGGACCTTCAGCTCTTGGCATCAACTCTTGTTCAAAGTGAACAAAGGTTAGTTTGATTAAAATTTCATCTATCTCTTTTTTCCATGCATAATTGGCTTATATGAAGCCTTTATAACAAAGTTGGTGGTTACTAGCCACCCAACCAACTACTCAGTAAAACTAATAATGGAAATTAAAGAAACTCATGAAACCACACAAAAAAACGTCTGACACACTGATGAATGAAAAAAGTGTCCATGCTCCATTAAGGAGCAAAAAGAAGCATTAAAGTGTAATCCAAATCCACCAAAGAGTATCAACAATGGCTAGAAGGCTTGACGAAGCAAAAAAGTAACAGTTTTGAGCACTTATTAAGCCTTTAAAATGTTGCCCTAGCCTTCATGCGACCCTAATTTAATACGTAGGTTACCATGCACAACCCAACCATTGAGTACAAACCACCTTCTGGCCTACTAGTAATCACTAATCCATCACATTTTTCGGCTTTTCATGAGCCATGCATGGATCCTCCCCTCCCTCTTTGAAAGGAAATGACCTTAATTCATCAAGGCCATCCTCAACAAGATACGGTGAAAGGTCTCCCACATTAAAGGTAGCATGCACTCCATGGTCTCGTCCCAGATCAACCTTATAAGTATTATCATTGACATGTGTCACCACTTTGTAAGGACCTTCAGCTCTTGGCATCAACTTTTGTTCTTCCTTTTGTTAGCAAAACGTTCTTTCCTCATTTGCGCCTAAACCACGTCACCATCTTGTAAGACACGTGGTTTCCTATGCATGTTGGAATTATGTTTGTACACGTCATACACAGCTTCAATCTTCACACAAACTTGTTGGTGTAGTTACATCATGGCCTTCAAATTGTCATTTGCATCCTTGTGAACCAATTCACCATTTGGAAATGGAATGAAATACAAAGGCTTGTAAGGATTCACACCATACACCACTTACGTAGGCTTATAAGGACCTTCAGCTTTTGGCATCAACTTTTGTTTGGAAAACGTTCTTTCCTCATATGCACCAACACAAAATCACCATCTTGAAAGACACGAGGTTTCCTATACATGTTGGAATTCTGTTTGTACACGTCAATCACGGCTTCAATCTTCACACTAGCTTGTTGGTGTAGTTTCGTCATGGCCTTCAACTTGTCATTAGCATCCTTGTGAACCAATCCATCCTTTGGAAATGGAATAATATACAAAGGCTCATAAGGATTCACACCATACACCACTTACAAAGGCTTGTAAGGACCTTCAGCTCTTGGCATCAACTCTTGTTCAAAGTGAACAAAGGTTAGTTTGATTAAAATTTCATCTATCTCTTTTTTCCATGCATAATTGGCTTATATGAAGCCTTTATAACAAAGTTGGTGGTTACTAGCCACCCAACCAACTACTCAGTAAAACTAATAATGGATATTAAAGAAACTCATGAAACCACACAAAAAAACGTCTGACACACTGATGAATGAAAAAAGTGTCCATGCTCCATTAAGGAGCAAAAAGAAGCATTAAAGTGTAATCCAAATCCACCAAAGAGTATCAACAATGGCTAGAAGGCTTGACGAAGCAAAAAAGTAACAGTTTTGAGCACTTATTAAGCCTTTAAAATGTTGCCCTAGCCTTCATGCGACCCTAATTTAATACGTAGGTTACCATGCACAAACCAACCATTGAGTACAAACCACCTTCTGGCGTACTAGTAATCACTAATCCATCACATTTTTCGGCTTTTCATGAGCCATGCATGGATCCTCCCCTCCCTCTTTGAAAGGAAATGACCTTAATTCATTAAGCCCATCCTCAACAAGATACGGTGAAAGGTCTCCCACATTAAAGGTAGCATGCACTCCATGGTCTCGTCCCAGATCAACCTTATAAGTATTATCATTGACATGTGTCACCACTTTGTAAGGACCTTCAGCTCTTGGCATCAATTATTGTTCTTCCTTTTGTTAGCAAAACGTTCTTTCCTCATATGCGCCTAAACCACGTCACCATCTTGTAAGACACGTGGTTTCCTATGCATGTTGGAATTATGTTTGTACACGTCATACACAGCTTCAATCTTCACACATCATGGCCTTCAAATTGTCATTTGCATCCTTGTGAACCAATTCACCATTTGGAAATGGAATGAAATACAAAGGCTTGTAAGGATTCACACCATACACTACTTACGTAGGCTTATAAGGACCTTCAGCTTTTGGCATCAACTTTTGTTTGGAAAACGTTCTTTCCTCATATGCACCAACACCAAATCACCATCTTGAAAGACACGAGGTTTCCTATACATGTTGGAATTCTGTTTGTACACGTCAATCACGGCTTCAATCTTCACACTAGCTTGTTGGTGTAGTTTCGTCATGGCCTTCAACTTGTCATTAGCATCCTTGTGAACCAATTCATCGTTTGGAAATGGAATAATATACAAAGGCTCATAAGGATTCACACCATACACCACTTACAAAGGCTTGTAAGGACCTTCAGCTCTTGGCATCAAATCTTGTTCAAAGTGAACAAGGGTTAGTTTGATTAAAATTTCATCTATCTCTTTTTTCCATGCATAATTGGCTTATATGAAGCCTTTATAACAAAGTTGGTGGTTACTAGCCACCCAACCAACTACTCAGTAAAACTAATAATGGAAATTAAAGAAACTCATGAAACCACACAAAAAAACGTCTGACACACTGATGAATGAAAAAAGTGTCCATGCTCCATTAAGGAGCAAAAAGAAGCATTAAAGTGTAATCCAAATCCACCAAAGAGTATCAACAATGGCTAGAAGGCTTGACGAAGCAAAAAGTAACAGTTTTGAGCACTTATTAAGCCTTTAAAATGTTGCCCTAGCCTTCATGCGACCCTAATTTAATACGTAGGTTACCATGCACAACCCAACCATTGAGTACAAACCACCTTCTGGCCTACTAGTAATCACTAATCCATCACATTTTTCGGCTTTTCATGAGCCATGCATGGATCCTCCCCTCCCTCTTTGAAAGGAAATGACCTTAATTCATCAAGGCCATCCTCAACAAGATACGGTGAAAGGTCTCCCACATTAAAGGTAGCATGCACTCCTTGGTCTCGTCCCAGATCAACCTTATAAGTATTATCATTGACATGTGTCACCACTTTGTAAGGACCTTCAGCTCTTGGCATCAACTTTTGTTCTTCCTTTTGTTAGCAAAACGTTCTTTCCTCATATGCGCCTAAACCACGTCACCATCTTGTAAGACACGTGGTTTCCTATGCATGTTGGAATTATGTTTGTACACGTCATACACAGCTTCAATCTTCACACAAACTTGTTGGTGTAGTTACATCATGGCCTTCAAATTGTCATTTGCATCCTTGTGAACCAATTCACCATTTGGAAATGGAATGAAATACAAAGGCTTGTAAGGATTCACACCATACACCACTTACGTAGGCTTATAAGGACCTTCAGCTTTTGGCATCAACTTTTGTTTGGAAAACGTTCTTTCCTCATATGCACCAACACCAAATCACCATCTTGAAAGACACGAGGTTTCCTATACATGTTGGAATTCTGTTTGTACACGTCAATCACGGCTTCAATCTTCACACTAGCTTGTTGGTGTAGTTTCGTCATGGCCTTCAACTTGTCATTAGCATCCTTGTGAACCAATTCATCGTTTTGAAATGGAATAATATACAAAGGCTCGTAAGGATTCACACCATACACCACTTACAAAGGCTTGTAAGGACCTTCAGCTCTTGGCATCAACTCTTGTTCAAAGTGAACAAAGGTTAGTTTGATTAAAATTTCATCTATCTCTTTTTTCCATGCATAATTGGCTTATATGAAGCCTTTATAACAAAGTTGGTGGTTACTAGCCACCCAACCAACTACTCAGTAAAACTAATAATGGAAATTAAAGAAACTCATGAAACCACACAAAAAAACGTCTGACACACTGATGAATGAAAAAAGTGTCCATGCTCCATTAAGGAGCAAAAAGAAGCATTAAAGTGTAATCCAAATCCACCAAAGAGTATCAACAATGGCTAGAAGGCTTGACGAAGCAAAAAAGTAACAGTTTTGAGCACTTATTAAGCCTTTAAAATGTTGCCCTAGCCTTCATGCGACCCTAATTTAATACGTAGGTTACCATGCACAACCCAACCATTGAGTACAAACCACCTTCTGGCCTACTAGTAATCACTAATCCATCACATTTTTCGGCTTTTCATGAGCCATGCATGGATCCTCCCCTCCCTCTTTGAAAGGAAATGACCTTAATTCATCAAGGCCATCCTCAACAAGATACGGTGAAAGGTCTCCCACATTAAAGGTAGCATGCACTCCATGGTCTCGTCCCAGATCAACCTTATAAGTATTATCATTGACATGTGTCACCACTTTGTAAGGACCTTCAGCTCTTGGCATCAACTTTTGTTCTTCCTTTTGTTAGCAAAACGTTCTTTCCTCATATGCGCCTAAACCACGTCACCATCTTGTAAGACACGTGGTTTCCTATGCATGTTGGAATTATGTTTGTACACGTCATACACAGCTTCAATCTTCACACAAACTTGTTGGTGTAGTTACATCATGGCCTTCAAATTGTCATTTGCATCCTTGTGAACCAATTCACCATTTGGAAATGGAATGAAATACAAAGGCTTATAAGGATTCAAACCATACACCACTTACGTAGGCTTATAAGGACCTTCAGCTTTTGGCATCAACTTTTGTTTGGAAAACGTTCTTTCCTCATATGCACCAACACCAAATCACCATCTTGAAAGACACGAGGTTTCCTATACCTGTTGGAATTCTGTTTGTACACGTCAATCACGGCTTCAATCTTCACACTAGCTTGTTGGTGTAGTTTCATCATGGCCTTCAACTTGTCATTAGCATCCTTGTGAACCAATTCATCCTTTGGAAATGGAATAATATACAAAGGATCGTAAGGATTCACACCATACACCACTTATAAAGGCTTGTAAGGACCTTCAGCTCTTGGCATCAACTCTTGTTCAAAGTGAACAAAGGTTAGTTTGATTAAAATTTCATCTATCTCTTTTTTCCATGCATAATTGGCTTATATGAAGCCTTTATAACAAAGTTGGTGGTTACTAGCCACCCAACCAACTACTCAGTAAAACTAATAATGGAAATTAAAGAAACTCATGAAACCACACAAAAAAACGTCTGACACACTGATGAATGAAAAAAGTGTCCATGCTCCATTAAGGAGCAAAAAGAAGCATTAAAGTGTAATCCAAATCCACCAAAGAGTATCAACAATGGCTAGAAGGCTTGACGAAGCAAAAAAGTAACAGTTTTGAGCACTTATTAAGCCTTTAAAATGTTGCCCTAGCCTTCATGCGACCCTAATTTAATACGTAGGTTACCATGCACAAACCAACCATTGAGTACAAACCACCTTCTGGCCTACTAGTAATCACTAATCCATCACATTTTTCGGCTTTTAATGAGCCATGCATGGATCCTCCCCTCCCTCTTTGAAAGGAAATGACCTTAATTCATCAAGCCCATCCTCAACAAGATACGGTGAAAGGTCTCCCACATTAAAGGTAGCATGCACTCCATGGTCTCGTCCCAGATCAACCTTATAAGTATTATCATTGACATGTGTCACCACTTTGTAAGGACCTTCAGCTCTTGGCATCAACTTTTGTTCTTCCTTTTGTTAGCAAAACGTTCTTTCCTCATATGCGCCTAAACCACGTCACCATCTTGTAAGACACGTGGTTTCCTATGCATGTTGGAATTATGTTTGTACATGTCATACACAGCTTCAATCTTCACACAAACTTGTTGGTGTAGTTACATCATGGCCTTCAAATTGTCATTTGCATCCTTGTGAACCAATTCACCATTTGGAAATGGAATGAAATACAAAGGCTTGTAAGGATTCACACCATACACCACTTACGTAGGCTTATAAGGACCTTCAGCTTTTGGCATCAACTTTTGTTTGGAAAACGTTCTTTCCTCATATGCACCAACACCAAATCACCATCTTGAAAGACACGAGGTTTCCTATACATGTTGGAATTCTGTTTGTACACGTCAATCACGGCTTCAATCTTCACACTAGCTTGTTGGTGTAGTTTCGTCATGGCCTTCAACTTGTCATTAGCATCCTTGTGAACCAATTCATCGTTTGGAAATGCAATAATATACAAAGGCTCGTAAGGATTCACACCATACACCACTTACAAAGGCTTGTACGGACCTTCAGCTCTTGGCATCAACTCTTGTTCAAAGTGAACAAAGGTTAGTTTGATTAAAATTTCATCTATCTCTTTTTTCCATGCATAATTGGCTTATATGAAGCATTTATAACAAAGTTGGTGGTTACTAGCCACCCAACCAACTACTCAGTAAAACTAATAATGGAAATTAAAGAAACTCATGAAACCACACTAAAAAACATCTGACACACTGATGAATGAAAAAAGTGTCCATGCTCCATTAAGGAGCAAAAAGAAGCATTAAAGTGTAATCCAAATCCACGAAAGAGTATCAACAATGGCTAGAAGGCTTGACGAAGCAAAAAGTAACAGTTTTGAGCACTTATTAAGCCTTTAAAATGTTGCCCTAGCCTTCATGCGACCCTAATTTAATACGTAGGTTACCATGCACAACCCAACCATTGAGTACAAACCACCTTCTGGCCTACTAGTAATCACTAATCCATCACATTTTTCGGCTTTTCATGAGCCATGCATGGATCCTCCCCTTCCTCTTTGAAAGGAAATGACCTTAATTCATCAAGCCCATCCTCAACAAGATACGGTGAAAGGTCTCCCACATTAAAGGTAGCATGCACTCCATGGTCTCGTCCCAGATCAACCTTATAAGTATTATCATTGACATGTGTCACCACTTTGTAAGGACCTTCAGCTCTTGGCATCAACTTTTGTTCTTCCTTTTGTTAGCAAAACGTTCTTTCCTCATATGCGCCTAAACCACGTCACCATCTTGTAAGACACGTGGTTTCCTATGCATGTTGGAATTATGTTTGTACACGTCATACACAGCTTCAATCTTCACACAAACTTGTTGGTGTAGTTACATCATGGCCTTCAAATTGTCATTTGCATCCTTGTGAACCAATTCACCATTTGGAAATGGAATGAAATACAAAGGCTTGTAAGGATTCACACCATACACCACTTACGTAGGCTTATAAGGACCTTCAGCTTTTGGCATCAACTTTTGTTTGGAAAACGTTCTTTCCTCATATGCACCAACACCAAATCACCATCTTGAAAGACACGAGGTTTCCTATACATGTTGGAATTCTGTTTGTACACGTCAATCACGGCTTCAATCTTCACACTAGCTTGTTGGTGTAGTTTCGTCATGGCCTTCAACTTGTCATTAGCATCCTTGTGAACCAATTCATCGTTTGGAAATGGAATAATATACAAAGGCTCGTAAGGATTCACACCATACACCACTTACAAAGGCTTGTAAGGACCTTCAGCTCTTGGCATCAACTCTTGTTCAAAGTGAACAAAGGTTAGTTTGATTAAAATTTCATCTATCTCTTTTTTCCATGCATAATTGGCTTATATGAAGCCTTTATAACAAAGTTGGTGGTTACTAGCCACCCAACCAACTACTCAGTAAAACTAATAATGGAAATTAAAGAAACTCATGAAACCACACAAAAAAACGTCTGACACACTGATGAATGAAAAAAGTGTCCATGCTCCATTAAGGAGCAAAAAGAAGCATTAAAGTGTAATCCAAATCCACCAAAGAGTATCAACAATGGCTAGAAGGCTTGACGAAGCAAAAAAGTAACAGTTTTGAGCACTTATTAAGCCTTTAAAATGTTGCCCTAGCCTTCACGCGACCCTAATTTAATACGTAGGTTACCATGCACAACCCAACCATTGAGTACAAACCACCTTCTGGCCTACTAGTAATCACTAATCCATCACATTTTTCGGCTTTTCATGAGCCATGCATGGATCCTCCCCTCCTTCTTTGAAAGGAAATGACCTTAATTCATCAAGGCCATCCTCAACAAGATACGGTGAAAGGTCTCCCACATTAAAGGTAGCATGCACTCCATGGTCTCGTCCCAGATCAACCTTATAAGTATTATCATTGACATGTGTCACCACTTTGTAAGGACCTTCAGCTCTTGGCATCAACTTTTGTTCTTCCTTTTGTTAGCAAAACGTTCTTTCCTCATATGCGCCTAAACCACGTCACCATCTTGTAAGACACGTGGTTTCCTATGCATGTTGGAATTATGTTTGTACACATCATACACAGCTTCAATCTTCGCACAAACTTGTTGGTGTAGTTACATCATGGCCTTTAAATTGTCATTTGCATCCTTGTGAACCAATTCACCATTTGGAAATGGAATGAAATACATAGGCTTGTAAGGATTCACACCATACACCACTTACGTATGCTTATAAGGACCTTCAGCTTTTGGCATCAACTTTTGTTTGGAAAACGTTCTTTCCTCATATGCACCAACACCAAATCACCATCTTGAAAGACACGAGGTTTCCTATACATGTTGGAATTCTGTTTGTACACGTCAATCACGGCTTCAATCTTCACACTAGCTTGTTGGTGTAGTTTCGTCATGGCCTTTAACTTGTCATTAGCATCCTTGTGAACCAATTCATCGTTTGGAAATGGAATAATATACAAAGGCTCGTAAGGATTCACACCATACACCACTTACAAAGGCTTGTAAGGACCTTCAGCTCTTGGCATCAACTCTTGTTCAAAGTGAACAAAGGTTAGTTTGATTAAAATTTCATCTATCTCTTTTTTCCATGCATAATTGGCTTATATGAAGCCTTTATAACAAAGTTGGTGGTTACTAGCCACCCAACCAACTACTCAGTAAAACTAATAATGGAAATTAAAGAAACTCATGAAACCACACAAAAAAACGTCTGACACACTGATGAATGAAAAAAGTGTCCATGCTCCATTAAGGAGCAAAAAGAAGCATTAAAGTGTAATCCAAATCCACCAAAGAGTATCAACAATGGCTAGAAGGCTTGGCGAAGCAAAAAAGTAAAAGTTTTGAGCACTTATTAAGCCTTTAAAATGTTGCCCTAGCCTTCATGCGACCCTAATTTAATACGTAGGTTACCATGCACAACCCAACCATTGAGTACAAACCACCTTCTGGCCTACTAGTAATCACTAATCCATCACATTTTTCGGCTTTTCATGAGCCATGCATGGATCCTCCCCTTCCTCTTTGAAAGGAAATGACCTTAATTCATCAAGCCCATCCTCAACAAGATACGGTGAAAGGTCTCCCACATTAAAGGTAGCATGCACTCCATGGTCTCGTCCCAGATCAACCTTATAAGTATTATCATTGACATGTGTCACCACTTTGTAAGGACCTTCAGCTCTTGGCATCAACTTTTGTTCTTCCTTTTGTTAGCAAAACGTTCTTTCCTCATATGCGCCTAAACCACGTCACCATCTTGTAAGACACGTGGTTTCCTATGCATGTTGGAATTATGTTTGTACATGTCATACACAGCTTCAATCTTCACACAAACTTGTTGGTGTAGTTACATCATGGCCTTCAAATTGTCATTTGCATCCTTGTGAACCAATTCACCATTTGGAAATGGAATGAAATACAAAGGCTTGTAAGGATTCACACCATACACCACTTACGTAGGCTTATAAGGACCTTCAGCTTTTGGCATCAACTTTTGTTTGGAAAACGTTCTTTCCTCATATGCACCAACACCAAATCACCATCTTGAAAGACACGAGGTTTCCTATACATGTTGGAATTCTGTTTGTACACGTCAATCACGGCTTCAATCTTCACACTAGCTTGTTGGTGTAGTTTCGTCATGGCCTTCAACTTGTCATTAGCATCCTTGTGAACCAATTCATCGTTTGGAAATGCAATAATATACAAAGGCTCGTAAGGATTCACACCATACACCACTTACAAAGGCTTGTACGGACCTTCAGCTCTTGGCATCAACTCTTGTTCAAAGTGAACAAAGGTTAGTTTGATTAAAATTTCATCTATCTCTTTTTTCCATGCATAATTGGCTTATATGAAGCATTTATAACAAAGTTGGTGGTTACTAGCCACCCAACCAACTACTCAGTAAAACTAATAATGGAAATTAAAGAAACTCATGAAACCACACTAAAAAACATCTGACACACTGATGAATGAAAAAAGTGTCCATGCTCCATTAAGGAGCAAAAAGAAGCATTAAAGTGTAATCCAAATCCACGAAAGAGTATCAACAATGGCTAGAAGGCTTGACGAAGCAAAAAGTAACAGTTTTGAGCACTTATTAAGCCTTTAAAATGTTGCCCTAGCCTTCATGCGACCCTAATTTAATACGTAGGTTACCATGCACAACCCAACCATTGAGTACAAACCACCTTCTGGCCTACTAGTAATCACTAATCCATCACATTTTTCGGCTTTTCATGAGCCATGCATGGATCCTCCCCTTCCTCTTTGAAAGGAAATGACCTTAATTCATCAAGCCCATCCTCAACAAGATACGGTGAAAGGTCTCCCACATTAAAGGTAGCATGCACTCCATGGTCTCGTCCCAGATCAACCTTATAAGTATTATCATTGACATGTGTCACCACTTTGTAAGGACCTTCAGCTCTTGGCATCAACTTTTGTTCTTCCTTTTGTTAGCAAAACGTTCTTTCCTCATATGCGCCTAAACCACGTCACCATCTTGTAAGACACGTGGTTTCCTATGCATGTTGGAATTATGTTTGTACACGTCATACACAGCTTCAATCTTCACACAAACTTGTTGGTGTAGTTACATCATGGCCTTCAAATTGTCATTTGCATCCTTGTGAACCAATTCACCATTTGGAAATGGAATGAAATACAAAGGCTTGTAAGGATTCACACCATACACCACTTACGTAGGCTTATAAGGACCTTCAGCTTTTGGCATCAACTTTTGTTTGGAAAACGTTCTTTCCTCATATGCACCAACACCAAATCACCATCTTGAAAGACACGAGGTTTCCTATACATGTTGGAATTCTGTTTGTACACGTCAATCACGGCTTCAATCTTCACACTAGCTTGTTGGTGTAGTTTCGTCATGGCCTTCAACTTGTCATTAGCATCCTTGTGAACCAATTCATCGTTTGGAAATGGAATAATATACAAAGGCTCGTAAGGATTCACACCATACACCACTTACAAAGGCTTGTAAGGACCTTCAGCTCTTGGCATCAACTCTTGTTCAAAGTGAACAAAGGTTAGTTTGATTAAAATTTCATCTATCTCTTTTTTCCATGCATAATTGGCTTATATGAAGCCTTTATAACAAAGTTGGTGGTTACTAGCCACCCAACCAACTACTCAGTAAAACTAATAATGGAAATTAAAGAAACTCATGAAACCACACAAAAAAACGTCTGACACACTGATGAATGAAAAAAGTGTCCATGCTCCATTAAGGAGCAAAAAGAAGCATTAAAGTGTAATCCAAATCCACCAAAGAGTATCAACAATGGCTAGAAGGCTTGACGAAGCAAAAAAGTAACAGTTTTGAGCACTTATTAAGCCTTTAAAATGTTGCCCTAGCCTTCACGCGACCCTAATTTAATACGTAGGTTACCATGCACAACCCAACCATTGAGTACAAACCACCTTCTGGCCTACTAGTAATCACTAATCCATCACATTTTTCGGCTTTTCATGAGCCATGCATGGATCCTCCCCTCCTTCTTTGAAAGGAAATGACCTTAATTCATCAAGGCCATCCTCAACAAGATACGGTGAAAGGTCTCCCACATTAAAGGTAGCATGCACTCCATGGTCTCGTCCCAGATCAACCTTATAAGTATTATCATTGACATGTGTCACCACTTTGTAAGGACCTTCAGCTCTTGGCATCAACTTTTGTTCTTCCTTTTGTTAGCAAAACGTTCTTTCCTCATATGCGCCTAAACCACGTCACCATCTTGTAAGACACGTGGTTTCCTATGCATGTTGGAATTATGTTTGTACACATCATACACAGCTTCAATCTTCGCACAAACTTGTTGGTGTAGTTACATCATGGCCTTTAAATTGTCATTTGCATCCTTGTGAACCAATTCACCATTTGGAAATGGAATGAAATACATAGGCTTGTAAGGATTCACACCATACACCACTTACGTATGCTTATAAGGACCTTCAGCTTTTGGCATCAACTTTTGTTTGGAAAACGTTCTTTCCTCATATGCACCAACACCAAATCACCATCTTGAAAGACACGAGGTTTCCTATACATGTTGGAATTCTGTTTGTACACGTCAATCACGGCTTCAATCTTCACACTAGCTTGTTGGTGTAGTTTCGTCATGGCCTTTAACTTGTCATTAGCATCCTTGTGAACCAATTCATCGTTTGGAAATGGAATAATATACAAAGGCTCGTAAGGATTCACACCATACACCACTTACAAAGGCTTGTAAGGACCTTCAGCTCTTGGCATCAACTCTTGTTCAAAGTGAACAAAGGTTAGTTTGATTAAAATTTCATCTATCTCTTTTTTCCATGCATAATTGGCTTATATGAAGCCTTTATAACAAAGTTGGTGGTTACTAGCCACCCAACCAACTACTCAGTAAAACTAATAATGGAAATTAAAGAAACTCATGAAACCACACAAAAAAACGTCTGACACACTGATGAATGAAAAAAGTGTCCATGCTCCATTAAGGAGCAAAAAGAAGCATTAAAGTGTAATCCAAATCCACCAAAGAGTATCAACAATGGCTAGAAGGCTTGGCGAAGCAAAAAAGTAAAAGTTTTGAGCACTTATTAAGCCTTTAAAATGTTGCCCTAGCCTTCATGCGACCCTAATTTAATACGTAGGTTACCATGCACAACCCAACCATTGAGTACAAACCACCTTCTGGCCTACTAGTAATCACTAATCCATCACATTTTTCGGCTTTTCATGAGCCATGCATGGATCCTCCCCTCCCTCTTTGAAAGGAAATGACCTTAATTCATCAAAGCCATCCTCAACAAGATACGGTGAAAGGTCTCCCACATTAAAGGTAGCATGCACTCCATGGTCTCGTCCCAGATCAACCTTATAAGTATTATCATTGACATGTGTCACCACTTTGTAAGGACCTTCAGCTCTTGGCATCAACTTTTGTTCTTCCTTTTGTTAGCAAAACGTTCTTTCCTCATATGCGCCTAAACCACGTCACCATCTTGTAAGACACGTGGTTTCCTATGCATGTTGGAATTATGTTTGTACACGTCATACACAGCTTCAATCTTCACACAAACTTGTTGGTGTAGTTACATCATGGCCTTCAAATTGTCATTTGCATACTTGTGAACCAATTCACCATTTGGAAATGGAATGAAATATAAAGGCTTGTAAGGATTCACACCATACACCACTTACGTAGGCTTATAAGGACCTTCAGCTTTTGGCATCAACTTTTGTTTGGAAAACGTTCTTTCCTCATATGCACCAACACCAAATCACCATCTTGAAAGACACGAGGTTTCCTATACATGTTGGAATTATGTTTGTACACGTCAATCACGGCTTCAATCTTCACACTAGCTTGTTGGTGTAGTTTCGTCATGGCCTTTAACTTGTCATTAGCATCCTTGTGAACCAATTCATCGTTTGGAAATGGAATAATATACAAAGGCTCGTAAGGATTCACACCATACACCACTTACAAAGGCTTGTAAGGACCTTCAGCTCTTGGCATCAACTCTTGTTCAAAGAGAACAAAGGTTAGTTTGATTAAAATTTCATCTATCTCTTTTTTCCATGCATAATTGGCTTATATGAAGCCTTTATAACAAAGTTGGTGGTTACTAGCCACCCAACCAACTACTCAGTAAAACTAATAATGGAAATTAAAGAAACTCATGAAACCACACAAAAAAACGTCTGACACACTGATGAATGAAAAAAGTGTCCATGCTCCATTAAGGAGCAAAAAGAAGCATTAAAGTGTAATCCAAATCCACCAAAGAGTATCAACAATGGCTAGAAGGCTTGACGAAGCAAAAAAGTAACAGTTTTGAGCACTTATTAAGCCTTTAAAATGTTGCCCTAGCCTTCACGCGACCCTAATTTAATACGTAGGTTACCATGCACAACCCAACCATTGAGTACAAACCACCTTCTGGCCTACTAGTAATCACTAATCCATCACATTTTTCGGCTTTTCATGAGCCATGCATGGATCCTCCCCTCCTTCTTTGAAAGGAAATGACCTTAATTCATCAAGGCCATCCTCAACAAGATACGGTGAAAGGTCTCCCACATTAAAGGTAGCATGCACTCCATGGTCTCGTCCCAGATCAACCTTATAAGTATTATCATTGACATGTGTCACCACTTTGTAAGGACCTTCAGCTCTTGGCATCAACTTTTGTTCTTCCTTTTGTTAGCAAAACGTTCTTTCCTCATATGCGCCTAAACCACGTCACCATCTTGTAAGACACGTGGTTTCCTATGCATGTTGGAATTATGTTTGTACACATCATACACAGCTTCAATCTTCGCACAAACTTGTTGGTGTAGTTACATCATGGCCTTTAAATTGTCATTTGCATCCTTGTGAACCAATTCACCATTTGGAAATGGAATGAAATACATAGGCTTGTAAGGATTCACACCATACACCACTTACGTATGCTTATAAGGACCTTCAGCTTTTGGCATCAACTTTTGTTTGGAAAACGTTCTTTCCTCATATGCACCAACACCAAATCACCATCTTGAAAGACACGAGGTTTCCTATACATGTTGGAATTCTGTTTGTACACGTCAATCACGGCTTCAATCTTCACACTAGCTTGTTGGTGTAGTTTCGTCATGGCCTTTAACTTGTCATTAGCATCCTTGTGAACCAATTCATCGTTTGGAAATGGAATAATATACAAAGGCTCGTAAGGATTCACACCATACACCACTTACAAAGGCTTGTAAGGACCTTCAGCTCTTGGCATCAACTCTTGTTCAAAGTGAACAAAGGTTAGTTTGATTAAAATTTCATCTATCTCTTTTTTCCATGCATAATTGGCTTATATGAAGCCTTTATAACAAAGTTGGTGGTTACTAGCCACCCAACCAACTACTCAGTAAAACTAATAATGGAAATTAAAGAAACTCATGAAACCACACAAAAAAACGTCTGACACACTGATGAATGAAAAAAGTGTCCATGCTCCATTAAGGAGCAAAAAGAAGCATTAAAGTGTAATCCAAATCCACCAAAGAGTATCAACAATGGCTAGAAGGCTTGACGAAGCAAAAAAGTAACAGTTTTGAGCACTTATTAAGCCTTTAAAATGTTGCCCTAGCCTTCATGCGACCCTAATTTAATACGTAGGTTACCATGCACAACCCAACCATTGAGTACAAACCACCTTCTGGCCTACTAGTAATCACTAATCCATCACATTTTTCGGCTTTTCATGAGCCATGCATGGATCCTCCCCTCCCTCTTTGAAAGGAAATGACCTTAATTCATCAAAGCCATCCTCAACAAGATACGGTGAAAGGTCTCCCACATTAAAGGTAGCATGCACTCCATGGTCTCGTCCCAGATCAACCTTATAAGTATTATCATTGACATGTGTCACCACTTTGTAAGGACCTTCAGCTCTTGGCATCAACTTTTGTTCTTCCTTTTGTTAGCAAAACGTTCTTTCCTCATATGCGCCTAAACCACGTCACCATCTTGTAAGACACGTGGTTTCCTATGCATGTTGGAATTATGTTTGTACACGTCATACACAGCTTCAATCTTCACACAAACTTGTTGGTGTAGTTACATCATGGCCTTCAAATTGTCATTTGCATCCTTGTGAACCAATTCACCATTTGGAAATGGAATGAAATACAAAGGCTTGTAAGGATTCACACCATACACCACTTACGTAGGCTTATAAGGACCTTCAGCTTTTGGCATCAACTTTTGTTTGGAAAACGTTCTTTCCTCATATGCACCAACACCAAATCACCATCTTGAAAGACACGAGGTTTCCTATACATGTTGGAATTATGTTTGTACACGTCAATCACGGCTTCAATCTTCACACTAGCTTGTTGGTGTAGTTTCGTCATGGCCTTTAACTTGTCATTAGCATCCTTGTGAACCAATTCATCGTTTGGAAATGGAATAATATACAAAGGCTCGTAAGGATTCACACCATACACCACTTACAAAGGCTTGTAAGGACCTTCAGCTCTTGGCATCAACTCTTGTTCAAAGTGAACAAAGGTTAGTTTGATTAAAATTTCATCTATCTCTTTTTTCCATGCATAATTGGCTTATATGAAGCCTTTATAACAAAGTTGGTGGTTACTAGCCACCCAACCAACTACTCAGTAAAACTAATAATGGAAATTAAAGAAACTCATGAAACCACACAAAAAAACGTCTGACACACTGATGAATGAAAAAAGTGTCCATGCTCCATTAAGGAGCAAAAAGAAGCATTAAAGTGTAATCCAAATCCACCAAAGAGTATCAACAATGGCTAGAAGGCTTGACGAAGCAAAAAAGTAACAGTTTTGAGCACTTATTAAGCCTTTAAAATGTTGCCCTAGCCTTCATGCGACCCTAATTTAATACGTAGGTTACCATGCACAACCCAACCATTGAGTACAAACCACCTTCTGGCCTACTAGTAATCACTAATCCATCACATTTTTCGGCTTTTCATGAGCCATGCATGGATCCTCCCCTCCCTCTTTGAAAGGAAATGACCTTAATTCATCAAAGCCATCCTCAACAAGATACGGTGAAAGGTCTCCCACATTAAAGGTAGCATGCACTCCATGGTCTCGTCCCAGATCAACCTTATAAGTATTATCATTGACATGTGTCACCACTTTGTAAGGACCTTCAGCTCTTGGCATCAACTTTTGTTCTTCCTTTTGTTAGCAAAACGTTCTTTCCTCATATGCGCCTAAACCACGTCACCATCTTGTAAGACACGTGGTTTCCTATGCATGTTGGAATTATGTTTGTACACGTCATACACAGCTTCAATCTTCACACAAACTTGTTGGTGTAGTTACATCATGGCCTTCAAATTGTCATTTGCATACTTGTGAACCAATTCACCATTTGGAAATGGAATGAAATATAAAGGCTTGTAAGGATTCACACCATACACCACTTACGTAGGCTTATAAGGACCTTCAGCTTTTGGCATCAACTTTTGTTTGGAAAACGTTCTTTCCTCATATGCACCAACACCAAATCACCATCTTGAAAGACACGAGGTTTCCTATACATGTTGGAATTATGTTTGTACACGTCAATCACGGCTTCAATCTTCACACTAGCTTGTTGGTGTAGTTTCGTCATGGCCTTTAACTTGTCATTAGCATCCTTGTGAACCAATTCATCGTTTGGAAATGGAATAATATACAAAGGCTCGTAAGGATTCACACCATACACCACTTACAAAGGCTTGTAAGGACCTTCAGCTCTTGGCATCAACTCTTGTTCAAAGTGAACAAAGGTTAGTTTGATTAAAATTTCATCTATCTCTTTTTTCCATGCATAATTGGCTTATATGAAGCCTTTATAACAAAGTTGGTGGTTACTAGCCACCCAACCAACTACTCAGTAAAACTAATAATGGAAATTAAAGAAACTCATGAAACCACACAAAAAAACGTCTGACACACTGATGAATGAAAAAAGTGTCCATGCTCCATTAAGGAGCAAAAAGAAGCATTAAAGTGTAATCCAAATCCACCAAAGAGTATCAACAATGGCTAGAAGGCTTGACGAAGCAAAAAAGTAACAGTTTTGAGCACTTATTAAGCCTTTAAAATGTTGCCCTAGCCTTCATGCGACCCTAATTTAATACGTAGGTTACCATGCACAACCCAACCATTGAGTACAAACCACCTTCTGGCCTACTAGTAATCACTAATCCATCACATTTTTCGGCTTTTCATGAGCCATGCATGGATCCTCCCCTCCCTCTTTGAAAGGAAATGACCTTAATTCATCAAAGCCATCCTCAACAAGATACGGTGAAAGGTCTCCCACATTAAAGGTAGCATGCACTCCATGGTCTCGTCCCAGATCAACCTTATAAGTATTATCATTGACATGTGTCACCACTTTGTAAGGACCTTCAGCTCTTGGCATCAACTTTTGTTCTTCCTTTTGTTAGCAAAACGTTCTTTCCTCATATGCGCCTAAACCACGTCACCATCTTGTAAGACACGTGGTTTCCTATGCATGTTGGAATTATGTTTGTACACGTCATACACAGCTTCAATCTTCACACAAACTTGTTGGTGTAGTTACATCATGGCCTTCAAATTGTCATTTGCATCCTTGTGAACCAATTCACCATTTGGAAATGGAATGAAATACAAAGGCTTGTAAGGATTCACACCATACACCACTTACGTAGGCTTATAAGGACCTTCAGCTTTTGGCATCAACTTTTGTTTGGAAAACGTTCTTTCCTCATATGCACCAACACCAAATCACCATCTTGAAAGACACGAGGTTTCCTATACATGTTGGAATTATGTTTGTACACGTCAATCACGGCTTCAATCTTCACACTAGCTTGTTGGTGTAGTTTCGTCATGGCCTTTAACTTGTCATTAGCATCCTTGTGATCCAATTCATCGTTTGGAAATGGAATAATATACAAAGGCTCGTAAGGATTCACACCATACACCACTTACAAAGGCTTGTAAGGACCTTCAACTCTTGGCATCAACTCTTGTTCAAAGTGCACAAAGGTTAGTTTGATTAAAATTTCATCTATCTTTTTTTTCCATGCATAATTGGCTTATATGAAGCCTTTATAACAAAGTTGGTGGTTACTAGCCACCCAACCAACTACTCAGTAAAACTAATAATGGAAATTAAAGAAACTCATGAAACCACACAAAAAAACGTCTGACACACTGATGAATGAAAAAAGTGTCCATGCTCCATTAGGGAGCAAAAAGAAGCATTAAAGTGTAATCCAAATCCACCAAAGAGTATCAACAATTGCTAGAAGGCTTGACGAAGCAAAAAAGTAACAGTTTTGAGCACTTATTAAGCCTTTAAAATGTTGCCCTAGCCTTCATGCGACCCCAATTTAATACGTAGGTTACCATGCACAACCCAACCATTGAGTACAAACCACCTTCTGGCCTACTAGTAATCACTAATCCATCACATTTTTCGGCTTTTCATGAGCCATGCATGGATCCTCCCCTCCCTCTTTGAAAGGAAATGACCTTAATTCATCAAAGCCATCCTCATCAAGATACGGTGAAAGGTCTCCCACATTAAAGGTAGCATGCACTCCATGGTCTCGTCCCAGATCAACCTTATAAGTATTATCATTGACATGTGTCACCACTTTGTAAGGACCTTCAGCTCTTGGCATCAACTTTTGTTCTTCCTTTTGTTAGCAAAACGTTCTTTCCTCATATGCGCCTAAACCACGTCACCATCTTGTAAGACACGTGGTTTCCTATGCATGTTGGAATTATGTTTGTACACGTCATACACAGCTTCAATCTTCACACAAACTTGTTGGTGTAGTTACATCATGGCCTTCAAATTGTCATTTGCATCCTTGTGAACCAATTCACCATTTGGAAATGGAATGAAATACAAAGGCTTGTAAGGATTCACACCATACACCACTTACGTAGGCTTATAAGGACCTTCAGCTTTTGGCATCAACTTTTGTTTGGAAAACGTTCTTTCCTCATATGCACCAACACCAAATCACCATCTTGAAAGACACGAGGTTTCCTATACATGTTGGAATTCTGTTTGTACACGTCAATCACGGCTTCAATCTTCACACTAGCTTGTTGGTGTAGTTTCGTCATGGCCTTTAACTTGTCATTAGAATCCTTGTGAACCAATTCATCGTTTGGAAATGGAATAATATACAAAGGCTCGTAAGGATTCACACCATACACCACTTACAAAGGCTTGTAAGGACCTTCAGCTCTTGGCATCAACTCTTGTTCAAAGTGCACAAAGGTTAGTTTGATTAAAATTTCATCTATCTTTTTTTTCCATGCATAATTGGCTTATATGAAGCCTTTATAACAAAGTTGGTGGTTACTAGCCACCCAACCAACTACTCAGTAAAACTAATAATGGAAATTAAAGAAACTCATGAAACCACACAAAAAAACGTCTGACACACTGATGAATGAAAAAAGTGTCCATGCTCCATTAAGGAGCAAAAAGAAGCATTAAAGTGTAATCCAAATCCACCAAAGAGTATCAACAATTGCTAGAAGGCTTGACGAAGCAAAAAAGTAACAGTTTTGAGCACTTATTAAGCCTTTAAAATGTTGCCCTAGCCTTCATGCGACCCTAATTTAATACATAGGTTACCATGCACAACCCAACCATTGAGTACAAACCACCTTCTGGCCTACTAGTAATCACTAATCCATCACATTTTTCGGCTTTTCATGAGCCATGCATGGATCCTCCCCTCCCTCTTTGAAAGGAAATGACCTTAATTCATCAAAGCCATCCTCATCAAGATACGGTGAAAGGTCTCCCACATTAAAGGTAGCATGCACTCCATGGTCTCGTCCCAGATCAACCTTATAAGTATTATCATTGACATGTGTCACCACTTTGTAAGGACCTTCAGCTCTTGGCATCAACTTTTGTTCTTCCTTTTGTTAGCAAAACGTTCTTTCCTCATATGCGCCTAAACCACGTCACCATCTTGTAAGACACGTGGTTTCCTATGCATGTTGGAATTATGTTTGTACACGTCATACACAGCTTCAATCTTCACACAAACTTGTTGGTGTAGTTACATCATGGCCTTCAAATTGTCATTTGCATCCTTGTGAACCAATTCACCATTTGGAAATGGAATGAAATACAAAGGCTTGTAAGGATTCACACCATACACCACTTACGTAGGCTTATAAGGACCTTCAGCTTTTGGCATCAACTTTTGTTTGGAAAACGTTCTTTCCTCATATGCACCAACACCAAATCACCATCTTGAAAGACACGAGGTTTCCTATACATGTTGGAATTCTGTTTGTACACGTCAATCACGGCTTCAATCTTCACACTAGCTTGTTGGTGTAGTTTCGTCATGGCCTTTAACTTGTCATTAGAATCCTTGTGAACCAATTCATCGTTTGGAAATGGAATAATATACAAAGGCTCGTAAGGATTCACACCATACACCACTTACAAAGGCTTGTAAGGACCTTCAGCTCTTGGCATCAACTCTTGTTCAAAGTGCACAAAGGTTAGTTTGATTAAAATTTCATCTATCTTTTTTTTCCATGCATAATTGGCTTATATGAAGCCTTTATAACAAAGTTGGTGGTTACTAGCCACCCAACCAACTACTCAGTAAAACTAATAATGGAAATTAAAGAAACTCATGAAACCACACAAAAAAACGTCTGACACACTGATGAATGAAAAAAGTGTCCATGCTCCATTAAGGAGCAAAAAGAAGCATTAAAGTGTAATCCAAATCCACCAAAGAGTATCAACAATTGCTAGAAGGCTTGACGAAGCAAAAAAGTAACAGTTTTGAGCACTTATTAAGCCTTTAAAATGTTGCCCTAGCCTTCATGCGACCCTAATTTAATACATAGGTTACCATGCACAACCCAACCATTGAGTACAAACCACCTTCTGGCCTACTAGTAATCACTAATCCATCACATTTTTCGGCTTTTCATGAGCCATGCATGGATCCTCCCCTCCCTCTTTGAAAGGAAATGACCTTAATTCATCAAAGCCATCCTCATCAAGATACGGTGAAAGGTCTCCCACATTAAAGGTAGCATGCACTCCATGGTCTCGTCCCAGATCAACCTTATAAGTATTATCATTGACATGTGTCACCACTTTGTAAGGACCTTCAGCTCTTGGCATCAACTTTTGTTCTTCCTTTTGTTAGCAAAACGTTCTTTCCTCATATGCGCCTAAACCACGTCACCATCTTGTAAGACACGTGGTTTCCTATGCATGTTGGAATTATGTTTGTACACGTCATACACAGCTTCAATCTTCACACAAACTTGTTGGTGTAGTTACATCATGGCCTTCAAATTGTCATTTGCATCCTTGTGAACCAATTCACCATTTGGAAATGGAATGAAATACAAAGGCTTGTAAGGATTCACACCATACACCACTTACGTAGGCTTATAAGGACCTTCAGCTTTTGGCATCAACTTTTGTTTGGAAAACGTTCTTTCCTCATATGCACCAACACCAAATCACCATCTTGAAAGACACGAGGTTTCCTATACATGTTGGAATTCTGTTTGTACACGTCAATCACGGCTTCAATCTTCACACTAGCTTGTTGGTGTAGTTTCGTCATGGCCTTTAACTTGTCATTAGAATCCTTGTGAACCAATTCATCGTTTGGAAATGGAATAATATACAAAGGCTCGTAAGGATTCACACCATACACCACTTACAAAGGCTTGTAAGGACCTTCAGCTCTTGGCATCAACTCTTGTTCAAAGTGCACAAAGGTTAGTTTGATTAAAATTTCATCTATCTTTTTTTTCCATGCATAATTGGCTTATATGAAGCCTTTATAACAAAGTTGGTGGTTACTAGCCACCCAACCAACTACTCAGTAAAACTAATAATGGAAATTAAAGAAACTCATGAAACCACACAAAAAAACGTCTGACACACTGATGAATGAAAAAAGTGTCCATGCTCCATTAAGGAGCAAAAAGAAGCATTAAAGTGTAATCCAAATCCACCAAAGAGTATCAACAATTGCTAGAAGGCTTGACGAAGCAAAAAAGTAACAGTTTTGAGCACTTATTAAGCCTTTAAAATGTTGCCCTAGCCTTCATGCGACCCTAATTTAATACATAGGTTACCATGCACAACCCAACCATTGAGTACAAACCACCTTCTGGCCTACTAGTAATCACTAATCCATCACATTTTTCGGCTTTTCATGAGCCATGCATGGATCCTCCCCTCCCTCTTTGAAAGGAAATGACCTTAATTCATCAAAGCCATCCTCATCAAGATACGGTGAAAGGTCTCCCACATTAAAGGTAGCATGCACTCCATGGTCTCGTCCCAGATCAACCTTATAAGTATTATCATTGACATGTGTCACCACTTTGTAAGGACCTTCAGCTCTTGGCATCAACTTTTGTTCTTCCTTTTGTTAGCAAAACGTTCTTTCCTCATATGCGCCTAAACCACGTCACCATCTTGTAAGACACGTGGTTTCCTATGCATGTTGGAATTATGTTTGTACACGTCATACACAGCTTCAATCTTCACACAAACTTGTTGGTGTAGTTACATCATGGCCTTCAAATTGTCATTTGCATCCTTGTGAACCAATTCACCATTTGGAAATGGAATGAAATACAAAGGCTTGTAAGGATTCACACCATACACCACTTACGTAGGCTTATAAGGACCTTCAGCTTTTGGCATCAACTTTTGTTTGGAAAACGTTCTTTCCTCATATGCACCAACACCAAATCACCATCTTGAAAGACACGAGGTTTCCTATACATGTTGGAATTCTGTTTGTACACGTCAATCACGGCTTCAATCTTCACACTAGCTTGTTGGTGTAGTTTCGTCATGGCCTTTAACTTGTCATTAGAATCCTTGTGAACCAATTCATCGTTTGGAAATGGAATAATATACAAAGGCTCGTAAGGATTCACACCATACACCACTTACAAAGGCTTGTAAGGACCTTCAGCTCTTGGCATCAACTCTTGTTCAAAGTGCACAAAGGTTAGTTTGATTAAAATTTCATCTATCTTTTTTTTCCATGCATAATTGGCTTATATGAAGCCTTTATAACAAAGTTGGTGGTTACTAGCCACCCAACCAACTACTCAGTAAAACTAATAATGGAAATTAAAGAAACTCATGAAACCACACAAAAAAACGTCTGACACACTGATGAATGAAAAAAGTGTCCATGCTCCATTAAGGAGCAAAAAGAAGCATTAAAGTGTAATCCAAATCCACCAAAGAGTATCAACAATTGCTAGAAGGCTTGACGAAGCAAAAAAGTAACAGTTTTGAGCACTTATTAAGCCTTTAAAATGTTGCCCTAGCCTTCATGCGACCCTAATTTAATACATAGGTTACCATGCACAACCCAACCATTGAGTACAAACCACCTTCTGGCCTACTAGTAATCACTAATCCATCACATTTTTCGGCTTTTCATGAGCCATGCATGGATCCTCCCCTCCCTCTTTGAAAGGAAATGACCTTAATTCATCAAAGCCATCCTCATCAAGATACGGTGAAAGGTCTCCCACATTAAAGGTAGCATGCACTCCATGGTCTCGTCCCAGATCAACCTTATAAGTATTATCATTGACATGTGTCACCACTTTGTAAGGACCTTCAGCTCTTGGCATCAACTTTTGTTCTTCCTTTTGTTAGCAAAACGTTCTTTCCTCATATGCGCCTAAACCACGTCACCATCTTGTAAGACACGTGGTTTCCTATGCATGTTGGAATTATGTTTGTACACGTCATACACAGCTTCAATCTTCACACAAACTTGTTGGTGTAGTTACATCATGGCCATCAAATTGTCATTTGCATCCTTGTGAACCAATTCACCATTTGGAAATGGAATGAAATACAAAGGCTTGTAAGGATTCACACCATACACCACTTATGTAGGCTTATAAGGACCTTCAGCTTTTGGCATCAACTTTTGTTTGGAAAACGTTCTTTCCTCATATGCACCAACACCAAATCACCATCTTGAAAGACACGAGGTTTCCTATACATGTTGGAATTCTGTTTGTACACGTCAATCACGGCTTCAATCTTCACACTAGCTTGTTGGTGTAGTTTCGTCATGGCCTTCAACTTGTCATTAGCATCCTTGTGAACCAATTCATCGTTTGGGAATGGAATAATATACAAAGGCTCGTAAGGATTCACACCATACACCACTTACAAAGGCTTGTAAGGACCTTCAGCTCTTGGCATCAACTCTTGTTCAAAGTGAACAAAGGTTAGTTTGATTAAAATTTCATCTATCTCTTTTTTCCATGCATAATTGCCTTATATGAAGCCTTTATAACAAAGTTGGTGGTTACTAGCCACCCAACCAACTACTCAGTAAAACTAATAATGGAAATTAAAGAAACTCATGAAACCACACAAAAAAAACGTCTGACACACTGATGAATGAAAAAAGAGTCCATGCTCCATTAAGGAGCAAAAAGAAGCATTAAAGTGTAATCCAAATCCACGAAAGAGGATCAACAATGGCTAGAAGGCTTGACGAAGCAAAAAGTAATAGTTTTGAGCACTTATTAAGCCTTTAAAATGTTGCCCTAGCCTTCATGCGACCCTAATTTAATACGTAGGTTACCATGCACAACCCAACCATTGAGTACAAACCACCTTCTGGCCTACTAGTAATCACTAATCCATCACATTTTTCGGCTTTTCATGAGCCATGCATGGATCCTCCCCTCCCTCTTTGAAAGGAAATGACCTTAATTCATCAAGGCCATCCTCAACAAGATACGGTGAAAGGGCTCCCACATTAAAAGTAGCATGCACTCCATGGTCTCGTCCCAGATCAACCTTATAAGTATTATCATTGACATGTGTCACCACTTTGTAAGGACCTTCAACTCTTGGCATCAACTTTTGTTCTTCCTTTTGTTAGCAAAACGTTCTTTCCTCATATGCGCCTAAACCACGTCACTATCTTGTAAGACACGTGGTTTCCTATGCATGTTGGAATTATGTTTGTACACGTCATACACAGCTTCAATCTTCACACAAACTTGTTGGTGTAGTTACATCATGGCCTTCAAATTGTCATTTGCATCCTTGTGAACCAATTCACCATTTGGAAATGGAATGAAATACAAAGGCTTGTAAGGATTCACACCATACACCACTTACGTAGGCTTATAAGGACCTTCAGCTTTTGGCATCAACTTTTGTTTGGAAAACGTTCTTTCCTCATATGCACCAACACCAAATCACCATCTTAAAAGACACGAGGTTTCCTATACATGTTGGAATTCTGTTTGTACACGTCAATCACGGCTTCAATCTTCACACTAGCTTGTTGGTGTAGTTTCGTCATGGCCTTCAACTTGTCATTAGCATCCTTGTGAACCAATTCATCGTTTGGGAATGGAATAATATACAAAGGCTCGTAAGGATTCACACCATACACCACTTACAAAGGCTTGTAAGGACCTTCAGCTCTTGGCATCAACTCTTGTTCAAAGTGAACAAAGGTTAGTTTGATTAAAATTTCATCTATCTCTTTTTTCCATGCATAATTGGCTTATATGAAGCCTTTATAACAAAGTTGGTGGTTACTAGCCACCCAACCAACTACTCAGTAAAACTAATAATGGAAATTAAAGAAACTCATGAAACCACACAAAAAAAACGTCTGACACACTGATGAATGAAAAAAGAGTCCATGCTCCATTAAGGAGCAAAAAGAAGCATTAAAGTGTAATCCAAATCCACGAAAGAGGATCAACAATGGCTAGAAGGCTTGACGAAGCAAAAAGTAACAGTTTTGAGCACTTATTAAGCCTTTAAAATGTTGCCCTAGCCTTCATGCGACCCTAATTTAATACGTAGGTTACCATGCACAACCCAACCATTGAGTACAAACCACCTTCTGGCCTACTAGTAATCACTAATCCATCACATTTTTCGGCTTTTCATGAGCCATGCATGGATCCTCCCCTCCCTCTTTGAAAGGAAATGACCTTAATTCATCAAGGCCATCCTCAACAAGATACGGTGAAAGGGCTCCCACATTAAAAGTAGCATGCACTCCATGGTCTCGTCCCAGATCAACCTTATAAGTATTATCATTGACATGTGTCACCACTTTGTAAGGACCTTCAGCTCTTGGCATCAACTTTTGTTCTTCCTTTTGTTAGCAAAACGTTCTTTCCTCATATGCGCCTAAACCACGTCACCATCTTGTAAGACACGTGGTTTCCTATGCATGTTGGAATTATGTTTGTACACGTCATACACAGCTTCAATCTTCACACAAACTTGTTGGTGTAGTTACATCATGGCCTTCAAATTGTCATTTGCATCCTTGTGAACCAATTCACCATTTGGAAATGGAATGAAATACAAAGGCTTGTAAGGATTCAAACCATACACCACTTACGTAGACTTATAAGGACCTTCAGCTTTTGGCATCAACTTTTGTTTGGAAAACGTTCTTTCCTCATATGCACCAACACCAAATCACCATCTTGAAAGACACGATGTTTCCTATACATGTTGGAATTCTGTTTGTACACGTCAATCACGGCTTTAATCTTCACACTAGCTTGTTGGTGTAGTTTCGTCATGGCCTTCAACTTGTCATTAGCATCCTTGTGAACCAATTCATCGTTTGGAAATGGAATAATATACAAAGGCTCGTAAGGATTCACACCATACACCACCTACAAAGGCTTGTAAGGACCTTCAACTCTTGGCATCAACTCTTGTTCAAAGTGAACAAAGGTTAGTTTGATTAAAATTTCATCTATCTCTTTTTTCCATGCATAATTGGCTTATATGAAGCCTTTATAACAAAGTTGGTGGTTACTAGCCACCCAACCAACTACTCAGTAAAACTAATAATGGAAATTAAAGAAACTCATGAAACCACACAAAAAAAACGTCTGACACACTGATGAATGAAAAAAGAGTCCATGCTCCATTAAGGAGCAAAAAGAAGCATTAAAGTGTAATCCAAATCCACGAAAGAGGATCAACAATGGCTAGAAGGCTTGACGAAGCAAAAAGTAACAGTTTTGAGCACTTATTAAGCCTTTAAAATGTTGCCCTAGCCTTCATGCGACCCTAATTTAATACGTAGGTTACCATGCACAACCCAACCATTGAGTACAAACCACCTTCTGGCCTACTAGTAATCACTAATCCATCACATTTTTCGGCTTTTCATGAGCCATGCATGGATCCTCCCCTCCCTCTTTGAAAGGAAATGACCTTAATTCATCAAGGCCATCCTCAACAAGATACGGTGAAAGGGCTCCCACATTAAAAGTAGCATGCACTCCATGGTCTCGTCCCAGATCAACCTTATAAGTATTATCATTGACATGTGTCACCACTTTGTAAGGACCTTCAGCTCTTGGCATCAACTTTTGTTCTTCCTTTTGTTAGCAAAACGTTCTTTCCTCATATGCGCCTAAACCACGTCACCATCTTGTAAGACACGTGGTTTCCTATGCATGTTGGAATTATGTTTGTACACGTCATACACAGCTTCAATCTTCACACAAACTTGTTGGTGTAGTTACATCATGGCCTTCAAATTGTCATTTGCATCCTTGTGAACCAATTCACCATTTGGAAATGGAATGAAATACAAAGGCTTGTAAGGATTCAAACCATACACCACTTACGTAGACTTATAAGGACCTTCAGCTTTTGGCATCAACTTTTGTTTGGAAAACGTTCTTTCCTCATATGCACCAACACCAAATCACCATCTTGAAAGACACGATGTTTCCTATACATGTTGGAATTCTGTTTGTACACGTCAATCACGGCTTTAATCTTCACACTAGCTTGTTGGTGTAGTTTCGTCATGGCCTTCAACTTGTCATTAGCATCCTTGTGAACCAATTCATCGTTTGGAAATGGAATAATATACAAAGGCTCGTAAGGATTCACACCATACACCACCTACAAAGGCTTGTAAGGACCTTCAACTCTTGGCATCAACTCTTGTTCAAAGTGAACAAAGGTTAGTTTGATTAAAATTTCATCTATCTCTTTTTTCCATGCATAATTGGCTTATATGAAGCCTTTATAACAAAGTTGGTGGTTACTAGCCACCCAACCAACTACTCAGTAAAACTAATAATGGAAATTAAAGAAACTCATGAAACCACACAAAAAAAACGTCTGACACACTGATGAATGAAAAAAGAGTCCATGCTCCATTAAGGAGCAAAAAGAAGCATTAAAGTGTAATCCAAATCCACGAAAGAGTATCAACAATGGCTAGAAGGCTTGACGAAGCAAAAAGTAACAGTTTTGAGCACTTATTAAGCCTTTAAAATGTTGCCCTAGCCGTCATGCGACCCTAATTTAATACGTAGGTTACCATGCACAACCCAACCATTGAGTACAAACCACCTTCTGGCCTACTAGTAATCACTAATCCATCACATTTTTCGGCTTTTCATGAGCCATGCATGGATCCTCCCCTCCCTCTTTGAAAGGAAATGACCTTAATTCATCAAGGCCATCCTCAACAAGATACGGTGAAAGGTCTCCCACATTAAAGGTAGCATGCACTCCATGGTCTCGTCCCAGATCAACCTTATAAGTATTATCATTGACATGTGTCACCACTTTGTAAGGACCTTCAGCTCTTGGCATCAACTTTTGTTCTTCCTTTTGTTAGCAAAACGTTCTTTCCTCATATGCGCCTAAACCACGTCACCATCTTGTAAGACACGTGGTTTCCTATGCATGTTGGAATTCTGTTTGTACACGTCATACACAGCTTCAATCTTCACACAAACTTGTTGGTGTAGTTACATCATGGCCTTCAAATTGTCATTTGCATCCTTGTGAACCAATTCACCATTTGGAAATGGAATGAAATACAAAGGCTTGTAAGGATTCAAACCATACACCACTTACGTAGGCTTATAAGGACCTTCAGCTTTTGGCATCAACTTTTGTTTGGAAAACGTTCTTTCCTCATATGCACCAACACCAAATCACCATCTTGAAAGACACGATGTTTCCTATACATGTTGGAATTCTATTTGTACACGTCAATCACGGCTTCAATCTTCACACTAGCTTGTTGGTGTAGTTTCGTCATGGCCTTCAACTTGTCATTAGCATCCTTGTGAACCAATTCATCGTTTGGAAATGGAATAATATACAAAGGCTCGTAAGGATTCACACCATACACCACCTACAAAGGCTTGTAAGGACCTTCAGCTCTTGGCATCAACTCTTGTTCAAAGTGAACAAAGGTTAGTTTGATTAAAATTTCATCTATCTCTTTTTTCCATGCATAATTGGCTTATATGAAGCCTTTATAACAAAGTTGGTGGTTACTAGCCACCCAACCAACTACTCAGTAAAACTAATAATGGAAATTAAAGAAACTCATGAAACCACACAAAAAAAACGTCTGACACACTGATGAATGAAAAAAGAGTCCATGCTCCATTAAGGAGCAAAAAGAAGCATTAAAGTGTAATCCAAATCCACCAAAGAGTATCAACAATGGCTAGAAGGCTTGACGAAGCAAAAAGTAACAGTTTTGAGCACTAATTAAGCCTTTAAAATGTTGCCCTAGCCTTCATGCGACCCTAATTTAATACGTAGGTTACCATGCACAACCCAACCATTGAGTACAAACCACCTTCTGGCCTACTAGTAATCACTAATCCATCACATTTTTCGGCTTTTCATGAGCCATGCATGGATCCTCCCCTCCCTCTTTGAAAGGAAATGACCTTAATTCATCAAGGCCATCCTCAACAAGATACGGTGAAAGGTCTCCCACATTAAAGGTAGCATGCACTCCATGGTCTCGTCCCATATCAACCTTATAAGTATTATCATTGACATGTGTCACCACTTTGTAAGGACCTTCAGCTCTTGGCATCAACTTTTGTTCTTCCTTTTGTTAGCAAAACGTTCTTTCCTCATATGCGCCTAAACCACGTCACCATCTTGTAAGACACGTGGTTTCCTATGCATGTTGGAATTATGTTTGTACACGTCATACACAGCTTCAATCTTCACACAAACTTGTTGGTGTAGTTACATCATGGCCTTCAAATTGTCATTTGCATCCTTGTGAACCAATTCACCATTTGGAAATGGAATGAAATACAAAGGCTTGTAAGGATTCAAACCATACACCACTTACGTAGGCTTATAAGGACCTTCAGCTTTTGGCATCAACTTTTGTTTGGAAAACGTTCTTTCCTCATATGCACCAACACCAAATCACCATCTTGAAAGACACGATGTTTCCTATACATGTTGGAATTCTGTTTGTACACGTCAATCACGGCTTCAATCTTCACACTAGCTTGTTGGTGTAGTTTCGTCATGGCCTTCAACTTGTCATTAGCATCCTTGTCAACCAATTCATCGTTTGGAAATGGAATAATATACAAAGGCTCGTAAGGATTCACACCATACACCACTTACAAAGGCTTGTAAGGACCTTCAGCTCTTGGCATCAACTCTTGTTCAAAGTGAACAAAGGTTAGTTTGATTAAAATTTCATCTATCTCTTTTTTCCATGCATAATTGGCTTATATGAAGCCTTTATAACAAAGTTGGTGGTTACTAGCCACCCAACCAACTACTCAGTAAAACTAATAATGGAAATTAAAGAAACTCATGAAACCACACAAAAAAAACGTCTGACACACTGATGAATGAAAAAAGAGTCCATGCTCCATTAAGGAGCAAAAAGAAGCATTAAAGTGTAATCCAAATCCACGAAAGAGTATCAACAATGGCTAGAAGGCTTGACGAAGCAAAAAGTAACAGTTTTGAGCACTTATTAAGCCTTTAAAATGTTGCCCTAGCCGTCATGCGACCCTAATTTAATACGTAGGTTACCATGCACAACCCAACCATTGAGTACAAACCACCTTCTGGCCTACTAGTAATCACTAATCCATCACATTTTTCGGCTTTTCATGAGCCATGCATGGATCCTCCCCTCCCTCTTTGAAAGGAAATGACCTTAATTCATCAAGGCCATCCTCAACAAGATACGGTGAAAGGTCTCCCACATTAAAGGTAGCATGCACTCCATGGTCTCGTCCCAGATCAACCTTATAAGTATTATCATTGACATGTGTCACCACTTTGTAAGGACCTTCAGCTCTTGGCATCAACTTTTGTTCTTCCTTTTGTTAGCAAAACGTTCTTTCCTCATATGCGCCTAAACCACGTCACCATCTTGTAAGACACGTGGTTTCCTATGCATGTTGGAATTCTGTTTGTACACGTCATACACAGCTTCAATCTTCACACAAACTTGTTGGTGTAGTTACATCATGGCCTTCAAATTGTCATTTGCATCCTTGTGAACCAATTCACCATTTGGAAATGGAATGAAATACAAAGGCTTGTAAGGATTCAAACCATACACCACTTACGTAGGCTTATAAGGACCTTCAGCTTTTGGCATCAACTTTTGTTTGGAAAACGTTCTTTCCTCATATGCACCAACACCAAATCACCATCTTGAAAGACACGATGTTTCCTATACATGTTGGAATTCTATTTGTACACGTCAATCACGGCTTCAATCTTCACACTAGCTTGTTGGTGTAGTTTCGTCATGGCCTTCAACTTGTCATTAGCATCCTTGTCAACCAATTCATCGTTTGGAAATGGAATAATATACAAAGGCTCGTAAGGATTCACACCATACACCACTTACAAAGGCTTGTAAGGACCTTCAGCTCTTGGCATCAACTCTTGTTCAAAGTGAACAAAGGTTAGTTTGATTAAAATTTCATCTATCTCTTTTTTCCATGCATAATTGGCTTATATGAAGCCTTTATAACAAAGTTGGTGGTTACTAGCCACCCAACCAACTACTCAGTAAAACTAATAATGGAAATTAAAGAAACTCATGAAACCACACAAAAAAAACGTCTGACACACTGATGAATGAAAAAAGAGTCCATGCTCCATTAAGGAGCAAAAAGAAGCATTAAAGTGTAATCCAAATCCACGAAAGAGTATCAACAATGGCTAGAAGGCTTGACGAAGCAAAAAGTAACAGTTTTGAGCACTTATTAAGCCTTTAAAATGTTGCCCTAGCCGTCATGCGACCCTAATTTAATACGTAGGTTACCATGCACAACCCAACCATTGAGTACAAACCACCTTCTGGCCTACTAGTAATCACTAATCCATCACATTTTTCGGCTTTTCATGAGCCATGCATGGATCCTCCCCTCCCTCTTTGAAAGGAAATGACCTTAATTCATCAAGGCCATCCTCAACAAGATACGGTGAAAGGTCTCCCACATTAAAGGTAGCATGCACTCCATGGTCTCGTCCCAGATCAACCTTATAAGTATTATCATTGACATGTGTCACCACTTTGTAAGGACCTTCAGCTCTTGGCATCAACTTTTGTTCTTCCTTTTGTTAGCAAAACGTTCTTTCCTCATATGCGCCTAAACCACGTCACCATCTTGTAAGACACGTGGTTTCCTATGCATGTTGGAATTCTGTTTGTACACGTCATACACAGCTTCAATCTTCACACAAACTTGTTGGTGTAGTTACATCATGGCCTTCAAATTGTCATTTGCATCCTTGTGAACCAATTCACCATTTGGAAATGGAATGAAATACAAAGGCTTGTAAGGATTCAAACCATACACCACTTACGTAGGCTTATAAGGACCTTCAGCTTTTGGCATCAACTTTTGTTTGGAAAACGTTCTTTCCTCATATGCACCAACACCAAATCACCATCTTGAAAGACACGATGTTTCCTATACATGTTGGAATTCTATTTGTACACGTCAATCACGGCTTCAATCTTCACACTAGCTTGTTGGTGTAGTTTCGTCATGGCCTTCAACTTGTCATTAGCATCCTTGTGAACCAATTCATCGTTTGGAAATGGAATAATATACAAAGGCTCGTAAGGATTCACACCATACACCACTTACAAAGGCTTGTAAGGACCTTCAGCTCTTGGCATCAACTCTTGTTCAAAGTGAACAAAGGTTAGTTTGATTAAAATTTCATCTATCTCTTTTTTCCATGCATAATTGGCTTATATGAAGCCTTTATAACAAAGTTGGTGGTTACTAGCCACCCAACCAACTACTCAGTAAAACTAATAATGGAAATTAAAGAAACTCATGAAACCACACAAAAAAAACGTCTGACACACTGATGAATGAAAAAAGAGTCCATGCTCCATTAAGGAGCAAAAAGAAGCATTAAAGTGTAATCCAAATCCACCAAAGAGTATCAACAATGGCTAGAAGGCTTGACGAAGCAAAAAGTAACAGTTTTGAGCACTAATTAAGCCTTTAAAATGTTGCCCTAGCCTTCATGCGACCCTAATTTAATACGTAGGTTACCATGCACAACCCAACCATTGAGTACAAACCACCTTCTGGCCTACTAGTAATCACTAATCCATCACATTTTTCGGCTTTTCATGAGCCATGCATGGATCCTCCCCTCCCTCTTTGAAAGGAAATGACCTTAATTCATCAAGGCCATCCTCAACAAGATACGGTGAAAGGTCTCCCACATTAAAGGTAGCATGCACTCCATGGTCTCGTCCCAGATCAACCTTATAAGTATTATCATTGACATGTGTCACCACTTTGTAAGGACCTTCAGCTCTTGGCATCAACTTTTGTTCTTCCTTTTGTTAGCAAAACGTTCTTTCCTCATATGCGCCTAAACCACGTCACCATCTTGTAAGACACGTGGTTTCCTATGCATGTTGGAATTCTGTTTGTACACGTCATACACAGCTTCAATCTTCACACAAACTTGTTGGTGTAGTTACATCATGGCCTTCAAATTGTCATTTGCATCCTTGTGAACCAATTCACCATTTGGAAATGGAATGAAATACAAAGGCTTGTAAGGATTCAAACCATACACCACTTACGTAGGCTTATAAGGACCTTCAGCTTTTGGCATCAACTTTTGTTTGGAAAACGTTCTTTCCTCATATGCACCAACACCAAATCACCATCTTGAAAGACACGATGTTTCCTATACATGTTGGAATTCTGTTTGTACACGTCAATCACGGCTTCAATCTTCACACTAGCTTGTTGGTGTAGTTTCGTCATGGCCTTCAACTTTGATGTGATCTCACCCGAAAACTAGGTTTGAACACACTTTGCCCGATCGTTCTATTGGTTGTTGTAATGTGATGGTGGAAACCGCGACCCATTGCCTATAAAGAGACAAGAACCTTGGTATAGAAACGCCACAACCAACCCACCAAGTTGATTGATAAGTTTTGAACGCCACAAGTTACATAACTTGATAAGTTCCTAAAGTTCCAAAAAGAACGACAAAGAGTATAAAACTCACATTGTTTTTATTCTAAACTTGATTGATCAAAATGAGAACATAAGCAACCTATTTATATGCGATTTGGAGACACCTCAAAAGTCATGAATTAAAGATGCAACTTTAATTCAATCAACATTAAGGCATTAAATTACATGACTTAAAACTATGAATCTAGACATACTTATGAGCAGGGTTCAAGTAACATATGACTCTTACAACTCCTACTCACTTATTTAGGAGAATAAAAACGAAAATTACATAATTAAATTATAAAAATTTGAAATGGGCTTGTTAATGGCTCTTATTGGGTCTTGTAAATCTTTCTTGGACTTGAATTATGGTAATCCAACCTTAATCGGGTCAAATGGGTCTTCATGCACTTTCTTGAGTACAAACTTCTCTAATCAGCCCGTTTAAAGCCTTATTGAATGCTTTATAGCTCGTGCCTTTGCAAGTGGTCCATTTTCACAATGTTATTAGATGAATCATATCATTCCCCTTTTCTTGAAGATGATTCGACCTCGAATCTAAATAATGTTGAGCATTTTGTTTGTACTCGAATCATCTCATATGATTCTCCTTTTTTTCAATATGGTTCATCATGCAAAAAAAAAAGTTGTACTTGGAATTTTATTCTTTCTCTCTCTCTCTCTTTTTTTTCATTTTCCCTTTCTTTCTTTTTTTTTTCTTTTCTCTTCATCTTCTTTCTTCACATTTTTTTTCTTTTCTTTTTTTTATTCTATTTTTTTTTCCGAACATTCTTTTTCATCGATTTTTTTTTCTTTTCAACAAATACAAGAAAAAAAATAAGAAAACTTGAACCAAAACCCAATAATAGGAACCACACCAACTTGTGATATGACCCACTATTAATACTTGAACCTTGATTCAATAAAAAGAAATATAGATGAGGAGATGAAAACTTAGATATTCAATAAACACTAGTAAGAACCATGCCAACCTGTGACAAGACCCATTACCAATACGTGTATCTTGAATTCCATGTAATCGAGAATAAGAAAGATAAAAAAAACAAAAAAAAGGGATATGCAAACCAATAGATCTGGCTCTGATACCAAATGATGTGATCTCACCCGAAAACTAGGTTTGAACACACTTTGCCCGATCGTTCTATTGGTTGTTGTAATGTGATGGTGGAAACCGCGACCCATTGCCTATAAAGAGACAAGAACCTTGGTATAGAAACGCCACAACCAACCCACCAAGTTGATTGATAAGTTTTGAACGCCACAAGTTACATAACTTGATAAGTTCCTAAAGTTCCAAAAAGAACGACAAAGAGTATAAAACTCACATTGTTTTTATTCTAAACTTGATTGATCAAAATGAGAACATAAGCAACCTATTTATATGCGATTTGGAGACACCTCAAAAGTCATGAATTAAAGATGCAACTTTAATTCAATCAACATTAAGGCATTAAATTACATGACTTAAAACTATGAATCTAGACATACTTATGAGCAGGGTTCAAGTAACATATGACTCTTACAACTCCTACTCACTTATTTAGGAGAATAAAAACGAAAATTACATAATTAAATTATAAAAATTTGAAATGGGCTTGTTAATGGCTCTTATTGGGTCTTGTAAATCTTTCTTGGACTTGAATTATGGTAATCCAACCTTAATCGGGTCAAATGGGTCTTCATGCACTTTCTTGAGTACAAACTTCTCTAATCAGCCCGTTTAAAGCCTTATTGAATGCTTTATAGCTCGTGCCTTTGCAAGTGGTCCATTTTCACAATGTTATTAGATGTGAAAATGGACCACTTGCAAAGGCACGAGCTATAAAGCATTCAATAAGGCTTTAAACGGGCTGATTAGAGAAGTTTGTACTCAAGAAAGTGCATGAAGACCCATTTGACCCGATTAAGGTTGGATTACCCTAATTCAAGTCCAAGAAAGATTTACAAGACCCAATAAGAGCCATTAACAAGCCCATTTCGAATTTTTATAATTTAATTATGTAATTTTCGTTTTTATTCTCCTAAATAAGTGAGTAGGAGTTGTAAGAGTCATATGTTACTTGAACCCGTCTCATAAGTATGTCTAGATTCATAGTTTTAAGTCATGGAATTTAATGCCTTAAAGTTGAATGAATTAAAGTTGCATCTTTAATTCATGACTTTTGAGGTGTGTCCAAATCGCATATAAATAGGTTGCTTATGTTCTCATTTTGATCAATCAATTTTGGAATAAAAAACAATGTGAGTTTTATACTCTTTGTAGTTCTTTTTGGAACATTAGGAACTTATCAAGTTATGAAACTTGTGGCGTTCAAAACTTATCAATCAACTTGGTGGGTTGGTTGTGGCGTTTCTATACCAAGGTTCTTGTCTCTTTATAGGCAATGGGTCGCGGTTTCCACCATCACGTTACAGCAACCAATAGAACGATCGGGCAAAGTGTGTGCAAACCTAGTTTTCGGGTGAGATCACATCATTTGGTATCAGAGCCAGATCTATTGGTTTGCACATCCTTTTTTTTATTTTGTTTTTTTTATCTTTCTTATTCTCGATTACTTGGAATTCAAGATACTCGTATTGGTAATGGGTCTTGTCACAGGTTGGCATGGTTCTTACTAGTGTTTATTGAATCTCTAAGTTTTCATCTCCTCATCTATATTTCTTTTTATTGAATCAAGATTCAAGTATTAATAGTGGGTCATATCACAAGTTGGTGTGGTTCCTATTATTGGGTTTTGGTTCAAGTTTTCTTATTTTTTTTCTTGTATTTGTTGAAAAGAAAAAAAATTGATGAAAAAGAATGTTCGGAAAAAAAATAGAATAAAAAAAAGAAAAGAAAAAAAATGTGAAGAAAGAAGATGAAGAGAAAAGAAAAAAAAAGAAAGAAAGGGAAAATGAAAAAAAAGAGAGAGAGAGAGAGAGAAAGAATAAAATTCCAAGTACAACTTTTTTTTTTTTGCATGATGAACCATATTGAAAAAAAGGAGAATGATATGAGATGATTCGAGTACAAACAAAATGCTCAACATTATTTAGATTCGAGGTCGAATCATCTTCAAGAAAAGGGGAATGATATGATTCATCTAATAACATTGTGAAAATGGACCACTTGCAAAGGCACGAGCTATAAAGCATTCAATAAGGCTTTAAACGGGCTGATTAGAGAAGTTTGTACTCAAGAAAGTGCATGAAGACCCATTTGACCCGATTAAGGTTGGATTACCCTAATTCAAGTCCAAGAAAGATTTACAAGACCCAATAAGAGCCATTAACAAGCCCATTTCGAATTTTTATAATTTAATTATGTAATTTTCGTTTTTATTCTCCTAAATAAGTGAGTAGGAGTTGTAAGAGTCATATGTTACTTGAACCCGTCTCATAAGTATGTCTAGATTCATAGTTTTAAGTCATGGAATTTAATGCCTTAAAGTTGAATGAATTAAAGTTGCATCTTTAATTCATGACTTTTGAGGTGTGTCCAAATCGCATATAAATAGGTTGCTTATGTTCTCATTTTGATCAATCAATTTTGGAATAAAAAACAATGTGAGTTTTATACTCTTTGTAGTTCTTTTTGGAACATTAGGAACTTATCAAGTTATGAAACTTGTGGCGTTCAAAACTTATCAATCAACTTGGTGGGTTGGTTGTGGCGTTTCTATACCAAGGTTCTTGTCTCTTTATAGGCAATGGGTCGCGGTTTCCACCATCACGTTACAGCAACCAATAGAACGATCGGGCAAAGTGTGTGCAAACCTAGTTTTCGGGTGAGATCACATCAAACTTGTCATTAGCATCCTTGTCAACCAATTCATCGTTTGGAAATGGAATAATATACAAAGGCTCGTAAGGATTCACACCATACACCACTTACAAAGGCTTGTAAGGACCTTCAGCTCTTGGCATCAACTCTTGTTCAAAGTGAACAAAGGTTAGTTTGATTAAAATTTCATCTATCTCTTTTTTCCATGCATAATTGGCTTATATGAAGCCTTTATAACAAAGTTGGTGGTTACTAGCCACCCAACCAACTACTCAGTAAAACTAATAATGGAAATTAAAGAAACTCATGAAACCACACAAAAAAAACGTCTGACACACTGATGAATGAAAAAAGAGTCCATGCTCCATTAAGGAGCAAAAAGAAGCATTAAAGTGTAATCCAAATCCACGAAAGAGTATCAACAATGGCTAGAAGGCTTGACGAAGCAAAAAGTAACAGTTTTGAGCACTTATTAAGCCTTTAAAATGTTGCCCTAGCCGTCATGCGACCCTAATTTAATACGTAGGTTACCATGCACAACCCAACCATTGAGTACAAACCACCTTCTGGCCTACTAGTAATCACTAATCCATCACATTTTTCGGCTTTTCATGAGCCATGCATGGATCCTCCCCTCCCTCTTTGAAAGGAAATGACCTTAATTCATCAAGGCCATCCTCAACAAGATACGGTGAAAGGTCTCCCACATTAAAGGTAGCATGCACTCCATGGTCTCGTCCCAGATCAACCTTATAAGTATTATCATTGACATGTGTCACCACTTTGTAAGGACCTTCAGCTCTTGGCATCAACTTTTGTTCTTCCTTTTGTTAGCAAAACGTTCTTTCCTCATATGCGCCTAAACCACGTCACCATCTTGTAAGACACGTGGTTTCCTATGCATGTTGGAATTCTGTTTGTACACGTCATACACAGCTTCAATCTTCACACAAACTTGTTGGTGTAGTTACATCATGGCCTTCAAATTGTCATTTGCATCCTTGTGAACCAATTCACCATTTGGAAATGGAATGAAATACAAAGGCTTGTAAGGATTCAAACCATACACCACTTACGTAGGCTTATAAGGACCTTCAGCTTTTGGCATCAACTTTTGTTTGGAAAACGTTCTTTCCTCATATGCACCAACACCAAATCACCATCTTGAAAGACACGATGTTTCCTATACATGTTGGAATTCTATTTGTACACGTCAATCACGGCTTCAATCTTCACACTAGCTTGTTGGTGTAGTTTCGTCATGGCCTTCAACTTGTCATTAGCATCCTTGTGAACCAATTCATCGTTTGGAAATGGAATAATATACAAAGGCTCGTAAGGATTCACACCATACACCACTTACAAAGGCTTGTAAGGACCTTCAGCTCTTGGCATCAACTCTTGTTCAAAGTGAACAAAGGTTAGTTTGATTAAAATTTCATCTATCTCTTTTTTCCATGCATAATTGGCTTATATGAAGCCTTTATAACAAAGTTGGTGGTTACTAGCCACCCAACCAACTACTCAGTAAAACTAATAATGGAAATTAAAGAAACTCATGAAACCACACAAAAAAAACGTCTGACACACTGATGAATGAAAAAAGAGTCCATGCTCCATTAAGGAGCAAAAAGAAGCATTAAAGTGTAATCCAAATCCACCAAAGAGTATCAACAATGGCTAGAAGGCTTGACGAAGCAAAAAGTAACAGTTTTGAGCACTAATTAAGCCTTTAAAATGTTGCCCTAGCCTTCATGCGACCCTAATTTAATACGTAGGTTACCATGCACAACCCAACCATTGAGTACAAACCACCTTCTGGCCTACTAGTAATCACTAATCCATCACATTTTTCGGCTTTTCATGAGCCATGCATGGATCCTCCCCTCCCTCTTTGAAAGGAAATGACCTTAATTCATCAAGGCCATCCTCAACAAGATACGGTGAAAGGTCTCCCACATTAAAGGTAGCATGCACTCCATGGTCTCGTCCCAGATCAACCTTATAAGTATTATCATTGACATGTGTCACCACTTTGTAAGGACCTTCAGCTCTTGGCATCAACTTTTGTTCTTCCTTTTGTTAGCAAAACGTTCTTTCCTCATATGCGCCTAAACCACGTCACCATCTTGTAAGACACGTGGTTTCCTATGCATGTTGGAATTCTGTTTGTACACGTCATACACAGCTTCAATCTTCACACAAACTTGTTGGTGTAGTTACATCATGGCCTTCAAATTGTCATTTGCATCCTTGTGAACCAATTCACCATTTGGAAATGGAATGAAATACAAAGGCTTGTAAGGATTCAAACCATACACCACTTACGTAGGCTTATAAGGACCTTCAGCTTTTGGCATCAACTTTTGTTTGGAAAACGTTCTTTCCTCATATGCACCAACACCAAATCACCATCTTGAAAGACACGATGTTTCCTATACATGTTGGAATTCTGTTTGTACACGTCAATCACGGCTTCAATCTTCACACTAGCTTGTTGGTGTAGTTTCGTCATGGCCTTCAACTTGTCATTAGCATCCTTGTCAACCAATTCATCGTTTGGAAATGGAATAATATACAAAGGCTCGTAAGGATTCACACCATACACCACTTACAAAGGCTTGTAAGGACCTTCAGCTCTTGGCATCAACTCTTGTTCAAAGTGAACAAAGGTTAGTTTGATTAAAATTTCATCTATCTCTTTTTTCCATGCATAATTGTCTTATATGAAGCCTTTATAACAAAGTTGGTGGTTACTAGCCACCCAACCAACTACTCAGTAAAACTAATAATGGAAATTAAAGAAACTCATGAAACCACACAAAAAAACGTCTGACACACTGATGAATGAAAAAAGTGTCCATGCTCCATTAAGGAGCAAAAAGAAGCATTAAAGTGTAATCCAAATCCACCAAAGAGTATCAACAATGGCTAGAAGGCTTGACGAAGCAAAAAAGTAACAGTTTTGAGCACTTATTAAGCCTTTAAAATGTTGCCCTAGCCTTCATGCGACCCTAATTTAATACGTAGGTTACCATGCACAACCCAACCATTGAGTACAAACCACCTTCTGGCCTACTAGTAATCACTAATCCATCACATTTTTCGGCTTTTCATGAGCCATGCATGGATCCTCCCCTCCCTCTTTGAAAGGAAATGACCTTAATTCATCAAGGCCATCCTCAACAAGATACGGTGAAAGGTCTCCCACATTAAAGGTAGCATGCACTCCATGGTCTCGTCCCAGATCAACCTTATAAGTATTATCATTGACATGTGTCACCACTTTGTAAGGACCTTCAGCTCTTGGCATCAACTTTTGTTCTTCCTTTTGTTAGCAAAACGTTCTTTCCTCATTTGCGCCTAAACCACGTCACCATCTTGTAAGACACGTGGTTTCCTATGCATGTTGGAATTATGTTTGTACACGTCATACACAGCTTCAATCTTCACACAAACTTGTTGGTGTAGTTACATCATGGCCTTCAAATTGTCATTTGCATCCTTGTGAACCAATTCACCATTTGGAAATGGAATGAAATACAAAGGCTTGTAAGGATTCACACCATACACCACTTACGTAGGCTTATAAGGACCTTCAGCTTTTGGCATCAACTTTTGTTTGGAAAACGTTCTTTCCTCATATGCACCAACACCAAATCACCATCTTGAAAGACACGAGGTTTCCTATACATGTTGGAATTCTGTTTGTACACGTCAATCACGGCTTCAATCTTCACACTAGCTTGTTGGTGTAGTTTCGTCATGGCCTTCAACTTGTCATTAGCATCCTTGTGAACCAATTCATCGTTTGGAAATGGAATAATATACAAAGGCTCGTAAGGATTCACACCATACACCACTTACAAAGGCTTGTAAGGACCTTCAGCTCTTGGCATCAACTCTTGTTCAAAGTGAACAAAGGTTAGTTTGATTAAAATTTCATCTATCTCTTTTTTCCATGCATAATTGGCTTATATGAAGCCTTTATAACAAAGTTGGTGGTTACTAGCCACCCAACCAACTACTCAGTAAAACTAATAATGGAAATTAAAGAAACTCATGAAACCACAAAAAAAAACGTCTGACACACTGATGAATGAAAAAAGTGTCCATGCTCTATTAAGGAGCAAAAAGAAGCATTAAAGTGTAATCCAAATCCACCAAAGAGTATCAACAATGGCTAGAAGGCTTGACGAAGCAAAAAAGTAACAGTTTTGAGCACTTATTAAGCCTTTAAAATGTTGCCCTAGCCTTCATGCGACCCTAATTTAATACGTAGGTTACCATGCACAAACCAACCATTGAGTACAAACCACCTTCTGGCCTACTAGTAATCACTAATCCATCACATTTTTCGGCTTTTAATGAGCCATGCATGGATCCTCCCCTCCCTCTTTGAAAGGAAATGACCTTAATTCATCAAGCCCATCCTCAACAAGATACGGTGAAAGGTCTCCCACATTAAAGGTAGCATGCACTCCATGGTCTCGTCCCAGATCAACCTTATAAGTATTATCATTGACATGTGTCACCACTTTGTAAGGACCTTCAGCTCTTGGCATCAACTTTTGTTCTTCCTTTTGTTAGCAAAACGTTATTTCCTCATATGCGCCTAAACCACGTCACCATCTTGTAAGACACGTGGTTTCCTATGCATGTTGGAATTATGTTTGTACACGTCATACACAGCTTCAATCTTCACACAAACTTGTTGGTGTAGTTACATCATGGCCTTCAAATTATCATTTGCATCCTTGTGAACCAATTCACCATTTGGAAATGGAATGAAATACAAAGGCTTGTAAGGATTCACACCATACACCACTTACGTAGGCTTATAAGGACCTTCAGCTTTTGGCATCAACTTTTGTTTGGAAAACGTTCTTTCCTCATATGCACCAACACCAAATCACCATCTTGAAAGACACGAGGTTTCCTATACATGTTGGAATTCTGTTTGTACACGTCAATCACGGCTTCAATCTTCACACTAGCTTGTTGGTGTAGTTTCGTCATGGCCTTCAACTTGTCATTAGCATCCTTGTGAACCAATTCATCGTTTGGAAATGGAATAATATACAAAGGCTCGTAAGGATTCACACCATACACCACTTACAAAGGCTTGTACGGACCTTCAGCTCTTGGCATCAACTCTTGCTCAAAGTGAACAAAGGTTAGTTTGATTAAAATTTCATCTATCTCTTTTTTCCATGCATAATTGGCTTATATGAAGCCTTTATAACAAAGTTGGTGGTTACTAGCCACCCAACCAACTACTCAGTAAAACTAATAATGGAAATTAAAGAAACTCATGAAACCACACAAAAAAACGTCTGACACACTGATGAATGAAAAAAGTGTCCATGCTCCATTAAGGAGCAAAAAGAAGCATTAAAGTGTAATCCAAATCCACCAAAGAGTATCAACAATGGCTAGAAGGCTTGACGAAGCAAAAAAGTAACAGTTTTGAGCACTTATTAAGCCTTTAAAATGTTGCCCTAGCCTTCATGCGACCCTAATTTAATACGTAGGTTACCATGCACAACCCAACCATTGAGTACAAACCACCTTCTGGCCTACTAGTAATCACTAATCCATCACATTTTTCGGCTTTTCATGAGCCATGCATGGATCCTCCCCTCCCTCTTTGAAAGGAAATGACCTTAATTCATCAAGGCCATCCTCAACAAGATACGGTGAAAGGTCTCCCACATTAAAGGTAGCATGCACTCCATGGTCTCGTCCCAGATCAACCTTATAAGTATTATCATTGACATGTGTCACCACTTTGTAAGGACCTTCAGCTCTTGGCATCAACTTTTGTTCTTCCTTTTGTTAGCAAAACGTTCTTTCCTCATATGCGCCTAAACCACGTCACCATCTTGTAAGACACGTGGTTTCCTATGCATGTTGGAATTATGTTTGTACATGTCATACACAGCTTCAATCTTCACACAAACTTGTTGGTGTAGTTACATCATGGCCTTCAAATTGTCATTTGCATCCTTGTGAACCAATTCACCATTTGGAAATGGAATGAAATACAAAGGCTTGTAAGGATTCACACCATACACCACTTACGTAGGCTTATAAGGACCTTCAGCTTTTGGCATCAACTTTTGTTTGGAAAACGTTCTTTCCTCATATGCACCAACACCAAATCACCATCTTGAAAGACACGAGGTTTCCTATACATGTTGGAATTCTGTTTGTACACGTCAATCACGGCTTCAATCTTCACACTAGCTTGTTGGTGTAGTTTCGTCATGGCCTTCAACTTGTCATTAGCATCCTTGTGAACCAATTCATCGTTTGGAAATGCAATAATATACAAAGGCTCGTAAGGATTCACACCATACACCACTTACAAAGGCTTGTACGGACCTTCAGCTCTTGGCATCAACTCTTGTTCAAAGTGAACAAAGGTTAGTTTGATTAAAATTTCATCTATCTCTTTTTTCCATGCATAATTGGCTTATATGAAGCCTTTATAACAAAGTTGGTGGTTACTAGCCACCCAACCAACTACTCAGTAAAACTAATAATGGAAATTAAAGAAACTCATGAAACCACACTAAAAAACGTCTGACACACTGATGAATGAAAAAAGTGTCCATGCTCCATTAAGGAGCAAAAAGAAGCATTAAAGTGTAATCCAAATCCACGAAAGAGTATCAACAATGGCTAGAAGGCTTGACGAAGCAAAAAGTAACAGTTTTGAGCACTTATTAAGCCTTTAAAATGTTGCCCTAGCCTTCATGCGACCCTAATTTAATACGTAGGTTACCATGCACAACCCAACCATTGAGTACAAACCACCTTCTGGCCTACTAGTAATCACTAATCCATCACATTTTTCGGCTTTTCATGAGCCATGCATGGATCCTCCCCTTCCTCTTTGAAAGGAAATGACCTTAATTCATCAAGCCCATCCTCAACAAGATACGGTGAAAGGTCTCCCACATTAAAGGTAGCATGCACTCCATGGTCTCGTCCCAGATCAACCTTATAAGTATTATCATTGACATGTGTCACCACTTTGTAAGGACCTTCAGCTCTTGGCATCAACTTTTGTTCTTCCTTTTGTTAGCAAAACGTTCTTTCCTCATATGCGCCTAAACCACGTCACCATCTTGTAAGACACGTGGTTTCCTATGCATGTTGGAATTATGTTTGTACACGTCATACACAGCTTCAATCTTCACACAAACTTGTTGGTGTAGTTACATCATGGCCTTCAAATTGTCATTTGCATCCTTGTGAACCAATTCACCATTTGGAAATGGAATGAAATACAAAGGCTTGTAAGGATTCACACCATACACCACTTACGTAGGCTTATAAGGACCTTCAGCTTTTGGCATCAACTTTTGTTTGGAAAACGTTCTTTCCTCATATGCACCAACACCAAATCACCATCTTGAAAGACACGAGGTTTCCTATACATGTTGGAATTCTGTTTGTACACGTCAATCACGGCTTCAATCTTCACACTAGCTTGTTGGTGTAGTTTCGTCATGGCCTTCAACTTGTCATTAGCATCCTTGTGAACCAATTCATCGTTTGGAAATGGAATAATATACAAAGGCTCGTAAGGATTCACACCATACACCACTTACAAAGGCTTGTAAGGACCTTCAGCTCTTGGCATCAACTCTTGTTCAAAGTGAACAAAGGTTAGTTTGATTAAAATTTCATCTATCTCTTTTTTCCATGCATAATTGGCTTATATGAAGCCTTTATAACAAAGTTGGTGGTTACTAGCCACCCAACCAACTACTCAGTAAAACTAATAATGGAAATTAAAGAAACTCATGAAACCACACAAAAAAACGTCTGACACACTGATGAATGAAAAAAGTGTCCATGCTCCATTAAGGAGCAAAAAGAAGCATTAAAGTGTAATCCAAATCCACCAAAGAGTATCAACAATGGCTAGAAGGCTTGACGAAGCAAAAAAGTAACAGTTTTGAGCACTTATTAAGCCTTTAAAATGTTGCCCTAGCCTTCACGCGACCCTAATTTAATACGTAGGTTACCATGCACAACCCAACCATTGAGTACAAACCACCTTCTGGCCTACTAGTAATCACTAATCCATCACATTTTTCGGCTTTTCATGAGCCATGCATGGATCCTCCCCTCCTTCTTTGAAAGGAAATGACCTTAATTCATCAAGGCCATCCTCAACAAGATACGGTGAAAGGTCTCCCACATTAAAGGTAGCATGCACTCCATGGTCTCGTCCCAGATCAACCTTATAAGTATTATCATTGACATGTGTCACCACTTTGTAAGGACCTTCAGCTCTTGGCATCAACTTTTGTTCTTCCTTTTGTTAGCAAAACGTTCTTTCCTCATATGCGCCTAAACCACGTCACCATCTTGTAAGACACGTGGTTTCCTATGCATGTTGGAATTATGTTTGTACACATCATACACAGCTTCAATCTTCGCACAAACTTGTTGGTGTAGTTACATCATGGCCTTTAAATTGTCATTTGCATCCTTGTGAACCAATTCACCATTTGGAAATGGAATGAAATACATAGGCTTGTAAGGATTCACACCATACACCACTTACGTATGCTTATAAGGACCTTCAGCTTTTGGCATCAACTTTTGTTTGGAAAACGTTCTTTCCTCATATGCACCAACACCAAATCACCATCTTGAAAGACACGAGGTTTCCTATACATGTTGGAATTCTGTTTGTACACGTCAATCACGGCTTCAATCTTCACACTAGCTTGTTGGTGTAGTTTCGTCATGGCCTTTAACTTGTCATTAGCATCCTTGTGAACCAATTCATCGTTTGGAAATGGAATAATATACAAAGGCTCGTAAGGATTCACACCATACACCACTTACAAAGGCTTGTAAGGACCTTCAGCTCTTGGCATCAACTCTTGTTCAAAGTGAACAAAGGTTAGTTTGATTAAAATTTCATCTATCTCTTTTTTCCATGCATAATTGGCTTATATGAAGCCTTTATAACAAAGTTGGTGGTTACTAGCCACCCAACCAACTACTCAGTAAAACTAATAATGGAAATTAAAGAAACTCATGAAACCACACAAAAAAACATCTGACACACTGATGAATGAAAAAAGTGTCCATGCTCCATTAAGGAGCAAAAAGAAGCATTAAAGTGTAATCCAAATCCACCAAAGAGTATCAACAATGGCTAGAAGGCTTGGCGAAGCAAAAAAGTAAAAGTTTTGAGCACTTATTAAGCCTTTAAAATGTTGCCCTAGCCTTCATGCGACCCTAATTTAATACGTAGGTTACCATGCACAACCCAACCATTGAGTACAAACCACCTTCTGGCCTACTAGTAATCACTAATCCATCACATTTTTCGGCTTTTCATGAGCCATGCATGGATCCTCCCCTCCCTCTTTGAAAGGAAATGACCTTAATTCATCAAAGCCATCCTCAACAAGATACGGTGAAAGGTCTCCCACATTAAAGGTAGCATGCACTCCATGGTCTCGTCCCAGATCAACCTTATAAGTATTATCATTGACATGTGTCACCACTTTGTAAGGACCTTCAGCTCTTGGCATCAACTTTTGTTCTTCCTTTTGTTAGCAAAACGTTCTTTCCTCATATGCGCCTAAACCACGTCACCATCTTGTAAGACACGTGGTTTCCTATGCATGTTGGAATTATGTTTGTACACGTCATACACAGCTTCAATCTTCACACAAACTTGTTGGTGTAGTTACATCATGGCCTTCAAATTGTCATTTGCATACTTGTGAACCAATTCACCATTTGGAAATGGAATGAAATATAAAGGCTTGTAAGGATTCACACCATACACCACTTACGTAGGCTTATAAGGACCTTCAGCTTTTGGCATCAACTTTTGTTTGGAAAACGTTCTTTCCTCATATGCACCAACACCAAATCACCATCTTGAAAGACACGAGGTTTCCTATACATGTTGGAATTATGTTTGTACACGTCAATCACGGCTTCAATCTTCACACTAGCTTGTTGGTGTAGTTTCGTCATGGCCTTTAACTTGTCATTAGCATCCTTGTGAACCAATTCATCGTTTGGAAATGGAATAATATACAAAGGCTCGTAAGGATTCACACCATACACCACTTACAAAGGCTTGTAAGGACCTTCAGCTCTTGGCATCAACTCTTGTTCAAAGAGAACAAAGGTTAGTTTGATTAAAATTTCATCTATCTCTTTTTTCCATGCATAATTGGCTTATATGAAGCCTTTATAACAAAGTTGGTGGTTACTAGCCACCCAACCAACTACTCAGTAAAACTAATAATGGAAATTAAAGAAACTCATGAAACCACACAAAAAAACGTCTGACACACTGATGAATGAAAAAAGTGTCCATGCTCCATTAAGGAGCAAAAAGAAGCATTAAAGTGTAATCCAAATCCACCAAAGAGTATCAACAATGGCTAGAAGGCTTGACGAAGCAAAAAAGTAACAGTTTTGAGCACTTATTAAGCCTTTAAAATGTTGCCCTAGCCTTCACGCGACCCTAATTTAATACGTAGGTTACCATGCACAACCCAACCATTGAGTACAAACCACCTTCTGGCCTACTAGTAATCACTAATCCATCACATTTTTCGGCTTTTCATGAGCCATGCATGGATCCTCCCCTCCTTCTTTGAAAGGAAATGACCTTAATTCATCAAGGCCATCCTCAACAAGATACGGTGAAAGGTCTCCCACATTAAAGGTAGCATGCACTCCATGGTCTCGTCCCAGATCAACCTTATAAGTATTATCATTGACATGTGTCACCACTTTGTAAGGACCTTCAGCTCTTGGCATCAACTTTTGTTCTTCCTTTTGTTAGCAAAACGTTCTTTCCTCATATGCGCCTAAACCACGTCACCATCTTGTAAGACACGTGGTTTCCTATGCATGTTGGAATTATGTTTGTACACATCATACACAGCTTCAATCTTCGCACAAACTTGTTGGTGTAGTTACATCATGGCCTTTAAATTGTCATTTGCATCCTTGTGAACCAATTCACCATTTGGAAATGGAATGAAATACATAGGCTTGTAAGGATTCACACCATACACCACTTACGTATGCTTATAAGGACCTTCAGCTTTTGGCATCAACTTTTGTTTGGAAAACGTTCTTTCCTCATATGCACCAACACCAAATCACCATCTTGAAAGACACGAGGTTTCCTATACATGTTGGAATTCTGTTTGTACACGTCAATCACGGCTTCAATCTTCACACTAGCTTGTTGGTGTAGTTTCGTCATGGCCTTTAACTTGTCATTAGCATCCTTGTGAACCAATTCATCGTTTGGAAATGGAATAATATACAAAGGCTCGTAAGGATTCACACCATACACCACTTACAAAGGCTTGTAAGGACCTTCAGCTCTTGGCATCAACTCTTGTTCAAAGTGAACAAAGGTTAGTTTGATTAAAATTTCATCTATCTCTTTTTTCCATGCATAATTGGCTTATATGAAGCCTTTATAACAAAGTTGGTGGTTACTAGCCACCCAACCAACTACTCAGTAAAACTAATAATGGAAATTAAAGAAACTCATGAAACCACACAAAAAAACGTCTGACACACTGATGAATGAAAAAAGTGTCCATGCTCCATTAAGGAGCAAAAAGAAGCATTAAAGTGTAATCCAAATCCACCAAAGAGTATCAACAATGGCTAGAAGGCTTGGCGAAGCAAAAAAGTAAAAGTTTTGAGCACTTATTAAGCCTTTAAAATGTTGCCCTAGCCTTCATGCGACCCTAATTTAATACGTAGGTTACCATGCACAACCCAACCATTGAGTACAAACCACCTTCTGGCCTACTAGTAATCACTAATCCATCACATTTTTCGGCTTTTCATGAGCCATGCATGGATCCTCCCCTCCCTCTTTGAAAGGAAATGACCTTAATTCATCAAAGCCATCCTCAACAAGATACGGTGAAAGGTCTCCCACATTAAAGGTAGCATGCACTCCATGGTCTCGTCCCAGATCAACCTTATAAGTATTATCTTTGACATGTGTCACCACTTTGTAAGGACCTTCAGCTCTTGGCATCAACTTTTGTTCTTCCTTTTGTTAGCAAAACGTTCTTTCCTCATATGCGCCTAAACCACGTCACCATCTTGTAAGACACGTGGTTTCCTATGCATGTTGGAATTATGTTTGTACACGTCATACACAGCTTCAATCTTCACACAAACTTGTTGGTGTAGTTACATCATGGCCTTCAAATTGTCATTTGCATACTTGTGAACCAATTCACCATTTGGAAATGGAATGAAATATAAAGGCTTGTAAGGATTCACACCATACACCACTTACGTAGGCTTATAAGGACCTTCAGCTTTTGGCATCAACTTTTGTTTGGAAAACGTTCTTTCCTCATATGCACCAACACCAAATCACCATCTTGAAAGACACGAGGTTTCCTATACATGTTGGAATTATGTTTGTACACGTCAATCACGGCTTCAATCTTCACACTAGCTTGTTGGTGTAGTTTCGTCATGGCCTTTAACTTGTCATTAGCATCCTTGTGAACCAATTCATCGTTTGGAAATGGAATAATATACAAAGGCTCGTAAGGATTCACACCATACACCACTTACAAAGGCTTGTAAGGACCTTCAGCTCTTGGCATCAACTCTTGTTCAAAGTGAACAAAGGTTAGTTTGATTAAAATTTCATCTATCTCTTTTTTCCATGCATAATTGGCTTATATGAAGCCTTTATAACAAAGTTGGTGGTTACTAGCCACCCAACCAACTACTCAGTAAAACTAATAATGGAAATTAAAGAAACTCATGAAACCACACAAAAAAACGTCTGACACACTGATGAATGAAAAAAGTGTCCATGCTCCATTAAGGAGCAAAAAGAAGCATTAAAGTGTAATCCAAATCCACCAAAGAGTATCAACAATGGCTAGAAGGCTTGGCGAAGCAAAAAAGTAAAAGTTTTGAGCACTTATTAAGCCTTTAAAATGTTGCCCTAGCCTTCATGCGACCCTAATTTAATACGTAGGTTACCATGCACAACCCAACCATTGAGTACAAACCACCTTCTGGCCTACTAGTAATCACTAATCCATCACATTTTTCGGCTTTTCATGAGCCATGCATGGATCCTCCCCTCCCTCTTTGAAAGGAAATGACCTTAATTCATCAAAGCCATCCTCAACAAGATACGGTGAAAGGTCTCCCACATTAAAGGTAGCATGCACTCCATGGTCTCGTCCCAGATCAACCTTATAAGTATTATCTTTGACATGTGTCACCACTTTGTAAGGACCTTCAGCTCTTGGCATCAACTTTTGTTCTTCCTTTTGTTAGCAAAACGTTCTTTCCTCATATGCGCCTAAACCACGTCACCATCTTGTAAGACACGTGGTTTCCTATGCATGTTGGAATTATGTTTGTACACGTCATACACAGCTTCAATCTTCACACAAACTTGTTGGTGTAGTTACATCATGGCCTTCAAATTGTCATTTGCATCCTTGTGAACCAATTCACCATTTGGAAATGGAATGAAATACAAAGGCTTGTAAGGATTCACACCATACACCACTTACGTAGGCTTATAAGGACCTTCAGCTTTTGGCATCAACTTTTGTTTGGAAAACGTTCTTTCCTCATATGCACCAACACCAAATCACCATCTTGAAAGACACGAGGTTTCCTATACATGTTGGAATTATGTTTGTACACGTCAATCACGGCTTCAATCTTCACACTAGCTTGTTGGTGTAGTTTCGTCATGGCCTTTAACTTGTCATTAGCATCCTTGTGAACCAATTCATCGTTTGGAAATGGAATAATATACAAAGGCTCGTAAGGATTCACACCATACACCACTTACAAAGGCTTGTAAGGACCTTCAACTCTTGGCATCAACTCTTGTTCAAAGTGCACAAAGGTTAGTTTGATTAAAATTTCATCTATCTTTTTTTTCCATGCATAATTGGCTTATATGAAGCCTTTATAACAAAGTTGGTGGTTACTAGCCACCCAACCAACTACTCAGTAAAACTAATAATGGAAATTAAAGAAACTCATGAAACCACACAAAAAAACGTCTGACACACTGATGAATGAAAAAAGTGTCCATGCTCCATTAGGGAGCAAAAAGAAGCATTAAAGTGTAATCCAAATCCACCAAAGAGTATCAACAATTGCTAGAAGGCTTGACGAAGCAAAAAAGTAACAGTTTTGAGCACTTATTAAGCCTTTAAAATGTTGCCCTAGCCTTCATGCGACCCTAATTTAATACGTAGGTTACCATGCACAACCCAACCATTGAGTACAAACCACCTTCTGGCCTACTAGTAATCACTAATCCATCACATTTTTCGGCTTTTAATGAGCCATGCATGGATCCTCCCCTCCCTCTTTGAAAGGAAATGACCTTAATTCATCAAAGCCATCCTCAACAAGATACGGTGAAAGGTCTCCCACATTAAAGGTAGCATGCACTCCATGGTCTCGTCCCAGATCAACCTTATAAGTATTATCATTGACATGTGTCACCACTTTGTAAGGACCTTCAGCTCTTGGCATCAACTTTTGTTCTTCCTTTTGTTAGCAAAACGTTCTTTCCTCATATGCGCCTAAACCACGTCACCATCTTGTAAGACACGTGGTTTCCTATGCATGTTGGAATTATGTTTGTACACGTCATACACAGCTTCAATCTTCACACAAACTTGTTGGTGTAGTTACATCATGGCCTTCAAATTGTCATTTGCATACTTGTGAACCAATTCACCATTTGAAAATGGAATGAAATATAAAGGTTTGTAAGGATTCACACCATACACCACTTACGTAGGCTTATAAGGACCTTCAGCTTTTGGCATCAACTTTTGTTTGGAAAACGTTCTTTCCTCATATGCACCAACACCAAATCACCATCTTGAAAGACACGAGGTTTCCTATACATGTTGGAATTATGTTTGTACACGTCAATCACGGCTTCAATCTTCACACTAGCTTGTTGGTGTAGTTTCGTCATGGCCTTTAACTTGTCATTAGCATCCTTGTGAACCAATTCATCGTTTGGAAATGGAATAATATACAAAGGCTCGTAAGGATTCACACCATACACCACTTACAAAGGCTTGTAAGGACCTTCAGCTCTTGGCATCAACTCTTGTTCAAAGTGAACAAAGGTTAGTTTGATTAAAATTTCATCTATCTCTTTTTTCCATGCATAATTGGCTTATATGAAGCCTTTATAACAAAGTTGGTGGTTACTAGCCACCCAACCAACTACTCAGTAAAACTAATAATGGAAATTAAAGAAACTCATGAAACCACACAAAAAAACGTCTGACACACTGATGAATGAAAAAAGTGTCCATGCTCCATTAAGGAGCAAAAAGAAGCATTAAAGTGTAATCCAAATCCACCAAAGAGTATCAACAATGGCTAGAAGGCTTGACGAAGCAAAAAAGTAACAGTTTTGAGCACTTATTAAGCCTTTAAAATGTTGCCCTAGCCTTCATGCGACCCTAATTTAATACGTAGGTTACCATGCACAACCCAACCATTGAGTACAAACCACCTTCTGGCCTACTAGTAATCACTAATCCATCACATTTTTCGGCTTTTCATGAGCCATGCATGGATCCTCCCCTCCCTCTTTGAAAGGAAATGACCTTAATTCATCAAAGCCATCCTCAACAAGATACGGTGAAAGGTCTCCCACATTAAAGGTAGCATGCACTCCATGGTCTCGTCCCAGATCAACCTTATAAGTATTATCATTGACATGTGTCACCACTTTGTAAGGACCTTCAGCTCTTGGCATCAACTTTTGTTCTTCCTTTTGTTAGCAAAACGTTCTTTCCTCATATGCGCCTAAACCACGTCACCATCTTGTAAGACACGTGGTTTCCTATGCATGTTGGAATTATGTTTGTACACGTCATACACAGCTTCAATCTTCACACAAACTTGTTGGTGTAGTTACATCATGGCCTTCAAATTGTCATTTGCATCCTTGTGAACCAATTCACCATTTGGAAATGGAATGAAATACAAAGGCTTGTAAGGATTCACACCATACACCACTTACGTAGGCTTATAAGGACCTTCAGCTTTTGGCATCAACTTTTGTTTGGAAAACGTTCTTTCCTCATATGCACCAACACCAAATCACCATCTTGAAAGACACGAGGTTTCCTATACATGTTGGAATTATGTTTGTACACGTCAATCACGGCTTCAATCTTCACACTAGCTTGTTGGTGTAGTTTCGTCATGGCCTTTAACTTGTCATTAGCATCCTTGTGAACCAATTCATCGTTTGGAAATGGAATAATATACAAAGGCTCGTAAGGATTCACACCATACACCACTTACAAAGGCTTGTAAGGACCTTCAACTCTTGGCATCAACTCTTGTTCAAAGTGCACAAAGGTTAGTTTGATTAAAATTTCATCTATCTTTTTTTTCCATGCATAATTGGCTTATATGAAGCCTTTATAACAAAGTTGGTGGTTACTAGCCACCCAACCAACTACTCAGTAAAACTAATAATGGAAATTAAAGAAACTCATGAAACCACACAAAAAAACGTCTGACACACTGATGAATGAAAAAAGTGTCCATGCTCCATTAGGGAGCAAAAAGAAGCATTAAAGTGTAATCCAAATCCACCAAAGAGTATCAACAATTGCTAGAAGGCTTGACGAAGCAAAAAAGTAACAGTTTTGAGCACTTATTAAGCCTTTAAAATGTTGCCCTAGCCTTCATGCGACCCTAATTTAATACGTAGGTTACCATGCACAACCCAACCATTGAGTACAAACCACCTTCTGGCCTACTAGTAATCACTAATCCATCACATTTTTCGGCTTTTAATGAGCCATGCATGGATCCTCCCCTCCCTCTTTGAAAGGAAATGACCTTAATTCATCAAAGCCATCCTCAACAAGATACGGTGAAAGGTCTCCCACATTAAAGGTAGCATGCACTCCATGGTCTCGTCCCAGATCAACCTTATAAGTATTATCATTGACATGTGTCACCACTTTGTAAGGACCTTCAGCTCTTGGCATCAACTTTTGTTCTTCCTTTTGTTAGCAAAACGTTCTTTCCTCATATGCGCCTAAACCACGTCACCATCTTGTAAGACACGTGGTTTCCTATGCATGTTGGAATTATGTTTGTACACGTCATACACAGCTTCAATCTTCACACAAACTTGTTGGTGTAGTTACATCATGGCCTTCAAATTGTCATTTGCATACTTGTGAACCAATTCACCATTTGAAAATGGAATGAAATATAAAGGCTTGTAAGGATTCACACCATACACCACTTACGTAGGCTTATAAGGACCTTCAGCTTTTGGCATCAACTTTTGTTTGGAAAACGTTCTTTCCTCATATGCACCAACACCAAATCACCATCTTGAAAGACACGAGGTTTCCTATACATGTTGGAATTATGTTTGTACACGTCAATCACGGCTTCAATCTTCACACTAGCTTGTTGGTGTAGTTTCGTCATGGCCTTTAACTTGTCATTAGCATCCTTGTGAACCAATTCATCGTTTGGAAATGGAATAATATACAAAGGCTCGTAAGGATTCACACCATACACCACTTACAAAGGCTTGTAAGGACCTTCAGCTCTTGGCATCAACTCTTGTTCAAAGTGAACAAAGGTTAGTTTGATTAAAATTTCATCTATCTCTTTTTTCCATGCATAATTGGCTTATATGAAGCCTTTATAACAAAGTTGGTGGTTACTAGCCACCCAACCAACTACTCAGTAAAACTAATAATGGAAATTAAAGAAACTCATGAAACCACACAAAAAAACGTCTGACACACTGATGAATGAAAAAAGTGTCCATGCTCCATTAAGGAGCAAAAAGAAGCATTAAAGTGTAATCCAAATCCACCAAAGAGTATCAACAATGGCTAGAAGGCTTGACGAAGCAAAAAAGTAACAGTTTTGAGCACTTATTAAGCCTTTAAAATGTTGCCCTAGCCTTCATGCGACCCTAATTTAATACGTAGGTTACCATGCACAACCCAACCATTGAGTACAAACCACCTTCTGGCCTACTAGTAATCACTAATCCATCACATTTTTCGGCTTTTCATGAGCCATGCATGGATCCTCCCCTCCCTCTTTGAAAGGAAATGACCTTAATTCATCAAAGCCATCCTCAACAAGATACGGTGAAAGGTCTCCCACATTAAAGGTAGCATGCACTCCATGGTCTCGTCCCAGATCAACCTTATAAGTATTATCATTGACATGTGTCACCACTTTGTAAGGACCTTCAGCTCTTGGCATCAACTTTTGTTCTTCCTTTTGTTAGCAAAACGTTCTTTCCTCATATGCGCCTAAACCACGTCACCATCTTGTAAGACACGTGGTTTCCTATGCATGTTGGAATTATGTTTGTACACGTCATACACAGCTTCAATCTTCACACAAACTTGTTGGTGTAGTTACATCATGGCCTTCAAATTGTCATTTGCATCCTTGTGAACCAATTCACCATTTGGAAATGGAATGAAATACAAAGGCTTGTAAGGATTCACACCATACACCACTTACGTAGGCTTATAAGGACCTTCAGCTTTTGGCATCAACTTTTGTTTGGAAAACGTTCTTTCCTCATATGCACCAACACCAAATCACCATCTTGAAAGACACGAGGTTTCCTATACATGTTGGAATTATGTTTGTACACGTCAATCACGGCTTCAATCTTCACACTAGCTTGTTGGTGTAGTTTCGTCATGGCCTTTAACTTGTCATTAGCATCCTTGTGAACCAATTCATCGTTTGGAAATGGAATAATATACAAAGGCTCGTAAGGATTCACACCATACACCACTTACAAAGGCTTGTAAGGACCTTCAACTCTTGGCATCAACTCTTGTTCAAAGTGCACAAAGGTTAGTTTGATTAAAATTTCATCTATCTTTTTTTTCCATGCATAATTGGCTTATATGAAGCCTTTATAACAAAGTTGGTGGTTACTAGCCACCCAACCAACTACTCAGTAAAACTAATAATGGAAATTAAAGAAACTCATGAAACCACACAAAAAAACGTCTGACACACTGATGAATGAAAAAAGTGTCCATGCTCCATTAGGGAGCAAAAAGAAGCATTAAAGTGTAATCCAAATCCACCAAAGAGTATCAACAATTGCTAGAAGGGTTGACGAAGCAAAAAAGTAACAGTTTTGAGCACTTATTAAGCCTTTAAAATGTTGCCCTAGCCTTCATGCGACCCTAATTTAATACGTAGGTTACCATGCACAACCCAACCATTGAGTACAAACCACCTTCTGGCCTACTAGTAATCACTAATCCATCACATTTTTTGGCTTTTCATGAGCCATGCATGGATCCTCCCCTCCCTCTTTGAAAGGAAATGACCTTAATTCATCAAAGCCATCCTCATCAAGATACGGTGAAAGGTCTCCCACATTAAAGGTAGCATGCACTCCATGGTCTCGTCCCAGATCAACCTTATAAGTATTATCATTGACATGTGTCACCACTTTGTAAGGACCTTCAGCTCTTGGCATCAACTTTTGTTCTTCCTTTTGTTAGCAAAACGTTCTTTCCTCATATGCGCCTAAACCACGTCACCATCTTGTAAGACACGTGGTTTCCTATGCATGTTGGAATTATGTTTGTACACGTCATACACAGCTTCAATCTTCACACAAACTTGTTGGTGTAGTTACATCATGGCCTTCAAATTGTCATTTGCATCCTTGTGAACCAATTCACCATTTGGAAATGGAATGAAATACAAAGGCTTGTAAGGATTCACACCATACACCACTTACGTAGGCTTATAAGGACCTTCAGCTTTTGGCATCAACTTTTGTTTGGAAAACGTTCTTTCCTCATATGCACCAACACCAAATCACCATCTTGAAAGACACGAGGTTTCCTATACATGTTGGAATTCTGTTTGTACACGTCAATCACGGCTTCAATCTTCACACTAGCTTGTTGGTGTAGTTTCGTCATGGCCTTTAACTTGTCATTAGAATCCTTGTGAACCAATTCATCGTTTGGAAATGGAATAATATACAAAGGCTCGTAAGGATTCACACCATACACCACTTACAAAGGCTTGTAAGGACCTTCAGCTCTTGGCATCAACTCTTGTTCAAAGTGCACAAAGGTTAGTTTGATTAAAATTTCATCTATCTTTTTTTTCCATGCATAATTGGCTTATATGAAGCCTTTATAACAAAGTTGGTGGTTACTAGCCACCCAACCAACTACTCAGTAAAACTAATAATGGAAATTAAAGAAACTCATGAAACCACACAAAAAAACGTCTGACACACTGATGAATGAAAAAAGTGTCCATGCTCCATTAAGGAGCAAAAAGAAGCATTAAAGTGTAATCCAAATCCACCAAAGAGTATCAACAATTGCTAGAAGGCTTGACGAAGCAAAAAAGTAACAGTTTTGAGCACTTATTAAGCCTTTAAAATGTTGCCCTAGCCTTCATGCGACCCTAATTTAATACATAGGTTACCATGCACAACCCAACCATTGAGTACAAACCACCTTCTGGCCTACTAGTAATCACTAATCCATCACATTTTTCGGCTTTTCATGAGCCATGCATGGATCCTCCCCTCCCTCTTTGAAAGGAAATGACCTTAATTCATCAAAGCCATCCTCATCAAGATACGGTGAAAGGTCTCCCACATTAAAGGTAGCATGCACTCCATGGTCTCGTCCCAGATCAACCTTATAAGTATTATCATTGACATGTGTCACCACTTTGTAAGGACCTTCAGCTCTTGGCATCAACTTTTGTTCTTCCTTTTGTTAGCAAAACGTTCTTTCCTCATATGCGCCTAAACCACGTCACCATCTTGTAAGACACGTGGTTTCCTATGCATGTTGGAATTATGTTTGTACACGTCATACACAGCTTCAATCTTCACACAAACTTGTTGGTGTAGTTACATCATGGCCATCAAATTGTCATTTGCATCCTTGTGAACCAATTCACCATTTGGAAATGGAATGAAATACAAAGGCTTGTAAGGATTCACACCATACACCACTTACGTAGGCTTATAAGGACCTTCAGCTTTTGGCATCAACTTTTGTTTGGAAAACGTTCTTTCCTCATATGCACCAACACCAAATCACCATCTTGAAAGACACGAGGTTTCCTATACATGTTGGAATTCTGTTTGTACACGTCAATCACGGCTTCAATCTTCACACTAGCTTGTTGGTGTAGTTTCGTCATGGGCTTCAACTTGTCATTAGCATCCTTGTGAACCAATTCATCGTTTGGGAATGGAATAATATACAAAGGCTCGTAAGGATTCACACCATACACCACTTACAAAGGCTTGTAAGGACCTTCAGCTCTTGGCATCAACTCTTGTTCAAAGTGAACAAAGGTTAGTTTGATTAAAATTTCATCTATCTCTTTTTTCCATGCATAATTGGCTTATATGAAGCCTTTATAACAAAGTTGGTGGTTACTAGCCACCCAACCAACTACTCAGTAAAACTAATAATGGAAATTAAAGAAACTCATGAAACCACACAAAAAAAACGTCTGACACACTGATGAATGAAAAAAGAGTCCATGCTCCATTAAGGAGCAAAAAGAAGCATTAAAGTGTAATCCAAATCCACGAAAGAGGATCAACAATGGCTAGAAGGCTTGACGAAGCAAAAAGTAACAGTTTTGAGCACTTATTAAGCCTTTAAAATGTTGCCCTAGCCTTCATGCGACCCTAATTTAATACGTAGGTTACCATGCACAACCCAACCATTGAGTAGAAACCACCTTCTGGCCTACTAGTAATCACTAATCCATCACATTTTTCGGCTTTTCATGAGCCATGCATGGATCCTCCCCTCCCTCTTTGAAAGGAAATGACCTTAATTCATCAAGGCCATCCTCAACAAGATACGGTGAAAGGGCTCCCACATTAAAAGTAGCATGCACTCCATGGTCTCGTCCCAGATCAACCTTATAAGTATTATCATTGACATGTGTCACCACTTTGTAAGGACCTTCAACTCTTGGCATCAACTTTTGTTCTTCCTTTTGTTAGCAAAACGTTCTTTCCTCATATGCGCCTAAACCACGTCACTATCTTGTAAGACACGTGGTTTCCTATGCATGTTGGAATTATGTTTGTACACGTCATACACAGCTTCAATCTTCACACAAACTTGTTGGTGTAGTTACATCATGGCCTTCAAATTGTCATTTGCATCCTTGTGAACCAATTCACCATTTGGAAATGGAATGAAATACAAAGGCTTGTAAGGATTCACACCATACACCACTTACGTAGGCTTATAAGGACCTTCAGCTTTTGGCATCAACTTTTGTTTGGAAAACGTTCTTTCCTCATATGCACCAACACCAAATCACCATCTTGAAAGACACGATGTTTCCTATACATGTTGGAATTCTGTTTGTACACGTCAATCACGGCTTCAATCTTCACACTAGCTTGTTGGTGTAGTTTCGTCATGGCCTTCAACTTGTCATTAGCATCCTTGTGAACCAATTCATCGTTTGGGAATGGAATAATATACAAAGGCTCGTAAGGATTCACACCATACACCACTTACAAAGGCTTGTAAGGACCTTCAGCTCTTGGCATCAACTCTTGTTCAAAGTGAACAAAGGTTAGTTTGATTAAAATTTCATCTATCTCTTTTTTCCATGCATAATTGGCTTATATGAAGCCTTTATAACAAAGTTGGTGGTTACTAGCCACCCAACCAACTACTCAGTAAAACTAATAATGGAAATTAAAGAAACTCATGAAACCACACAAAAAAAACGTCTGACACACTGATGAATGAAAAAAGAGTCCATGCTCCATTAAGGAGCAAAAAGAAGCATTAAAGTGTAATCCAAATCCACGAAAGAGGATCAACAATGGCTAGAAGGCTTGACGAAGCAAAAAGTAACAGTTTTGAGCACTTATTAAGCCTTTAAAATGTTGCCCTAGCCTTCATGCGACCCTAATTTAATACGTAGGTTACCATGCACAACCCAACCATTGAGTACAAACCACCTTCTGGCCTACTAGTAATCACTAATCCATCACATTTTTCGGCTTTTCATGAGCCATGCATGGATCCTCCCCTCCCTCTTTGAAAGGAAATGACCTTAATTCATCAAGGCCATCCTCAACAAGATACGGTGAAAGGGCTCCCACATTAAAAGTAGCATGCACTCCATGGTCTCGTCCCAGATCAACCTTATAAGTATTATCATTGACATGTGTCACCACTTTGTAAGGACCTTCAGCTCTTGGCATCAACTTTTGTTCTTCCTTTTGTTAGCAAAACGTTCTTTCCTCATATGCGCCTAAACCACGTCACCATCTTGTAAGACACGTGGTTTCCTATGCATGTTGGAATTATGTTTGTACACGTCATACACAGCTTCAATCTTCACACAAACTTGTTGGTGTAGTTACATCATGGCCTTCAAATTGTCATTTGCATCCTTGTGAACCAATTCACCATTTGGAAATGGAATGAAATACAAAGGCTTGTAAGGATTCAAACCATACACCACTTACGTAGACTTATAAGGACCTTCAGCTTTTGGCATCAACTTTTGTTTGGAAAACGTTCTTTCCTCATATGCACCAACACCAAATCACCATCTTGAAAGACACGATGTTTCCTATACATGTTGGAATTCTGTTTGTACACGTCAATCACGGCTTTAATCTTCACACTAGCTTGTTGGTGTAGTTTCGTCATGGCCTTCAACTTGTCATTAGCATCCTTGTGAACCAATTCATCGTTTGGAAATGGAATAATATACAAAGGCTCGTAAGGATTCACACCATACACCACCTACAAAGGCTTGTAAGGACCTTCAACTCTTGGCATCAACTCTTGTTCAAAGTGAACAAAGGTTAGTTTGATTAAAATTTCATCTATCTCTTTTTTCCATGCATAATTGGCTTATATGAAGCCTTTATAACAAAGTTGGTGGTTACTAGCCACCCAACCAACTACTCAGTAAAACTAATAATGGAAATTAAAGAAACTCATGAAACCACACAAAAAAAACGTCTGACACACTGATGAATGAAAAAAGAGTCCATGCTCCATTAAGGAGCAAAAAGAAGCATTAAAGTGTAATCCAAATCCACGAAAGAGGATCAACAATGGCTAGAAGGCTTGACGAAGCAAAAAGTAACAGTTTTGAGCACTTATTAAGCCTTTAAAATGTTGCCCTAGCCTTCATGCGACCCTAATTTAATACGTAGGTTACCATGCACAACCCAACCATTGAGTACAAACCACCTTCTGGCCTACTAGTAATCACTAATCCATCACATTTTTCGGCTTTTCATGAGCCATGCATGGATCCTCCCCTCCCTCTTTGAAAGGAAATGACCTTAATTCATCAAGGCCATCCTCAACAAGATACGGTGAAAGGGCTCCCACATTAAAAGTAGCATGCACTCCATGGTCTCGTCCCAGATCAACCTTATAAGTATTATCATTGACATGTGTCACCACTTTGTAAGGACCTTCAGCTCTTGGCATCAACTTTTGTTCTTCCTTTTGTTAGCAAAACGTTCTTTCCTCATATGCGCCTAAACCACGTCACCATCTTGTAAGACACGTGGTTTCCTATGCATGTTGGAATTATGTTTGTACACGTCATACACAGCTTCAATCTTCACACAAACTTGTTGGTGTAGTTACATCATGGCCTTCAAATTGTCATTTGCATCCTTGTGAACCAATTCACCATTTGGAAATGGAATGAAATACAAAGGCTTGTAAGGATTCAAACCATACACCACTTACGTAGACTTATAAGGACCTTCAGCTTTTGGCATCAACTTTTGTTTGGAAAACGTTCTTTCCTCATATGCACCAACACCAAATCACCATCTTGAAAGACACGATGTTTCCTATACATGTTGGAATTCTGTTTGTACACGTCAATCACGGCTTTAATCTTCACACTAGCTTGTTGGTGTAGTTTCGTCATGGCCTTCAACTTGTCATTAGCATCCTTGTGAACCAATTCATCGTTTGGAAATGGAATAATATACAAAGGCTCGTAAGGATTCACACCATACACCACCTACAAAGGCTTGTAAGGACCTTCAACTCTTGGCATCAACTCTTGTTCAAAGTGAACAAAGGTTAGTTTGATTAAAATTTCATCTATCTCTTTTTTCCATGCATAATTGGCTTATATGAAGCCTTTATAACAAAGTTGGTGGTTACTAGCCACCCAACCAACTACTCAGTAAAACTAATAATGGAAATTAAAGAAACTCATGAAACCACACAAAAAAAACGTCTGACACACTGATGAATGAAAAAAGAGTCCATGCTCCATTAAGGAGCAAAAAGAAGCATTAAAGTGTAATCCAAATCCACGAAAGAGTATCAACAATGGCTAGAAGGCTTGACGAAGCAAAAAGTAACAGTTTTGAGCACTTATTAAGCCTTTAAAATGTTGCCCTAGCCGTCATGCGACCCTAATTTAATACGTAGGTTACCATGCACAACCCAACCATTGAGTACAAACCACCTTCTGGCCTACTAGTAATCACTAATCCATCACATTTTTCGGCTTTTCATGAGCCATGCATGGATCCTCCCCTCCCTCTTTGAAAGGAAATGACCTTAATTCATCAAGGCCATCCTCAACAAGATACGGTGAAAGGTCTCCCACATTAAAGGTAGCATGCACTCCATGGTCTCGTCCCAGATCAACCTTATAAGTATTATCATTGACATGTGTCACCACTTTGTAAGGACCTTCAGCTCTTGGCATCAACTTTTGTTCTTCCTTTTGTTAGCAAAACGTTCTTTCCTCATATGCGCCTAAACCACGTCACCATCTTGTAAGACACGTGGTTTCCTATGCATGTTGGAATTCTGTTTGTACACGTCATACACAGCTTCAATCTTCACACAAACTTGTTGGTGTAGTTACATCATGGCCTTCAAATTGTCATTTGCATCCTTGTGAACCAATTCACCATTTGGAAATGGAATGAAATACAAAGGCTTGTAAGGATTCAAACCATACACCACTTACGTAGGCTTATAAGGACCTTCAGCTTTTGGCATCAACTTTTGTTTGGAAAACGTTCTTTCCTCATATGCACCAACACCAAATCACCATCTTGAAAGACACGATGTTTCCTATACATGTTGGAATTCTATTTGTACACGTCAATCACGGCTTCAATCTTCACACTAGCTTGTTGGTGTAGTTTCGTCATGGCCTTCAACTTGTCATTAGCATCCTTGTGAACCAATTCATCGTTTGGAAATGGAATAATATACAAAGGCTCGTAAGGATTCACACCATACACCACTTACAAAGGCTTGTAAGGACCTTCAGCTCTTGGCATCAACTCTTGTTCAAAGTGAACAAAGGTTAGTTTGATTAAAATTTCATCTATCTCTTTTTTCCATGCATAATTGGCTTATATGAAGCCTTTATAACAAAGTTGGTGGTTACTAGCCACCCAACCAACTACTCAGTAAAACTAATAATGGAAATTAAAGAAACTCATGAAACCACACAAAAAAAACGTCTGACACACTGATGAATGAAAAAAGAGTCCATGCTCCATTAAGGAGCAAAAAGAAGCATTAAAGTGTAATCCAAATCCACCAAAGAGTATCAACAATGGCTAGAAGGCTTGACGAAGCAAAAAGTAACAGTTTTGAGCACTAATTAAGCCTTTAAAATGTTGCCCTAGCCTTCATGCGACCCTAATTTAATACGTAGGTTACCATGCACAACCCAACCATTGAGTACAAACCACCTTCTGGCCTACTAGTAATCACTAATCCATCACATTTTTCGGCTTTTCATGAGCCATGCATGGATCCTCCCCTCCCTCTTTGAAAGGAAATGACCTTAATTCATCAAGGCCATCCTCAACAAGATACGGTGAAAGGTCTCCCACATTAAAGGTAGCATGCACTCCATGGTCTCGTCCCAGATCAACCTTATAAGTATTATCATTGACATGTGTCACCACTTTGTAAGGACCTTCAGCTCTTGGCATCAACTTTTGTTCTTCCTTTTGTTAGCAAAACGTTCTTTCCTCATATGCGCCTAAACCACGTCACCATCTTGTAAGACACGTGGTTTCCTATGCATGTTGGAATTCTGTTTGTACACGTCATACACAGCTTCAATCTTCACACAAACTTGTTGGTGTAGTTACATCATGGCCTTCAAATTGTCATTTGCATCCTTGTGAACCAATTCACCATTTGGAAATGGAATGAAATACAAAGGCTTGTAAGGATTCAAACCATACACCACTTACGTAGGCTTATAAGGACCTTCAGCTTTTGGCATCAACTTTTGTTTGGAAAACGTTCTTTCCTCATATGCACCAACACCAAATCACTATCTTGAAAGACACGATGTTTCCTATACATGTTGGAATTCTGTTTGTACACGTCAATCACGGCTTCAATCTTCACACTAGCTTGTTGGTGTAGTTTCGTCATGGCCTTCAACTTGTCATTAGCATCCTTGTCAACCAATTCATCGTTTGGAAATGGAATAATATACAAAGGCTCGTAAGGATTCACACCATACACCACTTACAAAGGCTTGTAAGGACCTTCAGCTCTTGGCATCAACTCTTGTTCAAAGTGAACAAAGGTTAGTTTGATTAAAATTTCATCTATCTCTTTTTTCCATGCATAATTGGCTTATATGAAGCCTTTATAACAAAGTTGGTGGTTACTAGCCACCCAACCAACTACTCAGTAAAACTAATAATGGAAATTAAAGAAACTCATGAAACCACACAAAAAAAACGTCTGACACACTGATGAATGAAAAAAGAGTCCATGCTCTATTAAGGAGCAAAAAGAAGCATTAAAGTGTAATCCAAATCCACGAAAGAGTATCAACAATGGCTAGAAGGCTTGACGAAGCAAAAAGTAACAGTTTTGAGCACTTATTAAGCCTTTAAAATGTTGCCCTAGCCGTCATGCGACCCTAATTTAATACGTAGGTTACCATGCACAACCCAACCATTGAGTACAAACCACCTTCTGGCCTACTAGTAATCACTAATCCATCACATTTTTCGGCTTTTCATGAGCCATGCATGGATCCTCCCCTCCCTCTTTGAAAGGAAATGACCTTAATTCATCAAGGCCATCCTCAACAAGATACGGTGAAAGGTCTCCCACATTAAAGGTAGCATGCACTCCATGGTCTCGTCCCAGATCAACCTTATAAGTATTATCATTGACATGTGTCACCACTTTGTAAGGACCTTCAGCTCTTGGCATCAACTTTTGTTCTTCCTTTTGTTAGCAAAACGTTCTTTCCTCATATGCGCCTAAACCACGTCACCATCTTGTAAGACACGTGGTTTCCTATGCATGTTGGAATTCTGTTTGTACACGTCATACACAGCTTCAATCTTCACACAAACTTGTTGGTGTAGTTACATCATGGCCTTCAAATTGTCATTTGCATCCTTGTGAACCAATTCACCATTTGGAAATGGAATGAAATACAAAGGCTTGTAAGGATTCAAACCATACACCACTTACGTAGGCTTATAAGGACCTTCAGCTTTTGGCATCAACTTTTGTTTGGAAAACGTTCTTTCCTCATATGCACCAACACCAAATCACCATCTTGAAAGACACGATGTTTCCTATACATGTTGGAATTCTATTTGTACACGTCAATCACGGCTTCAATCTTCACACTAGCTTGTTGGTGTAGTTTCGTCATGGCCTTCAACTTGTCATTAGCATCCTTGTGAACCAATTCATCGTTTGGAAATGGAATAATATACAAAGGCTCGTAAGGATTCACACCATACACCACTTACAAAGGCTTGTAAGGACCTTCAGCTCTTGGCATCAACTCTTGTTCAAAGTGAACAAAGGTTAGTTTGATTAAAATTTCATCTATCTCTTTTTTCCATGCATAATTGGCTTATATGAAGCCTTTATAACAAAGTTGGTGGTTACTAGCCACCCAACCAACTACTCAGTAAAACTAATAATGGAAATTAAAGAAACTCATGAAACCACACAAAAAAAACGTCTGACACACTGATGAATGAAAAAAGAGTCCATGCTCCATTAAGGAGCAAAAAGAAGCATTAAAGTGTAATCCAAATCCACCAAAGAGTATCAACAATGGCTAGAAGGCTTGACGAAGCAAAAAGTAACAGTTTTGAGCACTAATTAAGCCTTTAAAATGTTGCCCTAGCCTTCATGCGACCCTAATTTAATACGTAGGTTACCATGCACAACCCAACCATTGAGTACAAACCACCTTCTGGCCTACTAGTAATCACTAATCCATCACATTTTTCGGCTTTTCATGAGCCATGCATGGATCCTCCCCTCCCTCTTTGAAAGGAAATGACCTTAATTCATCAAGGCCATCCTCAACAAGATACGGTGAAAGGTCTCCCACATTAAAGGTAGCATGCACTCCATGGTCTCGTCCCAGATCAACCTTATAAGTATTATCATTGACATGTGTCACCACTTTGTAAGGACCTTCAGCTCTTGGCATCAACTTTTGTTCTTCCTTTTGTTAGCAAAACGTTCTTTCCTCATATGCGCCTAAACCACGTCACCATCTTGTAAGACACGTGGTTTCCTATGCATGTTGGAATTCTGTTTGTACACGTCATACACAGCTTCAATCTTCACACAAACTTGTTGGTGTAGTTACATCATGGCCTTCAAATTGTCATTTGCATCCTTGTGAACCAATTCACCATTTGGAAATGGAATGAAATACAAAGGCTTGTAAGGATTCAAACCATACACCACTTACGTAGGCTTATAAGGACCTTCAGCTTTTGGCATCAACTTTTGTTTGGAAAACGTTCTTTCCTCATATGCACCAACACCAAATCACTATCTTGAAAGACACGATGTTTCCTATACATGTTGGAATTCTGTTTGTACACGTCAATCACGGCTTCAATCTTCACACTAGCTTGTTGGTGTAGTTTCGTCATGGCCTTCAACTTGTCATTAGCATCCTTGTCAACCAATTCATCGTTTGGAAATGGAATAATATACAAAGGCTCGTAAGGATTCACACCATACACCACTTACAAAGGCTTGTAAGGACCTTCAGCTCTTGGCATCAACTCTTGTTCAAAGTGAACAAAGGTTAGTTTGATTAAAATTTCATCTATCTCTTTTTTCCATGCATAATTGGCTTATATGAAGCCTTTATAACAAAGTTGGTGGTTACTAGCCACCCAACCAACTACTCAGTAAAACTAATAATGGAAATTAAAGAAACTCATGAAACCACACAAAAAAAACGTCTGACACACTGATGAATGAAAAAAGAGTCCATGCTCCATTAAGGAGCAAAAAGAAGCATTAAAGTGTAATCCAAATCCACGAAAGAGTATCAACAATGGCTAGAAGGCTTGACGAAGCAAAAAGTAACAGTTTTGAGCACTTATTAAGCCTTTAAAATGTTGCCCTAGCCGTCATGCGACCCTAATTTAATACGTAGGTTACCATGCACAACCCAACCATTGAGTACAAACCACCTTCTGGCCTACTAGTAATCACTAATCCATCACATTTTTCGGCTTTTCATGAGCCATGCATGGATCCTCCCCTCCCTCTTTGAAAGGAAATGACCTTAATTCATCAAGGCCATCCTCAACAAGATACGGTGAAAGGTCTCCCACATTAAAGGTAGCATGCACTCCATGGTCTCGTCCCAGATCAACCTTATAAGTATTATCATTGACATGTGTCACCACTTTGTAAGGACCTTCAGCTCTTGGCATCAACTTTTGTTCTTCCTTTTGTTAGCAAAACGTTCTTTCCTCATATGCGCCTAAACCACGTCACCATCTTGTAAGACACGTGGTTTCCTATGCATGTTGGAATTCTGTTTGTACACGTCATACACAGCTTCAATCTTCACACAAACTTGTTGGTGTAGTTACATCATGGCCTTCAAATTGTCATTTGCATCCTTGTGAACCAATTCACCATTTGGAAATGGAATGAAATACAAAGGCTTGTAAGGATTCAAACCATACACCACTTACGTAGGCTTATAAGGACCTTCAGCTTTTGGCATCAACTTTTGTTTGGAAAACGTTCTTTCCTCATATGCACCAACACCAAATCACCATCTTGAAAGACACGATGTTTCCTATACATGTTGGAATTCTATTTGTACACGTCAATCACGGCTTCAATCTTCACACTAGCTTGTTGGTGTAGTCTCGTCATGGCCTTCAACTTGTCATTAGCATCCTTGTGAACCAATTCATCGTTTGGAAATGGAATAATATACAAAGGCTCGTAAGGATTCACACCATACACCACTTACAAAGGCTTGTAAGGACCTTCAGCTCTTGGCATCAACTCTTGTTCAAAGTGAACAAAGGTTAGTTTGATTAAAATTTCATCTATCTCTTTTTTCCATGCATAATTGGCTTATATGAAGCCTTTATAACAAAGTTGGTGGTTACTAGCCACCCAACCAACTACTCAGTAAAACTAATAATGGAAATTAAAGAAACTCATGAAACCACACAAAAAAAACGTCTGACACACTGATGAATGAAAAAAGAGTCCATGCTCCATTAAGGAGCAAAAAGAAGCATTAAAGTGTAATCCAAATCCACCAAAGAGTATCAACAATGGCTAGAAGGCTTGACGAAGCAAAAAGTAACAGTTTTGAGCACTAATTAAGCCTTTAAAATGTTGCCCTAGCCTTCATGCGACCCTAATTTAATACGTAGGTTACCATGCACAACCCAACCATTGAGTACAAACCACCTTCTGGCCTACTAGTAATCACTAATCCATCACATTTTTCGGCTTTTCATGAGCCATGCATGGATCCTCCCCTCCCTCTTTGAAAGGAAATGACCTTAATTCATCAAGGCCATCCTCAACAAGATACGGTGAAAGGTCTCCCACATTAAAGGTAGCATGCACTCCATGGTCTCGTCCCAGATCAACCTTATAAGTATTATCATTGACATGTGTCACCACTTTGTAAGGACCTTCAGCTCTTGGCATCAACTTTTGTTCTTCCTTTTGTTAGCAAAACGTTCTTTCCTCATATGCGCCTAAACCACGTCACCATCTTGTAAGACACGTGGTTTCCTATGCATGTTGGAATTCTGTTTGTACACGTCATACACAGCTTCAATCTTCACACAAACTTGTTGGTGTAGTTACATCATGGCCTTCAAATTGTCATTTGCATCCTTGTGAACCAATTCACCATTTGGAAATGGAATGAAATACAAAGGCTTGTAAGGATTCAAACCATACACCACTTACGTAGGCTTATAAGGACCTTCAGCTTTTGGCATCAACTTTTGTTTGGAAAACGTTCTTTCCTCATATGCACCAACACCAAATCACCATCTTGAAAGACACGATGTTTCCTATACATGTTGGAATTCTGTTTGTACACGTCAATCACGGCTTCAATCTTCACACTAGCTTGTTGGTGTAGTTTCGTCATGGCCTTCAACTTGTCATTAGCATCCTTGTCAACCAATTCATCGTTTGGAAATGGAATAATATACAAAGGCTCGTAAGGATTCACACCATACACCACTTACAAAGGCTTGTAAGGACCTTCAGCTCTTGGCATCAACTCTTGTTCAAAGTGAACAAAGGTTAGTTTGATTAAAATTTCATCTATCTCTTTTTTCCATGCATAATTGGCTTATATGAAGCCTTTATAACAAAGTTGGTGGTTACTAGCCACCCAACCAACTACTCAGTAAAACTAATAATGGAAATTAAAGAAACTCATGAAACCACACAAAAAAAACGTCTGACACACTGATGAATGAAAAAAGAGTCCATGCTCCATTAAGGAGCAAAAAGAAGCATTAAAGTGTAATCCAAATCCACCAAAGAGTATCAACAATGGCTAGAAGGCTTGAGGAAGCAAAAAGTAACAGTTTTGAGGACTTATTAAGCCTTTAAAATGTTGCCCTAGCCTTCATGCGACCCTAATTTAATACGTAGGTTACCATGCACAACCCAACCATTGAGTACAAACCACCTTCTGGCCTACTAGTAATCACTAATCCATCACATTTTTCGGCTTTTCATGAGCCATGCATGGATCCTCCCCTCCCTCTTTGAAAGGAAATGACCTTAATTCATCAAGGCCATCCTCAACAAGATACGGTGAAAGGTCTCCCACATTAAAGGTAGCATGCACTCCATGGTCTCGTCCCAGATCAACCTTATAAGTATTATCATTGACATGTGTCACCACTTTGTAAGGACCTTCAGCTCTTGGCATCAACTTTTGTTCTTCCTTTTGTTAGCAAAACGTTCTTTCCTCATATGCGCCTAAACCACGTCACCATCTTGTAAGACACGTGGTTTCCTATGCATGTTGGAATTCTGTTTGTACACGTCATACACAGCTTCAATCTTCACACAAACTTGTTGGTGTAGTTACATCATGGCCTTCAAATTGTCATTTGCATCCTTGTGAACCAATTCACCATTTGGAAATGGAATGAAATACAAAGGCTTGTAAGGATTCAAACCATACACCACTTACGTAGGCTTATAAGGACCTTCAGCTTTTGGCATCAACTTTTGTTTGGAAAACGTTCTTTCCTCATATGCACCAACACCAAATCACCATCTTGAAAGACACAATGTTTCCTATACATGTTGGAATTCTGTTTGTACACATCAATCACGGCTTCAATCTTCACACTAGCTTGTTGGTGTAGTTTCGTCATGGCCTTCAACTTGTCATTAGCATCCTTGTGAACCAATTCATCGTTTGGAAATGGAATAATATACAAAGGCTCGTAAGGATTCACACCATACACCACTTACAAAGGCTTGTAAGGACCTTCAGCTCTTGGCATCAACTCTTGTTCAAAGTGAACAAAGGTTAGTTTGATTAAAATTTCATCTATCTCTTTTTTGCATGCATAATTGGCTTATATGAAGCCTTTATAACAAAGTTGGTGGTTACTAGCCACCCAACCAACTACTCAGTAAAACTATTAATGGAAATTATAGAAACTCATGAAACCACACAAAAAAAACGTTTGACACACTGATGAATGAAAAAAGAGTCCATGCTCCATTAAGGGGCAAAAAGAAGCATTAAAGTGTAATCCAAATCCACGAAAGAGTATCAACAATGGCTAGAAGGCTTGACGAAGCAAAAAGTAACAGTTTTGAGCACTTATTAAGCCTTTAAAATGTTGCCCTAGCCTTCATGCGACCCTAATTTAATACGTAGGTTACCATGCACAACCCAACCATTGAGTACAAACCACCTTCTGGCCTACTAGTAATCACTAATCCATCACATTTTTCGGCTTTTCATGAGCCATGCATGGATCCTCCCCTCCCTCTTTGAAAGGAAATGACCTTAATTCATCAAGGCCATCCTCAACAAGATACGGTGAAAGGTCTCCCACATTAAAGGTAGCATGCACTCCATGGTCTCGTCCCAGATCAACCTTATAAGTATTATCATTGACATGTGTCACCACTTTGTAAGGACCTTCAGCTCTTGGCATCAACTTTTGTTCTTCCTTTTGTTAGCAAAACGTTCTTTCCTCATATGCGCCTAAACCACGTCACCATCTTGTAAGACACGTGGTTTCCTATGCATGTTGGAATTCTGTTTGTACACGTCATACACAGCTTCAATCTTCACACAAACTTGTTGGTGTAGTTACATCATGGCCTTCAAATTGTCATTTGCATCCTTGTGAACCAATTCACCATTTGGAAATGGAATGAAATACAAAGGCTTGTAAGGATTCAAACCATACACCACTTACGTAGGCTTATAAGGACCTTCAGCTTTTGGCATCAACTTTTGTTTGGAAAACGTTCTTTCCTCATATGCACCAACACCAAATCACCATCTTGAAAAACACGATGTTTCCTATACATGTTGGAATTCTGTTTGTACACGTCAATCACGGCTTCAATCTTCACACTAGCTTGTTGGTGTAGTTTCGTCATGGCCTTCAACTTGTCATTAGCATCCTTGTGAACCAATTCATCGTTTGGAAATGGAATAATATACAAAGGCTCGTAAGGATTCACACCATACACCACTTACAAAGGCTTGTAAGGACCTTCAGCTCTTGGCATCAACTCTTGTTCAAAGTGAACAAAGGTTAGTTTGATTAAAATTTCATCTATCTCTTTTTTGCATGCATAATTGGCTTATATGAAGCCTTTATAACAAAGTTGGTGGTTACTAGCCACCCAACCAACTACTCAGTAAAACTACTAATGGAAATTATAGAAACTCATGAAACCACACAAAAAAAACGTTTGACACACTGATGAATGAAAAAAGAGTCCATGCTCCATTAAGGGGCAAAAAGAAGCATTAAAGTGTAATCCAAATCCACGAAAGAGTATCAACAATGGCTAGAAGGCTTGACGAAGCAAAAAGTAACAGTTTTGAGCACTTATTAAGCCTTTAAAATGTTGCCCTAGCCTTCATGCGACCCTAATTTAATACGTAGGTTACCATGCACAACCCAACCATTGAGTACAAACCACCTTCTGGCCTACTAGTAATCACTAATCCATCACATTTTTCGGCTTTTCATGAGCCATGCATGGATCCTCCCCTCCCTCTTTGAAAGGAAATGACCTTAATTCATCAAGGCCATCCTCAACAAGATACGGTGAAAGGTCTCCCACATTAAAGGTAGCATGCACTCCATGGTCTCGTCCCAGATCAACCTTATAAGTATTATCATTGACATGTGTCACCACTTTGTAAGGACCTTCAGCTCTTGGCATCAACTTTTGTTCTTCCTTTTGTTAGCAAAACGTTCTTTCCTCATATGCGCCTAAACCACGTCACCATCTTGTAAGACACGTGGTTTCCTATGCATGTTGGAATTCTGTTTGTACACGTCATACACAGCTTCAATCTTCACACAAACTTGTTGGTGTAGTTACATCATGGCCTTCAAATTGTCATTTGCATCCTTGTGAACCAATTCACCATTTGGAAATGGAATGAAATACAAAGGCTTGTAAGGATTCAAACCATACACCACTTACGTAGGCTTATAAGGACCTTCAGCTTTTGGCATCAACTTTTGTTTGGAAAACGTTCTTTCCTCATATGCACCAACACCAAATCACCATCTTGAAAGACACAATGTTTCCTATACATGTTGGAATTCTGTTTGTACACATCAATCACGGCTTCAATCTTCACACTAGCTTGTTGGTGTAGTTTCGTCATGGCCTTCAACTTGTCATTAGCATCCTTGTGAACCAATTCATCGTTTGGAAATGGAATAATATACAAAGGCTCGTAAGGATTCACACCATACACCACTTACAAAGGCTTGTAAGGACCTTCAGCTCTTGGCATCAACTCTTGTTCAAAGTGAACAAAGGTTAGTTTGATTAAAATTTCATCTATCTCTTTTTTGCATGCATAATTGGCTTATATGAAGCCTTTATAACAAAGTTGGTGGTTACTAGCCACCCAACCAACTACTCAGTAAAACTATTAATGGAAATTATAGAAACTCATGAAACCACACAAAAAAAACGTTTGACACACTGATGAATGAAAAAAGAGTCCATGCTCCATTAAGGGGCAAAAAGAAGCATTAAAGTGTAATCCAAATCCACGAAAGAGTATCAACAATGGCTAGAAGGCTTGACGAAGCAAAAAGTAACAGTTTTGAGCACTTATTAAGCCTTTAAAATGTTGCCCTAGCCTTCATGCGACCCTAATTTAATACGTAGGTTACCATGCACAACCCAACCATTGAGTACAAACCACCTTCTGGCCTACTAGTAATCACTAATCCATCACATTTTTCGGCTTTTCATGAGCCATGCATGGATCCTCCCCTCCCTCTTTGAAAGGAAATGACCTTAATTCATCAAGGCCATCCTCAACAAGATACGGTGAAAGGTCTCCCACATTAAAGGTAGCATGCACTCCATGGTCTCGTCCCAGATCAACCTTATAAGTATTATCATTGACATGTGTCACCACTTTGTAAGGACCTTCAGCTCTTGGCATCAACTTTTGTTCTTCCTTTTGTTAGCAAAACGTTCTTTCCTCATATGCGCCTAAACCACGTCACCATCTTGTAAGACACGTGGTTTCCTATGCATGTTGGAATTCTGTTTGTACACGTCATACACAGCTTCAATCTTCACACAAACTTGTTGGTGTAGTTACATCATGGCCTTCAAATTGTCATTTGCATCCTTGTGAACCAATTCACCATTTGGAAATGGAATGAAATACAAAGGCTTGTAAGGATTCAAACCATACACCACTTACGTAGGCTTATAAGGACCTTCAGCTTTTGGCATCAACTTTTGTTTGGAAAACGTTCTTTCCTCATATGCACCAACACCAAATCACCATCTTGAAAGACACAATGTTTCCTATACATGTTGGAATTCTGTTTGTACACATCAATCACGGCTTCAATCTTCACACTAGCTTGTTGGTGTAGTTTCGTCATGGCCTTCAACTTGTCATTAGCATCCTTGTGAACCAATTCATCGTTTGGAAATGGAATAATATACAAAGGCTCGTAAGGATTCACACCATACACCACTTACAAAGGCTTGTAAGGACCTTCAGCTCTTGGCATCAACTCTTGTTCAAAGTGAACAAAGGTTAGTTTGATTAAAATTTCATCTATCTCTTTTTTGCATGCATAATTGGCTTATATGAAGCCTTTATAACAAAGTTGGTGGTTACTAGCCACCCAACCAACTACTCAGTAAAACTATTAATGGAAATTATAGAAACTCATGAAACCACACAAAAAAAACGTTTGACACACTGATGAATGAAAAAAGAGTCCATGCTCCATTAAGGGGCAAAAAGAAGCATTAAAGTGTAATCCAAATCCACGAAAGAGTATCAACAATGGCTAGAAGGCTTGACGAAGCAAAAAGTAACAGTTTTGAGCACTTATTAAGCCTTTAAAATGTTGCCCTAGCCTTCATGCGACCCTAATTTAATACGTAGGTTACCATGCACAACCCAACCATTGAGTACAAACCACCTTCTGGCCTACTAGTAATCACTAATCCATCACATTTTTCGGCTTTTCATGAGCCATGCATGGATCCTCCCCTCCCTCTTTGAAAGGAAATGACCTTAATTCATCAAGGCCATCCTCAACAAGATACGGTGAAAGGTCTCCCACATTAAAGGTAGCATGCACTCCATGGTCTCGTCCCAGATCAACCTTATAAGTATTATCATTGACATGTGTCACCACTTTGTAAGGACCTTCAGCTCTTGGCATCAACTTTTGTTCTTCCTTTTGTTAGCAAAACGTTCTTTCCTCATATGCGCCTAAACCACGTCACCATCTTGTAAGACACGTGGTTTCCTATGCATGTTGGAATTCTGTTTGTACACGTCATACACAGCTTCAATCTTCACACAAACTTGTTGGTGTAGTTACATCATGGCCTTCAAATTGTCATTTGCATCCTTGTGAACCAATTCACCATTTGGAAATGGAATGAAATACAAAGGCTTGTAAGGATTCAAACCATACACCACTTACGTAGGCTTATAAGGACCTTCAGCTTTTGGCATCAACTTTTGTTTGGAAAACGTTCTTTCCTCATATGCACCAACACCAAATCACCATCTTGAAAAACACGATGTTTCCTATACATGTTGGAATTCTGTTTGTACACGTCAATCACGGCTTCAATCTTCACACTAGCTTGTTGGTGTAGTTTCGTCATGGCCTTCAACTTGTCATTAGCATCCTTGTGAACCAATTCATCGTTTGGAAATGGAATAATATACAAAGGCTCGTAAGGATTCACACCATACACCACTTACAAAGGCTTGTAAGGACCTTCAGCTCTTGGCATCAACTCTTGTTCAAAGTGAACAAAGGTTAGTTTGATTAAAATTTCATCTATCTCTTTTTTGCATGCATAATTGGCTTATATGAAGCCTTTATAACAAAGTTGGTGGTTACTAGCCACCCAACCAACTACTCAGTAAAACTACTAATGGAAATTATAGAAACTCATGAAACCACACAAAAAAAACGTTTGACACACTGATGAATGAAAAAAGAGTCCATGCTCCATTAAGGGGCAAAAAGAAGCATTAAAGTGTAATCCAAATCCACGAAAGAGTATCAACAATGGCTAGAAGGCTTGACGAAGCAAAAAGTAACAGTTTTGAGCACTTATTAAGCCTTTAAAATGTTGCCCTAGCCTTCATGCGACCCTAATTTAATACGTAGGTTACCATGCACAACCCAACCATTGAGTACAAACCACCTTCTGGCCTACTAGTAATCACTAATCCATCACATTTTTCGGCTTTTCATGAGCCATGCATGGATCCTCCCCTCCCTCTTTGAAAGGAAATGACCTTAATTCATCAAGGCCATCCTCAACAAGATACGGTGAAAGGTCTCCCACATTAAAGGTAACATGCACTCCATGGTCTCGTCCCAGATCAACCTTATAAGTATTATCATTGACATGTGTCACCACTTTGTAAGGACCTTCAGCTCTTGGCATCAACTTTTGTTCTTCCTTTTGTTAGCAAAACGTTCTTTCCTCATATGCGCCTAAACCACGTCACCATCTTGTAAGACACGTGGTTTCCTATGCATGTTGGAATTCTGTTTGTACACGTCATACACAGCTTCAATCTTCACACAAACTTGTTGGTGTAGTTACATCATGGCCTTCAAATTGTCATTTGCATCCTTGTGAACCAATTCACCATTTGGAAATGGAATGAAATACAAAGGCTTGTAAGGATTCAAACCATACACCACTTACGTAGGCTTATAAGGACCTTCAGCTTTTGGCATCAACTTTTGTTTGGAAAACGTTCTTTCCTCATATGCACCAACACCAAATCACCATCTTGAAAGACACGATGTTTCCTATACATGTTGGAATTCTGTTTGTACACGTCAATCACGGCTTCAATCTTCACACTAGCTTGTTGGTGTAGTTTCGTCATGGCCTTCAACTTGTCATTAGCATCCTTGTGAACCAATTCATCGTTTGGAAATGGAATAATATACAAAGGCTCGTAAGGATTCACACCATACACCACTTACAAAGGCTTGTAAGGACCTTCAGCTCTTGGCATCAACTCTTGTTCAAAGTGAACAAAGGTTAGTTTGATTAAAATTTCATCTATCTCTTTTTTCCATGCATAATTGGCTTATATGAAGCCTTTATAACAAAGTTGGTGGTTACTAGCCACCCAACCAACTACTCAGTAAAACTAATAATGGAAATTAAAGAAACTCATGAAACCACACAAAAAAAACGTCTGACACACTGATGAATGAAAAAAGAGTCCATGCTCCATTAAGGAGCAAAAAGAAGCATTAAAGTGTAATCCAAATCCACCAAAGAGTATCAACAATGGCTAGAAGGCTTGACGAAGCAAAAAGTAACAGTTTTGAGCACTTATTAAGCCTTTAAAATGTTGCCCTAGCCTTCATGCGACCCTAATTTAATACGTAGGTTACCATGCACAACCCAACCATTGAGTACAAACCACCTTCTGGCCTACTAGTAATCACTAATCCATCACATTTTTCGGCTTTTCATGAGCCATGCATGGATCCTCCCCTCCCTCTTTGAAAGGAAATGACCTTAATTCATCAAGGCCATCTTCAACAAGATACGGTGAAAGGTCTCCCACATTAAAGGTAGCATGCACTCCATGGTCTCGTCCCAGATCAACCTTATAAGTATTATCATTGACATGTGTCACCACTTTGTAAGGACCTTCAGCTCTTGGCATCAACTTTTGTTCTTCCTTTTGTTAGCAAAACGTTCTTTCCTCATATGCGCCTAAACCACGTCACCATCTTGTAAGACACGTGGTTTCCTATGCATGTTGGAATTCTGTTTGTACACGTCATACACAGCTTCAACCTTCACACAAACTTGTTGGTGTAGTTACATCATGGCCTTCAAATTGTCATTTGCATCCTTGTGAACCAATTCACCATTTGGAAATGGAATGAAATACAAAGGCTTGTAAGGATTCAAACCATACACCACTTACGTAGGCTTATAAGGACCTTCAGCTTTTGGCATCAACTTTTGTTTGGAAAACGTTCTTTCCTCATATGCACCAACACCAAATCACCATCTTGAAAGACACAATGTTTCCTATACATGTTGGAATTCTGTTTGTACACATCAATCACGGCTTCAATCTTCACACTAGCTTGTTGGTGTAGTTTCGTCATGGCCTTCAACTTGTCATTAGCATCCTTGTGAACCAATTCATCGTTTGGAAATGGAATAATATACAAAGGCTCGTAAGGATTCACACCATACACCACTTACAAAGGCTTGTAAGGACCTTCAGCTCTTGGCATCAACTCTTGTTCAAAGTGAACAAAGGTTAGTTTGATTAAAATTTCATCTATCTCTTTTTTGCATGCATAATTGGCTTATATGAAGCCTTTATAACAAAGTTGGTGGTTACTAGCCACCCAACCAACTACTCAGTAAAACTAATAATGGAAATTATAGAAACTCATGAAACCACACAAAAAAAACGTTTGACACACTGATGAATGAAAAAAGAGTCCATGCTCCATTAAGGGGCAAAAAGAAGCATTAAAGTGTAATCCAAATCCACGAAAGAGTATCAACAATGGCTAGAAGGCTTGACGAAGCAAAAAGTAACAGTTTTGAGCACTTATTAAGCCTTTAAAATGTTGCCCTAGCCTTCATGCGACCCTAATTTAATACGTAGGTTACCATGCACAACCCAACCATTGAGTACAAACCACCTTCTGGCCTACTAGTAATCACTAATCCATCACATTTTTCGGCTTTTCATGAGCCATGCATGGATCCTCCCCTCCCTCTTTGAAAGGAAATGACCTTAATTCATCAAGGCCATCCTCAACAAGATACGGTGAAAGGTCTCCCACATTAAAGGTAGCATGCACTCCATGGTCTCGTCCCAGATCAACCTTATAAGTATTATCATTGACATGTGTCACCACTTTGTAAGGACCTTCAGCTCTTGGCATCAACTTTTGTTCTTCCTTTTGTTAGCAAAACGTTCTTTCCTCATATGCGCCTAAACCACGTCACCATCTTGTAAGACACGTGGTTTCCTATGCATGTTGGAATTCTGTTTGTACACGTCATACACAGCTTCAATCTTCACACAAACTTGTTGGTGTAGTTACATCATGGCCTTCAAATTGTCATTTGCATCCTTGTGAACCAATTCACCATTTGGAAATGGAATGAAATACAAAGGCTTGTAAGGATTCAAACCATACACCACTTACGTAGGCTTATAAGGACCTTCAGCTTTTGGCATCAACTTTTGTTTGGAAAACGTTCTTTCCTCATATGCACCAACACCAAATCACCATCTTGAAAGACACAATGTTTCCTATACATGTTGGAATTCTGTTTGTACACATCAATCACGGCTTCAATCTTCACACTAGCTTGTTGGTGTAGTTTCGTCATGGCCTTCAACTTGTCATTAGCATCCTTGTGAACCAATTCATCGTTTGGAAATGGAATAATATACAAAGGCTCGTAAGGATTCACACCATACACCACTTACAAAGGCTTGTAAGGACCTTCAGCTCTTGGCATCAACTCTTGTTCAAAGTGAACAAAGGTTAGTTTGATTAAAATTTCATCTATCTCTTTTTTGCATGCATAATTGGCTTATATGAAGCCTTTATAACAAAGTTGGTGGTTACTAGCCACCCAACCAACTACTCAGTAAAACTAATAATGGAAATTATAGAAACTCATGAAACCACACAAAAAAAACGTTTGACACACTGATGAATGAAAAAAGAGTCCATGCTCCATTAAGGGGCAAAAAGAAGCATTAAAGTGTAATCCAAATCCACGAAAGAGTATCAACAATGGCTAGAAGGCTTGACGAAGCAAAAAGTAACAGTTTTGAGCACTTATTAAGCCTTTAAAATGTTGCCCTAGCCTTCATGCGACCCTAATTTAATACGTAGGTTACCATGCACAACCCAACCATTGAGTACAAACCACCTTCTGGCCTACTAGTAATCACTAATCCATCACATTTTTCGGCTTTTCATGAGCCATGCATGGATCCTCCCCTCCCTCTTTGAAAGGAAATGACCTTAATTCATCAAGGCCATCCTCAACAAGATACGGTGAAAGGTCTCCCACATTAAAGGTAGCATGCACTCCATGGTCTCGTCCCAGATCAACCTTATAAGTATTATCATTGACATGTGTCACCACTTTGTAAGGACCTTCAGCTCTTGGCATCAACTTTTGTTCTTCCTTTTGTTAGCAAAACGTTCTTTCCTCATATGCGCCTAAACCACGTCACCATCTTGTAAGACACGTGGTTTCCTATGCATGTTGGAATTCTGTTTGTACACGTCATACACAGCTTCAATCTTCACACAAACTTGTTGGTGTAGTTACATCATGGCCTTCAAATTGTCATTTGCATCCTTGTGAACCAATTCACCATTTGGAAATGGAATGAAATACAAAGGCTTGTAAGGATTCAAACCATACACCACTTACGTAGGCTTATAAGGACCTTCAGCTTTTGGCATCAACTTTTGTTTGGAAAACGTTCTTTCCTCATATGCACCAACACCAAATCACCATCTTGAAAGACACGATGTTTCCTATACATGTTGGAATTCTGTTTGTACACGTCAATCACGGCTTCAATCTTCACACTAGCTTGTTGGTGTAGTTTCGTCATGGCCTTCAACTTGTCATTAGCATCCTTGTGAACCAATTCATCGTTTGGAAATGGAATAATATACAAAGGCTCGTAAGGATTCACACCATACAACACTTACAAAGGCTTGTAAGGACCTTCAGCTCTTGGCATCAACTCTTGTTCAAAGTGAACAAAGGTTAGTTTGATTAAAATTTCATCTATCTCTTTTTTGCATGCATAATTGGCTTATATGAAGCCTTTATAACAAAGTTGGTGGTTACTAGCCACCCAACCAACTACTCAGTAAAACTAATAATGGAAATTAAAGAAACTCATGAAACCACACAAAAAAAACGTCTGACACACTGATGAATGAAAAAAGAGTCCATGCTCCATTAAGGGGCAAAAAGAAGCATTAAAGTGTAATCCAAATCCACCAAAGAGTATCAACAATGGCTAGAAGGCTTGACGAAGCAAAAAGTAACAGTTTTGAGCACTTATTAAGCCTTTAAAATGTTGCCCTAGCCTTCATGCGACCCTAATTTAATACGTAGGTTACCATGCACAACCCAACCATTGAGTACAAACCACCTTCTGGCCTACTAGTAATCACTAATCCATCACATTTTTCGGCTTTTCATGAGCCATGCATGGATCCTCCCCTCCCTCTTTGAAAGGAAATGACCTTAATTCATCAAGGCCATCCTCAACAAGATACGGTGAAAGGTCTCCCACATTAAAGGTAGCATGCACTCCATGGTCTCGTCCCAGATCAACCTTATAAGTATTATCATTGACATGTGTCACCACTTTGTAAGGACCTTCAGCTCTTGGCATCAACTTTTGTTCTTCCTTTTGTTAGCAAAACGTTCTTTCCTCATATGCGCCTAAACCACGTCACCATCTTGTAAGACACGTGGTTTCCTATGCATGTTGGAATTCTGTTTGTACACGTCATACACAGCTTCAATCTTCACACAAACTTGTTGGTGTAGTTACATCATGGCCTTCAAATTGTCATTTGCATCCTTGTGAACCAATTCACCATTTGGAAATGGAATGAAATACAAAGGCTTGTAAGGATTCAAACCATACACCACTTACGTAGGCTTATAAGGACCTTCAGCTTTTGGCATCAACTTTTGTTTGGAAAACGTTCTTTCCTCATATGCACCAACACCAAATCACCATCTTGAAAGACACGATGTTTCCTATACATGTTGGAATTCTGTTTGTACACGTCAATCACGGCTTCAATCTTCACACTAGCTTGTTGGTGTAGTTTCGTCATGGCCTTCAACTTGTCATTAGCATCCTTGTGAACCAATTCATCGTTTGGAAATGGAATAATATACAAAGGCTCGTAAGGATTCACACCATACAACACTTACAAAGGCTTGTAAGGACCTTCAGCTCTTGGCATCAACTCTTGTTCAAAGTGAACAAAGGTTAGTTTGATTAAAATTTCATCTATCTCTTTTTTGCATGCATAATTGGCTTATATGAAGCCTTTATAACAAAGTTGGTGGTTACTAGCCACCCAACCAACTACTCAGTAAAACTAATAATGGAAATTAAAGAAACTCATGAAACCACACAAAAAAAACGTCTGACACACTGATGAATGAAAAAAGAGTCCATGCTCCATTAAGGGGCAAAAAGAAGCATTAAAGTGTAATCCAAATCCACCAAAGAGTATCAACAATGGCTAGAAGGCTTGACGAAGCAAAAAGTAACAGTTTTGAGCACTTATTAAGCCTTTAAAATGTTGCCCTAGCCTTCATGCGACCCTAATTTAATACGTAGGTTACCATGCACAACCCAACCATTGAGTACAAACCACCTTCTGGCCTACTAGTAATCACTAATCCATCACATTTTTCGGCTTTTCATGAGCCATGCATGGATCCTCCCCTCCCTCTTTGAAAGGAAATGACCTTAATTCATCAAGGCCATCCTCAACAAGATACGGTGAAAGGTCTCCCACATTAAAGGTAGCATGCACTCCATGGTCTCGTCCCAGATCAACCTTATAAGTATTATCATTGACATGTGTCACCACTTTGTAAGGACCTTCAGCTCTTGGCATCAACTTTTGTTCTTCCTTTTGTTAGCAAAACGTTCTTTCCTCATATGCGCCTAAACCACGTCACCATCTTGTAAGACACGTGGTTTCCTATGCATGTTGGAATTCTGTTTGTACACGTCATACACAGCTTCAATCTTCACACAAACTTGTTGGTGTAGTTACATCATGGCCTTCAAATTGTCATTTGCATCCTTGTGAACCAATTCACCATTTGGAAATGGAATGAAATACAAAGGCTTGTAAGGATTCAAACCATACACCACTTACGTAGGCTTATAAGGACCTTCAGCTTTTGGCATCAACTTTTGTTTGGAAAACGTTCTTTCCTCATATGCACCAACACCAAATCACCATCTTGAAAGACACGATGTTTCCTATACATGTTGGAATTCTGTTTGTACACGTCAATCACGGCTTCAATCTTCACACTAGCTTGTTGGTGTAGTTTCGTCATGGCCTTCAACTTGTCATTAGCATCCTTGTGAACCAATTCATCGTTTGGAAATGGAATAATATAAAAAGGCTCGTAAGGATTCACACCATACACCACTTACAAAGGCTTGTAAGGACCTTCAGCTCTTGGCATCAACTCTTGTTCAAAGTGAACAAAGGTTAGTTTGATTAAAATTTCATCTATCTCTTTTTTCCATGCATAATTGGCTTATATGAAGCCTTTATAACAAAGTTGGTGGTTACTAGCCACCCAACCAACTACTCAGTAAAACTAATAATGGAAATTAAAGAAACTCATGAAACCACACAAAAAAAACGTCTGACACACTGATGAATGAAAAAAGAGTCCATGCTCCATTAAGGAGCAAAAAGAAGCATTAAAGTGTAATCCAAATCCACCAAAGAGTATCAACAATGGCTAGAAGGCTTGACGAAGCAAAAAGTAACAGTTTTGAGCACTTATTAAGCCTTTAAAATGTTGCCCTAGCCTTCATGCGACCCTAATTTAATACGTAGGTTACCATGCACAACCCAACCATTGAGTACAAACCACCTTCTGGCCTACTAGTAATCACTAATCCATCACATTTTTCGGCTTTTCATGAGCCATGCATGGATCCTCCCCTCCCTCTTTGAAAGGAAATGACCTTAATTCATCAAGGCCATCCTCAACAAGATACGGTGAAAGGTCTCCCACATTAAAGGTTACATGCACTCCATGGTCTCGTCCCAGATCAACCTTATAAGTATTATCATTGACATGTGTCACCACTTTGTAAGGACCTTCAGCTCTTGGCATCAACTTTTGTTCTTCCTTTTGTTAGCAAAACGTTCTTTCCTCATATGCGCCTAAACCACGTCACCATCTTGTAAGACACGTGGTTTCCTATGCATGTTGGAATTCTGTTTGTACACGTCATACACAGCTTCAATCTTCACACAAACTTGTTGGTGTAGTTACATCATGGCCTTCAAATTGTCATTTGCATCCTTGTGAACCAATTCACCATTTGGAAATGGAATGAAATACAAAGGCTTGTAAGGATTCAAACCATACACCACTTACGTAGGCTTATAAGGACCTTCAGCTTTTGGCATCAACTTTTGTTTGGAAAACGTTCTTTCCTCATATGCACCAACACCAAATCACCATCTTGAAAGACACGATGTTTCCTATACATGTTGGAATTCTGTTTGTACACGTCAATCACGGCTTCAATCTTCACACTAGCTTGTTGGTGTAGTTTCGTCATGGCCTTCAACTTGTCATTAGCATCCTTGTGAACCAATTCATCGTTTGGAAATGGAATAATATACAAAGGCTCGTAAGGATTCACACCATACACCACTTACAAAGGCTTGTAAGGACCTTCAGCTCTTGGCATCAACTCTTGTTCAAAGTGAACAAAGGTTAGTTTGATTAAAATTTCATCTATCTCTTTTTTCCATGCATAATTGGCTTATATGAAGCCTTTATAACAAAGTTGGTGGTTACTAGCCACCCAACCAACTACTCAGTAAAACTAATAATGGAAATTAAAGAAACTCATGAAACCACACAAAAAAAACGTCTGACACACTGATGAATGAAAAAAGAGTCCATGCTCCATTAAGGAGCAAAAAGAAGCATTAAAGTGTAATCCAAATCCACCAAAGAGTATCAACAATGGCTAGAAGGCTTGACGAAGCAAAAAGTAACAGTTTTGAGCACTTATTAAGCCTTTAAAATGTTGCCCTAGCCTTCATGCGACCCTAATTTAATACGTAGGTTACCATGCACAACCCAACCATTGAGTACAAACCACCTTCTGGCCTACTAGTAATCACTAATCCATCACATTTTTCGGCTTTTCATGAGCCATGCATGGATCCTCCCCTCCCTCTTTGAAAGGAAATGACCATAATTCATCAAGGCCATCCTCAACAAGATACGGTGAAAGGTCTCCCACATTAAAGGTAGCATGCACTCCATGGTCTCGTCCCAGATCAATCTTATAAGTATTATCATTGACATGTGTCACCACTTTGTAAGGACCTTCAGCTCTTGGCATCAACTTTTGTTCTTCCTTTTGTTAGCAAAACGTTCTTTCCTCATATGCGCCTAAACCACGTCACCATCTTGTAAGACACGTGGTTTCCTATGCATGTTGGAATTCTGTTTGTACACGTCATACACAGCTTCAATCTTCACACAAACTTGTTGGTGTAGTTACATCATGGCCTTCAAATTGTCATTTGCATCCTTGTGAACCAATTCACCATTTGGAAATGGAATGAAATACAAAGGCTTGTAAGGATTCAAACCATACACCACTTACGTAGGCTTATAAGGACCTTCAGCTTTTGGCATCAACTTTTGTTTGGAAAACGTTCTTTCCTCATATGCACCAACACCAAATCACCATCTTGAAAGACACGATGTTTCCTATACATGTTGGAATTCTGTTTGTACACGTCAATCACGGCTTCAATCTTCACACTAGCTTGTTGGTGTAGTTTCGTCATGGCCTTCAACTTGTCATTAGCATCCTTGTGAACCAATTCATCGTTTGGAAATGGAATAATATACAAAGGCTCGTAAGGATTCACACCATACACCACTTACAAAGGCTTGTAAGGACCTTCAGCTTTTGGCATCAACTCTTGTTCAAAGTGAACAAAGGTTAGTTTGATTAAAATTTCATCTATCTCTTTTTTCCATGCATAATTGGCTTATATGAAGCCTTTATAACAAAGTTGGTGGTTACTAGCCACCCAACCAACTACTCAGTAAAACTAATAATGGAAATTAAAGAAACTCATGAAACCACACAAAAAAAACGTCTGACACACTGATGAATGAAAAAAGAGTCCATGCTCCATTAAGGAGCAAAAAGAAGCATTAAAGTGTAATCCAAATCCACCAAAGAGTATCAACAATGGCTAGAAGGCTTGACGAAGCAAAAAGTAACAGTTTTGAGCACTTATTAAGCCTTTAAAATGTTGCCCTAGCCTTCATGCGACCCTAATTTAATACGTAGGTTACCATGCACAACCCAACCATTGAGTACAAACCACCTTCTGGCCTACTAGTAATCACTAATCCATCACATTTTTCGGCTTTTCATGAGCCATGCATGGATCCTCCCCTCCCTCTTTGAAAGGAAATGACCTTAATTCATCAAGGCCATCCTCAACAAGATACGGTGAAAGGTCTCCCACATTAAAGGTAACATGCACTCCATGGTCTCGTCCCAGATCAACCTTATAAGTATTATCATTGACATGTGTCACCACTTTGTAAGGACCTTCAGCTCTTGGCATCAACTTTTGTTCTTCCTTTTGTTAGCAAAACGTTCTTTCCTCATATGCGCCTAAACCACGTCACCATCTTGTAAGACACGTGGTTTCCTATGCATGTTGGAATTCTGTTTGTACACGTCATACACAGCTTCAATCTTCACACAAACTTGTTGGTGTAGTTACATCATGGCCTTCAAATTGTCATTTGCATCCTTGTGAACCAATTCACCATTTGGAAATGGAATGAAATACAAAGGCTTGTAAGGATTCAAACCATACACCACTTACGTAGGCTTATAAGGACCTTCAGCTTTTGGCATCAACTTTTGTTTGGAAAACGTTCTTTCCTCATATGCACCAACACCAAATCACCATCTTGAAAGACACGATGTTTCCTATACATGTTGGAATTCTGTTTGTACACGTCAATCACGGCTTCAATCTTCACACTAGCTTGTTGGTGTAGTTTCGTCATGGCCTTCAACTTGTCATTAGCATCCTTGTGAACCAATTCATCGTTTGGAAATGGAATAATATACAAAGGCTCGTAAGGATTCACACCATACACCACTTACAAAGGCTTGTAAGGACCTTCAGCTCTTGGCATCAACTCTTGTTCAAAGTGAACAAAGGTTAGTTTGATTAAAATTTCATCTATCTCTTTTTTCCATGCATAATTGGCTTATATGAAGCCTTTATAACAAAGTTGGTGGTTACTAGCCACCCAACCAACTACTCAGTAAAACTAATAATGGAAATTAAAGAAACTCATGAAACCACACAAAAAAAACGTCTGACACACTGATGAATGAAAAAAGAGTCCATGCTCCATTAAGGAGCAAAAAGAAGCATTAAAGTGTAATCCAAATCCACCAAAGAGTATCAACAATGGCTAGAAGGCTTGACGAAGCAAAAAGTAACAGTTTTGAGCACTTATTAAGCCTTTAAAATGTTGCCCTAGCCTTCATGCGACCCTAATTTAATACGTAGGTTACCATGCACAACCCAACCATTGAGTACAAACCACCTTCTGGCCTACTAGTAATCACTAATCCATCACATTTTTCGGCTTTTCATGAGCCATGCATGGATCCTCCCCTCCCTCTTTGAAAGGAAATGACCTTAATTCATCAAGGCCATCTTCAACAAGATACGGTGAAAGGTCTCCCACATTAAAGGTAGCATGCACTCCATGGTCTCGTCCCAGATCAACCTTATAAGTATTATCATTGACATGTGTCACCACTTTGTAAGGACCTTCAGCTCTTGGCATCAACTTTTGTTCTTCCTTTTGTTAGCAAAACGTTCTTTCCTCATATGCGCCTAAACCACGTCACCATCTTGTAAGACACGTGGTTTCCTATGCATGTTGGAATTCTGTTTGTACACGTCATACACAGCTTCAACCTTCACACAAACTTGTTGGTGTAGTTACATCATGGCCTTCAAATTGTCATTTGCATCCTTGTGAACCAATTCACCATTTGGAAATGGAATGAAATACAAAGGCTTGTAAGGATTCAAACCATACACCACTTACGTAGGCTTATAAGGACCTTCAGCTTTTGGCATCAACTTTTGTTTGGAAAACGTTCTTTCCTCATATGCACCAACACCAAATCACCATCTTGAAAGACACGATGTTTCCTATACATGTTGGAATTCTGTTTGTACACGTCAATCACGGCTTCAATCTTCACACTAGCTTGTTGGTGTAGTTTCGTCATGGCCTTCAACTTGTCATTAGCATCCTTGTGAACCAATTCATCGTTTGGAAATGGAATAATATACAAAGGCTCGTAAGGATTCACACCATACACCACTTACAAAGGCTTGTAAGGACCTTCAGCTTTTGGCATCAACTCTTGTTCAAAGTGAACAAAGGTTAGTTTGATTAAAATTTCATCTATCTCTTTTTTCCATGCATAATTGGCTTATATGAAGCCTTTATAACAAAGTTGGTGGTTACTAGCCACCCAACCAACTACTCAGTAAAACTAATAATGGAAATTAAAGAAACTCATGAAACCACACAAAAAAAACGTCTGACACACTGATGAATGAAAAAAGAGTCCATGCTCCATTAAGGAGCAAAAAGAAGCATTAAAGTGTAATCCAAATCCACCAAAGAGTATCAACAATGGCTAGAAGGCTTGACGAAGCAAAAAGTAACAGTTTTGAGCACTTATTAAGCCTTTAAAATGTTGCCCTAGCCTTCATGCGACCCTAATTTAATACGTAGGTTACCATGCACAACCCAACCATTGAGTACAAACCACCTTCTGGCCTACTAGTAATCACTAATCCATCACATTTTTCGGCTTTTCATGAGCCATGCATGGATCCTCCCCTCCCTCTTTGAAAGGAAATGACCTTAATTCATCAAGGCCATCCTCAACAAGATACGGTGAAAGGTCTCCCACATTAAAGGTAACATGCACTCCATGGTCTCGTCCCAGATCAACCTTATAAGTATTATCATTGACATGTGTCACCACTTTGTAAGGACCTTCAGCTCTTGGCATCAACTTTTGTTCTTCCTTTTGTTAGCAAAACGTTCTTTCCTCATATGCGCCTAAACCACGTCACCATCTTGTAAGACACGTGGTTTCCTATGCATGTTGGAATTCTGTTTGTACACGTCATACACAGCTTCAATCTTCACACAAACTTGTTGGTGTAGTTACATCATGGCCTTCAAATTGTCATTTGCATCCTTGTGAACCAATTCACCATTTGGAAATGGAATGAAATACAAAGGCTTGTAAGGATTCAAACCATACACCACTTACGTAGGCTTATAAGGACCTTCAGCTTTTGGCATCAACTTTTGTTTGGAAAACGTTCTTTCCTCATATGCACCAACACCAAATCACCATCTTGAAAGACACGATGTTTCCTATACATGTTGGAATTCTGTTTGTACACGTCAATCACGGCTTCAATCTTCACACTAGCTTGTTGGTGTAGTTTCGTCATGGCCTTCAACTTGTCATTAGCATCCTTGTGAACCAATTCATCGTTTGGAAATGGAATAATATACAAAGGCTCGTAAGGATTCACACCATACACCACTTACAAAGGCTTGTAAGGACCTTCAGCTCTTGGCATCAACTCTTGTTCAAAGTGAACAAAGGTTAGTTTGATTAAAATTTCATCTATCTCTTTTTTCCATGCATAATTGGCTTATATGAAGCCTTTATAACAAAGTTGGTGGTTACTAGCCACCCAACCAACTACTCAGTAAAACTAATAATGGAAATTAAAGAAACTCATGAAACCACACAAAAAAAACGTCTGACACACTGATGAATGAAAAAAGAGTCCATGCTCCATTAAGGAGCAAAAAGAAGCATTAAAGTGTAATCCAAATCCACCAAAGAGTATCAACAATGGCTAGAAGGCTTGACGAAGCAAAAAGTAACAGTTTTGAGCACTTATTAAGCCTTTAAAATGTTGCCCTAGCCTTCATGCGACCCTAATTTAATACGTAGGTTACCATGCACAACCCAACCATTGAGTACAAACCACCTTCTGGCCTACTAGTAATCACTAATCCATCACATTTTTCGGCTTTTCATGAGCCATGCATGGATCCTCCCCTCCCTCTTTGAAAGGAAATGACCTTAATTCATCAAGGCCATCCTCAACAAGATACGGTGAAAGGTCTCCCACATTAAAGGTAGCATGCACTCCATGGTCTCGTCCCAGATCAACCTTATAAGTATTATCATTGACATGTGTCACCACTTTGTAAGGACCTTCAGCTCTTGGCATCAACTTTTGTTCTTCCTTTTGTTAGCAAAACGTTCTTTCCTCATATGCGCCTAAACCACGTCACCATCTTGTAAGACACGTGGTTTCCTATGCATGTTGGAATTCTGTTTGTACACGTCATACACAGCTTCAATCTTCACACAAACTTGTTGGTGTAGTTACATCATGGCCTTCAAATTGTCATTTGCATCCTTGTGAACCAATTCACCATTTGGAAATGGAATGAAATACAAAGGCTTGTAAGGATTCAAACCATACACCACTTACGTAGGCTTATAAGGACCTTCAGCTTTTGGCATCAACTTTTGTTTGGAAAACGTTCTTTCCTCATATGCACCAACACCAAATCACCATCTTGAAAGACACGATGTTTCCTATACATGTTGGAATTCTGTTTGTACACGTCAATCACGGCTTCAATCTTCACACTAGCTTGTTGGTGTAGTTTCGTCATGGCCTTCAACTTGTCATTAGCATCCTTGTGAACCAATTCATCGTTTAGAAATGGAATAATATACAAAGGCTCGTAAGGATTCACACCATACACCACTTACAAAGGCTTGTAAGGACCTTCAGCTCTTGGCATCAACTCTTTTTCAAAGTGAACAAAGGTTAGTTTGATTAAAATTTCATCTATCTCTTTTTTCCATGCATAATTGGCTTATATGAAGCCTTTATAACAAAGTTGGTGGTTACTAGCCACCCAACCAACTACTCAGTAAAACTAATAATGGAAATTAAAGAAACTCATGAAACCATACAAAAAAAACGTCTGACACACTGATGAATGAAAAAAGAGTCCATGCTCCATTAAGGGGCAAAAAGAAGCATTAAAGTGTAATCCAAATCCACCAAAGAGTATCAACAATGGCTAGAAGGCTTGACGAAGCAAAAAGTAACAGTTTTGAGCACTTATTAAGCCTTTAAAATGTTGCCCTAGCCTTCATGCGACCCTAATTTAATACGTAGGTTACCATGCACAACCCAACCATTGAGTACAAACCACCTTCTGGCCTACTAGTAATCACTAATCCATCACATTTTTCGGCTTTTCATGAGCCATGCATGGATCCTCCCCTCCCTCTTTGAAAGGAAATGACCTTAATTCATCAAGGCCATCCTCAACAAGATACGGTGAAAGGTCTCCCACATTAAAGGTAGCATGCACTCCATGGTCTCGTCCCAGATCAATCTTATAAGTATTATCATTGACATGTGTCACCACTTTGTAAGGACCTTCAGCTCTTGGCATCAACTTTTGTTCTTCCTTTTGTTAGCAAAACGTTCTTTCCTCATATGCGCCTAAACCACGTCACCATCTTGTAAGACACGTGGTTTCCTATGCATGTTGGAATTCTGTTTGTACACGTCATACACAGCTTCAATCTTCACACAAACTTGTTGGTGTAGTTACATCATGGCCTTCAAATTGTCATTTGCATCCTTGTGAACCAATTCACCATTTGGAAATGGAATGAAATACAAAGGCTTGTAAGGATTCAAACCATACACCACTTACGTAGGCTTATAAGGACCTTCAGCTTTTGGCATCAACTTTTGTTTGGAAAACGTTCTTTCCTCATATGCACCAACACCAAATCACCATCTTGAAAGACACGATGTTTCCTATACATGTTGGAATTCTGTTTGTACACGTCAATCACGGCTTCAATCTTCACACTAGCTTGTTGGTGTAGTTTCGTCATGGCCTTCAACTTGTCATTAGCATCCTTGTGAACCAATTCATCGTTTGGAAATGGAATAATATACAAAGGCTCGTAAGGATTCACACCATACACCACTTACAAAGGCTTGTAAGGACCTTCAGCTTTTGGCATCAACTCTTGTTCAAAGTGAACAAAGGTTAGTTTGATTAAAATTTCATCTATCTCTTTTTTCCATGCATAATTGGCTTATATGAAGCCTTTATAACAAAGTTGGTGGTTACTAGCCACCCAACCAACTACTCAGTAAAACTAATAATGGAAATTAAAGAAACTCATGAAACCACACAAAAAAAACGTCTGACACACTGATGAATGAAAAAAGAGTCCATGCTCCATTAAGGAGCAAAAAGAAGCATTAAAGTGTAATCCAAATCCACCAAAGAGTATCAACAATGGCTAGAAGGCTTGACGAAGCAAAAAGTAACAGTTTTGAGCACTTATTAAGCCTTTAAAATGTTGCCCTAGCCTTCATGCGACCCTAATTTAATACGTAGGTTACCATGCACAACCCAACCATTGAGTACAAACCACCTTCTGGCCTACTAGTAATCACTAATCCATCACATTTTTCGGCTTTTCATGAGCCATGCATGGATCCTCCCCTCCCTCTTTGAAAGGAAATGACCTTAATTCATCAAGGCCATCCTCAACAAGATACGGTGAAAGGTCTCCCACATTAAAGGTAACATGCACTCCATGGTCTCGTCCCAGATCAACCTTATAAGTATTATCATTGACATGTGTCACCACTTTGTAAGGACCTTCAGCTCTTGGCATCAACTTTTGTTCTTCCTTTTGTTAGCAAAACGTTCTTTCCTCATATGCGCCTAAACCACGTCACCATCTTGTAAGACACGTGGTTTCCTATGCATGTTGGAATTCTGTTTGTACACGTCATACACAGCTTCAATCTTCACACAAACTTGTTGGTGTAGTTACATCATGGCCTTCAAATTGTCATTTGCATCCTTGTGAACCAATTCACCATTTGGAAATGGAATGAAATACAAAGGCTTGTAAGGATTCAAACCATACACCACTTACGTAGGCTTATAAGGACCTTCAGCTTTTGGCATCAACTTTTGTTTGGAAAACGTTCTTTCCTCATATGCACCAACACCAAATCACCATCTTGAAAGACACGATGTTTCCTATACATGTTGGAATTCTGTTTGTACACGTCAATCACGGCTTCAATCTTCACACTAGCTTGTTGGTGTAGTTTCGTCATGGCCTTCAACTTGTCATTAGCATCCTTGTGAACCAATTCATCGTTTGGAAATGGAATAATATACAAAGGCTCGTAAGGATTCACACCATACACCACTTACAAAGGCTTGTAAGGACCTTCAGCTCTTGGCATCAACTCTTGTTCAAAGTGAACAAAGGTTAGTTTGATTAAAATTTCATCTATCTCTTTTTTCCATGCATAATTGGCTTATATGAAGCCTTTATAACAAAGTTGGTGGTTACTAGCCACCCAACCAACTACTCAGTAAAACTAATAATGGAAATTAAATAAACTCATGAAACCACACAAAAAAAACGTCTGACACACTGATGAATGAAAAAAGAGTCCATGCTCCATTAAGGAGCAAAAAGAAGCATTAAAGTGTAATCCAAATCCACCAAAGAGTATCAACAATGGCTAGAAGGCTTGACGAAGCAAAAAGTAACAGTTTTGAGCACTTATTAAGCCTTTAAAATGTTGCCCTAGCCTTCATGCGACCCTAATTTAATACGTAGGTTACCATGCACAGCCCAACCATTGAGTACAAACCACCTTCTGGCCTACTAGTAATCACTAATCCATCACATTTTTCGGCTTTTCATGAGCCATGCATGGATCCTCCCCTCCCTCTTTGAAAGGAAATGACCTTAATTCATCAAGGCCATCCTCAACAAGATACGGTGAAAGGTCTCCCACATTAAAGGTAGCATGCACTCCATGGTCTCGTCCCAGATCAACCTTATAAGTATTATCATTGACATGTGTCACCACTTTGTAAGGACCTTCAGCTCTTGGCATCAACTTTTGTTCTTCCTTTTGTTAGCAAAACGTTCTTTCCTCATATGCGCCTAAACCACGTCACCATCTTGTAAGACACGTGGTTTCCTATGCATGTTGGAATTCTGTTTGTACACGTCATACACAGCTTCAATCTTCACACAAACTTGTTGGTGTAGTTACATCATGGCCTTCAAATTGTCATTTGCATCCTTGTGAACCAATTCACCATTTGGAAATGGAATGAAATACAAAGGCTTGTAAGGATTCAAACCATACACCACTTACGTAGGCTTATAAGGACCTTCAGCTTTTGGCATCAACTTTTGTTTGGAAAACGTTCTTTCCTCATATGCACCAACACCAAATCACCATCTTGAAAGACACGATGTTTCCTATACATGTTGGAATTCTGTTTGTACACGTCAATCACGGCTTCAATCTTCACACTAGCTTGTTGGTGTAGTTTCGTCATGGCCTTCAACTTGTCATTAGCATCCTTGTGAACCAATTCATCGTTTGGAAATGGAATAATATACAAAGGCTCGTAAGGATTCACACCATACACCACTTACAAAGGCTTGTAAGGACCTTCAGCTCTTGGCATCAACTCTTTTTCAAAGTGAACAAAGGTTAGTTTGATTAAAATTTCATCTATCTCTTTTTTCCATGCATAATTGGCTTATATGAAGCCTTTATAACAAAGTTGGTGGTTACTAGCCACCCAACCAACTACTCAGTAAAACTAATAATGGAAATTAAAGAAACTCATGAAACCATACAAAAAAAACGTCTGACACACTGATGAATGAAAAAAGAGTCCATGCTCCATTAAGGGGCAAAAAGAAGCATTAAAGTGTAATCCAAATCCACCAAAGAGTATCAACAATGGCTAGAAGGCTTGACGAAGCAAAAAGTAACAGTTTTGAGCACTTATTAAGCCTTTAAAATGTTGCCCTAGCCTTCATGCGACCCTAATTTAATACGTAGGTTACCATGCACAACCCAACCATTGAGTACAAACCACCTTCTGGCCTACTAGTAATCACTAATCCATCACATTTTTCGGCTTTTCATGAGCCATGCATGGATCCTCCCCTCCCTCTTTGAAAGGAAATGACCTTAATTCATTAAGGCCATCCTCAACAAGATACGGTGAAAGGTCTCCCACATTAAAGGTAGCATGCACTCCATGGTCTCGTCCCAGATCAACCTTATAAGTATTATCATTGACATGTGTCACCACTTTGTAAGGACCTTCAGCTCTTGGCATCAACTTTTGTTCTTCCTTTTGTTAGCAAAACGTTCTTTCCTCATATGCGCCTAAACCACGTCACCATCTTGTAAGACACGTGGTTTCCTATGCATGTTGGAATTCTGTTTGTACACGTCATACACAGCTTCAATCTTCACACAAACTTGTTGGTGTAGTTACATCATGGCCTTCAAATTGTCATTTGCATCCTTGTGAACCAATTCACCATTTGGAAATGGAATGAAATACAAAGGCTTGTAAGGATTCAAACCATACACCACTTACGTAGGCTTATAAGGACCTTCAGCTTTTGGCATCAACTTTTGTTTGGAAAACGTTCTTTCCTCATATGCACCAACACCAAATCACCATCTTGAAAGACACGATGTTTCCTATACATGTTGGAATTCTGTTTGTACACGTCAATCACGGCTTCAATCTTCACACTAGCTTGTTGGTGTAGTTTCGTCATGGCCTTCAACTTGTCATTAGCATCCTTGTGAACCAATTCATCGTTTGGAAATGGAATAATATACAAAGGCTCGTAAGGACTCACACCATACACCACTTACAAAGGCTTGTAAGGACCTTCAGCTCTTGGCATCAACTCTTGTTCAAAGTGAACAAAGGTTAGTTTGATTAAAATTTCATCTATCTCTTTTTTCCATGCATAATTGGCTTATATGAAGCCTTTATAACAAAGTTGGTGGTTACTAGCCACCCAACCAACTACTCAGTAAAACTAATAATGGAAATTAAAGAAACTCATGAAACCACACAAAAAAAACGTCTGACACACTGATGAATGAAAAAAGAGTCCATGCTCCATTAAGGAGCAAAAAGAAGCATTAAAGTGTAATCCAAATCCACCAAAGAGTATCAACAATGGCTAGAAGGCTTGACGAAGCAAAAAGTAACAGTTTTGAGCACTTATTAAGCCTTTAAAATGTTGCCCTAGCCTTCATGCGACCCTAATTTAATACGTAGGTTACCATGCACAACCCAACCATTGAGTACAAACCACCTTCTGGCCTACTAGTAATCACTAATCCATCACATTTTTCGGCTTTTCATGAGCCATGCATGGATCCTCCCCTCCCTCTTTGAAAGGAAATGACCTTAATTCATCAAGGCCATCCTCAACAAGATACGGTGAAAGGTCTCCCACATTAAAGGTAGCATGCACTCCATGGTCTCGTCCCAGATCAACCTTATAAGTATTATCATTGACATGTGTCACCACTTTGTAAGGACCTTCAGCTCTTGGCATCAACTTTTGTTCTTCCTTTTGTTAGCAAAACGTTCTTTCCTCATATGCGCCTAAACCACGTCACCATCTTGTAAGACACGTGGTTTCCTATGCATGTTGGAATTCTGTTTGTACACGTCATACACAGCTTCAATCTTCACACAAACTTGTTGGTGTAGTTACATCATGGCCTTCAAATTGTCATTTGCATCCTTGTGAACCAATTCACCATTTGGAAATGGAATGAAATACAAAGGCTTGTAAGGATTCAAACCATACACCACTTACGTAGGCTTATAAGGACCTTCAGCTTTTGGCATCAACTTTTGTTTGGAAAACGTTCTTTCCTCATATGCACCAACACCAAATCACCATCTTGAAAGACACGATGTTTCCTATACATGTTGGAATTCTGTTTGTACACGTCAATCACGGCTTCAATCTTCACACTAGCTTGTTGGTGTAGTTTCGTCATGGCCTTCAACTTGTCATTAGCATCCTTGTGAACCAATTCATCGTTTGGAAATGGAATAATATACAAAGGCTCGTAAGGATTCACACCATACACCACTTACAAAGGCTTGTAAGGACCTTCAGCTCTTGGCATCAACTCTTTTTCAAAGTGAACAAAGGTTAGTTTGATTAAAATTTCATCTATCTCTTTTTTCCATGCATAATTGGCTTATATGAAGCCTTTATAACAAAGTTGGTGGTTACTAGCCACCCAACCAACTACTCAGTAAAACTAATAATGGAAATTAAAGAAACTCATGAAACCATACAAAAAAAACGTCTGACACACTGATGAATGAAAAACGAGTCCATGCTCCATTAAGGGGCAAAAAGAAGCATTAAAGTGTAATCCAAATCCACCAAAGAGTATCAACAATGGCTAGAAGGCTTGACGAAGCAAAAAGTAACAGTTTTGAGCACTTATTAAGCCTTTAAAATGTTGCCCTAGCCTTCATGCGACCCTGATTTAATACGTAGGTTACCGTGCACAACCCAACCATTGAGTACAAACCACCTTCTGGCCTACTAGTAATCACTAATCCATCACATTTTTCGGCTTTTCATGAGCCATGCATGGATCCTCCCCTCCCTCTTTGAAAGGAAATGACCTTAATTCATCAAGGCCATCCTCAACAAGATACGGTGAAAGGTCTCCCACATTAAAGGTAGCATGCACTCCATGGTCTCGTCCCAGATCAACCTTATAAGTATTATCATTGACATGTGTCACCACTTTGTAAGGACCTTCAGCTCTTGGCATCAACTTTTGTTCTTCCTTTTGTTAGCAAAACGTTCTTTCCTCATATGCGCCTAAACCACGTCACCATCTTGTAAGACACGTGGTTTCCTATGCATGTTGGAATTCTGTTTGTACACGTCACACACAGCTTCAATCTTCACACAAACTTGTTGGTGTAGTTCCATCATGGCCTTCAAATTGTCATTTGCATCCTTGTGAACCAATTCACCATTTGGAAATGGAATGAAATACAAAGGCTTGTAAGGATTCAAACCATACACCACTTACGTAGGCTTATAAGGACCTTCAGCTTTTGGCATCAACTTTTGTTTGGAAAACGTTCTTTCCTCATATGCACCAACACCAAATCACCATCTTGAAAGACACGATGTTTCCTATACATGTTGGAATTCTGTTTGTACACGTCAATCACGGCTTCAATCTTCACACTAGCTTGTTGGTGTAGTTTCGTCATGGCCTTCAACTTGTCATTAGCGGGTGAACCAATTCATCGTTTGGAAATGGAATAATATACAAAGGCTCGTAAGGATTCACACCATACACCACTTACAAAGGCTTGTAAGGACCTTCAGCTCTTGGCATCAACTCTTGTTCAAAGTGAACAAAGGTTAGTTTGATTAAAATTTCATCTATCTCTTTTTTCCATGCATAATTGGCTTATATGAAGCCTTTATAACAAAGTTGGTGGTTACTAGCCACCCAACCAACTACTCAGTAAAACTAATAATGGAAATTAAAGAAACTCATGAAACCACACAAAAAAAACGTCTGACACACTGATGAATGAAAAAAGAGTCCATGCTCCATTAAGGGGCAAAAAGAAGCATTAAAGTGTAATCCAAATCCACCAAAGAGTATCAACAATGGCTAGAAGGCTTGACGAAGCAAAAAGTAACAGTTTTGAGCACTTATTAAGCCTTTAAAATGTTGCCCTAGCCTTCATGCGACCCTAATTTAATACGTAGGTTACCATGCACAACCCAACCATTGAGTACAAACCACCTTCTGGCCTACTAGTAATCACTAATCCATCACATTTTTCGGCTTTTCATGAGCCATGCATGGATCCTCCCCTCCCTCTTTGAAAGGAAATGACCTTAATTCATCAAGGCCGCCACTTTGTAAGGACCTTCAGCTCTTGGCATCAACTTTTGTTCTTCCTTTTGTTAGCAAAACGTTCTTTCCTCATATGCGCCTAAACCACGTCACCATCTTGTAAGACACGTGGTTTCCTATGCATGTTGGAATTCTGTTTGTACACGTCATACACAGCTTCAATCTTCACACAAACTTGTTGGTGTAGTTCCATCATGGCCTTCAAATTGTCATTTGCATCCTTGTGAACCAATTCACCATTTGGAAATGGAATGAAATACAAAGGCTTGTAAGGATTCAAACCATACACCACTTACGTAGGCTTATAAGGACCTTCAGCTTTTGGCATCAACTTTTGTTTGGAAAACGTTCTTTCCTCATATGCACCAACACCAAATCACCATCTTGAAAGACACGAGGTTTCCTATACACGTTGGAATTCTGTTTGTACACGTCAATCACGGCTTCAATCTTCACACTAGCTTGTTGGTGTAGTTTCGTCATGGCCTTCAACTTGTCATTAGCATCCTTGTGAACCAATTCATCGTTTGGAAATGGAATAATATACAAAGGCTCGTAAGGATTCACACCATACACCACTTACAAAGGCTTGTAAGGACCTTCAGCTCTTGGCATCAACTCTTGTTCAAAGTGAACAAAGGTTAGTTTGATTAAAATTTCATCTATCTCTTTTTTCCATGCATAATTGGCTTATATGAAGCCTTTATAACAAAGTTGGTGGTTACTAGCCACCCAACCAACTACTCAGTAAAACTAATAATGGAAATTAAAGAAACTCATGAAACCACACAAAAAAAACGTCTGACACACTGATGAATGAAAAAAGAGTCCATGCTCCATTAAGGAGCAAAAAGAAGCATTAAAGTGTAATCCAAATCCACCAAAGAGTGTCAACAATGGCTAAAAGGCTTGACGAAGCAAAAAGTAACAATTTTGAGCACTTATTAAGCCTTTAAAATGTTGCCCTAGCCTTCATGCGACCCTAATTTAATACGTAGGTTACCATGCACAACCCAACCATTGAGTACAAACCACCTTCTGGCCTACTAGTAATCACTAATCCATCACATTTTTCGGCTTTTCATGAGCCATGCATGGATCCTCCCCTCCCTCTTTGAAAGGAAATGACCTTAATTCATCAAGGCCATCCTCAACAAGATACGGTGAAAGGTCTCCCACATTAAAGGTAGCATGCACTCCATGGTCTCGTCCCAGATCAACCTTATAAGTATTATCATTGACATGTGTCACCACTTTGTAAGGACCTTCAGCTCTTGGCATCAACTTTTGTTCTTCCTTTTGTTAGCAAAACGTTCTTTCCTCATATGCGCCTAAACCACGTCACCATCTTGTAAGACACGTGGTTTCCTATGCATGTTGGAATTCTGTTTGTACACGTCATACACAGCTTCAATCTTCACACAAACTTGTTGGTGTAGTTACATCATGGCCTTCAAATTGTCATTTGCATCCTTGTAAACCAATTCACCATTTGGAAATGGAATGAAATACAAAGGCTTGTAAGGATTCAAACCAATACACCACTTACGTAGGCTTATAAGGACCTTCAGCTTTTGGCATCAACTTTTGTTTGGAAAACGTTCTTTCCTCATATGCACCAACACCAAATCACCATCTTGAAAGACACGATGTTTCCTATACAAGTTGGAATTCTGTTTGTACACGTCAATCACGGCTTCAATCTTCACACTAGCTTGTTGGTGTAGTTTCGTCATGGCCTTCAACTTGTCATTAGCATCCTTGTGAACCAATTCATCGTTTGGAAATGGAATAATATACAAAGGCTCGTAAGGATTCACACCATACACCACTTACAAAGGCTTGTAAGGACCTTCAGCTCTTGGCATCAACTCTTGTTCAAAGTGAACAAAGGTTAGTTTGATTAAAATTTCATCTATCTCTTTTTTCCATGCATAATTGGCTTATATGAAGCCTTTATAACAAAGTTGGTGGTTACTAGCCACCCAACCAACTACTCAGTAAAACTAATAATGGAAATTAAAGAAACTCATGAAACCACACAAAAAAAACGTCTGACACACTGATGAATGAAAAAAGAGTCCATGCTCCATTCAGGGGCAAAAAGAAGCATTAAAGTGTAATCCAAATCCACCAAAGAGTATCAACAATGGCTAGAAGGCGAAGCAAAAAGTAACAGTTTTGAGCACTTATTAAGCCTTTAAAATGTTGCCCTAGCCTTCATGCGACCCTAATTTAATACGTAGGTTACCATTCACAACCCAACCATTGAGTACAAACCACCTTCTGGCCTACTAGTAATCACTAATCCATCATATTTTTCGGCTTTTCATGAGCCATGCATGGATCCTCCCCTCCCTCTTTGAAAGGAAATGACCTTAATTCATCAAGGCCATCCTCAACAAGATACGGTGAAAGGTCTCCCACATTAAAGGTAGCATGCACTCCATGGTCTCGTCCTAGATCAACCTTATAAGTATTTTCATTGACTTGTGTCACCACTTTGTAAGGACCTTCAGCTCTTGGCATCAACTTTTGTTCTTCCTTTTGTTAGCAAAACGTTCTTTCCTCATATGCGCCTAAACCACGTCACCATCTTGTAAGACACGTGGTTTCCTATGCATGTTGGAATTCTGTTTGTACACGTCATACACAGCTTCAATCTTCACACAAACTTGTTGGTGTAGTTACATCATGGCCTTGAAATTGTCATTTGCATCCTTGTGAACCAATTCACCATTTGGAAATGGAATTAAATACAAAGGCTTGTAAGGATTCAAACCATACACCACTTACGTAGGCTTATAAGGACCTTCAGCTTTTGGCATCAACTTTTGTTTGGAAAACGTTCTTTCCTCATATGCACCAACACCAAATCACCATCTTGAAAGACACGAGGTTTCCTATACACGTTGGAATTCTGTTTGTACACGTCAATCACGGCTTCAATCTTCACACTAGCTTGTTGGTGTAGTTTCGTCATGGCCTTCAACTTGTCATTAGCATCCTTGTGAACCAATTCATCGTTTGGAAATGGAATAATATACAAAGGCTCGTAAGGATTCACACCATACACCACTTACAAAGGCTTGTAAGGACCTTCAGCTCTTGGCATCAACTCTTGTTCAAAGTGAACAAAGGTTAGTTTGATTAAAATTTCATCTATCTCTTTTTTCCATGCATAATTGGCTTATATGAAGCCTTTATAACAAAGTTGGTGGTTACTAGCCACCCAACCAACTACTCAGTAAAACTAATAATGGAAATTAAAGAAACTCATGAAACCACACAAAAAAAACGTCTGACACACTGATGAATGAAAAAAGAGTCCATGCTCCATTAAGGGGCAAAAAGAAGCATTAAAGTGTAATCCAAATCCACCAAAGAGTATCAACAATGGCTAGAAGGCTTGACGAAGCAAAAAGTAACAGTTTTGAGCACTTATTAAGCCTTTAAAATGTTGCCCTAGCCTTCATGCGACCCTAATTTAATACGTAGGTTACCATGCACAACCCAACCATTGAGTACAAACCACCTTCTGGCCTACTAGTAATCACTAATCCATCACATTTTTCGGCTTTTCATGAGCCATGCATGGATCCTCCCCTCCCTCTTTGAAAGGAAATGACCTTAATTCATCAAGGCCATCCTCAACAAGATACGGTGAAAGGTCTCCCACATTAAAGGTAGCATGCACTCCATGGTCTCGTCCTAGATCAACCTTATAAGTATTTTCATTGACATGTGTCACCACTTTGTAAGGACCTTCAGCTCTTGGCATCAACTTTTGTTCTTCCTTTTGTTAGCAAAACGTTCTTTCCTCATATGCGCCTAAACCACGTCACCATCTTGTAAGACACGTGGTTTCCTATGCATGTTGGAATTCTATTTGTACACGTCATACACAGCTTCAATCTTCACACAAACTTGTTGGTGTAGTTACATCATGGCCTTCAAATTGTCATTTGCATCCTTGTGAACCAATTCACCATTTGGAAATGGAATGAAATACAAAGGCTTGTAAGGATTCAAACCATACACCACTTACGTAGGCTTATAAGGACCTTAAGCTTTTGGCATCAACTTTTGTTTGGAAAACGTTCTTTCCTCATGCACCAACACCAAATCACCATCTTGAAAGACACGAGGTTTCCTATACATGTTGGAATTCTGTTTGTACACGTCAATCACGGCTTCAATCTTCACACTAGCTTGTTGGTGTAGGTTCGTCATGGCCTTCAACTTGTCATTAGCATCCTTGTGAACCAATTCATCGTTTGGAAATGGAATAATATACAAAGGCTCGTAAGGATTCACACCATACACCACTTACAAAGGCTTGTAAGGACCTTCAGCTCTTGGCATCAACTCTTGTTCAAAGTGAACAAAGGTTAGTTTGATTAAAATTTCATCTATCTCTTTTTTCCATGCATAATTGGCTTATATGAAGCCTTTATAACAAAGTTGGTGGTTACTAGCCACCCAACCAACTACTCAGTAAAACTAATAATGTAAATTAAAGAAACTCATGAAACCACACAAAAAAAACGTCTGACACACTGATGAATGAAAAAAGAGTCCATGCTCCATTAAGGGGCAAAAAGAAGCATTAAAGTGTAATCCAAATCCACCAAAGAGTATCAACAATGGCTAGAAGGCTTGACGAAGCAAAAAGTAACAGTTTTGAGCACTTATTAAGCCTTTAAAATGTTGCCCTAGCCTTCATGCGACCCTAATTTAATACGTAGGTTACCATGCACAACCCAACCATTGAGTACAAACCACCTTCTGGCCTACTAGTAATCACTAATCCATCACATTTTTCGGCTTTTCATGAGCCATGCATGGATCCTCCCCTCCCTCTTTGAAAGGAAATGACCTTAATTCATCAAGGCCATCCTCAACAAGATACGGTGAAAGGTCTCCCACATTAAAGGTAGCATGCACTCCATGGTCTCGTCCTAGATCAACCTTATAAGTATTTTCATTGACATGTGTCACCACTTTGTAAGGACCTTCAGCTCTTGGCATCAACTTTTGTTCTTCCTTTTGTTAGCAAAACGTTCTTTCCTCATATGCGCCTAAACCACGTCACCATCTTGTAAGACACGTGGTTTCCTATGCATGTTGGAATTCTATTTGTACACGTCATACACAGCTTCAATCTTCACACAAACTTGTTGGTGTAGTTACATCATGGCCTTCAAATTGTCATTTGCATCCTTGTGAACCAATTCACCATTTGGAAATGGAATGAAATACAAAGGCTTGTAAGGATTCAAACCATACACCACTTACGTAGGCTTATAAGGACCTTAAGCTTTTGGCATCAACTTTTGTTTGGAAAACGTTCTTTCCTCATATGCACCAACACCAAATCACCATCTTGAAAGACACGAGGTTTCCTATACATGTTGGAATTCTGTTTGTACACGTCAATCACGGCTTCAATCTTCACACTAGCTTGTTGGTGTAGTTTCGTCATGGCCTTCAACTTGTCATTAGCATCCTTGTGAACCAATTCATCGTTTGGAAATGGAATAATATACAAAGGCTCGTAAGGATTCACACCATACACCACTTACAAAGGCTTGTAAGGACCTTCAGCTCTTGGCATCAACTCTTGTTCAAAGTGAACAAAGGGTAGTTTGATTAAAATTTCATCTATCTCTTTTTTCCATGCATAATTGGCTTATATGAAGCCTTTATAACAAAGTTGGTGGTTACTAGCCACCCAACCAACTACTCAGTAAAACTAATAATGGAAATTAAAGAAACTCATGAAACCACACAAAAAAAACGTCTGACACACTGATGAATGAAAAAAGAGTCCATGCTCCATTAAGGAGCAAAAAGAAGCATTAAAGTGTAATCCAAATCCACCAAAGAGTGTCAACAATGGCTAAAAGGCTTGACGAAGCAAAAAGTAACAGTTTTGAGCACTTATTAAGCCTTTAAAATGTTGCCCTAGCCTTCATGCGACCCTAATTTAATACGTAGGTTACCATGCACAACCCAACCATTGAGTACAAACCACCTTCTGGCCTACTAGTAATCACTAATCCATCACATTTTTCGGCTTTTCATGAGCCATGCATGGATCCTCCCCTCCCTCTTTGAATGGAAATGACCTTAATTCATCAAGGCCATCCTCAACAAGATACGGTGAAAGGTCTCCCACATTAAAGGTAGCATGCACTCCATGGTCTCGTCCCAGATCAACCTTATAAGTATTATCATTGACATGTGTCACCACTTTGTAAGGACCTTCAGCTCTTGGCATCAACTTTTGTTCTTCCTTTTGTTAGCAAAACGTTCTTTCCTCATATGCGCCTAAACCACGTCACCATCTTGTAAGACACGTGGTTTCCTATGCATGTTGGAATTCTGTTTGTACACGTCATACACAGCTTCAATCTTCACACAAACTTGTTGGTGTAGTTACATCATGGCCTTCAAATTGTCATTTGCATCCTTGTGAACCAATTCACCATTTGGAAATGGAATGAAATACAAAGGCTTGTAAGGATTCAAACCATACACCACTTACGTAGGCTTATAAGGACCTTAAGCTTTTGGCATCAACTTTTGTTTGGAAAACGTTCTTTCCTCATGCACCAACACCAAATCACCATCTTGAAAGACACGAGGTTTCCTATACATGTTGGAATTCTGTTTGTACACGTCAATCACGGCTTCAATCTTCACACTAGCTTGTTGGTGTAGGTTCGTCATGGCCTTCAACTTGTCATTAGCATCCTTGTGAACCAATTCATCGTTTGGAAATGGAATAATATACAAAGGCTCGTAAGGATTCACACCATACACCACTTACAAAGGCTTGTAAGGACCTTCAGCTCTTGGCATCAACTCTTGTTCAAAGTGAACAAAGGTTAGTTTGATTAAAATTTCATCTATCTCTTTTTTCCATGCATAATTGGCTTATATGAAGCCTTTATAACAAAGTTGGTGGTTACTAGCCACCCAACCAACTACTCAGTAAAACTAATAATGGAAATTAAAGAAACTCATGAAACCACACAAAAAAAACGTCTGACACACTGATGAATGAAAAAAGTGTCCATGCTCCTTTAAGGAGCAAAAAAAGCATTAAAGTGTAATCCAAATCCACCAAAGAGTGTCAACAATGGCTAGAAGGCTTGACGAAGCAAAAAGTAACAGTTTTGAGCACTTATTAAGCCTTTAAAATGTTGCCCTAGCCTTCATGCGACCCTAATTTAATACGTAGGTTACCATGCACAACCCAACCATTGAGTACAAACCACCTTCTGGCCTACTAGTAATCACTAATCCATCACATTTTTCGGCTTTTCATGAGCCATGCATGGATCCTCCCCTCCCTCTTTGAAAGGAAATGACCTTAATTCATCAAGGCCATCCTGAACAAGATACGGTGAAAGGTCTCCCACATTAAAGGTAGCATGCACTCCATGGTCTCGTCCTAGATCAACCTTATAAGTATTTTCATTGACATGTGTCACCACTTTGTAAGGACCTTCAGCTCTTGGCATCAACTTTTGTTCTTCCTTTTGTTAGCAAAACGTTCTTTCCTCATATGCGCCTAAACCACGTCACCATCTTGTAAGACACGTGGTTTCCTATGCATGTTGGAATTCTGTTTGTACACGTCATACACAGCTTCAATCTTCACACAAACTTGTTGGTGTAGTTACATCATGGCCTTCAAATTGTCATTTGCATCCTTGTGAACCAATTCACCATTTGGAAATGGAATGAAATACAAAGGCTTGTAAGGATTCAAACCATACACCACTTACGTAGGCTTATAAGGACCTTCAGCTTTTGGCATCAACTTTTGTTTGGAAAACGTTCTTTCCTCATATGCACCAACACCAAATCACCATCTTGAAAGACACGATGTTTCCTATACATGTTGGAATTCTGTTTGTACACGTCAATCACGGCTTCAATCTTCACACTAGCTTGTTGGTGTAGTTTCGTCATGGCCTTCAACTTGTCATTAGCATCCTTGTGAACCAATTCATCGTTTGGAAATGGAATAATATACAAAGGCTCGTAAGGATTCACACCATACACCACTTACAAAGGCTTGTAAGGACCTTCAGCTCTTGGCATCAACTCTTGTTCAAAGTGAACAAAGGTTAGTTTGATTAAAATTTCATCTATCTCTTTTTTCCATGCATAATTGGCTTATATGAAGCCTTTATAACAAAGTTGGTGGTTACTAGCCACCCAACCAACTACTCAGTAAAACTAATAATGGAAATTAAAGAAACTCATGAAACCACACAAAAAAAACGTCTGACACACTGATGAATGAAAAAAGAGTCCATGCTCCATTAAGGGGCAAAAAGAAGCATTAAAGTGTAATCCAAATCCACCAAAGAGTATCAACAATGGCTAGAAGGCTTGACGAAGCAAAAAGTAACAGTTTTGAGCACTTATTAAGCCTTTAAAATGTTGCCCTAGCCTTCATGCGACCCTAATTTAATACGTAGGTTACCATGCACAACCCAACCATTGAGTACAAACCACCTTCTGGCCTACTAGTAATCACTAATCCATCACATTTTTCGGCTTTTCATGAGCCATGCATGGATCCTCCCCTCCCTCTTTGAAAGGAAATGACCTTAATTCATCAAGGCCATCCTCAACAAGATACGGTGAAAGGTCTCCCACATTAAAGGTAGCATGCACTCCATGGTCTCGTCCTAGATCAACCTTATAAGTATTTTCATTGACATGTGTCACCACTTTGTAAGGACCTTCAGCTCTTGGCATCAACTTTTGTTCTTCCTTTTGTTAGCAAAACGTTCTTTCCTCATATGCGCCGAAACCACGTCACCATCTTGTAAGACACGTGGTTTCCTATGCATGTTGGAATTCTATTTGTACACGTCATACACAGCTTCAATCTTCACACAAACTTGTTGGTGTAGTTACATCATGGCCTTCAAATTGTCATTTGCATCCTTGTGAACCAATTCACCATTTGGAAATGGAATGAAATACAAAGACTTGTAAGGATTCAAACCATACACCACTTACGTAGGCTTATAAGGACCTTAAGCTTTTGGCATCAACTTTTGTTTGGAAAACGTTCTTTCCTCATATGCACCAACACCAAATCACCATCTTGAAAGACACGAGGTTTCCTATACATGTTGGAATTCTGTTTGTACACGTCAATCACGGCTTCAATCTTCACACTAGCTTGTTGGTGTAGTTTCGTCATGGCCTTCAACTTGTCATTAGCATCCTTGTGAACCAATTCATCGTTTGGAAATGGAATAATATACAAAGGCTCGTAAGGATTCACACCATACACCACTTACAAAGGCTTGTAAGGACCTTCAGCTCTTGGCATCAACTCTTGTTCAAAGTGAACAAAGGTTAGTTTGATTAAAATTTCATCTATCTCTTTTTTCCATGCATAATTGGCTTATATGAAGCCTTTATAACAAAGTTGGTGGTTACTAGCCACCCAACCAACTACTCAATAAAACTAATAATGGAAATTAAAGAAACTCATGAAACCACACAAAAAAAACGTCTGACACACTGATGAATGAAAAAAGAGTCCATGCTCCATTAAGGAGCAAAAAGAAGCATTAAAGTGTAATCCAAATCCACCAAAGAGTGTCAACAATGGCTAGAAGGCTTGACGAAGCAAAAAGTAACAGTTTTGAGCACTTATTAAGCCTTTAAAATGTTGCCCTAGCCTTCATGCGACCCTAATTTAATACGTAGGTTACCATGCACAACCCAACCATTGAGTACAAACCACCTTCTGGCCTACTAGTAATCACTAATCCATCACATTTTTCGGCTTTTCATGAGCCATGCATGGATCCTCCCCTCCCTCTTTGAAAGGAAATGACCTTAATTCATCAAGGCCATCCTCAACAAGATACGGTGAAAGGTCTCCCACATTAAAGGTAGCATGCACTCCATGGTCTCGTCCCAGATCAACCTTATAAGTATTATCATTGACATGTGTCACCACTTTGTAAGGACCTTCAGCTCTTGGCATCAACTTTTGTTCTTCCTTTTGTTAGCAAAACGTTCTTTCCTCATATGCGCCTAAACCACGTCACCATCTTGTAAGACACGTGGTTTCCTATGCATGTTGGAATTCTGTTTGTACACGTCATACACAGCTTCAATCTTCACACAAACTTGTTGGTGTAGTTACATCATGGCCTTCAAATTGTCATTTGCATCCTTGTGAACCAATTCACCATTTGGAAATGGAATGAAATACAAAGGCTTGTAAAGATTCAAACCATACACCACTTACGTAGGCTTATAAGGACCTTCAGCTTTTGGCATCAACTTTTGTTTGGAAAACGTTCTTTCCTCATATGCACCAACACCAAATCACCATCTTGAAAGACACGATGTTTCCTATACTTGTTGGAATTCTGTTTGTACACGTCAATCACGGCTTCAATCTTCACACTAGCTAGTTGGTGTAGTTTCGTCATGGCCTTCAACTTGTCATTAGCATCCTTGTGAACCAATTCATCGTTTGGAAATGGAATAATATACAAAGGCTCGTAAGGATTCACACCATACACCACTTACAAAGGCTTGTAAGGACCTTCAGCTCTTGGCATCAACTCTTGTTCAAAGTGAACAAAGGTTAGTTTGATTAAAATTTCATCTATCTCTTTTTTCCATGCATAATTGGCTTATATGAAGCCTTTATAACAAAGTTGGTGGTTACTAGCCACCCAACCAACTACTCAGTAAAACTAATAACGGAAATTAAAGAAACTCATGAAACCACACAAAAAAAACGTCTGACACACTGATGAATGAAAAAAGAGTCCATGCTCCATTAAGGGGCAAAAAGAAGCATTAAAGTGTAATCCAAATCCACCAAAGAGTATCAACAATGGCTAGAAGGCTTGACGAAGCAAAAAGTAACAGTTTTGAGCACTTATTAAGCCTTTAAAATGTTGCCCTAGCCTTCATGCGACCCTAATTTAATACGTAGGTTACCATGCACAACCCAACCATTGAGTACAAACCACCTTCTGGCCTACTAGTAATCACTAATCCATCACATTTTTCGGCTTTTCATGAGCCATGCATGGATCCTCCCCTCCCTCTTTGAAAGGAAATGACCTTAATTCATCAAGGCCATCCTCAACAAGATACGGTGAAAGGTCTCCCACATTAAAGGTAGCATGCACTCCATGGTCTCGTCCTAGATCAACCTTATAAGTATTTTCATTGACATGTGTCACCACTTTGTAAGGACCTTCAGCTCTTGGCATCAACTTTTGTTCTTCCTTTTGTTAGCAAAACGTTCTTTCCTCATATGCGCCTAAACCACGTCACCATCTTGTAAGACACGTGGTTTCCTATGCATGTTGGAATTCTGTTTGTACACGTCATACACAGCTTCAATCTTCACACAAACTTGTTGGTGTAGTTACATCATGGCCTTCAAATTGTCATTTGCATCCTTGTGAACCAATTCACCATTTGGAAATGGAATGAAATACAAAGGCTTGTAAGGATTCAAACCATACACCACTTACGTAGGCTTATAAGGACCTTCAGCTTTTGGCATCAACTTTTGTTTGGAAAACGTTCTTTCCTCATATGCACCAACACCAAATCACCATCTTGAAAGACACGAGGTTTCCTATACATGTTGGAATTCTGTTTGTACACGTCAATCACGGCTTCAATCTTCACACTAGCTTGTTGGTGTAGTTTCGTCATGGCCTTCAACTTGTCATTAGCATCCTTGTGAACCAATTCATCGTTTGGAAATGGAATAATATACAAAGGCTCGTAAGGATTCACACCATACACCACTTACAAAGGCTTGTAAGGACCTTCAGCTCTTGGCATCAGCTCTTGTTCAAAGTGAACAAAGGTTAGTTAGATTAAAATTTCATCTATCTCTTTTTTCCATGCATAATTGGCTTATATGAAGCCTTTATAACAAAGTTGGTGGTTACTAGCCACCCAACCAACTACTCAGTAAAACTAATAATGGAAATTAAAGAAACTCATGAAACCACACAAAAAAAACGTCTGACACACTGATGAATGAAAAAAGAGTCCATGCTCCATTAAGGAGCAAAAAGAAGCATTAAAGTGTAATCCAAATCCACCAAAGAGTGTCAACAATGGCTAGAAGGCTTGACGAAGCAAAAAGTAACAGTTTTGAGCACTTATTAAGCATTTAAAATGTTGCCCTAGCCTTCATGCGACCCTAATTTAATACGTAGGTTACCATGCACAACCCAACCATTGAGTACAAACCACCTGCTGGCCTACTAGTAATCACTAATCCATCACACTTTTTGGCTTTTCATGAGCCATGCATGGATCCTCCCCTCCCTCTTTGAAAGGAAATGACCTTAATTCATCAAGGCCATCCTCAACAAGATACGGTGAAAGGTCTCCCACATTAAAGGTAGCATGCACTCCATGGTCTCGTCCCAGATCAACCTTATAAGTATTATCATTGACATGTGTCACCACTTTGTAAGGACCTTCAGCTCTTGGCATCAACTTTTGTTCTTCCTTTTGTTAGCAAAACGTTCTTTCCTCATATGCGCCTAAACCACGTCACCATCTTGTAAGACACGTGGTTTCCTATGCATGTTGGAATTCTGTTTGTACACGTCATACACAGCTTCAATCTTCACACAAACTTGTTGGTGTAGTTACATCATGGCCTTCAAATTGTCATTTGCATCCTTGTGAACCAATTCACCATTTGGAAATGGAATGAATACAAAGGCTTGTAAGGATTCAAACCATACACCACTTACGTAGGCTTATAAGGACCTTCAGCTTTTGGCATCAACTTTTGTTTGGAAAACGTTCTTTCCTCATATGCACCAACACCAAATCACCATCTTGAAAGACACGATGTTTCCTATACATGTTGGAATTCTGTTTGTACACGTCAATCACGGCTTCAATCTTCACACTAGCTTGTTGGTGTAGTTTCGTCATGGCCTTCAACTTGTCATTAGCATCCTTGTGAACCAATTCATCGTTTGGAAATGGAATAATATACAAAGGCTCGTAAGGATTCACACCATACACCACTTACAAAGGCTTGTAAGGACCTTCAGCTCTTGGCATCAACTCTTGTTCAAAGTGAACAAAGGTTAGTTTGATTAAAATTTCATCTATCTCTTTTTTCCATGCATAATTGGCTTATATGAAGCCTTTATAACAAAGTTGGTGGTTACTAGCCACCCAACCAACTACTCAGTAAAACTAATAATGGAAATTAAAGAAACTCATGAAACCACACAAAAAAAACGTCTGACACACTGATGAATGAAAAAAGAGTCCATGCTCCATTAAGGGGCAAAAAGAAGCATTAAAGTGTAATCCAAATCCACCAAAGAGTATCAACAATGGCTAGAAGGCTTGACGAAGCAAAAAGTAACAGTTTTGAGCACTTATTAAGCCTTTAAAATGTTGCCCTAGCCTTCATGCGACCCTAATTTAATACGTAGGTTACCATGCACAACCCAACCATTGAGTACAAACCACCTTCTGGCCTACTAGTAATCACTAATCCATCACATTTTTCGGCTTTTCATGAGCCATGCATGGATCCTCCCCTCCCTCTTTGAAAGGAAATGACCTTAATTCATCAAGGCCATCCTCAACAAGATACGGTGAAAGGTCTCCCACATTAAAGGTAGCATGCACTCCATGGTCTCGTCCTAGATCAACCTTATAAGTATTTTCATTGACATGTGTCACCACTTTGTAAGGACCTTCAGCTCTTGGCATCAACTTTTGTTCTTCCTTTTGTTAGCAAAACGTTCTTTCCTCATATGCGCCTAAACCACGTCACCATCTTGTAAGACACGTGGTTTCCTATGCATGTTGGAATTCTATTTGTACACGTCATACACAGCTTCAATCTTCACACAAACTTGTTGGTGTAGTTACATCATGGCCTTCAAATTGTCATTTGCATCCTTGTGAACCAATTCACCATTTGGAAATGGAATGAAATACAAAGACTTGTAAGGATTCAAACCATACACCACTTACGTAGGCTTATAAGGACCTTAAGCTTTTGGCATCAACTTTTGTTTGGAAAACGTTCTTTCCTCATATGCACCAACACCAAATCACCATCTTGAAAGACACGAGGTTTCCTATACATGTTGGAATTCTGTTTGTACACGTCAATCACGGCTTCAATCTTCACACTAGCTTGTTGGTGTAGTTTCGTCATGGCCTTCAACTTGTCATTAGCATCCTTGTGAACCAATTCATCGTTTGGAAATGGAATAATATACAAAGGCTCGTAAGGATTCACACCATATACCACTTACAAAGGCTTGTAAGGACCTTCAGCTCTTGGCATCAACTCTTGTTCAAAGTGAACAAAGGTTAGTTTGATTAAAATTTCATCTATCTCTTTTTTCCATGCATAATTGGCTTATATGAAGCCTTTATAACAAAGTTGGTGGTTACTAGCCACCCAACCAACTACTCAGTAAAACTAATAATGGAAATTAAAGAAACTCATGAAACCACACAAAAAAAACGTCTGACACACTGATGAATGAAAAAAGAGTCCATGCTCCATTAAGGAGCAAAAAGAAGCATTAAAGTGTAATCCAAATCCACCAAAGAGTGTCAACAATGGCTAGAAGGCTTGACGAAGCAAAAAGTAACAGTTTTGAGCACTTATTAAGCCTTTAAAATGTTGCCCTAGCCTTCATGCGACCCTAATTTAATACGTAGGTTACCATGCACAACCCAACCATTGAGTACAAACCACCTTCTGGCCTACTAGTAATCACTAATCCATCACATTTTTCGGCTTTTCATGAGCCATGCATGGATCCTCCCCTCCCTCTTTGAAAGGAAATGACCTTAATTCATCAAGGCCATCCTCAACAAGATACGGTGAAAGGTCTCCCACATTAAAGGTAGCATGCACTCCATGGTCTCGTCCCAGATCAACCTTATAAGTATTATCATTGACATGTGTCACCACTTTGTAAGGACCTTCAGCTCTTGGCATCAACTTTTGTTCTTCCTTTTGTTAGCAAAACGTTCTTTCCTCATATGCGCCTAAACCACGTCACCATCTTGTAAGACACGTGGTTTCCTATGCATGTTGGAATTCTGTTTGTACACGTCATACACAGCTTCAATCTTCACACAAACTTGTTGGTGTAGTTACATCATGGCCTTCAAATTGTCATTTGCATCCTTGTGAACCAATTCACCATTTGGAAATGGAATGAAATACAAAGGCTTGTAAAGATTCAAACCATACACCACTTACGTAGGCTTATAAGGACCTTCAGCTTTTGGCATCAACTTTTGTTTGGAAAACGTTCTTTCCTCATATGCACCAACACCAAATCACCATCTTGAAAGACACGATGTTTCCTATACTTGTTGGAATTCTGTTTGTACACGTCAATCACGGCTTCAATCTTCACACTAGCTAGTTGGTGTAGTTTCGTCATGGCCTTCAACTTGTCATTAGCATCCTTGTGAACCAATTCATCGTTTGGAAATGGAATAATATACAAAGGCTCGTAAGGATTCACACCATACACCACTTACAAAGGCTTGTAAGGACCTTCAGCTCTTGGCATCAACTCTTGTTCAAAGTGAACAAAGGTTAGTTTGATTAAAATTTCATCTATCTCTTTTTTCCATGCATAATTGGCTTATATGAAGCCTTTATAACAAAGTTGGTGGTTACTAGCCACCCAACCAACTACTCAGTAAAACTAATAACGGAAATTAAAGAAACTCATGAAACCACACAAAAAAAACGTCTGACACACTGATGAATGAAAAAAGAGTCCATGCTCCATTAAGGGGCAAAAAGAAGCATTAAAGTGTAATCCAAATCCACCAAAGAGTATCAACAATGGCTAGAAGGCTTGACGAAGCAAAAAGTAACAGTTTTGAGCACTTATTAAGCCTTTAAAATGTTGCCCTAGCCTTCATGCGACCCTAATTTAATACGTAGGTTACCATGCACAACCCAACCATTGAGTACAAACCACCTTCTGGCCTACTAGTAATCACTAATCCATCACATTTTTCAGCTTTTCATGAGCCATGCATGGATCCTCCCCTCCCTCTTTGAAAGGAAATGACCTTAATTCATCAAGGCCATCCTCAACAAGATACGGTGAAAGGTCTCCCACATTAAAGGTAGCATGCACTCCATGGTCTCGTCCTAGATCAACCTTATAAGTATTTTCATTGACATGTGTCACCACTTTGTAAGGACCTTCAGCTCTTGGCATCAACTTTTGTTCTTCCTTTTGTTAGCAAAACGTTCTTTCCTCATATGCGCCTAAACCACGTCACCATCTTGTAAGACACGTGGTTTCCTATGCATGTTGGAATTCTGTTTGTACACGTCATACACAGCTTCAATCTTCACACAAACTTGTTGGTGTAGTTACATCATGGCCTTCAAATTGTCATTTGCATCCTTGTGAACCAATTCACCATTTGGAAATGGAATGAAATACAAAGGCTTGTAAGGATTCAAACCATACACCACTTACGTAGGCTTATAAGGACCTTCAGCTTTTGGCATCAACTTTTGTTTGGAAAACGTTCTTTCCTCATATGCACCAACACCAAATCACCATCTTGAAAGACACGAGGTTTCCTATACATGTTGGAATTCTGTTTGTACACGTCAATCACGGCTTCAATCTTCACACTAGCTTGTTGGTGTAGTTTCGTCATGGCCTTCAACTTGTCATTAGCATCCTTGTGAACCAATTCATCGTTTGGAAATGGAATAATATACAAAGGCTCGTAAGGATTCACACCATACACCACTTACAAAGGCTTGTAAGGACCTTCAGCTCTTGGCATCAGCTCTTGTTCAAAGTGAACAAAGGTTAGTTAGATTAAAATTTCATCTATCTCTTTTTTCCATGCATAATTGGCTTATATGAAGCCTTTATAACAAAGTTGGTGGTTACTAGCCACCCAACCAACTACTCAGTAAAACTAATAATGGAAATTAAAGAAACTCATGAAACCACACAAAAAAAACGTCTGACACACTGATGAATGAAAAAAGAGTCCATGCTCCATTAAGGAGCAAAAAGAAGCATTAAAGTGTAATCCAAATCCACCAAAGAGTGTCAACAATGGCTAGAAGGCTTGACGAAGCAAAAAGTAACAGTTTTGAGCACTTATTAAGCATTTAAAATGTTGCCCTAGCCTTCATGCGACCCTAATTTAATACGTAGGTTACCATGCACAACCCAACCATTGAGTACAAACCACCTGCTGGCCTACTAGTAATCACTAATCCATCACACTTTTTGGCTTTTCATGAGCCATGCATGGATCCTCCCCTCCCTCTTTGAAAGGAAATGACCTTAATTCATCAAGGCCATCCTCAACAAGATACGGTGAAAGGTCTCTCACATTAAAGGTAGCATGCACTCCATGGTCTCGTCCCAGATCAACCTTATAAGTATTATCATTGACATGTGTCACCACTTTGTAAGGACCTTCAGCTCTTGGCATCAACTTTTGTTCTTCCTTTTGTTAGCAAAACGTTCTTTCCTCATATGCGCCTAAACCACGTCACCATCTTGTAAGACACGTGGTTTCCTATGCATGTTGGAATTCTGTTTGTACACGTCATACACAGCTTCAATCTTCACACAAACTTGTTGGTGTAGTTACATCATGGCCTTCAAATTGTCATTTGCATCCTTGTGAACCAATTCACCATTTGGAAATGGAATGAAATACAAAGGCTTGTAAGGATTCAAACCATACACCACTTACGTAGGCTTATAAGGACCTTCAGCTTTTGGCATCAACTTTTGTTTGGAAAACGTTCTTTCCTCATATGCACCAACACCAAATCACCATCTTGAAAGACACGAGGTTTCCTATACATGTTGGAATTCTGTTTGTACACGTCAATCATGGCTTCAATCTTCACACTAGCTTGTTGGTGTAGTTTCGTCATGGCCTTCAACTTGTCATTAGCATCCTTGTGAACCAATTCATCGTTTGGAAATGGAATAATATACAAAGGCTCGTAAGGATTCACACCATACACCACTTATAAAGGCTTGTAAGGACCTTCAGCTCTTGGCATCAACTCTTGTTCAAAGTGAACAAAGGTTAGTTTGATTAAAATTTCATCTATCTCTTTTTTCCATGCATAATTGGCTTATATGAAGCCTTTATAACAAAGTTGGTGGTTACTAGCCACCCAACCAACTACTCAGTAAAACTAATAACGGAAATTAAAGAAACTCATGAAACCACACAAAAAAAACGTCTGACACACTAATGAATGAAAAAAGAGTCCATGCTCCATTAAGGGGCAAAAAGAAGCATTAAAGTGTAATCCAAATCCACCAAAGAGTATCAACAATGGATAGAAGGCTTGACGAAGCAAAAAGTAACAGTTTTGAGCACTTATTAAGCCTTTAAAATGTTGCCCTAGTTTTCATGCGACCCTAATTTAATACGTAGGTTACCATGCACAACCCAACCATTGAGTACAAACCACCTTCTGGCCTACTAGTAATCACTAATCCATCACATTTTTCGGCTTTTCATGAGCCATGCATGGATCCTCCCCTCCCTCTTTGAAAGGAAATGACCTTAATTCATCAAGGCCATCCTCAACAAGATACGGTGAAAGGTCTCCCACATTAAAGGTAGCATGCACTCCATGGTCTCGTCCTAGATCAACCTTATAAGTATTTTCATTGACATGTGTCACCACTTTGTAAGGACCTTCAGCTCTTGGCATCAACTTTTGTTCTTCCTTTTGTTAGCAAAACGTTCTTTCCTCATATGCGCCTAAACCACGTCACCATCTTGTAAGACACGTGGTTTCCTATGCATGTTGGAATTCTGTTTGTACACGTCATACACAGCTTCAATCTTCACACAAACTTGTTGGTGTAGTTACATCATGGCCTTCAAATTGTCATTTGCATCCTTGTGAACCAATTCATCATTTGGAAATGGAATGAAATACAAAGGCTTGTAAAGATTCAAACCATACACCACTTACGTAGGCTTATAAGGACCTTCAGCTTTTGGCATCAACTTTTGTTTGGAAAACGTTCTTTCCTCATATGCACCAACACCAAATCACCATCTTGAAAGACACGAGGTTTCCTATACATGTTGGAATTCTGTTTGTACACGTCAATCACGGCTTCAATCTTCACACTAGCTTGTTGGTGTAGTTTCGTCATGGCCTTCAACTTGTCATTAGCATCCTTGTGAACCAATTCATCGTTTGGAAATGGAATAATATACAAAGGCTCGTAAGGATTCACACCATACACCACTTACAAAGGCTTGTAAGGACCTTAAGCTCTTGGCATCAGCTCTTGTTCAAAGTGAACAAAGGTTAGTTAGATTAAAATTTCATCTATCTCTTTTTTCCATGCATAATTGGCTTATATGAAGCCTTTATAACAAAGTTGGTGGTTACTAGCCACCCAACCAACTACTCAGTAAAACTAATAATGGAAATTAAAGAAACTCATGAAACCACACAAAAAAAACGTCTGACACACTGATGAATGAAAAAAGTGTCCATGCTCCATTAAGGAGCAAAAAGAAGCATTAAAGTGTAATCCAAATCCACCAAAGAGTATCAACAATGGCTAGAAGGCTTGACGAAGCAAAAAGTAACAGTTTTGAGCACTTATTAAGCCTTTAAAATGTTGCCCTAGTTTTCATGCGACCCTAATTTAATACGTAGGTTACCATGCACAACCCAACCATTGAGTACAAACCACCTTCTGGCCTACTAGTAATCACTAATCCATCACATTTTTCGGCTTTTCATGAGCCATGCATGGATCCTCCCCTCCCTCTTTGAAAGGAAATGACCTTAATTCATCAAGGCCATCCTCAACAAGATACGGTGAAAGGTCTCCCATATTAAAGGTAGCATCCACTCCATGGTCTCGTCCCAAATCAACCTTATAAGTATTATCATTGACATGTGTCACCACTTTGTAAGGACCTTCAGCTCTTGGCATCAACTTTTGTTCTTCCTTTTGTTAGCAAAACGTTCTTTCCTCATATGCGCCTAAACCACGTCACCATCTTGTAAGACACGTGGTTTCCTATGCATGTTGGAATTATGTTTGTACACGTCATACACAGCTTCAATCTTCACACAAACTTGTTGGTGTAGTTACACCATGGCCTTCAAATTGTCATTTGCATCCTTGTGAACCAATTCACCATTTGGAAATGGAATGAAATACAAAGGCTTGTAAGGATTCACACCATACACCACTTACGTAGGCTTATAAGGACCTTCAGCTTTTGGCATCAACTTTTGTTTGGAAAACGTTCTTTCCTCATATGCACCAACACCAAATCACCATCTTGAAAGACACGAGGTTTCCTATACATGTTGGAATTCTGTTTGTACACGTCAGTCACGGCTTCAATCTTCACACTAGCTTGTTGGTGTAGTTTCGTCATGGCCTTCAACTTGTCATTAGCATCCTTGTGAACCAATTCATCGTTTGGAAATGGAATAATATACAAAGGCTCGTAAGGATTCACACCATACACCACTTACAAAGGCTTGTAAGGACCTTCAGCTCTTGGCATCAACTCTTGTTCAAAGTGAACAAAGGTTAGTTTGATTAAAATTTCATCTATCTCTTTTTTCCATGCATAATTGGCTTATATGAAGCCTTTATAACAAAGTTGGTGGTTACTAGCCACCCAACCAACTACTCAGTAAAACTAATAATGGAAATTAAAGAAACTCATGAAACCACACAAAAAAAACGTCTAACACACTGATGAATGAAAAAAGAGTCCATGCTCCATTAAGGAGCAAAAAGAAGCATTAAAGTGTAATCCAAATCCACCAAAGAGTATCAACAATGGCTAGAAGGCTTGACGAAGCAAAAAGTAACAGTTTTTAGCACTTATTAAGCCTTTAAAATGTTGCCCTAGCCTTCATGCGACCCTAATTTAATACGTAGGTTACCATGCACAACCCAACCATTGAGTACAAACCACCTTCTGGCCTACTAGTAATCACTAATCCATCACACTTTTTGGCTTTTCATGAGCCATGCATGGATCCTCCCCTCCCTCTTTGAAAGGAAATGACCTTAATTCATCAAGGCCATCCTCAACAAGATACGGTGAAAGGTCTCCCACATTAAAGGTAGCATGCACTCCATGGTCTCGTCCCAGATCAACCTTATAAGTATTTTCATTGACATGTGTCACCACTTTGTAAGGACCTTCAGCTCTTGGCATCAACTTTTGTTCTTCCTTTTGTTAGCAAAACGTTCTTTCCTCATATGCGCCTAAACCACGTCACCATCTTGTAAGACACGTGGTTTCCTATGCATGTTGGAATTCTGTTTGTACACGTCATACACAGCTTCAATCTTCACACAAACTTGTTGGTGTAGTTACATCATGGCCTTCAAATTGTCATTTGCATCCTTGTGAACCAATTCACCATTTGGAAATGGAATGAAATACAAAGGCTTGTAAGGATTCAAACCATACACCACTTACGTAGGCTTATAAGGACCTTCAGCTTTTGGCATCAACTTTTGTTTGGAAAACGTTCTTTCCTCATATGCACCAACACCAAATCACCATCTTGAAAGACACGATGTTTCCTATACATGTTGGAATTCTGTTTGTACACGTCAATCACGGCTTCAATCTTCACACTAGCTTGTTGGTGTAGTTTCGTCATGGCCTTCAACTTGTCATTAGCATCCTTGTGAACCAATTCATCGTTTGGAAATGGAATAATATACAAAGGCTCGTAAGGATTCACACCATACACCACTTACAAAGGCTTGTAAGGACCTTCAGCTCTTGGCATCAACTCTTGTTCAAAGTGAACAAAGGTTAGTTTGATTAAAATTTCATCTATCTCTTTTTTCCATGCATAATTGGCTTATATGAAGCCTTTATAACAAAGTTGGTGGTTACTAGCCACCCAACCAACTACTCAGTAAAACTAATAACGGAAATTAAATAAACTCATGAAACCACACAAAAAAAACGTCTGACACACTGATGAATGAAAAAAGAGTCCATGCTCCATTAAGGGGCAAAAAGAAGCATTAAAGTGTAATCCAAATCCACCAAAGAGTATCAACAATGGCTAGAAGGCTTGACGAAGCAAAAAGTAACAGTTTTGAGCACTTATTAAGCCTTTAAAATGTTGCCCTAGCCTTCATGCGACCCTAATTTAATACGTAGGTTACCATGCACAACCCAACCATTGAGTACAAACCACCTTCTGGCCTACTAGTAATCACTAATCCATCACATTTTTCGGCTTTTCATGAGCCATGCATGGATCCTCCCCTCCCTCTTTGAAAGGAAATGACCTTAATTCATCAAGGCCATCCTCAACAAGATACGGTGAAAGGTCTCCCACATTAAAGGTAGCATGCACTCCATGGTCTCGTCCTAGATCAACCTTATAAGTATTTTCATTGACATGTGTCACCACTTTGTAAGGACCTTCAGCTCTTGGCATCAACTTTTGTTCTTCCTTTTGTTAGCAAAACGTTCTTTCCTCATATGCGCCTAAACCACGTCACCATCTTGTAAGACACGTGGTTTCCTATGCATGTTGGAATTATGTTTGTACACGTCATACACAGCTTCAATCTTCACACAAACTTGTTGGTGTAGTTACATCATGGCCTTCAAATTGTCATTTGCATCCTTGTGAACCTATTCACCATTTGGAAATGGAATGAAATACAAAGGCTTGTAAGGATTCAAACCATACACCACTTATGTAGGCTTATAAGGACCCTCAGCTTTTGGCATCAACTTTTGTTTGGAAAACGTTCTTTCCTCATATGAACCAACACCAAATCACCATCTTGAAAGACACGATGTTTCCTATACATGTTGGAATTCTGTTTGTACACGTCAATCACGGCTTCAATCTTCACACTAGCTTGTTGGTGTAGTTTCGTCATGGCCTTCAACTTGTCATTAGCATCCTTGTGAACCAATTCATTGTTTGGAAATGGAATAATATACAAAGGCTCGTAAGGATTCACACCATACACCACTTACAAAGGCTTGTAAGGACCTTCAGCTCTTGGCATCAACTCTTGTTCAAAGTGAACAAAGGTTAGTTTGATTAAAATTTCATCAAACTCTCTTTTTTCCATGCATAATTGGCTTATATGAAGCCTTTATAACAAAGTTGGTGGTTACTAGCCACCCAACCAACTACTCAGTAAAACTAATAATGGAAATTAAAGAAACTCATAAAACCACACAAAAAAAACGTCTGACACACTGATGAATGAAAAAAGTGTCCATGCTCCATTAAGGAGCAAAAAGAAGCATTAAAGTGTAATCCAAATCCACCAAAGAGTATCAACAATGGCTAGAAGGCTTGACGAAGCAAAAAGTAACAGTTTTGAGCACTTATTAAGCCTTTAAAATGTTGCCCTAGCCTTCATGCGACCCTAATTTAATACGTAGGTTACCATGCACAACCCAACCATTGAGTACAAACCACCTTCTGGCCTACTAGTAATCACTAATCCATCACATTTTTCGGCTTTTCATGAGCCATGCATGGATCCTCCCCTCCATCATTGAAAGGAAATGACCTTAATTCATCAAGGCCATCCTCAACAAGATACGGTGAAAGGTCTCCCACATTAAAGGTAGCATGCACTCCATGGTCTCGTCCCAGATCAACCTTATAAGTATTATCATTGACATGTGTCACCACTTTGTATGGACCTTCAGCTCTTGGCATCAACTTTTGTTCTTCCTTTTGTTAGCAAAACGTTCTTTCCTCATATGCGCCTAAACCACGTCACCATCTTGTAAGACACGTGGTTTCCTATGCATGTTGGAATTCTGTTTGTACACGTCATACACAGCTTCAATCTTCACACAAACTTGTTGGTGTAGTTACATCATGGCCTTCAAATTGTCATTTGCATCCTTGTGAACCAATTCACCATTTGGAAATGGAATGAAATACAAAGGCTTGTAAGGATTCAAACCATACACCACTTACGTAGGCTTATAAGGACCTTCAGCTTTTGGCATCAACTTTTGTTTGGAAAACGTTCTTTCCTCATATGCACCAACACCAAATCACCATCTTGAAAGACACGATGTTTCCTATACATGTTGGAATTCTGTTTGTACACGTCAATCACGGCTTCAATCTTCACACTAGCTTGTTGGTGTAGTTTCGTCATGGCCTTCAACTTGTCATTAGCATCCTTGTGAACCAATTCATCGTTTGGAAATGGAATAATATACAAAGGCTCGTAAGGAATCACACCATACACCACTTACAAAGGCTTGTAAGGACCTTCAGCTCTTGGCATCAGCTTTTGTTCAAAGTGAACAAAGGTTAGTTTGATTAAAATTTCATCTATCTCTTTTTTCCATGCATAATTGGCTTATATGAAGCCTTTATAACAAAGTTGGTGGTTACTAGCCACCCAACCAACTACTCAGTAAAACTAATAATGGAAATTAAAGAAACTCATGAAACCACACAAAAAAAACGTCTGACACACTGATGAATGAAAAAAGAGTCCATGCTCCATTAAGGGGCAAAAAGAAGCATTAAAGTGTAATCCAAATCCACCAAAGAGTATCAACAATGGCTAGAAGGCTTGACGAAGCAAAAAGTAACAGTTTTGAGCACTTATTAAGCCTTTAAAATGTTGCCCTAGCCTTCATGCGACCCTAATTTAATACGTAGGTTACCATGCACAACCCAACCATTGAGTACAAACCACCTTCTGGCCTACTAGTAATCACTAATCCATCACATATTTCGGCTTTTCATGAGCCATGCATGGATCCTCCCCTCCGTCTTTGAAAGGAAATGACCTTAATTCATCAAGGCCATCCTCAACAAGATACGGTGAAAGGTCTCCCACATTAAAGGTAGCATGCACTCCATGGTCTCGTCCCAGATCAACCTTATAAGTATTATCATTGACATGTGTCACCACTTTGTAAGGACCTTCAGCTCTTGGCATTAACTTTTGTTCTTCCTTTTGTTAGCAAAACGTTCTTTCCTCATATGCGCCTAAACCACGTCACCATCTTGTAAGACACGTGGTTTCCTATGCATGTTGGAATTATGTTTGTACACGTCATACACAGCTTCAATCTTCACACAAACTTGTTGGTGTAGTTACATCATGGCCTTCAAATTGTCATTTGCATCCTTGTGAACCAATTCACCATTTGGAAATGGAATGAAATACAAAGGCTTGTAAGGATTCAAACCATACACCACTTACGTAGGCTTATAAGGACCTTCAGCTTTTGGCATCAACTTTTGTTTGGAAAACGTTCTTTCCTCATATGCACCAACACCAAATCACCATCTTGAAAGACACGAGGTTTCCTATACATGTTGGAATTCTGTTTGTACACGTCAATCATGGCTTCAATCTTCACACTAGCTTGTTGGTGTAGTTTCGTCATGGCCTTCAACTTGTCATTAGCATCCTTGTGAACCAATTCATCGTTTGGAAATGGAATAATATACAAAGGCTCGTAAGGATTCACACCATACACCACTTACAAAGGCTTGTAAGGACCTTCAGCTCTTGGCATCAACTCTTGTTCAAAGTGAACAAAGCTTAGTTTGATTAAAATTTCATCTATCTCTTTTTTCCATGCATAATTGGCTTATATGAAGCCTTTATAACAAAGTTGGTGGTTACTAGCCACCCAACCAACTACTCAGTAAAACTAATAATGGAAATTAAAGAAACTCATGAAACCACACAAAAAAAACGTCTGACACACTGATGAATGAAAAAAGAGTCCATGCTCCATTAAGGAGCAAAAAGAAGCATTAAAGTGTAATCCAAATCCACCAAAGAGTATCAACAATGGCTAGAAGGCTTGACGAAGCAAAAAGTAACAGTTTTGAGCACTTATTAAGCCTTTAAAATGTTGCCCTAGCCTTCATGCGACCCTAATTTAATACGTAGGTTACCATGCACAACCCAACCATTGAGTACAAACCACCTTCTGGCCTACTAGTAATCACTAATCCATCACATTTTTCGGCTTTTAATGAGCCATGCATGGATCCTCCCCTCCCTCTTTGAAAGGAAATGACCTTAATTAATCATGGCCATCCTCAACAAGATACGGTGAAAGGTGTCCCACATTAAAGGTAGCATGCACTCCATGGTCTCGTCCCAGATCAACCTTATAAGTATTATCATTGACATGTGTCACCACTTTGTAAGGACCTTCAGCTCTTGGCATTAACTTTTGTTCTTCCTTTTGTTAGCAAAACGTTCTTTCCTCATATGCGCCTAAACCACGTCACCATCTTGTAAGACACGTGGTTTCCTATGCATGTTGGAATTATGTTTGTACACGTCATACACAGCTTCAATCTTCACACAAACTTGTTGGTGTAGTTACATCATGGCCTTCAAATTGTCATTTGCATCCTTGTGAACCAATTCACCATTTGGAAATGGAATGAAATACAAAGGCTTGTAAGGATTCAAACCATACACCACTTACGTAGGCTTATAAGTGATGTGATCTCACCCGAAAACTAGGTTTGAACACACTTTGCCCGATCGTTCTATTGGTTGTTGTAATGTGATGGTGGAAACCGCGACCCATTGCCTATAAAGAGACAAGAACCTTGGTATAGAAACGCCACAACCAACCCACCAAGTTGATTGATAAGTTTTGAACGCCACAAGTTACATAACTTGATAAGTTCCTAAAGTTCCAAAAAGAACGACAAAGAGTATAAAACTCACATTGTTTTTTTTCTAAACTTGATTGATTAAAATGAGAACATAAGCAACCTATTTATATGCGATTTGGAGACACCTCAAAAGTCATAAATTAAAGATGCAACTTTAATTCAATCAACTTTAAGGCATTAAATTCCATGACTTAAAACTATGAATCTAGACATACTTATGAGCAGGGTTCAAGTAACATATGACTCTTACAACTCCTACTCACTTATTTAGGAGAATAAAAATGAAAATTACATAATTAAATTATAAAAATTCGAAATGGGCTTGTTAATGGCTCTTATTGGGTCTTGTAAATCTTTCTTGGACTTGAATTATGGTAATCCAACCTTAATCGGATCAAATGGGTCTTCATGCACTTTCTTGAGTACAAACTTCTCTAATCAGCCCGTTTAAAGCCTTATTGAATGCTTTATAGCTCGTGCCTTTGCAAGTGGTCCATTTTCACAATGTTATTAGATGAATCATATCATTCCCCTTTTCTTGAAGATGATTCGACCTCGAATCTAAATAATGTTGAGCATTTTGTTTGTACTCGAATCATCTCATATCATTCTCTTTTTTTTCAAGATGGTTCATCATGCAAAAAAAAAAGTTGTACTTGGAATTTTATTCTTTCTCTCTTTTTTTTTCATTTTCCCTTTCTTTCTTTTTTTTTTCTTTTCTCTTCATCTTCTTTCTTCACATTTTTTTTTCTTTTCTTTTTCATTCTATTTTTTCCAAACATTCTTTTTCATTGATTTTTCTTTTCAACAAATACAAGAAAAAAAATAAGAAAACTTGAACCAAAACCCAATAATAAGAACCACACCAACTTGTGATATGACCCACTATTAATACTTGTATCTTGATTCAATAAAAAGAAATATAGACGAGGAGATGAAAACTTAGAGATTCAATAAACACTAGTAAGAACCATGCCAACCTGTGACAAGACCCATTACCAATACGTGTATCTTGAATTCCATGTAATCGAGAATAAGAAAGATAAAAGAAAAACAAAAAAAAAGGGATATGCAAACCAATAGATCTGGCTTTGATACCAAATGATGTGAACTCACCCGAAAACTAGGTTTGAACACACTTTGCCCGATCGTTCTATTGGTTGTTGTAATGTGATGGTGGAAACCGCGACCCATTGCCTATAAAGAGACAAGAACCTTGGTATAGAAACGCCACAACCAACCCACCAAGTTGATTGATAAGTTTTGAACGCCACAAGTTACATAACTTGATAAGTTCCTAAAGTTCCAAAAAGAACGACAAAGAGTATAAAACTCACATTGTTTTTATTCTAAACTTGATTGATTAAAATGAGAACATAAGCAACCTATTTATATGCGATTTGGAGACACCTCAAAAGTCATAAATTAAAGATGCAACTTTAATTCAATCAACTTTAAGGCATTAAATTCCATGACTTAAAACTATGAATCTAGACATACTTATGAGCAGGGTTCAAGTAACATATGACTCTTACAACTCCTACTCACTTATTTAGGAGAATAAAAATGAAAATTACATAATTAAATTATAAAAATTCGAAATGGGCTTGTTAATGGCTCTTATTGGGTCTTGTAAATCTTTCTTGGACTTGAATTATGGTAATCCAACCTTAATCGGATCAAATGGGTCTTCATGCACTTTCTTGAGTACAAACTTCTCTAATCAGCCCGTTTAAAGCCTTATTGAATGCTTTATAGCTCGTGCCTTTGCAAGTGGTCCATTTTCACAATGTTATTAGATGAATCATATCAATAAGGACCTTCAGCTTTTGGCATCAACTTTTGTTTGGAAAACGTTCTTTCCTCATATGCACCAACACCAAATCACCATCTTGAAAGACACGAGGTTTCCTATACATGTTGGAATTCTGTTTGTACACGTCAATCATGGCTTCAATCTTCACACTAGCTTGTTGGTGTAGTTTCGTCATGGCCTTCAACTTGTCATTAGCATCCTTGTGAACCAATTCATCGTTTGGAAATGGAATAATATACAAAGGCTCGTAAGGATTCACACCATACACCACTTACAAAGGCTTGTAAGGACCTTCAGCTCTTGGCATCAACTCTTGTTCAAAGTGAACAAAGCTTAGTTTGATTAAAATTTCATCTATCTCTTTTTTCCATGCATAATTGGCTTATATGAAGCCTTTATAACAAAGTTGGTGGTTACTAGCCACCCAACCAACTACTCAGTAAAACTAATAATGGAAATTAAAGAAACTCATGAAACCACACAAAAAAAACGTCTGACACACTGATGAATGAAAAAAGAGTCCATGCTCCATTAAGGAGCAAAAAGAAGCATTAAAGTGTAATCCAAATCCACCAAAGAGTATCAACAATGGCTAGAAGGCTTGACGAAGCAAAAAGTAACAGTTTTGAGCACTTATTAAGCCTTTAAAATGTTGCCCTAGCCTTCATGCGACCCTAATTTAATACGTAGGTTACCATGCACAACCCAACCATTGAGTACAAACCACCTTCTGGCCTACTAGTAATCACTAATCCATCACATTTTTCGGCTTTTAATGAGCCATGCATGGATCCTCCCCTCCCTCTTTGAAAGGAAATGACCTTAATTCATCAAGGCCATCCTCAACAAGATACGGTGAAAGGTCTCCCACATTAAAGGTAGCATGCACTCCATGGTCTCGTCCCAGATCAACCTTATAAGTATTATCATTGACATGTGTCACCACTTTGTAAGGACCTTCAGCTCTTGGCATCAACTTTTGTTCTTCCTTTTGTTAGCAAAACGTTCTTTCCTCATATGCGCCTAAACCACGTCACCATTTTGTAAGACACGTGGTTTCCTATGCATGTTGGAATTATGTTTGTACACGTCATACACAGCTTCAATCTTCACACAAACTTGTTGGTGTAGTTACATCATGGCCTTCAAATTGTCATTTGCTTCCTTGTGAACCAATTCACCATTTGGAAATGGAATGAAATACAAAGGCTTATAAGGATTCAAACCATACACCACTTACGTAGGCTTATAAGGACCTTCAGCTTTTGGCATCAACTTTTGTTTGGAAAACGTTCTTTCCTCATATGCACCAACACCAAATCACCATCTTGAATGACACGAGGTTTCCTATACATGTTGGAATTCTGTTTGTACACGTCAATCATGGCTTCAATCTTCACACTAGCTTGTTGGTGTAGTTTCGTCATGGCCTTCAACTTGTCATTAGCATCCTTGTGAACCAATTTATCGTTTGGAAATGGAATAATATACAAAGGCTCGTAAGGATTCACACCATACACCACTTACAAAGGCTTGTAAGGACCTTCAACTCTTGGAATTAACTCTTGTTCAAAGTGAACAAAGGTTAGTTTGATTAAAATTTCATCTATCTCTTTTTTCCATGCATAATTGGCTTATATGAAGCCTTTATAACAAAGTTGGTGGTTACTAGCCACCCAACCAACTACTCAGTAAAACTAATAATGGAAATTAAAGAAACTCATGAAACCACACAAAAAAAACGTCTGACACACTGATGAATGAAAAAAGTGTCCATGCTCCATTAAGGAGCAAAAAGAAGCATTAAAGTGTAATCCAAATCCACCAAAGAGTATCAACAATGGCTAGAAGGCTTGACGAAGCAAAAAGTAACAGTTTTGAGCACTTATTAAGCCTTTAAAATGTTGCCCTAGTTTTCATGCGACCCTAATTTAATACGTAGGTTACCATGCACAACCCAACCATTGAGTACAAACCACCTTCTGGCCTACTAGTAATCACTAATCCATCACATTTTTCGGCTTTTCATGAGCCATGCATGGATCCTCCCCTCCCTCTTTGAAAGGAAATGACCTTAATTCATCAAGGCCATCCTCAACAAGATACGGTGAAAGGTCTCCCATATTAAAGGTAGCATCCACTCCATGGTCTCGTCCCAAATCAACCTTATAAGTATTATCATTGACATGTGTCACCACTTTGTAAGGACCTTCAGCTCTTGGCATCAACTTTTGTTCTTCCTTTTGTTAGCAAAACGTTCTTTCCTCATATGCGCCTAAACCACGTCACCATCTTGTAAGACACGTGGTTTCCTATGCATGTTGGAATTATGTTTGTACACGTCATACACAGCTTCAATCTTCACACAAACTTGTTGGTGTAGTTACACCATGGCCTTCAAATTGTCATTTGCATCCTTGTGAACCAATTCACCATTTGGAAATGGAATGAAATACAAAGGCTTGTAAGGATTCACACCATACACCACTTACGTAGGCTTATAAGGACCTTCAGCTTTTGGCATCAACTTTTGTTTGGAAAACGTTCTTTCCTCATATGCACCAACACCAAATCACCATCTTGAAAGACACGAGGTTTCCTATACATGTTGGAATTCTGTTTGTACACGTCAGTCACGGCTTCAATCTTCACACTAGCTTGTTGGTGTAGTTTCGTCATGGCCTTCAACTTGTCATTAGCATCCTTGTGAACCAATTCATCGTTTGGAAATGGAATAATATACAAAGGCTCGTAAGGATTCACACCATACACCACTTACAAAGGCTTGTAAGGACCTTCAGCTCTTGGCATCAACTCTTGTTCAAAGTGAACAAAGGTTAGTTTGATTAAAATTTCATCTATCTCTTTTTTCCATGCATAATTGGCTTATATGAAGCCTTTATAACAAAGTTGGTGGTTACTAGCCACCCAACCAACTACTCAGTAAAACTAATAATGGAAATTAAAGAAACTCATGAAACCACACAAAAAAAACGTCTAACACACTGATGAATGAAAAAAGAGTCCATGCTCCATTAAGGAGCAAAAAGAAGCATTAAAGTGTAATCCAAATCCACCAAAGAGTATCAACAATGGCTAGAAGGCTTGACGAAGCAAAAAGTAACAGTTTTGAGCACTTATTAAGCCTTTAAAATGTTGCCCTAGCCTTCATGCGACCCTAATTTAATACGTAGGTTACCATGCACAACCCAACCATTGAGTACAAACCACCTTCTGGCCTACTAGTAATCACTAATCCATCACATTTTTCGGCTTTTCATGAGCCATGCATGGATCCTCCCCTCCCTCTTTGAAAGGAAATGACCTTAATTCATCAAGCCCATCCTCAACAAGATACGGTGAAAGGTCTCCCACATTAAAGGTAGCATGCACTCCATGGTCTCGTCCCAGATCAACCTTATAAGTATTATCATTGACATGTGTCACCACTTTGTAAGGACCTTCAGCTCTTGGCATCAACTTTTGTTCTTCCTTTTGTTAGCAAAACGTTCTTTCCTCACATGCGCCTAAACCACGTCACCATTTTGTAAGACACGTGGTTTCCTATGCATGTTGGAATTCTGTTTGTACACATCATACACAGCTTCAATCATCACACAAACTCGTTGGTGTAGTTACATCATGGCCTTCAAATTGTCATTTGCATCCTTGTGAACCAATTCACCATTTGGAAATGGAATGAAATACAAAGGCTTGTAAGGATTCACACCATACACCACTTACGTAGGCTTATAAGGACCTTCAGCTTTTGGCATCAACTTTTGTTTGGAAAACGTTCTTTCCTCATATGCACCAACACCAAATCACCATCTTGAAAGACACGAGGTTTCCTATACATGTTGGAATTCTGTTTGTACACGTCAATCATGGCTTCAATCTTCACACTAGCTTGTTGGTGTAGTTTCGTCATGGCCTTCAACTTGTCATTAGCATCCTTGTGAACCAATTCATCGTTTGGAAATGGATAATATACAAAGGCTCGTAAGGATTCACACCATACACCACTTACAAAGGCTTGTAAGGACCTTCAGCTCTTGGCATCAACTCTTGTTCAAAGTGAACAAAGGTTAGTTTGATTAAAATTTCATCTATCTCTTTTTTCCATGCATAATTGGCTTATATGAAGCCTTTATAACAAAGTTGGTGGTTACTAGCCACCCAACCAACTACTCAGTAAAACTAATAATGGAAATTAAAGAAACTCATGAAACCACACAAAAAAAAGTCTGACACACTGATGAATGAAAAAAGTGTCCATGCTCCATTAAGGAGCAAAAAGAAGCATTAAAGTGTAATCCAAATCCACCAAAGAGTATCAACAATGGCTAGAAGGCTTGACGAAGCAAAAAAGTAAAAGTTTTGAGCACTTATTAAGCCTTTAAAATGTTGCCCTAGCCTTCATGCGACCCTAATTTAATACGTAGGTTACCATGCACAACCCAACCATTGAGTACAAACCACCTTCTGGCCTACTAGTAATCACTAATCCATCACATTTTTCGGCTTTTCATGAGCCATGCATGGATCCTCCCCTCCCTCTTTGAAAGGAAATGACCTTAATTCATCAAGGCCATCCTCAACAAGATACGGTGAAAGGTCTCCCACATTAAAGGTAGCATGCACTCCATGGTCTCGTCCCAGATCAACCTTATAAGTATTATCATTGACATGTGTCACCACTTTGTATGGACCTTCAGCTCTTGGCATCAACTTTTGTTCTTCCTTTTGTTAGCAAAACGTTCTTTCCTCATATGCGCCTAAACCACGTCACCATCTTGTAAGACACGTGGTTTCCTATGCATGTTGGAATTCTGTTTGTACACGTCATACACAGCTTCAATCTTCACACAAACTTGTTGGTGTAGTTACATCATGGCCTTCAAATTGTCATTTGCATCCTTGTGAACCAATTCACCATTTGGAAATGGAATGAAATACAAAGGCTTGTAAGGATTCAAACCATACACCACTTACGTAGGCTTATAAGGACCTTCAGCTTTTGGCATCAACTTTTGTTTGGAAAACGTTCTTTCCTCATATGCACCAACACCAAATCACCATCTTGAAAGACACGAGGTTTCCTATACATGTTGGAATTCTGTTTGTACACGTCAATCACGGCTTCAATCTTCACACTAGCTTGTTGGTGTAGTTTCGTCATGGCCTTCAACTTGTCATTAGCATCCTTGTGAACCAATTCATCGTTTGGAAATGGAATAATATACAAAGGCTCGTAAGGAATCACACCATACACCACTTACAAAGGCTTGTAAGGACCTTCAGCTCTTGGCATCAGCTTTTGTTCAAAGTGAACAAAGGTTAGTTTGATTAAAATTTCATCTATCTCTTTTTTCCATGCATAATTGGCTTATATGAAGCCTTTATAACAAAGTTGGTGGTTACTAGCCACCCAACCAACTACTCAGTAAAACTAATAATGGAAATTAAAGAAACTCATGAAACCACACAAAAAAAACGTCTGACACACTGATGAATGAAAAAAGAGTCCATGCTCCATTAAGGGGCAAAAAGAAGCATTAAAGTGTAATCCAAATCCACCAAAGAGTATCAACAATGGCTAGAAGGCTTGACGAAGCAAAAAGTAACAGTTTTGAGCACTTATTAAGCCTTTAAAATGTTGCCCTAGCCTTCATGCGACCCTAATTTAATACGTAGGTTACCATGCACAACCCAACCATTGAGTACAAACCACCTTCTGGCCTACTAGTAATCACTAATCCATCACATATTTCGGCTTTTCATGAGCCATGCATGGATCCTCCCCTCCGTCTTTGAAAGGAAATGACCTTAATTCATCAAGGCCATCCTCAACAAGATACGGTGAAAGGTCTCCCACATTAAAGGTAGCATGCACTCCATGGTCTCGTCCCAGATCAACCTTATAAGTATTATCATTGACATGTGTCACCACTTTGTAAGGACCTTCAGCTCTTGGCATTAACTTTTGTTCTTCCTTTTGTTAGCAAAACGTTCTTTCCTCATATGCGCCTAAACCACGTCACCATCTTGTAAGACACGTGGTTTCCTATGCATGTTGGAATTATGTTTGTACACGTCATACACAGCTTCAATCTTCACACAAACTTGTTGGTGTAGTTACATCATGGCCTTCAAATTGTCATTTGCATCCTTGTGAACCAATTCACCATTTGGAAATGGAATGAAATACAAAGGCTTGTAAGGATTCAAACCATACACCACTTACGTAGGCTTATAAGGACCTTCAGCTTTTGGCATCAACTTTTGTTTGGAAAACGTTCTTTCCTCATATGCACCAACACCAAATCACCATCTTGAAAGACACGAGGTTTCCTATACATGTTGGAATTCTGTTTGTACACGTCAATCATGGCTTCAATCTTCACACTAGCTTGTTGGTGTAGTTTCGTCATGGCCTTCAACTTGTCATTAGCATCCTTGTGAACCAATTCATCGTTTGGAAATGGAATAATATACAAAGGCTCGTAAGGATTCACACCATACACCACTTACAAAGGCTTGTAAGGACCTTCAGCTCTTGGCATCAACTCTTGTTCAAAGTGAACAAAGCTTAGTTTGATTAAAATTTCATCTATCTCTTTTTTCCATGCATAATTGGCTTATATGAAGCCTTTATAACAAAGTTGGTGGTTACTAGCCACCCAACCAACTACTCAGTAAAACTAATAATGGAAATTAAAGAAACTCATGAAACCACACAAAAAAAACGTCTGACACACTGATGAATGAAAAAAGAGTCCATGCTCCATTAAGGAGCAAAAAGAAGCATTAAAGTGTAATCCAAATCCACCAAAGAGTATCAACAATGGCTAGAAGGCTTGACGAAGCAAAAAGTAACAGTTTTGAGCACTTATTAAGCCTTTAAAATGTTGCCCTAGCCTTCATGCGACCCTAATTTAATACGTAGGTTACCATGCACAACCCAACCATTGAGTACAAACCACCTTCTGGCCTACTAGTAATCACTAATCCATCACATTTTTCGGCTTTTAATGAGCCATGCATGGATCCTCCCCTCCCTCTTTGAAAGGAAATGACCTTAATTAATCATGGCCATCCTCAACAAGATACGGTGAAAGGTGTCCCACATTAAAGGTAGCATGCACTCCATGGTCTCGTCCCAGATCAACCTTATAAGTATTATCATTGACATGTGTCACCACTTTGTAAGGACCTTCAGCTCTTGGCATTAACTTTTGTTCTTCCTTTTGTTAGCAAAACGTTCTTTCCTCATATGCGCCTAAACCACGTCACCATCTTGTAAGACACGTGGTTTCCTATGCATGTTGGAATTATGTTTGTACACGTCATACACAGCTTCAATCTTCACACAAACTTGTTGGTGTAGTTACATCATGGCCTTCAAATTGTCATTTGCATCCTTGTGAACCAATTCACCATTTGGAAATGGAATGAAATACAAAGGCTTGTAAGGATTCAAACCATACACCACTTACGTAGGCTTATAAGTGATGTGATCTCACCCGAAAACTAGGTTTGAACACACTTTGCCCGATCGTTCTATTGGTTGTTGTAATGTGATGGTGGAAACCGCGACCCATTGCCTATAAAGAGACAAGAACCTTGGTATAGAAACGCCACAACCAACCCACCAAGTTGATTGATAAGTTTTGAACGCCACAAGTTACATAACTTGATAAGTTCCTAAAGTTCCAAAAAGAACGACAAAGAGTATAAAACTCACATTGTTTTTTTTCTAAACTTGATTGATTAAAATGAGAACATAAGCAACCTATTTATATGCGATTTGGAGACACCTCAAAAGTCATAAATTAAAGATGCAACTTTAATTCAATCAACTTTAAGGCATTAAATTCCATGACTTAAAACTATGAATCTAGACATACTTATGAGCAGGGTTCAAGTAACATATGACTCTTACAACTCCTACTCACTTATTTAGGAGAATAAAAATGAAAATTACATAATTAAATTATAAAAATTCGAAATGGGCTTGTTAATGGCTCTTATTGGGTCTTGTAAATCTTTCTTGGACTTGAATTATGGTAATCCAACCTTAATCGGATCAAATGGGTCTTCATGCACTTTCTTGAGTACAAACTTCTCTAATCAGCCCGTTTAAAGCCTTATTGAATGCTTTATAGCTCGTGCCTTTGCAAGTGGTCCATTTTCACAATGTTATTAGATGAATCATATCATTCCCCTTTTCTTGAAGATGATTCGACCTCGAATCTAAATAATGTTGAGCATTTTGTTTGTACTCGAATCATCTCATATCATTCTCTTTTTTTTCAAGATGGTTCATCATGCAAAAAAAAAAGTTGTACTTGGAATTTTATTCTTTCTCTCTTTTTTTTTCATTTTCCCTTTCTTTCTTTTTTTTTTCTTTTCTCTTCATCTTCTTTCTTCACATTTTTTTTTCTTTTCTTTTTCATTCTATTTTTTCCAAACATTCTTTTTCATTGATTTTTCTTTTCAACAAATACAAGAAAAAAAATAAGAAAACTTGAACCAAAACCCAATAATAAGAACCACACCAACTTGTGATATGACCCACTATTAATACTTGTATCTTGATTCAATAAAAAGAAATATAGACGAGGAGATGAAAACTTAGAGATTCAATAAACACTAGTAAGAACCATGCCAACCTGTGACAAGACCCATTACCAATACGTGTATCTTGAATTCCATGTAATCGAGAATAAGAAAGATAAAAGAAAAACAAAAAAAAAGGGATATGCAAACCAATAGATCTGGCTTTGATACCAAATGATGTGAACTCACCCGAAAACTAGGTTTGAACACACTTTGCCCGATCGTTCTATTGGTTGTTGTAATGTGATGGTGGAAACCGCGACCCATTGCCTATAAAGAGACAAGAACCTTGGTATAGAAACGCCACAACCAACCCACCAAGTTGATTGATAAGTTTTGAACGCCACAAGTTACATAACTTGATAAGTTCCTAAAGTTCCAAAAAGAACGACAAAGAGTATAAAACTCACATTGTTTTTATTCTAAACTTGATTGATTAAAATGAGAACATAAGCAACCTATTTATATGCGATTTGGAGACACCTCAAAAGTCATAAATTAAAGATGCAACTTTAATTCAATCAACTTTAAGGCATTAAATTCCATGACTTAAAACTATGAATCTAGACATACTTATGAGCAGGGTTCAAGTAACATATGACTCTTACAACTCCTACTCACTTATTTAGGAGAATAAAAATGAAAATTACATAATTAAATTATAAAAATTCGAAATGGGCTTGTTAATGGCTCTTATTGGGTCTTGTAAATCTTTCTTGGACTTGAATTATGGTAATCCAACCTTAATCGGATCAAATGGGTCTTCATGCACTTTCTTGAGTACAAACTTCTCTAATCAGCCCGTTTAAAGCCTTATTGAATGCTTTATAGCTCGTGCCTTTGCAAGTGGTCCATTTTCACAATGTTATTAGATGAATCATATCAATAAGGACCTTCAGCTTTTGGCATCAACTTTTGTTTGGAAAACGTTCTTTCCTCATATGCACCAACACCAAATCACCATCTTGAAAGACACGAGGTTTCCTATACATGTTGGAATTCTGTTTGTACACGTCAATCATGGCTTCAATCTTCACACTAGCTTGTTGGTGTAGTTTCGTCATGGCCTTCAACTTGTCATTAGCATCCTTGTGAACCAATTCATCGTTTGGAAATGGAATAATATACAAAGGCTCGTAAGGATTCACACCATACACCACTTACAAAGGCTTGTAAGGACCTTCAGCTCTTGGCATCAACTCTTGTTCAAAGTGAACAAAGCTTAGTTTGATTAAAATTTCATCTATCTCTTTTTTCCATGCATAATTGGCTTATATGAAGCCTTTATAACAAAGTTGGTGGTTACTAGCCACCCAACCAACTACTCAGTAAAACTAATAATGGAAATTAAAGAAACTCATGAAACCACACAAAAAAAACGTCTGACACACTGATGAATGAAAAAAGAGTCCATGCTCCATTAAGGAGCAAAAAGAAGCATTAAAGTGTAATCCAAATCCACCAAAGAGTATCAACAATGGCTAGAAGGCTTGACGAAGCAAAAAGTAACAGTTTTGAGCACTTATTAAGCCTTTAAAATGTTGCCCTAGCCTTCATGCGACCCTAATTTAATACGTAGGTTACCATGCACAACCCAACCATTGAGTACAAACCACCTTCTGGCCTACTAGTAATCACTAATCCATCACATTTTTCGGCTTTTAATGAGCCATGCATGGATCCTCCCCTCCCTCTTTGAAAGGAAATGACCTTAATTCATCAAGGCCATCCTCAACAAGATACGGTGAAAGGTCTCCCACATTAAAGGTAGCATGCACTCCATGGTCTCGTCCCAGATCAACCTTATAAGTATTATCATTGACATGTGTCACCACTTTGTAAGGACCTTCAGCTCTTGGCATCAACTTTTGTTCTTCCTTTTGTTAGCAAAACGTTCTTTCCTCATATGCGCCTAAACCACGTCACCATTTTGTAAGACACGTGGTTTCCTATGCATGTTGGAATTATGTTTGTACACGTCATACACAGCTTCAATCTTCACACAAACTTGTTGGTGTAGTTACATCATGGCCTTCAAATTGTCATTTGCTTCCTTGTGAACCAATTCACCATTTGGAAATGGAATGAAATACAAAGGCTTATAAGGATTCAAACCATACACCACTTACGTAGGCTTATAAGGACCTTCAGCTTTTGGCATCAACTTTTGTTTGGAAAACGTTCTTTCCTCATATGCACCAACACCAAATCACCATCTTGAATGACACGAGGTTTCCTATACATGTTGGAATTCTGTTTGTACACGTCAATCATGGCTTCAATCTTCACACTAGCTTGTTGGTGTAGTTTCGTCATGGCCTTCAACTTGTCATTAGCATCCTTGTGAACCAATTCATCGTTTGGAAATGGAATAATATACAAAGGCTCGTAAGGATTCACACCATACACCACTTACAAAGGCTTGTAAGGACCTTCAACTCTTGGAATTAACTCTTGTTCAAAGTGAACAAAGGTTAGTTTGATTAAAATTTCATCTATCTCTTTTTTCCATGCATAATTGGCTTATATGAAGCCTTTATAACAAAGTTGGTGGTTACTAGCCACCCAACCAACTACTCAGTAAAACTAATAATGGAAATTAAAGAAACTCATGAAACCACACAAAAAAAACGTCTGACACACTGATGAATGAAAAAAGTGTCCATGCTCCATTAAGGAGCAAAAAGAAGCATTAAAGTGTAATCCAAATCCACCAAAGAGTATCAACAATGGCTAGAAGGCTTGACGAAGCAAAAAGTAACAGTTTTGAGCACTTATTAAGCCTTTAAAATGTTGCCCTAGTTTTCATGCGACCCTAATTTAATACGTAGGTTACCATGCACAACCCAACCATTGAGTACAAACCACCTTCTGGCCTACTAGTAATCACTAATCCATCACATTTTTCGGCTTTTCATGAGCCATGCATGGATCCTCCCCTCCCTCTTTGAAAGGAAATGACCTTAATTCATCAAGGCCATCCTCAACAAGATACGGTGAAAGGTCTCCCATATTAAAGGTAGCATCCACTCCATGGTCTCGTCCCAAATCAACCTTATAAGTATTATCATTGACATGTGTCACCACTTTGTAAGGACCTTCAGCTCTTGGCATCAACTTTTGTTCTTCCTTTTGTTAGCAAAACGTTCTTTCCTCATATGCGCCTAAACCACGTCACCATCTTGTAAGACACGTGGTTTCCTATGCATGTTGGAATTATGTTTGTACACGTCATACACAGCTTCAATCTTCACACAAACTTGTTGGTGTAGTTACACCATGGCCTTCAAATTGTCATTTGCATCCTTGTGAACCAATTCACCATTTGGAAATGGAATGAAATACAAAGGCTTGTAAGGATTCACACCATACACCACTTACGTAGGCTTATAAGGACCTTCAGCTTTTGGCATCAACTTTTGTTTGGAAAACGTTCTTTCCTCATATGCACCAACACCAAATCACCATCTTGAAAGACACGAGGTTTCCTATACATGTTGGAATTCTGTTTGTACACGTCAGTCACGGCTTCAATCTTCACACTAGCTTGTTGGTGTAGTTTCGTCATGGCCTTCAACTTGTCATTAGCATCCTTGTGAACCAATTCATCGTTTGGAAATGGAATAATATACAAAGGCTCGTAAGGATTCACACCATACACCACTTACAAAGGCTTGTAAGGACCTTCAGCTCTTGGCATCAACTCTTGTTCAAAGTGAACAAAGGTTAGTTTGATTAAAATTTCATCTATCTCTTTTTTCCATGCATAATTGGCTTATATGAAGCCTTTATAACAAAGTTGGTGGTTACTAGCCACCCAACCAACTACTCAGTAAAACTAATAATGGAAATTAAAGAAACTCATGAAACCACACAAAAAAAACGTCTAACACACTGATGAATGAAAAAAGAGTCCATGCTCCATTAAGGAGCAAAAAGAAGCATTAAAGTGTAATCCAAATCCACCAAAGAGTATCAACAATGGCTAGAAGGCTTGACGAAGCAAAAAGTAACAGTTTTGAGCACTTATTAAGCCTTTAAAATGTTGCCCTAGCCTTCATGCGACCCTAATTTAATACGTAGGTTACCATGCACAACCCAACCATTGAGTACAAACCACCTTCTGGCCTACTAGTAATCACTAATCCATCACATTTTTCGGCTTTTCATGAGCCATGCATGGATCCTCCCCTCCCTCTTTGAAAGGAAATGACCTTAATTCATCAAGCCCATCCTCAACAAGATACGGTGAAAGGTCTCCCACATTAAAGGTAGCATGCACTCCATGGTCTCGTCCCAGATCAACCTTATAAGTATTATCATTGACATGTGTCACCACTTTGTAAGGACCTTCAGCTCTTGGCATCAACTTTTGTTCTTCCTTTTGTTAGCAAAACGTTCTTTCCTCACATGCGCCTAAACCACGTCACCATTTTGTAAGACACGTGGTTTCCTATGCATGTTGGAATTCTGTTTGTACACATCATACACAGCTTCAATCATCACACAAACTCGTTGGTGTAGTTACATCATGGCCTTCAAATTGTCATTTGCATCCTTGTGAACCAATTCACCATTTGGAAATGGAATGAAATACAAAGGCTTGTAAGGATTCACACCATACACCACTTACGTAGGCTTATAAGGACCTTCAGCTTTTGGCATCAACTTTTGTTTGGAAAACGTTCTTTCCTCATATGCACCAACACCAAATCACCATCTTGAAAGACACGAGGTTTCCTATACATGTTGGAATTCTGTTTGTACACGTCAATCATGGCTTCAATCTTCACACTAGCTTGTTGGTGTAGTTTCGTCATGGCCTTCAACTTGTCATTAGCATCCTTGTGAACCAATTCATCGTTTGGAAATGGATAATATACAAAGGCTCGTAAGGATTCACACCATACACCACTTACAAAGGCTTGTAAGGACCTTCAGCTCTTGGCATCAACTCTTGTTCAAAGTGAACAAAGGTTAGTTTGATTAAAATTTCATCTATCTCTTTTTTCCATGCATAATTGGCTTATATGAAGCCTTTATAACAAAGTTGGTGGTTACTAGCCACCCAACCAACTACTCAGTAAAACTAATAATGGAAATTAAAGAAACTCATGAAACCACACAAAAAAAACGTCTGACACACTGATGAATGAAAAAAGAGTCCATGCTCCATTAAGGAGCAAAAAGAAGCATTAAAGTGTAATCCAAATCCACCAAAGAGTATCAACAATGGCTAGAAGGCTTTACGAAGCAAAAAGTAACAGTTTTGAGCACTTATTAAGCCTTTAAAATGTTGCCCTAGCCTTCATGCGACCCTAATTTAATACGTAGGTTACCATGCACAACCCAACCATTGAGTACAAACCACCTTCTGGCCTACTAGTAATCACTAATCCATCACATTTTTCGGCTTTTCATGAGCCATGCATGGATCCTCCCCTGCCTCTTTGAAAGGAAATGACCTTAATTCATCAAGGCCATCCTCAACAAGATACGGTGAAAGGTCTCCTACATTAAAGGTAGCATGCACTCCATGGTCTCGTCCCAGATCAACCTTATAAGTATTATCATTGACATGTGTCACCACTTTGTAAGGTCCTTCAGCTCTTGGCATCAACTTTTGTTCTTCCTTTTGTTAGCAAAACGTTCTTTCCTCATATGCGCCTAAACCACGTCACCATCTTGTAAGACACGTGGTTTCCTATGCATGTTGGAATTCTGTTTGTACACGTCATACACAGCTTCAATCTTCACACAAACTTGTTGGTGTAGTTACATCATGGCCTTCAAATTGTCATTTGCATCCTTGTGAACCAATTCACCATTTGGAAATGGAATGAAATACAAAGGCTTGTAAGGATTCAAACCATACACCACTTACGTAGGCTTATAAGGACCTTCAGCTTTTGGCATCAACTTTTGTTTGGAAAACGTTCTTTCCTCATATGCACCAACACCAAATCACCATCTTGAAAGACACGAGGTTTCCTATACATGTTGGAATTCTGTTTGTACACGTCAATCACGACTTCAATCTTCACACTAGCTTGTTGGTGTAGTTTCGTCATGGCCTTCAACTTGTCATTAGCATCCTTGTGAACCAATTCATCGTTTGGAAATGGAATAATATACCAAGGCTCGTAAGGATTGACACCATACACCACTTACAAAGGCTTGTAAGGACCTTCAGCTCTTGGCATCAACTCTTGTTCAAAGTGAACAAAGGTTAGTTTGATTAAAATTTCATCTATCTCTTTTTTCCATGCATAATTGGCTTATATGAAGCCTTTATAACAAAGTTGGTGGTTACTAGCCACCCAACCAACTACTCAGTAAAACTAATAATGGAAATTAAAGAAACTCATGAAACCACACAAAAAAAAACGTCTGACACACTGATGAATGAAAAAAGAGTCCATGCTCCATTAAGGAGCAAAAAGAAGCATTAAAGTGTAATCCAAATCCACCAAAGAGTATCAACAATGGCTAGAAGGCTTGACGAAGCAAAAAGTAACAGTTTTGAGCACTTATTAAGCCTTTAAAATGTTGCCCTAGCCTTCATGCGACCCTAATTTAATACGTAGGTTACCATGCACAACCCAACCATTGAGTACAAACCACCTTCTGGCCTACTAGTAATCACTTATCCATCACATTTTTCAGCTTTTCATGAGCCATGCATGGATCCTCCCCTGCCTCTTTGAAAGGAAATGACCTTAATTCATCAAGGCCATCCTCAACAAGATACGGTGAAAGGTCTCCTACATTAAAGGTAGCATGCACTCCATGGTCTCGTCCCAGATCAACCTTATAAGTATTATCATTGACATGTGTCACCACTTTGTAAGGTCCTTCAGCTCTTGGCATCAACTTTTGTTCTTCCTTTTGTTAGCAAAACGTTCTTTCCTCATATGCGCCTAAACCACGTCACCATCTTGTAAGACACGTGGTTTCCTATGCATGTTGGAATTCTGTTTGTACACGTCATACACAGCTTCAATCTTCACACAAACTTGTTGGTGTAGTTACATCATGGCCTTCAAATTGTCATTTGCATCCTTGTGAACCAATTCACCATTTGGAAATGGAATGAAATACAAAGGCTTGTAAGGATTCACACCATACACCACTTACGTAGGCTTATAAGGACCTTCAGCTTTTGGCATCAACTTTTGTTTGGAAAACGTTCTTTCCTCATATGCACCAACACCAAATCACCATCTTGAAAGACACGAGGTTTCCTATACATGTTGGAATTCTGTTTGTACACGTCAATCACGGCTTCAATCTTCACACTAGCTTGTTGGTGTAGTTTCGTCATGGCCTTCAACTTGTCATTAGCATCCTTGTGAACCAATTCATCGTTTGGAAATGGAATAATATACCAAGGCTCGTAAGGATTGACACCATACACCACTTACAAAGGCTTGTAAGGACCTTCAGCTCTTGGCATCAACTCTTGTTCAAAGTGAACAAAGGTTAGTTTGATTAAAATTTCATCTATCTCTTTTTTCCATGCATAATTGGCTTATATGAAGCCTTTATAACAAAGTTGGTGGTTACTAGCCACCCAACCAACTACTCAGTAAAACTAATAATGGAAATTAAAGAAACTCATGAAACCACACAAAAAAACGTCTGACACACTGATGAATGAAAAAAGAGTCCATGCTCCATTAAGGAGCAAAAAGAAGCATTAAAGTGTAATCCAAATCCACCAAAGAGTATCAACAATGGCTAGAAGGCTTGACGAAGCAAAAAGTAACAGTTTTGAGCACTTATTAAGCCTTTAAAATGTTGCCCTAGCCTTCATGCGACCCTAATTTAATACGTAGGTTACCATGCACAACCCAACCATTGAGTACAAACCACCTTCTGGCCTACTAGTAATCACTAATCCATCACATTTTTCAGCTTTTCATGAGCCATGCATGGATCCTCCCCTGCCTCTTTGAAAGGAAATGACCTTAATTCATCAAGGCCATCCTCAACAAGATACGGTGAAAGGTCTCCTACATTAAAGGTAGCATGCACTCCATGGTCTCGTCCCAGATCAACCTTATAAGTATTATCATTGACATGTGTCACCACTTTGTAAGGTCCTTCAGCTCTTGGCATCAACTTTTGTTCTTCCTTTTGTTAGCAAAACGTTCTTTCCTCATATGCGCCTAAACCACGTCACCATCTTGTAAGACACGTGGTTTCCTATGCATGTTGGAATTCTGTTTGTACACGTCATACACAGCATCAATCTTCACACAAACTTGTTGGTGTAGCTACATCATGGCCTTCAAATTGTCATTTGCATCCTTGTGAACCAATTCACCATTTGGAAATGGAATGAAATACAAAGGCTTGTAAGGATTCAAACCATACACCACTTACGTAGGCTTATAAGGACCTTCAGCTTTTGGCATCAACTTTTGTTTGGAAAACGTTCTTTCCTCATATGCACCAACACCAAATCACCATCTTGAAAGACACGAGGTTTCCTATACATGTTGGAATTCTGTTTGTACACGTCAATCACGGCTTCAATCTTCACACTAGCTTGTTGGTGTAGTTTCGTCATGGCCTTCAACTTGTCATTAGCATCCTTGTGAACCAATTCATCGTTTGGAAATGGAATAATATACAAAGGCTCGTAAGGATTCAAACCATACACCACTTACAAAGGCTTGTAAGGACCTTCAGCTCTTGGCATCAACACTTGTTCAAAGTGAACAAAGGTTAGTTTGATTAAAATTTCATCTATCTCTTTTTTCCATGCATAATTGGCTTATATGAAGCCTTTATAACAAAGTTGGTGGTTACTAGCCACCCAACCAACTACTCAGTAAAACTAATAATGGAAATTAAAGAAACTCATGAAACCACACAAAAAAAACGTCTGACACACTGATGAATGAAAAAAGAGTCCATGCTCCATTAAGGAGCAAAAAGAAGCATTAAAGTGTAATCCAAATCCACCAAAGAGTATCAACAATGGCTAGAAGGCTTGACGAAGCAAAAAGTAACAGTTTTGAGCACTTATTAAGCCTTTAAAATGTTGCCCTAGCCTTCATGCGACCCTAATTTAATACGTAGGTTACCATGCACAACCCAACCATTGAGTACAAACCACCTTCTGGCCTACTAGTAATCACTAATCCATCACATTTTTTGGCTTTTCATGAGCCATGCATGGATCCTCCCCTGCCTCTTTGAAAGGAAATGACCTTAATTCATCAAGGCCATCCTCAACAAGATACGGTGAAAGGTCTCCTACATTAAAGGTAGCATGCACTCCATGGTCTCGTCCCAGATCAACCTTATAAGTATTATCATTGACATGTGTCACCACTTTGTAAGGTCCTTCAGCTCTTGGCATCAACTTTTGTTCTTCCTTTTGTTAGCAAAACGTTCTTTCCTCATATGCGCCTAAACCACGTCACCATCTTGTAAGACACGTGGTTTCCTATGCATGTTGGAATTCTGTTTGTACACGTCATACACAGCTTCAATCTTCACACAAACTTGTTGGTGTAGTTACATCATGGCCTTCAAATTGTCATTTGCATCCTTGTGAACCAATTCACCATTTGGAAATGGAATGAAATACAAAGGATTGTAAGGATTCACACCATACACCACTTACGTAGGCTTATAAGGACCTTCAGCTTTTGGCATCAACTTTTGTTTGGAAAACGTTCTTTCCTCATATGCACCAACACCAAATCACCATCTTGAAAGACACGAGGTTTCCTATACATGTTGGAATTCTGTTTGTACACGTCAATCACGGCTTCAATCTTCACACTAGCTTGTTGGTGTAGTTTCGTCATGGCCTTCAACTTGTCATTAGCATCCTTGCGAACCAATTCATCGTTTGGAAATGGAATAATATACAAAGGCTCGTAAGGATTCACACCATACACCACTTACAAAGGCTTGTAAGGACCTTCAGCTCTTGGCATCAACTCTTGTTCAAAGTGAACAAAGGTTAGTTTGATTAAAATTTCATCTATCTCTTTTTTCCATGCATAATTGGCTTATATGAAGCCTTTATAACAAAGTTGGTGGTTACTAGCCACCCAACCAACTACTCAGTAAAACTAATAATGGAAATTAAAGAAACTCATGAAACCACACAAAAAAAACGTCTGACACACTGATGAATGAAAAAAGAGTCCATGCTCCATTAAGGAGCAAAAAGAAGCATTAAAGTGTAATCCAAATCCACCAAAGAGTATCAACAATGGCTAGAAGGCTTGACGAAGCAAAAAGTAACAGTTTTGAGCACTTATTAAGCCTTTAAAATGTTGCCCTAGCCTTCATGCGACCCTAATTTAATACGTAGGTTACCATGCACAACCCAACCATTGAGTACAAACCACCTTCTGGCCTACTAGTAATCACTAATCCATCACATTTTTCGGCTTTTCATGAGCCATGCATGGATCCTCCCCTGCCTCTTTGAAAGGAAATTACCTTAATTCATCAAGGCCATCCTCAACAAGATACGGTGAAAGGTCTCCCACATTAAAGGTAGCATGCACTCCATGGTCTCGTCCCAGATCAACCTTATAAGTATTATCATTGACATGTGTCACCACTTTGTAAGGACCTTCAGCTCTTGGCATCAACTTTTGTTCTTCCTTTTGTTAGCAAAACGTTCTTTCCTCATATGCGCCTAAACCACGTCACCATCTTGTAAGACACGTGGTTTCCAATGCATGTTGGGATTCTGTTTGTACACGTCATACACAGCTTCAATCTTCACACAAACTTGTTGGTGTAGTTACATCATGGCCTTCAAATTGTCATTTGTATCCTTGTGAACCAATTCACCATTTGGAAATGGAATGAAATACAAAGGCTTGTAAGGATTCAAACCATACACCACTTACGTAGGCTTATAAGGACCTTCAGCTTTTGGCATCAACTTTTGTTTGGAAAACGTTCTTTCCTCATATGCACCAACACCAAATCACCATCTTGAAAGACACGAGGTTTCCTATACATGTTGGAATTCTATTTATACACGTCAATCACGGCTTCAATCTTCACACTAGCTTGTTGGTGTAGTTTCGTCATGGCCTTCAACTTGTCATTAGCATCCTTGTGAACCAATTCATCGTTTGGAAATGGAATAATATACAAAGGCTCGTAAGGATTCACACCATACACCACTTACAAAGGCTTGTAAGGACCTTCAGCTCTTGGCATCAACTCTTGTTCAAAGTGAACAAAGGTTAGTTTGATTAAAATTTCATCTATCTCTTTTTTCCATGCATAATTGGCTTATATGAAGCCTTTATAACAAAGTTGGTGGTTACTAGCCACCCAACCAACTACTCTGTAAAACCAATAATGGAAATTAAAGAAACTCATGAAACCACACAAAAAAACGTCTGACACACTGATGAATGAAAAAAGTGTCCATGCTCCATTAAGGAGCAAAAAGAAGCATTAAAGTGTAATCCAAATCCACCAAAGAGTATCAACCATGGCTAGAAGGCTTGACGAAGCAAAAAAGTAACAGTTTTGAGCACTTATTAAGCCTTTAAAATGTTGCCCTAACCTTCATGCGACCCTAATTTAATACGTAGGTTACCATGCACAACCCAACCATTGAGTACAAACCACCTTCTGGCCTACTAGTAATCACTAATCCATCACATTTTTCGGCTTTTCATGAGCCATGCATGGATCCTCCCCTCCCTCTTTGAAAGGAAATGACCTTAATTCATCAAGGCCATCCTCAACAAGATACGGTGAAAGGTCTCCCACATTAAAGGTAGCATGCACTCCATGGTCTCGTCCCAGATCAACCTTATAAGTATTATCATTGACATGTGTCACCACTTTGTAAGGTCCTTCAGCTCTAGGCATCAACTTTTGTTCTTCCTTTTGTTAGCAAAACGTTCTTTCCTCATATGCGCCTTAACCACGTCACCATCTTGTAATACACGTGGTTTCCTATGCATGTTGGTATTCTGTTTGTACACGTCATACACAGCTTCAATCTTCACACAAACTTGTTGGTGTAGTTACATCATGGCCTTCAAATTGTCATTTGCATCCTTGTGAACCAATTCACCATTTGGAAATGGAATGAAATACAAAGGCTTGTAAGGATTCACACCATACACCACTTACGTAGGCTTATAAGGACCTTCAGCTTTTGGCATCAACTTTTGTTTGGAAAACGTTCTTTCCTCATATGCACCAACACCAAATCACCATCTTGAAAGACACGAGGTTTCCTATACATGTTGGAATTATGTTTGTACACGTCAATCACGGCTTCAATCTTCACACTAGCTTGTTGGTGTAGTGTCTTCATGGCCTTCAACTTGTCATTAGCATCCTTGTGAACCAATTCATCGTTTGGAAATGGAATAATATACAAAGGCTCGTAAGGATTCACACCATACACCACTTACAAAGGCTTGTAAGGACCTTCAGCTCTTGGCATCAACTCTTGTTCAAAGTGAACAAAGGTTAGTTTGATTAAAATTTCATCTATCTCTTTTTTCCATGCATAATTGGCTTATATGAAGCCTTTATAACAAAGTTGGTGGTTACTAGCCACCCAACCAACTACTCAGTAAAACTAATAATGGAAATTAAAGAAACTCATGAAACCACACAAAAAAAACGTCTGACACACTGATGAATGAAAAAAGAGTCCATGCTCCATTAAGGAGCAAAAAGAAGCATTAAAGTGTAATCCAAATCCACCAAAGAGTATCAACAATGGCTAGAAGGCTTAACGAAGCAAAAAGTAACAGTTTTGAGCACTTATTAAGCCTTTAAAATGTTGCCCTAGCCTTCATGCGACCCTAATTTAATACGTAGGTTACCATGCACAACCCAACCATTGAGTACAAACCACCTTCTGGCCTACTAGTAATCACTAATCCATCACATTTTTCGGCTTTTCATGAGCCATGCATGGATCCTCCCCTGCCTCTTTGAAAGGAAATGACCTTAATTCATCAAGGCCATCCTCAACAAGATACGGTGAAAGGTCTCCTACATTAAAGGTAGCATGCACTCCATGGTCTCGTCCCAGATCAACCTTATAAGTATTATCATTGACATGTGTCACCACTTTGTAAGGTCCTTCAGCTCTTGGCATCAACTTTTGTTCTTCCTTTTGTTAGCAAAACGTTCTTTCCTCATATGCGCCTAAACCACGTCACCATCTTGTAAGACACGTGGTTTCCTATGCATGTTGGAATTCTGTTTGTACACGTCATACACAGCTTCAATCTTCACACAAACTTGTTGGTGTAGTTACATCATGGCCTTCAAATTGTCATTTGCATCCTTGTGAACCAATTCACCATTTGGAAATGGAATGAAATACAAAGGCTTGTAAGGATTCACACCATACACCACTTACGTAGGCTTATAAGGACCTTCAGCTTTTGGCATCAACTTTTGTTTGGAAAACGTTCTTTCCTCATATGCACCAACACCAAATCACCATCTTGAAAGACACGAGGTTTCCTATACATGTTGGAATTCTGTTTGTACACGTCAATCACGGCTTCAATCTTCACACTAGCTTGTTGGTGTAGTTTCGTCATGGCCTTCAACTTGTCATTAGCATCCTTGTGAACCAATTCATCGTTTGGAAATGGAATAATATACAAAGGCTCGTAAGGATTCACACCATACACCACTTACAAAGGCTTGTAAGGACCTTCAGCTCTTGGCATCAACTCTTGTTCAAAGTGAACAAAGGTTAGTTTGATTAAAATTTCATCTATCTCTTTTTTCCATGCATAATTGGCTTATATGAAGCCTTTATAACAAAGTTGGTGGTTACTAGCCACCCAACCAACTACTCAGTAAAACTAATAATGGAAATTAAAGAAACTCATGAAACCACACAAAAAAAACGTCTGACACACTGATGAATGAAAAAAGAGCCCATGCTCCATTAAGGAGCAAAAAGAAGCATTAAAGTGTAATCCAAATCCACCAAAGAGTATCAACAATGGCTAGAAGGCTTGACGAAGCAAAAAGTAACAGTTTTGAGCACTTATTAAGCCTTTAAAATGTTGCCCTAGCCTTCATGCGACCCTAATTTAATACGTAGGTTACCATGCACAACCCAACCATTGAGTACAAACCACCTTCTGGCCTACTAGTAATCACTAATCCATCACATTTTTCGGCTTTTCATGAGCCATGCATGGATCCTCCCCTGCCTCTTTGAATGGAACTGACCTTAATTCATCAAGGCCATCCTCAACAAGATACGGTGAAAGGTCTCCCACATTAAAGGTAGCATGCACTCCATGGTCTCGTCCCAGATCAACCTTATAAGTATTATCATTGACATGTGTCACCACTTTGTAAGGACCTTCAGCTCTTGGCATCAACTTTTGTTCTTCCTTTTGTTAGCAAAACGTTCTTTCCTCATATGCGCCTAAACCACGTCACCATCTTGTAAGACACGTGGTTTCCTATGCATGTTGGAATTCTGTTTGTACACGTCATACACAGCTTCAATCTTCACACAAACTTGTTGGTGTAGTTACATCATGGCCTTCAAATTGTCATTTGCATCCTTGTGAACCAATTCACCATTTGGAAATGGAATGAAATCCAAAGGCTTGTAAGGATTCACACCATACACCACTTACGTAGGCTTATAAGGACCTTCAGCTTTTGGCATCAACTTTTGTTTGGAAAACGTTCTTTCCTCATATGCACCAACACCAAATCACCATCTTGAAAGACACGAGGTTTCCTATACATGTTGGAATTCTGTTTGTACACGTCAATCACGGCTTCAATCTTCACACTAGCTTGTTGGTGTAGTTTCGTCATGGCCTTCAACTTGTCATTAGCATCCTTGTGAACCAATTCATCGTTTGGAAATGGAATAATATACAAAGGCTCGTAAGGATTCACACCATACACCACTTACAAAGGCTTGTAAGGACCTTCAGCTCTTGGCATCAACTCTTGTTCAAAGTGAACAAAGGTTAGTTTGATTAAAATTTCATCTATCTCTTTTTTCCATGCATAATTGGCTTATATGAAGCCTTTATAACAAAGTTGGTGGTTACTAGCCACCCAACCAACTACTCAGTAAAACTAATAATGGAAATTAAAGAAACTCATGAAACCACACAAAAAAAACGTCTGACACACTAATGAATGAAAAAAGAGGCCATGCTCCATTAAGGAGCAAAAAGAAGCATTAAAGTGTAATCCAAATCCACCAAAGAGTATCAACAATGGCTAGAAGGCTTGACGAAGCAAAAAGTAACAGTTTTGAGCACTTATTAAGCCTTTAAAATGTTGCCCTAGCCTTCATGCGACCCTAATTTAATACGTAGGTTACCATGCACAACCCAACCATTGAGTACAAACCACCTTCTGGCCTACTAGTAATCACTAATCCATCACATTTTTCGGCTTTTCATGAGCCATGCATGGATCCTCCCCTGCCTCTTTGAAAGGAACTGACCTTAATTCATCAAGGCCATCCTCAACAAGATACGGTGAAAGGTCTCCCACATTAAAGGTAGCATGCACTCCATGGTCTCGTCCCAGATCAACCTTATAAGTATTATCATTGACATGTGTCACCACTTTGTAAGGACCTTCAGCTCTTGGCATCAACTTTTGTTCTTCCTTTTGTTAGCAAAACGTTCTTTCCTCATATGCGCCTAAACCACGTCACCATCTTGTAAGACACGTGGTTTCCTATGCATGTTGGAATTCTGTTTGTACACGTCATACACAGCTTCAATCTTCACACAAACTTGTTGGTGTAGTTACATCATGGCCTTCAAATTGTCATTTGCATCCTTGTGAACCAATTCACCATTTGGAAATGGAATGAAATCCAAAGGCTTGTAAGGATTCACACCATACACCACTTACGTAGGCTTATAAGGACCTTCAGCTTTTGGCATCAACTTTTGTTTGGAAAACGTTCTTTCCTCATATGCACCAACACCAAATCACCATCTTGAAAGACACGAGGTTTCCTATACATGTTGGAATTCTGTTTGTACACGTCAATCACGGCTTCAATCTTCACACTAGCTTTTTGGTGTAGTTTCGTCATGGCCTTCAACTTGTCATTAGCATCCTTGTGAACCAATTCATCGTTTGGAAATGGAATAATATACAAAGGCTCGTAAGGATTCACACCATACACCACTTACAAAGGCTTGTAAGGACCTTCAGCTCTTGGCATCAACTCTTGTTCAAAGTGAACAAAGGTTAGTTTGATTAAAATTTCATCTATCTCTTTTTTCCATGCATAATTGGCTTATATGAAGCCTTTATAACAAAGTTGGTGGTTACTAGCCACCCAACCAACTACTCTGTAAAACCAATAATGGAAATTAAAGAAACTCATGAAACCACACAAAAAAACGTCTGACACACTGATGAATGAAAAAAGTGTCCATGCTCCATTAAGGAGCAAAAAGAAGCATTAAAGTGTAATCCAAATCCACCAAAGAGTATCAACAATGGCTAGAAGGCTGGACGAAGCAAAAAAGTAGCAGTTTTGAGCACTTATTAAGCCTTTAAAATGTTGCCCTAACCTTCATGCGACCCTAATTTAATACGTAGGTTACCATGCACAACCCAACCATTGAGTACAAACCACCTTCTGGCCTACTAGTAATCACTAATCCATCACATTTTTCGGCTTTTCATGAGCCATGCATGGATCCTCCCCTCCCTCTTTGAAAGGAAATGACCTTAATTCATCACGGCCATCCTCAACAAGATACGGTGAAAGGTCTCCCACATTAAAGGTAGCATGCACTCCATGGTCTCGTCCCAGATCAACCTTATAAGTATTATCATTGACATGTGTCACCACTTTGTAAGGACCTTCAGCTCTTGGCATCAACTTTTGTTCTTCCTTTTGTTAGCAAAACGTTCTTTCCTCATATGCGCCTTAACCACGTCACCATCTTGTAAGACACGTGGTTTCCTATGCATGTTGGAATTCTGTTTGTACACGTTATACACAGCTTCAATCTTCACACAAACTTGTTGGTGTAGTTACATCATGGCCTTCAAATTGTCATTTGCATCCTTGTGAACCAAGTCACCATTTGGAAATGGAATGAAATATAAAGGCTTGTAAGGATTTACACCATACACCACTTACGTAGGCTTATAAGGACCTTCAGCTTTTGGCATCAACTTTTGTTTGGAAAACGTTCTTTCCTCATATGCACCAACACCAAATCACCATCTTGAAAGACACGAGGTTTCCTATACATGTTGGAATTCTGTTTGTACACGTCAATCACGGCTTCAATCTTCACACTAGCTTGTTGGTGTAGTTTCGTCATGGCCTTCAACTTGTCATTAGCATCCTTGTGAACCAATTCATCGTTTGGAAATGGAATAATATACAAAGGCTCGTAAGGATTCACACCATACACCACTTACAAAGCCTTGTAAGGACCTTCAGCTCTTGGCATCAACTCTTGTTCAAAGTGAACAAAGGTTAGTTTGATTAAAATGTCATCTATCTCTTTTTTCCATGCATAATTGGCTTATATGAAGCCTTTATAACAAAGTTGGTGGTTACTAGCCACCCAACCAACAACTCAGTAAAACTAATAATGGAAATTAAAGAAACTCATGAAACCACACAAAAAAACGTCTGACACACTGATGAATGAAAAAAGTGTCCATGCTCCATTAAGGAGCAAAAAGAAGCATTAAAGTGTAATCCAAATCCACCAAAGAGTATCAACAATGGCTAGAAGGCTTGAGGAAGCAAAAAGTAACAGTTTTGAGCACTTTTTAAGCCTTTAAAATGTTGCCCTAGCCTTCATGCGACCCTAATTTAATACGTAGGTTACCATGCACAACCCAACCATTGAGTACAAACCACCTTCTGGCCTACTAGTAATCACTAATCCATCACATTTTTCGGCTTTTCATGAGCCATGCATGGATCCTCCCCTCCCTCTTTGAAAGGAAATGACCTTAATTCATCACGGCCATCCTCAACAAGATACGATGAAAGGTCTCCCACATTAAAGGTAGCATGCACTCCATGGTCTCGTCCCAGATCAACCTTATAAGTATTATCATTGACATGTGTCACCACTTTGTAAGGACCTTCAGCTCTTGGCATCAACTTTTGTTCTTCCTTTTGTTAGCAAAACATTCTTTCCTCATATACGCCTTAACCACGTCACCATCTTGTAAGACACGTGGTTTCCTATGCATGTTGGAATTCTGTTTGTACACGTCATACACAGCTTCAATCTTCACACAAACTTGTTGGTGTAGTTACATCATGGCCTTCAAATTGTCATTTGCATCCTTGTGAACCAATTCACCATTTGGAAATGGAATGAAATACAAAGGCTTGTAAGGATTCACACCATACACCACTTACGTAGGCTTATAAGGACCTTCAGCTTTTGGCATCAACTTTTGTTTGGAAAACGTTCTTTCCTCATATGCACCAACACCAAATCACCATCTTGAAAGACACGAGGTTTCCTATACATGTTGGAATTCTGTTTGTACACGTCAATCACGGCTTCAATCTTCACACTAGCTTGTTGGTGTAGTTTCGTCATGGCCTTCAACTTGTCATTAGCATCCTTGTGAACCAATTCATCGTTTGGAAATGGAATAATATACAAAGGCTCGTAAGGATTCACACCATACACCACTTACAAAGGCTTGTAAGGACCTTCAGCTCTTGGCATCAACTCTTGTTCAAAGTGAACAAAGGTTATTTTGATTAAAATTTCATCTATCTCTTTTTTCCATACATAATTGGCTTATATGAAGCCTTTATAACAAAGTTGGTGGTTACTAGCCACCCAACCAACTACTCAGTAAAACTAATAATGGAAATTAAAGAAACTCATGAACCCACACAAAAAAAACGTCTGACACACTGATGAATGAAAAAAGAGTCCATGCTCCATTAAGGAGCAAAAAGAAGCATTAAAGTGTAATCCAAATCCACCAAAGAGTATCAACAATGGCTAGAAGGCTTGACGAAGCAAAAAGTAACAGTTTTGAGCACTTATTAAGCCTTTAAAATGTTGCCCTAGCCTTCATGCGACCCTAATTTAATACGTAGGTTACCATGCACAACCCAACCATTGAGTACAAACCACCTTCTGGCCTACTAGTAATCACTAATCCATCACATTTTTCGGCTTTTCATGAGCCATGCATGGATCCTCCCCTCCCTCTTTGAAAGGAAATGACCTTAATTCATCACGGCCATCCTCAACAAGATACGGTGAAAGGTCTCCCACATTAAAGGTAGCATGCACTCCATGGTCTCGTCCCAGATCAACCTTATAAGTATTATCATTGACATGTGTCACCACTTTGTAAGGACCTTCAGCTCTTGGCATCAACTTTTGTTCTTCCTTTTGTTAGCAAAACGTTCTTTCCTCATATGCGCCTAAACCACGTCACCATCTTGTAAGACACGTGGTTTCCTATGCATGTTGGAATTCTGTTTGTACACGTCATACACAGCTTCAATCTTCACACAAACTTGTTGGTGTAGTTACATCATGGCCTTCAAATTGTCATTTGCATCCTTGTGAACCAATTCACCATTTGGAAATGGAATGAAATACAAAGGCTTGTAAGGATTCACACCATACACCACTTACGTAGGCTTATAAGGACCTTCAGCTTTTGGCATCAACTTTTGTTTGGAAAACGTTCTTTCCTCATATGCACCAACACCAAATCACCATCTTGAAAGACACGAGGTTTCCTATACATGTTGGAATTCTGTTTGTACACGTCAATCACGGCTTCAATCTTCACACTAGCTTGTTGGTGTAGTTTCGTCATGGCCTTCAACTTGTCATTAGCATCCTTGTGAACCAATTCATCGTTTGGAAATGGAATAATATACAAAGGCTCGTAAGGATTCACACCATACACCACTTACAAAGGCTTGTAAGGACCTTCAGCTCTTGGCATCAACTCTTGTTCAAAGTGAACAAAGGTTAGTTTGATTAAAATTTCATCTATCTCTTTTTTCCATGCATAATTGGCTTATATGAAGCCTTTATAACAAAGTTGGTGGTTACTAGCCACGCAACCAACTACTCTGTAAAACCAATAATGGAAATTAAAGAAACTCATGAAACCACACAAAAAAACGTCTGACACACTGATGAATGAAAAAAGTGTCCATGCTCCATTAAGGAGCAAAAAGAAGCATTAAAGTGTAATCCAAATCCACCAAAGAGTATCAACAATGGCTAGAAGGCTTGACGAAGCAAAAAAGTAACAGTTTTGAGCACTTATTAAGCCTTTAAAATGTTGCCCTAACCTTCATGCGACCCTAATTTAATACGTAGGTTACCATGCACAACCCAACCATTGAGTACAAACCACCTTCTGGCCTACTAGTAATCACTAATCCATCACATTTTTCGGCTTTTCATGAGCCATGCATGGATCCTCCCCTCCCTCTTTGAAAGGAAATGACCTTAATTCATCACGGCCATCCTCAACAAGATACGGTAAAAGGTCTCCCACATTAAAGGTAGCATGCACTCCATGGTCTCGTCCCAGATCAACCTTATAAGTATTATCATTGACATGTGTCACCACTTTGTAAGGACCTTCAGCTCTTGGCATCAACTTTTGTTCTTCCTTTTGTTAGCAAAACGTTCTTTCCTCATATGCGCCTTAACCACGTCACCATCTTGTAAGACACGTGGTTTCCTATGCATGTTGGAATTCTGTTTGTACACGTTATACATAGCTTCAATCTTCACACAAACTTGTTGGTGTAGTTACATCATGGCCTTCAAATTGTCATTTGCATCCTTGTGAACCAATTCACCATTTGGAAATGGAATGAAATATAAAGGCTTGTAAGGATTTACACCATACACCACTTACGTAGGCTTATAAGGACCTTCAGCTTTTGGCATCAACTTTTGTTTGGAAAACGTTCTTTCCTCATATGCACCAACACCAAATCACCATCTTGAAAGACACGAGGTTTCCTATACATGTTGGAATTCTGTATGTACACGTCAATCACGGCTTCAATCTTCACACTAGCTTGTTGGTGTAGTTTCGTCATGGCCTTCAACTTGTCATTAGCATCCTTGTGAACCAATTCATCGTTTGGAAATGGAATAATATACAAAGGCTCGTAAGGATTCACACCATACACCACTTACAAAGCCTTGTAAGGACCTTCAGCTCTTGGCATCAACTCTTGTTCAAAGTGAACAAAGGTTAGTTTGATTAAAATGTCATCTATCTCTTTTTTCCATGCATAATTGGCTTATATGAAGCCTTTATAACAAAGTTGGTGGTTACTAGCCACCCAACCAACAACTCAGTAAAACTAATAATGGAAATTAAAGAAACTCATGAAACCACACAAAAAAACGTCTGACACACTGATGAATGAAAAAAGTGTCCATGCTCCATTAAGGAGCAAAAAGAAGCATTAAAGTGTAATCCAAATCCACCAAAGAGTATCAACAATGGCTAGAAGGCTTGAGGAAGCAAAAAGTAACAGTTTTGAGCACTTTTTAAGCCTTTAAAATGTTGCCCTAGCCTTCATGCGACCCTAATTTAATACGTAGGTTACCATGCACAACCCAACCATTGAGTACAAACCACCTTCTGGCCTACTAGTAATCACTAATCCATCACATTTTTCGGCTTTTCATGAGCCATGCATGGATCCTCCCCTCCCTCTTTCAAAGGAAATGACCTTAATTCATTAAGCCCATCCTCAACAAGATACGGTGAAAGGTCTCCCACATTAAAGGTAGCATGCACTCCATGGTCTCGTCCCAGATCAACCTTATAAGTATTATCATTGACATGTGTCACCACTTTGTAAGGACCTTCAGCTCTTGGCATCAACTTTTGTTCTTCCTTTTGTTAGCAAAACGTTCTTTCCTCATATGCGCCTAAACCACGTCACCATCTTGTAAGACACGTGGTTTCCTATGCATGTTGGAATTATGTTTGTACACGTCATACACAGCTTCAATCTTCACACATCATGGCCTTCAAATTGTCATTTGCATCCTTGTGAACCAATTCACCATTTGGAAATGGAATGAAATACAAAGGCTTGTAAGGATTCACACCATACACCACTTACGTAGGCTTATAAGGACCTTCAGCTTTTGGCATCAACTTTTGTTTGGAAAACGTTCTTTCCTCATATGCACCAACACCAAATCACCATCTTGAAAGACACGAGGTTTCCTATACATGTTGGAATTCTGTTTGTACACGTCAATCACGGCTTCAATCTTCACACTAGCTTGTTGGTGTAGTTTCGTCATGGCCTTCAACTTGTCATTAGCATCCTTGTGAACCAATTCATCGTTTGGAAATGGAATAATATACAAAGGCTCGTAAGGATTCACACCATACACCACTTACAAAGGCTTGTAAGGACCTTCAGCTCTTGGCATCAACTCTTGTTCAAAGTGAACAAAGGTTAGTTTGATTAAAATTTCATCTATCTCTTTTTTCCATGCATAATTGGCTTATATGAAGCCTTTATAACAAAGTTGGTGGTTACTAGCCACGCAACCAACTACTCTGTAAAACCAATAATGGAAATTAAAGAAACTCATGAAACCACACAAAAAAACGTCTGACACACTGATGAATGAAAAAAGTGTCCATGCTCCATTAAGGAGCAAAAAGAAGCATTAAAGTGTAATCCAAATCCACCAAAGAGTATCAACAATGGCTAGAAGGCTTGACGAAGCAAAAAAGTAACAGTTTTGAGCACTTATTAAGCCTTTAAAATGTTGCCCTAACCTTCATGCGACCCTAATTTAATACGTAGGTTACCATGCACAACCCAACCATTGAGTACAAACCACCTTCTGGCCTACTAGTAATCACTAATCCATCACATTTTTCGGCTTTTCATGAGCCATGCATGGATCCTCCCCTCCCTCTTTGAAAGGAAATGACCTTAATTCATCACGGCCATCCTCAACAAGATACGGTAAAAGGTCTCCCACATTAAAGGTAGCATGCACTCCATGGTCTCGTCCCAGATCAACCTTATAAGTATTATCATTGACATGTGTCACCACTTTGTAAGGACCTTCAGCTCTTGGCATCAACTTTTGTTCTTCCTTTTGTTAGCAAAACGTTCTTTCCTCATATGCGCCTTAACCACGTCACCATCTTGTAAGACACGTGGTTTCCTATGCATGTTGGAATTCTGTTTGTACACGTTATACATAGCTTCAATCTTCACACAAACTTGTTGGTGTAGTTACATCATGGCCTTCAAATTGTCATTTGCATCCTTGTGAACCAATTCACCATTTGGAAATGGAATGAAATATAAAGGCTTGTAAGGATTTACACCATACACCACTTACGTAGGCTTATAAGGACCTTCAGCTTTTGGCATCAACTTTTGTTTGGAAAACGTTCTTTCCTCATATGCACCAACACCAAATCACCATCTTGAAAGACACGAGGTTTCCTATACATGTTGGAATTCTGTATGTACACGTCAATCACGGCTTCAATCTTCACACTAGCTTGTTGGTGTAGTTTCGTCATGGCCTTCAACTTGTCATTAGCATCCTTGTGAACCAATTCATCGTTTGGAAATGGAATAATATACAAAGGCTCGTAAGGATTCACACCATACACCACTTACAAAGCCTTGTAAGGACCTTCAGCTCTTGGCATCAACTCTTGTTCAAAGTGAACAAAGGTTAGTTTGATTAAAATGTCATCTATCTCTTTTTTCCATGCATAATTGGCTTATATGAAGCCTTTATAACAAAGTTGGTGGTTACTAGCCACCCAACCAACAACTCAGTAAAACTAATAATGGAAATTAAAGAAACTCATGAAACCACACAAAAAAACGTCTGACACACTGATGAATGAAAAAAGTGTCCATGCTCCATTAAGGAGCAAAAAGAAGCATTAAAGTGTAATCCAAATCCACCAAAGAGTATCAACAATGGCTAGAAGGCTTGAGGAAGCAAAAAGTAACAGTTTTGAGCACTTTTTAAGCCTTTAAAATGTTGCCCTAGCCTTCATGCGACCCTAATTTAATACGTAGGTTACCATGCACAACCCAACCATTGAGTACAAACCACCTTCTGGCCTACTAGTAATCACTAATCCATCACATTTTTCGGCTTTTCATGAGCCATGCATGGATCCTCCCCTCCCTCTTTCAAAGGAAATGACCTTAATTCATTAAGCCCATCCTCAACAAGATACGGTGAAAGGTCTCCCACATTAAAGGTAGCATGCACTCCATGGTCTCGTCCCAGATCAACCTTATAAGTATTATCATTGACATGTGTCACCACTTTGTAAGGACCTTCAGCTCTTGGCATCAACTTTTGTTCTTCCTTTTGTTAGCAAAACGTTCTTTCCTCATATGCGCCTAAACCACGTCACCATCTTGTAAGACACGTGGTTTCCTATGCATGTTGGAATTATGTTTGTACACGTCATACACAGCTTCAATCTTCACACATCATGGCCTTCAAATTGTCATTTGCATCCTTGTGAACCAATTCACCATTTGGAAATGGAATGAAATACAAAGGCTTGTAAGGATTCACACCATACACCACTTACGTAGGCTTATAAGGACCTTCAGCTTTTGGCATCAACTTTTGTTTGGAAAACGTTCTTTCCTCATATGCACCAACACCAAATCACCATCTTGAAAGACACGAGGTTTCCTATACATGTTGGAATTCTGTTTGTACACGTCAATCACGGCTTCAATCTTCACACTAGCTTGTTGGTGTAGTTTCGTCATGGCCTTCAACTTGTCATTAGCATCCTTGTGAACCAATTCATCGTTTGGAAATGGAATAATATACAAAGGCTCGTAAGGATTCACACCATACACCACTTACAAAGCCTTGTAAGGACCTTCAGCTCTTGGCATCAACTCTTGTTCAAAGTGAACAAAGGTTAGTTTGATTAAAATGTCATCTATCTCTTTTTTCCATGCATAATTGGCTTATATGAAGCATTTATAACAAAGTTGGTGGTTACTAGCCACCCAACCAACAACTCAGTAAAACTAATAATGGAAATTAAAGAAACTCATGAAACCACACAAAAAAACGTCTGACACACTGATGAATGAAAAAAGTGTCCATGCTCCATTAAGGAGCAAAAAGAAGCATTAAAGTGTAATCCAAATCCACCAAAGAGTATCAACAATGGCTAGAAGGCTTGAGGAAGCAAAAAGTAACAGTTTTGAGCACTTTTTAAGCCTTTAAAATGTTGCCCTAGCCTTCATGCGACCCTAATTTAATACGTAGGTTACCATGCACAACCCAACCATTGAGTACAAACCACCTTCTGGCCTACTAGTAATCACTAATCCATCACATTTTTCGGCTTTTCATGAGCCATGCATGGATCCTCCCCTCCCTCTTTGAAAGGAAATGACCTTAATTCATCACGGCCATCCTCAACAAGATACGATGAAAGGTCTCCCACATTAAAGGTAGCATGCACTCCATGGTCTCGTCCCAGATCAACCTTATAAGTATTATCATTGACATGTGTCACCACTTTGTAAGGACCTTCAGCTCTTGGCATCAACTTTTGTTCTTCCTTTTGTTAGCAAAACATTCTTTCCTCATATACGCCTTAACCACGTCACCATCTTGTAAGACACGTGGTTTCCTATGCATGTTGGAATTCTGTTTGTACACGTCATACACAGCTTCAATCTTCACACAAACTTGTTGGTGTAGTTACATCATGGCCTTCAAATTGTCATTTGCATCCTTGTGAACCAATTCACCATTTGGAAATGGAATGAAATACAAAGGCTTGTAAGGATTCACACCATACACCACTTACGTAGGCTTATAAGGACCTTCAGCTTTTGGCATCAACTTTTGTTTGGAAAACGTTCTTTCCTCATATGCACCAACACCAAATCACCATCTTGAAAGACACGAGGTTTCCTATACATGTTGGAATTCTGTTTGTACACGTCAATCACGGCTTCAATCTTCACACTAGCTTGTTGGTGTAGTTTCGTCATGGCCTTCAACTTGTCATTAGCATCCTTGTGAACCAATTCATCGTTTGGAAATGGAATAATATACAAAGGCTCGTAAGGATTCACACCATACACCACTTACAAAGGCTTGTAAGGACCTTCAGCTCTTGGCATCAACTCTTGTTCAAAGTGAACAAAGGTTATTTTGATTAAAATTTCATCTATCTCTTTTTTCCATACATAATTGGCTTATATGAAGCCTTTATAACAAAGTTGGTGGTTACTAGCCACCCAACCAACTACTCAGTAAAACTAATAATGGAAATTAAAGAAACTCATGAACCCACACAAAAAAAACGTCTGACACACTGATGAATGAAAAAAGAGTCCATGCTCCATTAAGGAGCAAAAAGAAGCATTAAAGTGTAATCCAAATCCACCAAAGAGTATCAACAATGGCTAGAAGGCTTGACGAAGCAAAAAGTAACAGTTTTGAGCACTTATTAAGCCTTTAAAATGTTGCCCTAGCCTTCATGCGACCCTAATTTAATACGTAGGTTACCATGCACAACCCAACCATTGAGTACAAACCACCTTCTGGCCTACTAGTAATCACTAATCCATCACATTTTTCGGCTTTTCATGAGCCATGCATGGATCCTCCCCTCCCTCTTTGAAAGGAAATGACCTTAATTCATCACGGCCATCCTCAACAAGATACGGTGAAAGGTCTCCCACATTAAAGGTAGCATGCACTCCATGGTCTCGTCCCAGATCAACCTTATAAGTATTATCATTGACATGTGTCACCACTTTGTAAGGACCTTCAGCTCTTGGCATCAACTTTTGTTCTTCCTTTTGTTAGCAAAACGTTCTTTCCTCATATGCGCCTAAACCACGTCACCATCTTGTAAGACACGTGGTTTCCTATGCATGTTGGAATTCTGTTTGTACACGTCATACACAGCTTCAATCTTCACACAAACTTGTTGGTGTAGTTACATCATGGCCTTCAAATTGTCATTTGCATCCTTGTGAACCAATTCACCATTTGGAAATGGAATGAAATACAAAGGCTTGTAAGGATTCACACCATACACCACTTACGTAGGCTTATAAGGACCTTCAGCTTTTGGCATCAACTTTTGTTTGGAAAACGTTCTTTCCTCATATGCACCAACACCAAATCACCATCTTGAAAGACACGAGGTTTCCTATACATGTTGGAATTCTGTTTGTACACGTCAATCACGGCTTCAATCTTCACACTAGCTTGTTGGTGTAGTTTCGTCATGGCCTTCAACTTGTCATTAGCATCCTTGTGAACCAATTCATCGTTTGGAAATGGAATAATATACAAAGGCTCGTAAGGATTCACACCATACACCACTTACAAAGGCTTGTAAGGACCTTCAGCTCTTGGCATCAACTCTTGTTCAAAGTGAACAAAGGTTAGTTTGATTAAAATTTCATCTATCTCTTTTTTCCATGCATAATTGGCTTATATGAAGCCTTTATAACAAAGTTGGTGGTTACTAGCCACGCAACCAACTACTCTGTAAAACCAATAATGGAAATTAAAGAAACTCATGAAACCACACAAAAAAACGTCTGACACACTGATGAATGAAAAAAGTGTCCATGCTCCATTAAGGAGCAAAAAGAAGCATTAAAGTGTAATCCAAATCCACCAAAGAGTATCAACAATGGCTAGAAGGCTTGACGAAGCAAAAAAGTAACAGTTTTGAGCACTTATTAAGCCTTTAAAATGTTGCCCTAACCTTAATGCGACCCTAATTTAATACGTAGGTTACCATGCACAACCCAACCATTGAGTACAAACCACCTTCTGGCCTACTAGTAATCACTAATCCATCACATTTTTCGGCTTTTCATGAGCCATGCATGGATCCTCCCCTCCCTCTTTGAAAGGAAATGACCTTAATTCATCACGGCCATCCTCAACAAGATACGGTAAAAGGTCTCCCACATTAAAGGTAGCATGCACTCCATGGTCTCGTCCCAGATCAACCTTATAAGTATTATCATTGACATGTGTCACCACTTTGTAAGGACCTTCAGCTCTTGGCATCAACTTTTGTTCTTCCTTTTGTTAGCAAAACGTTCTTTCCTCATATGCGCCTTAACCACGTCACCATCTTGTAAGACACGTGGTTTCCTATGCATGTTGGAATTCTGTTTGTACACGTTATACATAGCTTCAATCTTCACACAAACTTGTTGGTGTAGTTACATCATGGCCTTCAAATTGTCATTTGCATCCTTGTGAACCAATTCACCATTTGGAAATGGAATGAAATATAAAGGTTTGTAAGGATTTACACCATACACCACTTACGTAGGCTTATAAGGACCTTCAGCTTTTGGCATCAACTTTTGTTTGGAAAACGTTCTTTCCTCATATGCACCAACACCAAATCACCATCTTGAAAGACACGAGGTTTCCTATACATGTTGGAATTCTGTATGTACACGTCAATCACGGCTTCAATCTTCACACTAGCTTGTTGGTGTAGTTTCGTCATGGCCTTCAACTTGTCATTAGCATCCTTGTGAACCAATTCATCGTTTGGAAATGGAATAATATACAAAGGCTCGTAAGGATTCACACCATACACCACTTACAAAGCCTTGTAAGGACCTTCAGCTCTTGGCATCAACTCTTGTTCAAAGTGAACAAAGGTTAGTTTGATTAAAATGTCATCTATCTCTTTTTTCCATGCATAATTGGCTTATATGAAGCCTTTATAACAAAGTTGGTGGTTACTAGCCACCCAACCAACAACTCAGTAAAACTAATAATGGAAATTAAAGAAACTCATGAAACCACACAAAAAAACGTCTGACACACTGATGAATGAAAAAAGTGTCCATGCTCCATTAAGGAGCAAAAAGAAGCATTAAAGTGTAATCCAAATCCACCAAAGAGTATCAACAATGGCTAGAAGGCTTGAGGAAGCAAAAAGTAACAGTTTTGAGCACTTTTTAAGCCTTTAAAATGTTGCCCTAGCCTTCATGCGACCCTAATTTAATACGTAGGTTACCATGCACAACCCAACCATTGAGTACAAACCACCTTCTGGCCTACTAGTAATCACTAATCCATCACATTTTTCGGCTTTTCATGAGCCATGCATGGATCCTCCCCTCCCTCTTTGAAAGGAAATGACCTTAATTCATTAAGCCCATCCTCAACAAGATACGGTGAAAGGTCTCCCACATTAAAGGTAGCATGCACTCCATGGTCTCGTCCCAGATCAACCTTATAAGTATTATCATTGACATGTGTCACCACTTTGTAAGGACCTTCAGCTCTTGGCATCAACTTTTGTTCTTCCTTTTGTTAGCAAAACGTTCTTTCCTCATATGCGCCTAAACCACGTCACCATCTTGTAAGACACGTGGTTTCCTATGCATGTTGGAATTATGTTTGTACACGTCATACACAGCTTCAATCTTCACACATCATGGCCTTCAAATTGTCATTTGCATCCTTGTGAACCAATTCACCATTTGGAAATGGAATGAAATACAAAGGCTTGTAAGGATTCACACCATACACCACTTACGTAGGCTTATAAGGACCTTCAGCTTTTGGCATCAACTTTTGTTTGGAAAACGTTCTTTCCTCATATGCACCAACACCAAATCACCATCTTGAAAGACACGAGGTTTCCTATACATGTTGGAATTCTGTTTGTACACGTCAATCACGGCTTCAATCTTCACACTAGCTTGTTGGTGTAGTTTCGTCATGGCCTTCAACTTGTCATTAGCATCCTTGTGAACCAATTCATCGTTTGGAAATGGAATAATATACAAAGGCTCGTAAGGATTCACACCATACACCACTTACAAAGCCTTGTAAGGACCTTCAGCTCTTGGCATCAACTCTTGTTCAAAGTGAACAAAGGTTAGTTTGATTAAAATGTCATCTATCTCTTTTTTCCATGCATAATTCGCTTATATGAAGCATTTATAACAAAGTTGGTGGTTACTAGCCACCCAACCAACAACTCAGTAAAACTAATAATGGAAATTAAAGAAACTCATGAAACCACACAAAAAAACGTCTGACACACTGATGAATGAAAAAAGTGTCCATGCTCCATTAAGGAGCAAAAAGAAGCATTAAAGTGTAATCCAAATCCACCAAAGAGTATCAACAATGGCTAGAAGGCTTGAGGAAGCAAAAAGTAACAGTTTTGAGCACTTTTTAAGCCTTTAAAATGTTGCCCTAGCCTTCATGCGACCCTAATTTAATACGTAGGTTACCATGCACAACCCAACCATTGAGTACAAACCACCTTCTGGCCTACTAGTAATCACTAATCCATCACATTTTTCGGCTTTTCATGAGCCATGCATGGATCCTCCCCTCCCTCTTTGAAATGAAATGACCTTAATTCATCACGGCCATCCTCAACAAGATACGGTGAAAGGTCTCCCACATTAAAGGTAGCATGCACTCCATGGTCTCGTCCCAGATCAACCTTATAAGTATTAACATTGACATGTGTCACCACTTTGTAAGGACCTTCAGCTCTTGGCATCAACTTTTGTTCTTCCTTTTGTTAGCAAAACCTTCTTTCCTCATATACGCCTTAACCACGTCACCATCTTGTAAGACACGTGGTTTCCTATGCATGTTGGAATTCTGTTTGTACACGTCATACACAGCTTCAATCTTCACACAAACTTGTTGGTGTAGTTACATCATGGCCTTCAAATTGTCATTTGCATCCTTGTGAACCAATTCACCATTTGGAAATGGAATGAAATACAAAGGCTTGTAAGGATTCACACCATACACCACTTACGTAGGCTTATAAGGACCTTCAGCTTTTGGCATCAACTTTTGTTTGGAAAACGTTCTTTCCTCATATGCACCAACACCAAATCACCATCTTGAAAGACACGAGGTTTCCTATACATGTTGGAATTCTGTTTGTACACGTCAATCACGGCTTCAATCTTCACACTAGCTTGTTGGTGTAGTTTCGTCATGGCCTTCAACTTGTCATTAGCATCCTTGTGAACCAATTCATCGTTTGGAAATGGAATAATATACAAAGGCTCGTAAGGATTCACACCATACACCACTTACAAAGGCTTGTAAGGACCTTCAGCTCTTGGCATCAACTCTTGTTCAAAGTGAACAAAGGTTAGTTTGATTAAAATTTCATCTATCTCTTTTTTCCATACATAATTGGCTTATATGAAGCCTTTATAACAAAGTTGGTGGTTACTAGCCACCCAACCAACTACTCAGTAAAACTAATAATGGAAATTAAAGAAACTCATGAAACCACACAAAAAAAACGTCTGACACACTGATGAATGAAAAAAGAGTCCATGCTCCATTAAGGAGCAAAAAGAAGCATTAAAGTGTAATCCAAATCCACCAAAGAGTATCAACAATGGCTAGAAGGCTTGACGAAGCAAAAAGTAACAGTTTTGAGCACTTATTAAGCCTTTAAAATGTTGCCCTAGCCTTCATGCGACCCTAATTTAATACGTAGGTTACCATGCACAACCCAACCATTGAGTACAAACCACCTTCTGGCCTACTAGTAATCACTAATCCATCACATTTTTCGGCTTTTCATGAGCCATGCATGGATCCTCCCCTCCCTCTTTGAAAGGAAATGACCTTAATTCATCACGGCCATCCTCAACAAGATACGGTGAAAGGTCTCCCACATTAAAGGTAGCATGCACTCCATGGTCTCGTCCCAGATCAACCTTAAAATGTATTATCATTGACATGTGTCACCACTTTGTAAGGACCTTCAGCTCTTGGCATCAACTTTTGTTCTTCCTTTTGTTAGCAAAACGTTCTTTCCTCATATGCGCCTAAACCACGTCACCATCTTGTAAGACACGTGGTTTCCTATGCATGTTGGAATTCTGTTTGTACACGTCATACACAGCTTCAATCTTCACACAAACTTGTTGGTGTAGTTACATCATGGCCTTCAAATTGTCATTTGCATCCTTGTGAACCAATTCACCATTTGGAAATGGAATGAAATACAAAGGCTTGTAAGGATTCACACCATACACCACTTACGTAGGCTTATAAGGACCTTCAGCTTTTGGCATCAACTTTTGTTTGGAAAACGTTCTTTCCTCATATGCACCAACACCAAATCACCATCTTGAAAGACACGAGGTTTCCTATACATGTTGGAATTCTGTTTGTACACGTCAATCACGGCTTCAATCTTCACACTAGCTTGTTGGTGTAGTTTCGTCATGGCCTTCAACTTGTCATTAGCATCCTTGTGAACCAATTCATCGTTTGGAAATGGAATAATATACAAAGGCTCGTAAGGATTCACACCATACACCACTTACAAAGCCTTGTAAGGACCTTCAGCTCTTGGCATCAACTCTTGTTCAAAGTGAACAAAGGTTAGTTTGATTAAAATGTCATCTATCTCTTTTTTCCATGCATAATTGGCTTATATGAAGCATTTATAACAAAGTTGGTGGTTACTAGCCACCCAACCAACAACTCAGTAAAACTAATAATGGAAATTAAAGAAACTCATGAAACCACACAAAAAAACGTCTGACACACTGATGAATGAAAAAAGTGTCCATGCTCCATTAAGGAGCAAAAAGAAGCATTAAAGTGTAATCCAAATCCACCAAAGAGTATCAACAATGGCTAGAAGGCTTGAGGAAGCAAAAAGTAACAGTTTTGAGCACTTTTTAAGCCTTTAAAATGTTGCCCTAGCCTTCATGCGACCCTAATTTAATACGTAGGTTACCATGCACAACCCAACCATTGAGTACAAACCACCTTCTGGCCTACTAGTAATCACTAATCCATCACATTTTTCGGCTTTTCATGAGCCATGCATGGATCCTCCCCTCCCTCTTTGAAATGAAATGACCTTAATTCATCACGGCCATCCTCAACAAGATACGGTGAAAGGTCTCCCACATTAAAGGTAGCATGCACTCCATGGTCTCGTCCCAGATCAACCTTATAAGTATTAACATTGACATGTGTCACCACTTTGTAAGGACCTTCAGCTCTTGACATCAACTTTTGTTCTTCCTTTTGTTAGCAAAACCTTCTTTCCTCATATACGCCTTAACCACGTCACCATCTTGTAAGACACGTGGTTTCCTGTGCATGTTGGAATTCTGTTTGTACACGTCATACACAGCTTCAATCTTCACACAAACTTGTTGGTGTAGTTACATCATGGCCTTCAAATTGTCATTTGCATCCTTGTGAACCAATTCACCATTTGGAAATGGAATGAAATACAAAGGCTTGTAAGGATTCACACCATACACCACTTACGTAGGCTTATAAGGACCTTCAGCTTTTGGCATCAACTTTTGTTTGGAAAACGTTCTTTCCTCATATGCACCAACACCAAATCACCATCTTGAAAGACACGAGGTTTCCTATACATGTTGGAATTCTGTTTGTACACGTCAATCACGGCTTCAATCTTCACACTAGCTTGTTGGTGTAGTTTCGTCATGGCCTTCAACTTGTCATTAGCATCCTTGTGAACCAATTCATCGTTTGGAAATGGAATAATATACAAAGGCTCGTAAGGATTCACACCATACACCACTTACAAAGGCTTGTAAGGACCTTCAGCTCTTGGCATCAACTCTTGTTCAAAGTGAACAAAGGTTAGTTTGATTAAAATTTCATCTATCTCTTTTTTCCATACATAATTGGCTTATATGAAGCCTTTATAACAAAGTTGGTGGTTACTAGCCACCCAACCAACTACTCAGTAAAACTAATAATGGAAATTAAAGAAACTCATGAAACCACACAAAAAAAACGTCTGACACACTGATGAATGAAAAAAGAGTCCATGCTCCATTAAGGAGCAAAAAGAAGCATTAAAGTGTAATCCAAATCCACCAAAGAGTATCAACAATGGCTAGAAGGCTTGACGAAGCAAAAAGTAACAGTTTTGAGCACTTATTAAGCCTTTAAAATGTTGCCCTAGCCTTCATGCGACCCTAATTTAATACGTAGGTTACCATGCACCACCCAACCATTGAGTACAAACCACCTTCTGGCCTACTAGTAATCACTAATCCATCACATTTTTCGGCTTTTCATGAGCCATGCATGGATCCTCCCCTCCCTCTTTGAAAGGAAATGACCTTAATTCATCACGGCCATCCTCAACAAGATACGGTGAAAGGTCTCCCACATTAAAGGTAGCATGCACTCCATGGTCTCGTCCCAGATCAACCTTATAAGTATTATCATTGACATGTGTCACCACTTTGTAAGGACCTTCAGCTCTTGGCATCAACTTTTGTTCTTCCTTTTGTTAGCAAAACGTTCTTTCCTCATATGCGCCTAAACCACGTCACCATCTTGTAAGACACGTGGTTTCCTATGCATGTTGGAATTCTGTTTGTACACGTCATACACAGCTTCAATCTTCACACAAACTTGTTGGTGTAGTTACATCATGGCCTTCAAATTGTCATTTGCATCCTTGTGAACCAATTCACCATTTGGAAATGGAATGAAATACAAAGGCTTGTAAGGATTCACACCATACACCACTTACGTAGGCTTATAAGGACCTTCAGCTTTTGGCATCAACTTTTGTTTGGAAAACGTTCTTTCCTCATATGCACCAACACCAAATCACCATCTTGAAAGACACGAGGTTTCCTATACATGTTGGAATTCTGTTTGTACACGTCAATCACGGCTTCAATCTTCACACTAGCTTGTTGGTGTAGTTTCGTCATGGCCTTCAACTTGTCATTAGCATCCTTGTGAACCAATTCATCGTTTGGAAATGGAATAATATACAAAGGCTCGTAAGGATTCACACCATACACCACTTACAAAGGCTTGTAAGGACCTTCAGCTCTTGGCATCAACTCTTGTTCAAAGTGAACAAAGGTTAGTTTGATTAAAATTTCATCTATCTCTTTTTTCCATGCATAATTGGCTTATATGAAGCCTTTATAACAAAGTTGGTGGTTACTAGCCACCCAACCAACTACTCTGTAAAACCAATAATGGAAATTAAAGAAACTCATGAAACCACACAAAAAAACGTCTGACACACTGATGAATGAAAAAAGTGTCCATGCTCCATTAAGGAGCAAAAAGAAGCATTAAAGTGTAATCCAAATCCACCAAAGAGTATCAACAATGGCTAGAAGGCTTGACGAGGCAAAAAGTAACAGTTTTGAGCACTTATTAAGCCTTTAAAATGTTGCCCTAGCCTTCATGCGACCCTAATTTAATACGTAGGTTACCATGCACAACCCAACCATTGAGTACAAACCACCTTCTGGCCTACTAGTAATCACTAATCCATCACATTTTTCGGCTTTTCATGAGCCATGCATGGATCCTCCCCTCCCTCTTTGAAAGGAAATGACCTTAATTCATCACGGCCATCCTCAACAAGATACGGTGAAAGGTCTCCCACATTAAAGGTAGCATGCACTCCATGGTCTCGTCCCAGATCAACCTTATAAGTATTATCATTGACATGTGTCACCACTTTGTAAGGACCTTCAGCTCTTGGCATCAACTTTTGTTCTTCCTTTTGTTAGCAAAACGTTCTTTCCTCATATGCGCCTAAACCACGTCACCATCTTGTAAGACACGTGGTTTCCTATGCATGTTGGAATTCTGTTTGTACACGTCATACACAGCTTCAATCTTCACACAAACTTGTTGGTGTAGTTACATCATGGCCTTCAAATTGTCATTTGCATCCTTGTGAACCAATTCACCATTTGGAAATGGAATGAAATACAAAGGCTTGTAAGGATTCACACCATACACCACTTACGTAGGCTTATAAGGACCTTCAGCTTTTGGCATCAACTTTTGTTTGGAAAACGTTCTTTCCTCATATGCACCAACACCAAATCACCATCTTGAAAGACACGAGGTTTCCTATACATGTTGGAATTCTGTTTGTACACGTCAATCACGGCTTCAATCTTCACACTAGCTTGTTGGTGTAGTTTCGTCATGGCCTTCAACTTGTCATTAGCATCCTTGTGAACCAATTCATCGTTTGGAAATGGAATAATATACAAAGGCTCGTAAGGATTCACACCATACACCACTTACAAAGGCTTGTAAGGACCTTCAGCTCTTGGCATCAACTCTTGTTCAAAGTGAACAAAGGTTAGTTTGATTAAAATTTCATCTATCTCTTTTTTCCATGCATAATTGGCTTATATGAAGCCTTTATAACAAAGTTGGTGGTTACTAGCCACCCAACCAACTACTCTGTAAAACCAATAATGGAAATTAAAGAAACTCATGAAACCACACAAAAAAACGTCTGACACACTGATGAATGAAAAAAGTGTCCATGCTCCATTAAGGAGCAAAAAGAAGCATTAAAGTGTAATCCAAATCCACCAAAGAGTATCAACAATGGCTAGAAGGCTTGACGAAGCAAAAAAGTAACAGTTTTGAGCACTTATTAAGCCTTTAAAATGTTGCCCTAACCTTCATGCGACCCTAATTTAATACGTAGGTTACCATGCACAACCCAACCATTGAGTACAAACCACCTTCTGGCCTACTAGTAATCACTAATCCATCACATTTTTCGGCTTTTCATGAGCCATGCATGGATCCTCCCCTCCCTCTTTGAAAGGAAATGACCTTAATTCATCACGGCCATCCTCAACAAGATACGGTGAAAGGTCTCCCACATTAAAGGTAGCATGCACTCCATGGTCTCGTCCCAGATCAACCTTATAAGTATTATCATTGACATGTGTCACCACTTTGTAAGGACCTTCAGCTCTTGGCATCAACTTTTGTTCTTCCTTTTGTTAGCAAAACGTTCTTTCCTCATATGCGCCTTAACCACGTCACCATCTTGTAAGACACGTGGTTTCCTATGCATGTTGGAATTCTGTTTGTACACGTTATACACAGCTTCAATCTTCACACAAACTTGTTGGTGTAGTTACATCATGGCCTTCAAATTGTCATTTGCATCCTTGTGAACCAATTCACCATTTGGAAATGGAATGAAATATAAAGGCTTGTAAGGATTTACACCATACACCACTTACGTAGGCTTATAAGGACCTTCAGCTTTTGGCATCAACTTTTGTTTGGAAAACGTTCTTTCCTCATATGCACCAACACCAAATCACCATCTTGAAAGACACGAGGTTTCCTATACATGTTGGAATTCTGTTTGTACACGTCAATCACGGCTTCAATCTTCACACTAGCTTGTTGGTGTAGTTTCGTCATGGCCTTCAACTTGTCATTAGCATCCTTGTGAACCAATTCATCGTTTGGAAATGGAATAATATACAAAGGCTCGTAAGGATTCACACCATACACCACTTACAATGGCTTGTAAGGACCTTCAGCTCTTGGCATCAACTCTTGTTCAAAGTGAACAAAGGTTATTTTGATTAAAATTTCATCTATCTCTTTTTTCCATACATAATTGGCTTATATGAAGCCTTTATAACAAAGTTGGTGGTTACTAGCCACCCAACCAACTACTCAGTAAAACTAATAATGGAAATTAAAGAAACTCATGAACCCACACAAAAAAAACGTCTGACACACTGATGAATGAAAAAAGAGTCCATGCTCCATTAAGGAGCAAAAAGAAGCATTAAAGTGTAATCCAAATCCACCAAAGAGTATCAACAATGGCTAGAAGGCTTGACGAAGCAAAAAGTAACAGTTTTGAGCACTTATTAAGCCTTTAAAATGTTGCCCTAGCCTTCATGCGACCCTAATTTAATACGTAGGTTACCATGCACAACCCAACCATTGAGTACAAACCACCTTCTGGCCTACTAGTAATCACTAATCCATCACATTTTTCGGCTTTTCATGAGCCATGCATGGATCCTCCCCTCCCTCTTTGAAAGGAAATGACCTTAATTCATCACGGCCATCCTCAACAAGATACGGTGAAAGGTCTCCCACATTAAAGGTAGCATGCACTCCATGGTCTCGTCCCAGATCAACCTTATAAGTATTATCATTGACATGTGTCACCACTTTGTAAGGACCTTCAGCTCTTGGCATCAACTTTTGTTCTTCCTTTTGTTAGCAAAACGTTCTTTCCTCATATGCGCCTAAACCACGTCACCATCTTGTAAGACACGTGGTTTCCTATGCATGTTGGAATTCTATTCGTACACGTCATACACAGCTTCAATCTTCACACAAACTTGTTGGTGTAGTTACATCATGGCCTTCAAATTGTCATTTGCATCCTTGTGAACCAATTCACCATTTGGAAATGGAATGAAATACAAAGGCTTGTAAGGATTCACACCATACACCACTTACGTAGGCTTATAAGGACCTTCAGCTTTTGGCATCAACTTTTGTTTGGAAAACGTTCTTTCCTCATATGCACCAACACCAAATCACCATCTTGAAAGACACGAGGTTTCCTATACATGTTGGAATTCTGTTTGTACACGTCAATCACGGCTTCAATCTTCACACTAGCTTGTTGGTGTAGTTTCGTCATGGCCTTCAACTTGTCATTAGCATCCTTGTGAACCAATTCATCGTTTGGAAATGGAATAATATACAAAGGCTCGTAAGGATTCACACCATACACCACTTACAAAGGCTTGTAAGGACCTTCAGCTCTTGGCATCAACTCTTGTTCAAAGTGAACAAAGGTTAGTTTGATTAAAATTTCATCTATCTCTTTTTTCCATGCATAATTGGCTTATATGAAGCCTTTATAACAAAGTTGGTGGTTACTAGCCACGCAACCAACTACTCTGTAAAACCAATAATGGAAATTAAAGAAACTCATGAAACCACACAAAAAAACGTCTGACACACTGATGAATGAAAAAAGTGTCCATGCTCCATTAAGGAGCAAAAAGAAGCATTAAAGTGTAATCCAAATCCACCAAAGAGTATCAACAATGGCTAGAAGGCTTGACGAAGCAAAAAAGTAACAGTTTTGAGCACTTATTAAGCCTTTAAAATGTTGCCCTAACCTTCATGCGACCCTAATTTAATACGTAGGTTACCATGCACAACCCAACCATTGAGTACAAACCACCTTCTGGCCTACTAGTAATCACTAATCCATCACATTTTTCGGCTTTTCATGAGCCATGCATGGATCCTCCCCTCCCTCTTTGAAAGGAAATGACCTTAATTCATCACGGCCATCCTCAACAAGATACGGTAAAAGGTCTCCCACATTAAAGGTAGCATGCACTCCATGGTCTCGTCCCAGATCAACCTTATAAGTATTATCATTGACATGTGTCACCACTTTGTAAGGACCTTCAGCTCTTGGCATCAACTTTTGTTCTTCCTTTTGTTAGCAAAACGTTCTTTCCTCATATGCGCCTTAACCACGTCACCATCTTGTAAGACATGTGGTTTCCTATGCATGTTGGAATTCTGTTTGTACACGTTATACATAGCTTCAATCTTCACACAAACTTGTTGGTGTAGTTACATCATGGCCTTCAAATTGTCATTTGCATCCTTGTGAACCAATTCACCATTTGGAAATGGAATGAAATATAAAGGCTTGTTAGGATTTACACCATACACCACTTACGTAGGCTTATAAGGACCTTCAGCTTTTGGCATCAACTTTTCTTTGGAAAACGTTCTTTCCTCATATGCACCAACACCAAATCACCATCTTGAAAGACACGAGGTTTCCTATACATGTTGGAATTCTGTATGTACACGTCAATCACGGCTTCAATCTTCACACTAGCTTGTTGGTGTAGTTTCGTCATGGCCTTCAACTTGTCATTAGCATCCTTGTGAACCAATTCATCGTTTGGAAATGGAATAATATACAAAGGCTCGTAAGGATTCACACCATACACCACTTACAAAGCCTTGTAAGGACCTTCAGCTCTTGGCATCAACTCTTGTTCAAAGTGAACAAAGGTTAGTTTGATTAAAATGTCATCTATCTCTTTTTTCCATGCATAATTGGCTTATATGAAGCCTTTATAACAAAGTTGGTGGTTACTAGCCACCCAACCAACAACTCAGTAAAACTAATAATGGAAATTAAAGAAACTCATGAAACCACACAAAAAAACGTCTGACACACTGATGAATGAAAAAAGTGTCCATGCTCCATTAAGGAGCAAAAAGAAGCATTAAAGTGTAATCCAAATCCACCAAAGAGTATCAACAATGGCTAGAAGGCTTGAGGAAGCAAAAAGTAACAGTTTTGAGCACTTTTTAAGCCTTTAAAATGTTGCCCTAGCCTTCATGCGACCCTAATTTAATACGTAGGTTACCATGCACAACCCAACCATTGAGTACAAACCACCTTCTGGCCTACTAGTAATCACTAATCCATCACATTTTTCGGCTTTTCATGAGCCATGCATGGATCCTCCCCTCCCTCTTTGAAAGGAAATGACCTTAATTCATTAAGCCCATCCTCAACAAGATACGGTGAAAGGTCTCCCACATTAAAGGTAGCATGCACTCCATGGTCTCGTCCCAGATCAACCTTATAAGTATTATCATTGACATGTGTCACAACTTTGTAAGGACCTTCAGCTCTTGGCATCAACTTTTGTTCTTCCTTTTGTTAGCAAAACGTTCTTTCCTCATATGCGCCTAAACCACGTCACCATCTTGTAAGACACGTGGTTTCCTATGCATGTTGGAATTATGTTTGTACACGTCATACACAGCTTCAATCTTCACACATCATGGCCTTCAAATTGTCATTTGCATCCTTGTGAACCAATTCACCATTTGGAAATGGAATGAAATACAAAGGCTTGTAAGGATTCATACCATACACCACTTACGTAGGCTTATAAGGACCTTCAGCTTTTGGCATCAACTTTTGTTTGGAAAACGTTCTTTCCTCATATGCACCAACACCAAATCACCATCTTGAAAGACACGAGGTTTCCTATACATGTTGGAATTCTGTTTGTACACGTCAATCACGGCTTCAATCTTCACACTAGCTTGTTGGTGTAGTTTCGTCATGGCCTTCAACTTGTCATTAGCATCCTTGTGAACCAATTCATCATTTGGAAATGGAATAATATACAAAGGCTCGTAAGGATTCACACCATACACCACTTACAAAGCCTTGTAAGGACCTTCAGCTCTTGGCATCAACTCTTGTTCAAAGTGAACAAAGGTTAGTTTGATTAAAATGTCATCTATCTCTTTTTTCCATGCATAATAGGCTTATATGAAGCATTTATAACAAAGATGGTGGTTACTAGCCACCCAACCAACAACTCAGTAAAACTAATAATGGAAATTAAAGAAACTCATGAAACCACACAAAAAAACGTTTGACACACTGATGAATGAAAAAAGTGTCCATGCTCCATTAAGGAGCAAAAAGAAGCATTAAAGTGTAATCCAAATCCACCAAAGAGTATCAACAATGGCTAGAAGGCTTGAGGAAGCAAAAAGTAACAGTTTTGAGCACTTTTTAAGCCTTTAAAATGTTGCCCTAGCCTTCATGCGACCCTAATTTAATACGTAGGTTACCATGCACAACCCAACCATTGAGTACAAACCACCTTCTGGCCTACTAGTAATCACTAATCCATCACATTTTTCGGCTTTTCATGAGCCATGCATGGATCCTCCCCTCCCTCTTTGAAATGAAATGACCTTAATTCATCACGGCCATCCTCAACAAGATACGGTGAAAGGTCTCCCACATTAAAGGTAGCATGCACTCCATGGTCTCGTCCCAGATCAACCTTATAAGTATTATCATTGACATGTGTCACCACTTTGTAAGGACCTTCAGCTCTTGGCATCAACTTTTGTTCTTCCTTTTGTTAGCAAAACCTTCTTTCCTCATATACGCCTTAACCACGTCACCATCTTGTAAGACACGTGGTTTCCTATGCATGTTGGAATTCTGTTTGTACACGTCATACACAGCTTCAATCTTCACACAAACTTGTTGGTGTAGTTACATCATGGCCTTCAAATTGTCATTTGCATCCTTGTGAACCAATTCACCATTTGGAAATGGAATGAAATACAAAGGCTTGTAAGGATTCACACCATACACCACTTACGTAGGCTTATAAGGACCTTCAGCTTTTGGCATCAACTTTTGTTTGGAAAACGTTCTTTCCTCATATGCACCAACACCAAATCACCATCTTGAAAGACACGAGGTTTCCTATACATGTTGGAATTCTGTTTGTACACGTCAATCACGGCTTCAATCTTCACACTAGCTTGTTGGTGTAGTTTCGTCATGGCCTTCAACTTGTCATTAGCATCCTTGTGAACCAATTCATCGTTTGGAAATGGAATAATATACAAAGGCTCGTAAGGATTCACACCATACACCACTTACAAAGGCTTGTAAGGACCTTCAGCTCTTGGCATCAACTCTTGTTCAAAGTGAACAAAGGTTAGTTTGATTAAAATTTCATCTATCTCTTTTTTCCATACATAATTGGCTTATATGAAGCCTTTATAACAAAGTTGGTGGTTACTAGCCACCCAACCAACTACTCAGTAAAACTAATAATGGAAATTAAAGAAACTCATGAAACCACACAAAAAAAACGTCTGACACACTGATGAATGAAAAAAGAGTCCATGCTCCATTAAGGAGCAAAAAGAAGCATTAAAGTGTAATCCAAATCCACCAAAGAGTATCAACAATGGCTAGAAGGCTTGACGAAGCAAAAAGTAACAGTTTTGAGCACTTATTAAGCCTTTAAAATGTTGCCCTAGCCTTCATGCGACCCTAATTTAATACGTAGGTTACCATGCACAACCCAACCATTGAGTACAAACCACCTTCTGGCCTACTAGTAATCACTAATCCATCACATTTTTCGGCTTTTCATGAGCCATGCATGGATCCTCCCCTCCCTCTTTGAAAGGAAATGACCTTAATTCATCACGGCCATCCTCAACAAGATACGGTGAAAGGTCTCCCACATTAAAGGTAGCATGCACTCCATGGTCTCGTCCCAGATCAACCTTATAAGTATTATCATTGACATGTGTCACCACTTTGTAAGGACCTTCAGCTCTTGGCATCAACTTTTGTTCTTCCTTTTGTTAGCAAAACGTTCTTTCCTCATATGCGCCTAAACCACGTCACCATCTTGTAAGACACGTGGTTTCCTATGCATGTTGGAATTCTGTTTGTACACGTCATACACAGCTTCAATCTTCACACAAACTTGTTGGTGTAGTTACATCATGGCCTTCAAATTGTCATTTGCATCCTTGTGAACCAATTCACCATTTGGAAATGGAATGAAATACAAAGGCTTGTAAGGATTCACACCATACACCACTTACGTAGGCTTATAAGGACCTTCAGCTTTTGGCATCAACTTTTGTTTGGAAAACGTTCTTTCCTCATATGCACCAACACCAAATCACCATCTTGAAAGACACGAGGTTTCCTATACATGTTGGAATTCTGTTTGTACACGTCAATCACGGCTTCAATCTTCACACTAGCTTGTTGGTGTAGTTTCGTCATGGCCTTCAACTTGTAATTAGCATCCTTGTGAACCAATTCATCGTTTGGAAATGGAATAATATACAAAGGCTCGTAAGGATTCACACCATACACCACTTACAAAGGCTTGTAAGGACCTTCAGCTCTTGGCATCAACTCTTGTTCAAAGTGAACAAAGGTTAGTTTGATTAAAATTTCATCTATCTCTTTTTTCCATGCATGATTGGCTTATATGAAGCCTTTATAACAAAGTTGGTGGTTACTAGCCACCCAACCAACTACTCAATAAAACTAATAATGGAAATTAAAGAAACTCATGAAACCACACAAAAAAACGTCCGACACACTGATGAATGAAAAAAGTGTCCATGCTCCATTAAGGAGCAAAAAGAAGCATTAAAGTGTAATCCAAATCCACCAAAGAGTATCAACAATGGCTAGAAGGCTTGACGAAGCAAAAAAGTAACAGTTTTGAGCACTTATTAAGCCTTTAAAATGTTGCCCTAACCTTCATGCGACCCTAATTTAATACGTAGGTTACCATGCACAACCCAACCATTGAGTACAAACCACCTTCTGGCCTACTAGTAATCACTAATCCATCACATTTTTCGGCTTTTCATGAGCCATGCATGGATCCTCCCCTCCCTCTTTGAAAGGAAATGACCTTAATTCATCACGGCCATCCTCAACAAGATACGGTGAAAGGTCTCCCACATTAAAGGTAGCATGCACTCCATGGTCTCGTCCCAGATCAACCTTATAAGTATTATCATTGACATGTGTCACCACTTTGTAAGGACCTTCAGCTCTTGGCATCAACTTTTGTTCTTCCTTTTGTTAGCAAAACGTTCTTTCCTCATATGCGCCTTAACCACGTCACCATCTTGTAAGACACGTGGTTTCCTATGCATGTTGGAATTCTGTTTGTACACGTTATACACAGCTTCAATCTTCACACAAACTTGTTGGTGTAGTTACATCATGGCCTTCAAATTGTCATTTGCATCCTTGTGAACCAATTCACCATTTGGAAATGGAATGAAATATAAAGGCTTGTAAGGATTTACACCATACACCACTTACGTAGGCTTATAAGGACCTTCAGCTTTTGGCATCAACTTTTGTTTGGAAAACGTTCTTTCCTCATATGCACCAACACCAAATCACCATCTTGAAAGACACGAGGTTTCCTATACATGTTGGAATTCTGTTTGTACACGTCAATCACGGCTTCAATCTTCACACTAGCTTGTTGGTGTAGTTTCGTCATGGCCTTCAACTTGTCATTAGCATCCTTGTGAACCAATTCATCGTTTGGAAATGGAATAATATACAAAGGCTCGTAAGGATTCACACCATACACCACTTACAAAGCCTTGTAAGGACCTTCAGCTCTTGGCATCAACTCTTGTTCAAAGTGAACAAAGGTTAGTTTGATTAAAATGTCATCTATCTCTTTTTTCCATGCATAATTGGCTTATATGAAGCCTTTATAACAAAGTTGGTGGTTACTAGCCACCCAACCAACAACTCAGTAAAACTAATAATGGAAATTAAAGAAACTCATGAAACCACACAAAAAAACGTCTGACACACTGATGAATGAAAAAAGTGTCCATGCTCCATTAAGGAGCAAAAAGAAGCATTAAAGTGTAATCCAAATCCACCAAAGAGTATCAACAATGGCTAGAAGGCTTGAGGAAGCAAAAAGTAACAGTTTTGAGCACTTTTTAAGCCTTTAAAATGTTGCCCTAGCCTTCATGCGACCCTAATTTAATACGTAGGTTACCATGCACAACCCAACCATTGAGTACAAACCACCTTCTAGCCTACTAGTAATCACTAATGCATCACATTTTTCGGCTTTTCATGAGCCATGCATGGATCCTCCCCTCCCTCTTTGAAAGGAAATGACCTTAATTCATCAAGGCCATCCTCAACAAGATACGGTGAAAGGTCTCCCACATTAAAGGTAGCATGCACTCCATGGTCTCGTCCCAGATCAACCTTATAAGTATTATCATTGACATGTGTCACCACTTTGTAAGGACCTTCAGCTCTTGGCATCAACTTTTGTTCTTCCTTTTGTTAGCAAAACATTCTTTCCTCATATACGCCTTAACCACGTCACCATCTTGTAAGACACGTGGTTTCCTATGCATGTTGGAATTCTGTTTGTACACGTCATACACAGCTTCAATCTTCACACAAACTTGTTGGTGTAGTTACATCATGGCCTTCAAATTGTCATTTGCATCCTTGTGAACCAATTCACCATTTGGAAATGGAATGAAATACAAAGGCTTGTAAGGATTCACACCATACACCACTTACGTAGGCTTATAAGGACCTTCAGCTTTTGGCATCAACTTTTGTTTGGAAAACGTTCTTTCCTCATATGCACCAACACCAAATCACCATCTTGAAAGACACGAGGTTTCCTATACATGTTGGAATTCTGTTTGTACACGTCAATCACGGCTTCAATCTTCACACTAGCTTGTTGGTGTAGTTTCGTCATGGCCTTCAACTTGTCATTAGTATCCTTGTGAACCAATTCATCGTTTGGAAATGAAATAATATACAAAGGCTCGTAAGGATTCACACCATACACCACTTACAAAGGCTTGTAAGGACCTTCAGCTCTTGGCATCAACTCTTCTTCAAAGTGAACAAAGGTTAGTTTGATTAAAATTTCATCTATCTCTTTTTTCCATGCATAATTGGCTTATATGAAGCCTTTATAACAAAGTTGGTGGTTACTAGCCACCCAACCAACTACTCAGTAAAACTAATAATGGAAATTAAAGAAACTCATGAAACCACACAAAAAAAACGTCTGACACACTGATGAATGAAAAAAGAGTCCATGCTTCATTAAGGAGCAAAAAGAAGCATTAAAGTGTAATCCAAATCCACCAAAGAGTATCAACAATGGCTAGAAGGCTTGACGAAGCAAAAAGTAACAGTTTTGAGCACTTATTAAGCCTTTAAAATGTTGCCCTAGCCTTCATGCGACCCTAATTTAATACGTAGGTTACCATGCACAACCCAACCATTGAGTACAAACCACCTTCTGGCCTACTAGTAATCACTAATCCATCACATTTTTCGGCTTTTCATGAGCCATGCATGGATCCTCCCCTCCCTCTTTGAAAGGAAATGACCTTAATTCATCACGGCCATCCTCAACAAGATTCGGTGAAAGGTCTCCCACATTAAAGGTAGCATGCACTCCATGGTCTCGTCCCAGATAAACCTTATAAGTATTATCATTGACATGTGTCACCACTTTGTAAGGACCTTCAGCTCTTGGCATCAACTTTTGTTCTTCCTTTTGTTAGCAAAACGTTCTTTCCTCATATACGCCTTAACCACGTCACCATCTTGTAAGACACGTGGTTTCCTATGCATGTTGGAATTCTGTTTGTACACGTTATACACAGCTTCAATCTTCACACAAACTTGTTGGTGTAGTTACATCATGGCCTTCAAATTGTCATTTGCATCCTTGTGAACCAATTCACCATTTGGAAATGGAATGAAATATAAAGGCTTGTAAGGATTTACACCATACACCACTTACGTAGGCTTATAAGGACCTTCAGCTTTTGGCATCAACTTTTGTTTGGAAAACGTTCTTTCCTCATATGCACCAACACCAAATCACCATCTTGAAAGACACGAGGTTTCCTATACATGTTGGAATTCTGTTTGTACACGTCAATCACGGCTTCAATCTTCACACTAGCTTTGTTGGTGTAGTTTTGTCATGGCCTTCAACTTGTCATTAGCATCCTTGTGAACCAATTCATCGTTTGGAAATGGAATAATATACAAAGGCTCGTAAGGATTCACACCATACACCACTTACAAAGCCTTGTAAGGACCTTCAGCTCTTGGCATCAACTCTTGTTCAAAGTGAACAAAGGTTAGTTTGATTAAAATTTCATCTATCTCTTTTTTCCATGAATAATTGGCTTATATGAACCCTTTATAACAAAGTTGGTGGTTACTAGCCACCCAACCAACAACTCAGTAAAACTAATAATGGAAATTAAAGAAACTCATGAAACCACACAAAAAAACGTCTGACACACTGATGAATGAAAAAAGTGTCCATGCTCCATTAAGGAGCAAAAAGAAGCATTAAAGTGTAATCCAAATCCACCAAAGAGTATCAACAATGGCTAGAAGGCTTGACGAAGCAAAAAAGTAACAGTTTTGAGCACTTATTAAGCCTTTAAAATGTTGCCCTAGCCTTCATGCGACCCTAATTTAATACGTAGGTTACCATGCACAACCCAACCATTGAGTACAAACCACCTTCTGGCCTACTAGTAATCACTAATCCATCACATTTTTCGGCTTTTCATGAGCCATGCGTGGATCCTCCCCTCCCTCTTTGAAAGGAAATGACCTTAATTCATCACGGCCATCCTCAACAAGATACGGTGAAAGGTCTCCCACATTAAAGGTAGCATGCACTCCATGGTCTCGTCCCAGATCAACCTTATAAGTATTATCATTGACATGTGTCACCACTTTGTAAGGACCTTCAGCTCTTGGCATCAACTTTTGTTCTTCCTTTTGTTAGCAAAACGTTCTTTCCTCATATGCGCCTTAACCACGTCACCATCTTGTAAGACACGTGGTTTCCTATGCATGAAGGAATTCTGTTTGTACACGTTATACACAGCTTCAATCTTCACACAAACTTGTTGGTGTAGTTACATCATGGCCTTCAAATTGTCATTTGCAACCTTGTGAACCAATTCACCATTTGGAAATGGAATGAAATATAAAGACTTGTAAGGATTTACACCATACACCACTTACGTAGGCTTATAAGGACCTTAAGCTTTTGGCATCAACTTTTGTTTGGAAAACGTTCTTTCCTCATATGCACCAACACCAAATCACCATCTTGAAAGACACGAGGTTTCCTATAAATGTTGGAATTCTGTTTGTACACGTCAATCACGGCTTCAATCTTCACACTAGCTTGTTGGTGTAGTTTCGTCATGGCCTTCAACTTGTCATTAGCATCCTTGTGAACCAATTCATCGTTTGGAAATGGAATAATATACAAAGGCTCGTAAGGATTCACACCATACACCACTTACAAAGCCTTGTAAGGACCTTCAGCTCTTGGCATCAACTCTTGTTCAAAGTGAACAAAGGTTAGTTTGATTAAAATTTCATCTATCTCTTTTTTCCATGCATAATTGGCTTATATGAAGCCTTTATAACAAAGTTGGTGGTTACTAGCCACCCAACCAACAACTCAGTAAAACTAATAATGGAAATTAAAGAAACTCATGAAACCACACAAAAAAACGTCTGACACACTGATGAATGAAAAAAGTGTCCATGCTCCATTAAGGAGCAAAAAGAAGCATTAAAGTGTAATCCAAATCCACCAAAGAGTATCAACAATGGCTAGAAGGCTTGAGGAAGCAAAAAGTAACAGTTTTGAGCACTTTTTAAGCCTTTAAAATGTTGCCCTAGCCTTCATGCGACCCTAATTTAATACGTAGGTTACCATGCACAACCCAACCATTGAGTACAAACCACCTTCTGGCCTACTAGTAATCACTAATCCATCACATTTGTCGGCTTTTCATGAGCCATGCATGGATCCTCCCCAACCTCTTTGAAAGGAAATGACCTTAATTCATCACGGCCATCCTCAACAAGATACGGTGAAAGGTCTCCCACATTAAAGGTAGCATGCACTCCATGGTCTCGTCCCAGATCAACCTTATAAGTATTATCATTGACATGTGTCACCACTTTGTAAGGACCTTCAGCTCTTGGCATCAACTTTTGTTCTTCCTTTTGTTAGCAAAACGTTCTTTCCTCATATGCGCCTTAACCACGTCACCATCTTGTAAGACACGTGGTTTCCTATGCATGTTGGAATTCTGTTTGTACACGTTATACACAGCTTCAATCTTCACACAAACTTGTTGGTGTAGTTACATCATGGCCTTCAAATTGTCATTTGCATCCTTGTGAACCAATTCACCATTTGGAAATGGAATGAAATATAAAGGCTTGTAAGGATTTACACCATACACCACTTACGTAGGCTTATAAGGACCTTCAGCTTTTGGCATCAACTTTGGTTTGGAAAACGTTCTTTCCTCATATGCACCAACACCAAATCACCATCTTGAAAGACACGAGGTTTCCTATACATGTTGGAATTCTGTTTGTACACGTCAATCACGGCTTCAATCTTCACACTAGCTTGTTGGTGTAGTTTCGTCATGGCCTTCAACTTGTCATTAGCATCCTTGTGAACCAATTCATCGTTTGGAAATGGAATAATATACAAAGGCTCGTAAGGATTCACACCATACACCACTTACAAAGCCTTGTAAGGACCTTCAGCTCTTGGCATCAACTCTTGTTCAAAGTGAACAAAGGTTAGTTTGATTAAAATTTCATCTATCTCTTTTTTCCATGCATAATTGGCTTATATGAAGCCTTTATAACAAAGTTGGTGGTTACTAGCCACCCAACCAACAACTCAGTAAAACTAATAATGGAAATTAAAGAAACTCATGAAACCACACAAAAAAACGTCTGACACACTGATGAATGAAAAAAGTGTCCATGCTCCATTAAGGAGCAAAAAGAAGCATTAAAGTGTAATCCAAATCCACCAAAGAGTATCAACAATGGCTAGAAGGCTTGAGGAAGCAAAAAGTAACAGTTTTGAGCACTTATTAAGCCTTTAAAATGTTGCCCTAGCCTTCATGCGACCCTAGTTTAATACGTAGGTTACCATGCACAACCCAACCATTGAGTACAAACCACCTTCTGGCCTACTAGTAATCACTAATCCATCACATTTTTCGGCTTTTCATGAGCCATGCATGGATCCTCCCCTCCCTCTTTGAAAGGAAATGACCTTAATTCATCACGGCCATCCTCAACAAGATACGGTGAAAGGTCTCCAACATTAAAGGTAGCATGCACTCCATGGTCTCGTCCCAGATCAACCTTATAAGTATTATCATTGACATGTGTCACCACTTTGTAAGGACCTTCAGCTCTTGGCATCAACTTTTGTTCTTCCTTTTGTTAGCAAAACGTTCTTTCCTCATATGCGCCTTAACCACGTCACCATCTTGTAAGACACGTGGTTTCCTATGCATGAAGGAATTCTGTTTGTACACGTTATACACAGCTTCAATCTTCACACAAACTTGTTGGTGTAGTTACATCATGGCCTTCAAATTGTCATTTGCATCCTTGTGAACCAATTCACCATTTGGAAATGGAATGAAATATAAAGGCTTGTAAGGATTTACACCATACACCACTTACGTAGGCTTATAAGGACCTTCAGCTTTTGGCATCAACTTTTGTTTGGAAAACGTTCTTTCCTCATATGCACCAACACCAAATCACCATCTTGAAAGACACGAGGTTTCCTATAAATGTTGGAATTCTGTTTGTACACGTCAATCACGGCTTCAATCTTCACACTAGCTTGTTGGTGTAGTTTCGTCATGGCCTTCAACTTGTCATTAGCATCCTTGTGAACCAATTCATCGTTTGGAAATGGAATAATATACAAAGGCTCGTAAGGATTCACACCATACACCACTTACAAAGCCTTGTAAGGACCTTCAGCTCTTGGCATCAACTCTTGTTCAAAGTGAACAAAGGTTAGTTTGATTAAAATTTCATCTATTTCTTTTTTCCATGCATAATTGGCTTATATGAAGCCTTTATAACAAAGTTGGTGGTTACTAGCCACCCAACCAACAACTCAGTAAAACTAATAATGGAAATTAAAGAAACTCATGAAACCACACAAAAAAACGTCTGACACACTGATGAATGAAAAAAGTGTCCATGCTCCACTAAGGAGCAAAAAGAAGCATTAAAGTGTAATCCAAATCCACCAAAGAGTATCAACAATGGCTAGAAGGCTTGAGGAAGCAAAAAGTAACAGTTTTGAGCACTTTTTAAGCCTTTAAAATGTTGCCCTAGCCTTCATGCGACCCTAATTTAATACGTAAGTTACCATGCACAACCCAACCATTGAGTACAAACCACCTTCTGGCCTACTAGTAATCACTAATCCATCACATTTGTCGGCTTTTCATGAGCCATGCATGGATCCTCCCCAACCTCTTTGAAAGGAAATGACCTTAATTCATCACGGCCATCCTCAACAAGATACGGTGAAAGGTCTCCCACATTAAAGGTAGCATGCACTCCATGGTCTCGTCCCAGATCAACCTTATAAGTATTATCATTGACATGTGTCACCACTTTGTAAGGACCTTCAGCTCTTGGCATCAACTTTTGTTCTTCCTTTTGTTAGCAAAACGTTCTTTCCTCATATGCGCCTTAACCACGTCACCATCTTGTAAGACACGTGGTTTCCTATGCATGTTGGAATTCTGTTTGTACACGTTATACACAGCTTCAATCTTCACACAAACTTGTTGGTGTAGTTACATCATGGCCTTCAAATTGTCATTTGCATCCTTGTGAACCAATTCACCATTTGGAAATGGAATGAAATATAAAGGCTTGTAAGGATTTACACCATACACCACTTACGTAGGCTTATAAGGACCTTCAGCTTTTGGCATCAACTTTGGTTTGGAAAACGTTCTTTCCTCATATGCACCAACACCAAATCACCATCTTGAAAGACACGAGGTTTCCTATACATGTTGGAATTCTGTTTGTACACGTCAATCACGGCTTCAATCTTCACACTAGCTTGTTGGTGTAGTTTCGTCATGGCCTTCAACTTGTCATTAGCATCCTTGTGAACCAATTCATCGTTTGGAAATGGAATAATATACAAAGGCTCGTAAGGATTCACACCATACACCACTTACAAAGCCTTGTAAGGACCTTCAGCTCTTGGCATCAACTCTTGTTCAAAGTGAACAAAGGTTAGTTTGATTAAAATTTCATCTATCTCTTTTTTCCATGCATAATTGGCTTATATGAAGCCTTTATAACAAAGTTGGTGGTTACTAGCCACCCAACCAACAACTCAGTAAAACTAATAATGGAAATTAAAGAAACTCATGAAACCACACAAAAAAACGTCTGACACACTGATGAATGAAAAAAGTGTCCGTGCTCCATTAAGGAGCAAAAAGAAGCATTAAAGTGTAATCCAAATCCACCAAAGAGTATCAACAATGGCTAGAAGGCTTGAGGAAGCAAAAAGTAACAGTTTTGAGCACTTATTAAGCCTTTAAAATGTTGCCCTAGCCTTCATGCGACCCTAGTTTAATACGTAGGTTACCATGCACAACCCCACCATTGAGTACAAACCACCTTCTGGCCTACTAGTAATCACTAATCCATCACATTTTTCGGCTTTTCATGAGCCATGCATGGATCCTCCCCTCCCTCTTTGAAAGGAAATGACCTTAATTCATCACGGCCATCCTCAACAAGATACGGTGAAAGGTCTCCAACATTAAAGGTAGCATGCACTCCATGGTCTCGTCCCAGATCAACCTTATAAGTATTATCATTGACATGTGTCACCACTTTGTAAGGACCTTCAGCTCTTGGCATCAACTTTTGTTCTTCCTTTTGTTAGCAAAACGTTCTTTCCTCATATGCACCTAAACCACGTCACCATCTTGTAAGACACGTGGTTTCCTATGCATGTTGGAATTCTGTTTGTACACGTCATACACAGCTTCAATCTTCACACAAACTTGCTGGTGTAGTTACATCATGGCCTTCAAATTGTCATTTGCATCCTTGTGAACCAATTCACCATTTGGAAAAGGAATGAAATACAAAGGCTTGTAAGGATTCACACCATACACCACTTACGTAGGCTTATAAGGACCTTCAGCTTTTGGCATCAACTTTTGTTTGGAAAACGTTCTTTCCTCATATGCACCAACACCAAATCACCATCTTGAAAGACACGAGGTTTCCTATACATGTTGGAATTCTGTTTGTACACGTCAATCACGGCTTCAATCTTCACACTAGCTTGTTGGTGTAGTTTCGTCATGGCCTTCAACTTGTCATTAGTATCCTTGTGAACCAATTAATCGTTTGGAAATGAAATAATATACAAAGGCTCGTAAGGATTCACACCATACACCACTTACAAAGGCTTGTAAGGACCTTCAGCTCTTGGCATCAACTCTTGTTCAAAGTGAACAAAGGTTAGTTTGATTAAAATTTCATCTATCTCTTTTTTCCATGCATAATTGGCTTATATGAAGCCTTTATAACAAAGTTGGTGGTTACTAGCCACCCAACCAACAACTCAGTAAAACTAATAATGGAAATTAAAGAAACTCATGAAACCACACAAAAAAAACGTCTGACACACTGATGAATGAAAAAAGTGGCCATGCTCCATTAAGGAGCAAAAAGAAGCATTAAAGTGTAATCCAAATCCACCAAAGAGTATCAACAATGGCTAGAAGGCTTGAGGAAGCAAAAAGTAACAGTTTTGAGCACTTATTAAGCCTTTAAAATGTTGCCCTAGCCTTCATGCGACCCTAATTTAATACGTAGGTTACCATGCACAACCCAACCATTAAGTACAAACCACCTTCTGGCCTACTAGTAATCACTAATCCATCACATTTTTCGGCTTTTCATGAACCATGCATGGATCCTCCCCTCCCTCTTTGAAAGGAAATGACCTTAATTCATCACGGCCATCCTCAACAAGATACGGTGAAAGGTCTCCCACATTAAAGGTAGCATGCACTCCATGGTCTCGTCCCAGATCAACCTTATAAGTATTATCATTGACATGTGTCACCACTTTGTAAGGACCTTCAGCTCTTGGCATCAACTTTTGTTCTTCCTTTTGTTAGCAAAACGTTCTTTCCTCATATGCGCCTTAACCACGTCACCATCTTGTAAGACACGTGGTTTCCTATGCATGAAGGAATTCTGTTTGTACACGTTATACACAGCTTCAATCTTCACACAAACTTGTTGGTGTAGTTACATCATGGCCTTCAAATTGTCATTTGCATCCTTGTGAACCAATTCACCATTTGGAAATGGAATGAAATATAAAGGCTTGTAAGGATTTACACCATACACCACTTACGTAGGCTTATAAGGACCTTCAGCTTTTGGCATCAACTTTTGTTTGGAAAACGTTCTTTCCTCATATGCACCAACACCAAATCACCATCTTGAAAGACACGAGGTTTCCTATAAATGTTGGAATTCTGTTTGTACACGTCAATCACGGCTTCAATCTTCACACTAGCTTGTTGGTGTAGTTTCGTCATGGCCTTCAACTTGTCATTAGCATCCTTGTGAACCAATTCATCGTTTGGAAATGGAATAATATACAAAGGCTCGTAAGGATTCACACCATACACCACTTACAAAGCCTTGTAAGGACCTTCAGCTCTTGGCATCAACTCTTGTTCAAAGTGAACAAAGGTTAGTTTGATTAAAATTTCATCTATCTCTTTTTTCCATGCATAATTGGCTTATATGAAGCCTTTATAACAAAGTTGGTGGTTACTAGCCACCCAACCAACAACTCAGTAAAACTAATAATGGAAATTAAAGAAACTCATGAAACCACACAAAAAAACGTCTGACACACTGATGAATGAAAAAAGTGTCCATGCTCCATTAAGGAGCAAAAAGAAGCATTAAAGTGTAATCCAAATCCACCAAAGAGTATCAACAATGGCTAGAAGGCTTGAGGAAGCAAAAAGTAACAGTTTTGAGCACTTATTAAGCCTTTAAAATGTTGCCCTAGCCTTCATGCGACCCTAATTTAATACGTAGGTTACCATGCACAACCCAACCATTGAGTACAAACCACCTTCTGGCCTACTAGTAATCACTAATCCATCACATTTTTCGGCTTTTCATGAGCCATGCATGGATCCTCCCCTCCCTCTTTGAAAGGAAATGACCTTAATTCATCACGGCCATCCTCAACAAGATACGGTGAAAGGTCTCCAACATTAAAGGTAGCATGCACTCCATGGTCTCGTCCCAGATCAACCTTATAAGTATTATCATTGACATGTGTCACCACTTTGTAAGGACCTTCAGCTCTTGGCATCAACTTTTGTTCTTCCTTTTGTTAGCAAAACGTTCTTTCCTCATATGCACCTAAACCACGTCACCATCTTGTAAGACACGTGGTTTCCTATGCATGTTGGAATTCTGTTTGTACACGTCATACACAGCTTCAATCTTCACACAAACTTGCTGGTGTAGTTACATCATGGCCTTCAAATTGTCATTTGCATCCTTGTGAACCAATTCACCATTTGGAAAAGGAATGAAATACAAAGGCTTGTAAGGATTCACACCATACACCACTTACGTAGGCTTATAAGGACCTTCAGCTTTTGGCATCAACTTTTGTTTGGAAAACGTTCTTTCCTCATATGCACCAACACCAAATCACCATCTTGAAAGACACGAGGTTTCCTATACATGTTGGAATTCTGTTTGTACACGTCAATCACGGCTTCAATCTTCACACTAGCTTGTTGGTGTAGTTTCGTCATGGCCTTCAACTTGTCATTAGTATCCTTGTGAACCAATTAATCGTTTGGAAATGAAATAATATACAAAGGCTCGTAAGGATTCACACCATACACCACTTACAAAGGCTTGTAAGGACCTTCAGCTCTTGGCATCAACTCTTGTTCAAAGTGAACAAAGGTTAGTTTGATTAAAATTTCATCTATCTCTTTTTTCCATGCATAATTGGCTTATATGAAGCCTTTATAACAAAGTTGGTGGTTACTAGCCACCCAACCAACAACTCAGTAAAACTAATAATGGAAATTAAAGAAACTCATGAAACCACACAAAAAAAACGTCTGACACACTGATGAATGAAAAAAGTGTCCATGCTCCATTAAGGAGCAAAAAGAAGCATTAAAGTGTAATCCAAATCCACCAAAGAGTATCAACAATGGCTAGAAGGCTTGAGGAAGCAAAAAGTAACAGTTTTGAGCACTTATTAAGCCTTTAAAATGTTGCCCTAGCCTTCATGCGACCCTAATTTAATACGTAGGTTACCATGCACAACCCAACCATTAAGTACAAACCACCTTCTGGCCTACTAGTAATCACTAATCCATCACATTTTTCGGCTTTTCATGAACCATGCATGGATCCTCCCCTCCCTCTTTGAAAGGAAATGACCTTAATTCATCACGGCCATCCTCAACAAGATACGGTGAAAGGTCTCCCACATTAAAGGTAGCATGCACTCCATGGTCTCGTCCCAGATCAACCTTATAAGTATTATCATTGACATGTGTCACCACTTTGTAAGGACCTTCAGCTCTTGGCATCAACTTTTGTTCTTCCTTTTGTTAGCAAAACGTTCTTTCCTCATATGCGCCTTAACCACGTCACCATCTTGTAAGACACGTGGTTTCCTATGCATGAAGGAATTCTGTTTGTACACGTTATACACAGCTTCAATCTTCACACAAACTTGTTGGTGTAGTTACATCATGGCCTTCAAATTGTCATTTGCATCCTTGTGAACCAATTCACCATTTGGAAATGGAATGAAATATAAAGGCTTGTAAGGATTTACACCATACACCACTTACGTAGGCTTATAAGGACCTTCAGCTTTTGGCATCAACTTTTGTTTGGAAAACGTTCTTTCCTCATATGCACCAACACCAAATCACCATCTTGAAAGACACGAGGTTTCCTATAAATGTTGGAATTCTGTTTGTACACGTCAATCACGGCTTCAATCTTCACACTAGCTTGTTGGTGTAGTTTCGTCATGGCCTTCAACTTGTCATTAGCATCCTTGTGAACCAATTCATCGTTTGGAAATGGAATAATATACAAAGGCTCGTAAGGATTCACACCATACACCACTTACAAAGCCTTGTAAGGACCTTCAGCTCTTGGCATCAACTCTTGTTCAAAGTGAAAAAAGGTTAGTTTGATTAAAATTTCATCTATCTCTTTTTTCCATGCATAATTGGCTTATATGAAGCCTTTATAACAAAGTTGGTGGTTACTAGCCACCCAACCAACAACTCAGTAAAACTAATAATGGAAATTAAAGAAACTCATGAAACCACACAAAAAAACGTCTGACACACTGATGAATGAAAAAAGTGTCCATGCTCCATTAAGGAGCAAAAAGAAGCATTAAAGTGTAATCCAAATCCACCAAAGAGTATCAACAATGGCTAGAAGGCTTGAGGAAGCAAAAAGTAACAGTTTTGAGCACTTTTTAAGCCTTTAAAATGTTGCCCTAGCCTTCATGCGACCCTAATTTAATACGTAGGTTACCATGCACAACCCAACCATTGAGTACAAACCACCTTCTGGCCTACTAGTAATCACTAATCCATCACATTTTTCGGCTTTTCATGAGCCATGCATGGATCCTCCCCTCCCTCTTTGAAAGGAAATGACCTTAATTCATCACGGCCATCCTCAACAAGATACGGTGAAAGGTCTCCAACATTAAAGGTAGCATGCACTCCATGGTCTCGTCCCAGATCAACCTTATAAGTATTATCATTGACATGTGTCACCACTTTGTAAGGACCTTCAGCTCTTGGCATCAACTTTTGTTCTTCCTTTTGTTAGCAAAACGTTCTTTCCTCATATGCACCTAAACCACGTCACCATCTTGTAAGACACGTGGTTTCCTATGCATGTTGGAATTCTGTTTGTACACGTTATACACAGCTTCAATCTTCACACAAACTTGCTGGTGTAGTTACATCATGGCCTTCAAATTGTCATTTGCATCCTTGTGAACCAATTCACCATTTGGAAATGGAATGAAATACAAAGGCTTGTAAGGATTCACACCATACACCACTTACGTAGGCTTATAAGGACCTTCAGCTTTTGGCATCAACTTTGGTTTGGAAAACGTTCTTTCCTCATATGCACCAACACCAAATCACCATCTTGAAAGACACGAGGTTTCCTATACATGTTGGAATTCTGTTTGTACACGTCAATCACGGCTTCAATCTTCACACTAGCTTGTTGGTGTAGTTTCGTCATGGCCTTCAACTTGACATTAGCATCCTTGTGAACCAATTCATCATTTGGAAATGGAATAATATACAAAGGCTCGTAAGGATTCACACCATACACCACTTACAAAGCCTTGTAAGGACCTTCAGCTCTTGGCATCAACTCTTGTTCAAAGTGAACAAAGGTTAGTTTGATTAAAATTTCATCTATCTCTTTTTTCCATGCATAATTGGCTTATATGAAGCCTTTATAACAAAGTTGGTGGTTACTAGCCACCCAACCAACAACTCAGTAAAACTAATAATGGAAATTAAAGAAACTCATGAAACCACACAAAAAAACGTCTGACACACTGATGAATGAAAAAAGTGTCCATGCTCCATTAAGGAGCAAAAAGAAGCATTAAAGTGTAATCCAAATCCACCAAAGAGTATCAACAATGGCTAGAAGGCTTGAGGAAGCAAAAAGTAACAGTTTTGAGCACTTATTAAGCCTTTAAAATGTTGCCCTAGCCTTCATGCGACCCTAGTTTAATACGTAGGTTACCATGCACAACCCAACCATTGAGTACAAACCACCTTCTGGCCTACTAGTAATCACTAATCCATCACATTTTTCGGCTTTTCATGAGCCATGCATGGATCCTCCCCTCCCTCTTTGAAAGGAAATGACCTTAATTCATCACGGCCATCCTCAACAAGATACGGTGAAAGGTCTCCCACATTAAAGGTAGCATGCACTCCATGGTCTCGTCCCAGATCAACCTTATAAGTATTATCATTGACATGTGTCACCACTTTGTAAGGACCTTCAGCTCTTGGCATCAACTTTTGTTCTTCCTTTTGTTAGCAAAACGTTCTTTCCTCATATGCGCCTTAACCACGTCACCATCTTGTAAGACACGTGGTTTCCTATGCATGAAGGAATTCTGTTTGTACACGTTATACACAGCTTCAATCTTCACACAAACTTGTTGGTGTAGTTACATCATGGCCTTCAAATTGTCATTTGCATCCTTGTGAACCAATTCACCATTTGGAAATGGAATGAAATATAAAGGCTTGTAAGGATTTACACCATACACCACTTACGTAGGCTTATAAGGACCTTCAGCTTTTGGCATCAACTTTTGTTTGGAAAACGTTCTTTCCTCATATGCACCAACACCAAATCACCATCTTGAAAGACACGAGGTTTCCTATAAATGTTGGAATTCTGTTTGTACACGTCAATCACGGCTTCAATCTTCACACTAGCTTGTTGGTGTAGTTTCGTCATGGCCTTCAACTTGTCATTAGCATCCTTGTGAACCAATTCATCGTTTGGAAATGGAATAATATACAAAGGCTCGTAAGGATTCACACCATACACCACTTACAAAGCCTTGTAAGGACCTTCAGCTCTTGGCATCAACTCTTGTTCAAAGTGAAAAAAGGTTAGTTTGATTAAAATTTCATCTATCTCTTTTTTCCATGCATAATTGGCTTATATGAAGCCTTTATAACAAAGTTGGTGGTTACTAGCCACCCAACCAACAACTCAGTAAAACTAATAATGGAAATTAAAGAAACTCATGAAACCACACAAAAAAACGTCTGACACACTGATGAATGAAAAAAGTGTCCATGCTCCATTAAGGAGCAAAAAGAAGCATTAAAGTGTAATCCAAATCCACCAAAGAGTATCAACAATGGCTAGAAGGCTTGAGGAAGCAAAAAGTAACAGTTTTGAGCGCTTTTTAAGCCTTTAAAATGTTGCCCTAGCCTTCATGCGACCCTAATTTAATACGTAGGTTACCATGCACAACCCAACCATTGAGTACAAACCACCTTCTGGCCTACTAGTAATCACTAATCCATCACATTTTTCGGCTTTTCATGAGCCATGCATGGATCCTCCCCTCCCTCTTTGAAAGGAAATGACCTTAATTCATCACGGCCATCCTCAACAAGATACGGTGAAAGGTCTCCAACATTAAAGGTAGCATGCACTCCATGGTCTCGTCCCAGATCAACCTTATAAGTATTATCATTTACATGTGTCACCACTTTGTAAGGACCTTCAGCTCTTGGCATCAACTTTTGTTCTTCCTTTTGTTAGCAAAACGTTCTTTCCTCACATACGCCTTAACCACGTCACCATCTTGTAAGACACGTGGTTTCCTATGCATGTTGGAATTCTGTTTGTACACGTCATACACAGCTTCAATCTTCACACAAACTTGTTGGTGTAGTTACATCATGGCCTTCAAATTGTCATTTGCATCCTTGTGAACCAATTCACCATTTGGAAATGGAATGAAATATAAAGGCTTGTAAGGATTTACACCATACACCACTTACGTAGGCTTATAAGGACCTTCAGCTTTTGGCATCAACTTTTGTTTGGAAAACGTTCTTTCCTCATATGCACCAACACCAAATCACCATCTTGAAAGACACGAGGTTTCCTATACATGTTGGAATTCTGTTTGTACACGTCAATCACGGCTTCAATCTTCACACTAGCTTGTTGGTGTAGTTTCGTCATGGCCTTCAACTTGTCATTAGCATCCTTGTGAACCAATTCATCGTTTGGAAATGGAATAATATACAAAGGCTCGTAAGGATTCACACCATACACCACTTACAAAGCCTTGTAAGGACCTTCAGCTCTTGGCATCAACTCTTGTTCAAAGTGAACAAAGGTTAGTTTGATTAAAATTTCATCTATCTCTTTTTTCCATGCATAATTGGCTTATATGAAGCCTTTATAACAAAGTTGGTGGTTACAAGCCACCCAACCAACAACTCAGTAAAACTAATAATGGAAATTAAAGAAACTCATGAAACCACACAAAAAAACGTCTGACACACTGATGAATGAAAAAAGTGTCCATGCTCCATTAAGGAGCAAAAAGAAGCATTAAAGTGTAATCCAAATCCACCAAAGAGTATCAACAATGGCTAGAAGGCTTGAGGAAGCAAAAAGTAACAGTTTTGAGCACTTATTAAGCCTTTAAAATGTTGCCCTAGCCTTCATGCGACCCTAATTTAATACGTAGGTTACCATGCACAACCCAACCATTGAGTACAAACCACCTTCTGGCCTACTAGTAATCACTAATCCATCACATTTTTCGGCTTTTCATGAGCCATGCATGGATCCTCCCCTCCCTCTTTGAAAGGAAATGACCTTAATTCATCACGGCCATCCTCAACAAGATACGGTGAAAGGTCTCCCACATTAAAGGTAGCATGCACTCCATGGTCTCGTCCCAGATCAACCTTATAAGTATTATCATTGACATGTGTCACCACTTTGTAAGGACCTTCAGCTCTTGGCATCAACTTTTGTTCTTCCTTTTGTTAGTAAAACGTTCTTTCCTCATATGCGCCTTAACCACGTCACCATCTTGTAAGACACGTGGTTTCCTATGCATGTTGGAATTCTGTTTGTACACGTCATACACAGCTTCAATCTTCACACAAACTTGCTGGTGTAGTTACATCATGGCCTTCAAATTGTCATTTGCATCCTTGTGAACCAATTCACCATTTGGAAATGGAATGAAATACAAAGGCTTGTAAGGATTCACACCATACACCACTTACGTAGGCTTATAAGGACCTTCAGCTTTTGGCATCAACTTTTGTTTGGAAAACGTTCTTTCCTCATATGCACCAACACCAAATCACCATCTTGAAAGACACGAGGTTTCCTATACATGTTGGAATTCTGTTTGTACACGTCAATCACGGCTTCAATCTTCACACTAGCTTGTTGGTGTAGTTTCGTCATGGCCTTCAACTTGTCATTAGCATCCTTGTGAACCAATTCATCGTTTGGAAATGGAATAATATACAAAGGCTCGTAACGATTCACACCATACACCACTTACAAAGCCTTGTAAGGACCTTCAGCTCTTGGCATCAACTCTTGTTCAAAGTGAACAAAGGTTAGTTTGATTAAAATTTCATCTATCTCTTTTTTCCATGCATAATTGGCTTATATGAAGCCTTTATAACAAAGTTGGTGGTTACTAGCCACCCAACCAACAACTCAGTAAAACTAATAATGGAAATTAATGAAACTCATGAAACCACACAAAAAAACGTCTGACACACTGATGAATGAAAAAAGTGTCCATGCTCCATTAAGGAGCAAAAAGAAGCATTAAAGTGTAATCCAAATCCACCAAAGAGTATCAACAATGGCTAGAAGGCTTGAGGAAGCAAAAAGTAACAGTTTTGAGCGCTTATTAAGCCTTTAAAATGTTGCCCTAGCCTTCATGCGACCCTAATTTAATACGTAGGTTACCATGCACAACCCAACCATTGAGTACAAACCACCTTCTGGCCTACTAGTAATCACTAATCCATCACATTTTTCGGCTTTTCATGAGCCATGCATGGATCCTCCCCTCCCTCTTTGAAAGGAAATGACCTTAATTCATCACGGCCATCCTCAACAAGATACGGTGAAAGGTCTCCAACATTAAAGGTAGCATGCACTCCATGGTCTCGTCCCAGATCAACCTTATAAGTATTATCATTGACATGTGTCACCACTTTGTAAGGACCTTCAGCTCTTGGCATCAACTTTTGTTCTTCCTTTTGTTAGCAAAACGTTCTTTCCTCACATACGCCTTAACCACGTCACCATCTTGTAAGACACGTGGTTTCCTATGCATGTTGGAATTCTGTTTGTACACGTCATACACAGCTTCAATCTTCACACAAACTTGTTGGTGTAGTTACATCATGGCCTTCAAATTGTCATTTGCATCCTTGTGAACCAATTCACCATTTGGAAATGGAATGAAATATAAAGGCTTGTAAGGATTTACACCATACACCACTTACGTAGGCTTATAAGGACCTTCAGCTTTTGGCATCAACTTTTGTTTGGAAAACGTTCTTTCCTCATATGCACCAACACCAAATCACCATCTTGAAAGACACGAGGTTTCCTATACATGTTGGAATTCTGTTTGTACACGTCAATCACGGCTTCAATCTTCACACTAGCTTGTTGGTGTAGTTTCGTCATGGCCTTCAACTTGTCATTAGCATCCTTGTGAACCAATTCATCGTTTGGAAATGGAATAATATACAAAGGCTCGTAAGGATTCACACCATACACCACTTACAAAGCCTTGTAAGGACCTTCAGCTCTTGGCATCAACTCTTGTTCAAAGTGAACAAAGGTTAGTTTGATTAAAATTTCATCTATCTCTTTTTTCCATGCATAATTGGCTTATATGAAGCCTTTATAACAAAGTTGGTGGTTACTAGCCACCCAACCAACAACTCAGTAAAACTAATAATGGAAATTAAAGAAACTCATGAAACCACACAAAAAAACGTCTGACACACTGATGAATGAAAAAAGTGTCCATGCTCCATTAAGGAGCAAAAAGAAGCATTAAAGTGTAATCCAAATCCACCAAAGAGTATCAACAATGGTTAGAAGGCTTGAGGAAGCAAAAAGTAACAGTTTTGAGCGCTTATTAAGCCTTTAAAATGTTGCCCTAGCCTTCATGCGACCCTAATTTAATACGTAGGTTACCATGCACAACCCAACCATTGAGTACAAACCACCTTCTGGCCTACTAGTAATCACTAATCCATCACATTTTTCGGCTTTTCATGAGCCATGCATGGATCCTCCCCTCCCTCTTTGAAAGGAAATGACCTTAATTCATCACGGCCATCCTCAACAAGATACGGTGAAAGGTCTCCAACATTAAAGGTAGCATGCACTCCATGGTCTCGTCCCAGATCAACCTTATAAGTATTATCATTGACATGTGTCACCACTTTGTAAGGACCTTCAGCTCTTGGCATCAACTTTTGTTCTTCCTTTTGTTAGCAAAACGTTCTTTCCTCACATACGCCTTAACCACGTCACCATCTTGTAAGACACGTGGTTTCCTATGCATGTTGGAATTCTGTTTGTACACGTCATACACAGCTTCAATCTTCACACAAACTTGTTGGTGTAGTTACATCATGGCCTTCAAATTGTCATTTGCATCCTTGTGAACCAATTCACCATTTGGAAATGGAATGAAATATAAAGGCTTGTAAGGATTCACACCATACACCACTTACGTAGGCTTATAAGGACCTTCAGCTTTTGGCATCAACTTTTGTTTGGAAAACGTTCTTTCCTCATATGCACCAACACCAAATCACCATCTTGAAAGACACGAGGTTTCCTATACATGTTGGAATTCTGTTTGTACACGTCAATCACGGCTTCAATCTTCACACTAGCTTGTTGGTGTAGTTTCGTCATGGCCTTCAACTTGTCATTAGCATCCTTGTGAACCAATTCATCGTTTGGAAATGGAATAATATACAAAGGCTCGTAACGATTCACACCATACACCACTTACAAAGCCTTGTAAGGACCTTCAGCTCTTGGCATCAACTCTTGTTCAAAGTGAACAAAGGTTAGTTTGATTAAAATTTCATCTATCTCTTTTTTCCATGCATAATTGGCTTATATGAAGCCTTTATAACAAAGTTGGTGGTTACTAGCCACCCAACCAACAACTCAGTAAAACTAATAATGGAAATTAATGAAACTCATGAAACCACACAAAAAAACGTCTGACACACTGATGAATGAAAAAAGTGTCCATGCTCCATTAAGGAGCAAAAAGAAGCATTAAAGTGTAATCCAAATCCACCAAAGAGTATCAACAATGGCTAGAAGGCTTGAGGAAGCAAAAAGTAACAGTTTTGAGCGCTTATTAAGCCTTTAAAATGTTGCCCTAGCCTTCATGCGACCCTAATTTAATACGTAGGTTACCATGCACAACCCAACCATTGAGTACAAACCACCTTCTGGCCTACTAGTAATCACTAATCCATCACATTTTTCGGCTTTTCATGAGCCATGCATGGATCCTCCCCTCCCTCTTTGAAAGGAAATGACCTTAATTCATCACGGCCATCCTCAACAAGATACTGTGAAAGGTCTCCAACATTAAAGGTAGCATGCACTCCATGGTCTCGTCCCAGATCAACCTTATAAGTATTATCATTGACATGTGTCACCACTTTGTAAGGACCTTCAGCTCTTGGCATCAACTTTTGTTCTTCCTTTTGTTAGCAAAACGTTCTTTCCTCACATACGCCTTAACCACGTCACCATCTTGTAAGACACGTGGTTTCCTATGCATGTTGGAATTCTGTTTGTACACGTCATACACAGCTTCAATCTTCACACAAACTTGTTGGTGTAGTTACATCATGGCCTTCAAATTGTCATTTGCATCCTTGTGAACCAATTCACCATTTGGAAATGGAATGAAATATAAAGGCTTGTAAGGATTTACACCATACACCACTTACGTAGGCTTATAAGGACCTTCAGCTTTTGGCATCAACTTTTGTTTGGAAAACGTTCTTTCCTCATATGCACCAACACCAAATCACCATCTTGAAAGACACGAGGTTTCCTATACATGTTGGAATTCTGTTTGTACACGTCAATCACGGCTTCAATCTTCACACTAGCTTGTTGGTGTAGTTTCGTCATGGCCTTCAACTTGTCATTAGCATCCTTGTGAACCAATTCATCGTTTGGAAATGGAATAATATACAAAGGCTCGTAAGGATTCACACCATACACCACTTACAAAGCCTTGTAAGGACCTTCAGCTCTTGGCATCAACTCTTGTTCAAAGTGAACAAAGGTTAGTTTGATTAAAATTTCATCTATCTCTTTTTTCCATGCATAATTGGCTTATATGAAGCCTTTATAACAAAGTTGGTGGTTACTAGCCACCCAACCAACAACTCAGTAAAACTAATAATGGAAATTAAAGAAACTCATGAAACCACACAAAAAAACGTCTGACACACTGATGAATGAAAAAAGTGTCCATGCTCCATTAAGGAGCAAAAAGAAGCATTAAAGTGTAATCCAAATCCACCAAAGAGTATCAACAATGGTTAGAAGGCTTGAGGAAGCAAAAAGTAACAGTTTTGAGCGCTTATTAAGCCTTTAAAATGTTGCCCTAGCCTTCATGCGACCCTAATTTAATACGTAGGTTACCATGCACAACCCAACCATTGAGTACAAACCACCTTCTGGCCTACTAGTAATCACTAATCCATCACATTTTTCGGCTTTTCATGAGCCATGCATGGATCCTCCCCTCCCTCTTTGAAAGGAAATGACCTTAATTCATCACGGCCATCCTCAACAAGATACGGTGAAAGGTCTCCAACATTAAAGGTAGCATGCACTCCATGGTCTCGTCCCAGATCAACCTTATAAGTATTATCATTGACATGTGTCACCACTTTGTAAGGACCTTCAGCTCTTGGCATCAACTTTTGTTCTTCCTTTTGTTAGCAAAACGTTCTTTCCTCACATACGCCTTAACCACGTCACCATCTTGTAAGACACGTGGTTTCCTATGCATGTTGGAATTCTGTTTGTACACGTCATACACAGCTTCAATCTTCACACAAACTTGTTGGTGTAGTTACATCATGGCCTTCAAATTGTCATTTGCATCCTTGTGAACCAATTCACCATTTGGAAATGGAATGAAATATAAAGGCTTGTAAGGATTTACACCATACACCACTTACGTAGGCTTATAAGGACCTTCAGCTTTTGGCATCAACTTTTGTTTGGAAAACGTTCTTTCCTCATATGCACCAACACCAAATCACCATCTTGAAAGACACGAGGTTTCCTATACATGTTGGAATTCTGTTTGTACACGTCAATCACGGCTTCAATCTTCACACTAGCTTGTTGGTGTAGTTTCGTCATGGCCTTCAACTTGTCATTAGCATCCTTGTGAACCAATTCATCGTTTGGAAATGGAATAATATACAAAGGCTCGTAAGGATTCACACCATACACCACTTACAAAGCCTTGTAAGGACCTTCAGCTCTTGGCATCAACTCTTGTTCAAAGTGAACAAAGGTTAGTTTGATTAAAATTTCATCTATCTCTTTTTTCCATGCATAATTGGCTTATATGAAGCCTTTATAACAAAGTTGGTGGTTACTAGCCACCCAACCAACAACTCAGTAAAACTAATAATGGAAATTAAAGAAACTCATGAAACCACACAAAAAAACGTCTGACACACTGATGAATGAAAAAAGTGTCCATGCTCCATTAAGGAGCAAAAAGAAGCATTAAAGTGTAATCCAAATCCACCAAAGAGTATCAACAATGGCTAGAAGGCTTGAGGAAGCAAAAAGTAACAGTTTTGAGCACTTATTAAGCCTTTAAAATGTTGCCCTAGCCTTCATGCGACCCTAATTTAATACGTAGGTTACCATGCACAACCCAACCATTGAGTACAAACCACCTTCTGGCCTACTAGTAATCACTAATCCATCACATTTTTCGGCTTTTCATGAGCCATGCATGGATCCTCCCCTCCCTCTTTGAAAGGAAATGACCTTAATTCATCACGGCCATCCTCAACAAGATACGGTGAAAGGTCTCCCACATTAAAGGTAGCATGCACTCCATGGTCTCGTCCCAGATCAACCTTATAAGTATTATCATTGACATGTGTCACCACTTTGTAAGGACCTTCAGCTCTTGGCATCAACTTTTATTCTTCCTTTTGTTAGCAAAACGTTCTCCCTCATATGCGCCTTAACCACGTCACCATCTTGTAAGACACGTGGTTTCCTATGCATGTTGGAATTCTGTTTGTACACGTTATACACAGCTTCAATCTTCACACAAACTTGTTGGTGTAGTTACATCATGGCCTTCAAATTGTCATTTGCATCCTTGTGAACCAATTCACCATTTGGAAATGGAATGAAATATAAAGGCTTGTAAGGATTTACACCATACACCACTTACGTAGGCTTATAAGGACCTTCAGCTTTTGGCATCAACTTTGGTTTGGAAAACGTTCTTTCCTCATATGCACCAACACCAAATCACCATCTTGAAAGACACGAGGTTTCCTATACATGTTGGAATTCTGTTTGTACACGTCAATCACGGCTTCAATCTTCACACTAGCTTGTTGGTGTAGTTTCGTCATGGCCTTCAACTTGTCATTAGCATCCTTGTGAACCAATTCATCATTTGGAAATGGAATAATATAAAAAGGCTCGTAAGGATTCACACCATACACCACTTACAAAGCCTTGTAAGGACCTTCAGCTCTTGGCATCAACTCTTGTTCAAAGTGAACAAAGGTTAGTTTGATTAAAATTTCATCTATCTCTTTTTTCCATGCATAATTGGCTTATATGAAGCCTTTATAACAAAGTTGGTGGTTACTAGCCACCCAACCAACAACTCAGTAAAACTAATAATGGAAATTAAAGAAACTCATGAAACCACACAAAAAAACGTCTGACACACTGATGAATGAAAAAAGTGTCCATGCTCCATTAAGGAGCAAAAAGAAGCATTAAAGTGTAATCCAAATCCACCAAAGAGTATCAACAATGGCTAGAAGGCTTGAGGAAGCAAAAAGTAACAGTTTTGAGCACTTATTAAGCCTTTAAAATGTTGCCCTAGCCTTCATGCGACCCTAGTTTAATACGTAGGTTACCATGCACAACCCAACCAATGAGTACAAACCACCTTCTGGCCTACTAGTAATCACTAATCCATCACATTTTTCGGCTTTTCATGAGCCATGCATGGATCCTCCCCTCCCTCTTTGAAAGGAAATGACCTTAATTCATCACGGCCATCCTCAACAAGATACGGTGAAAGGTCTCCAACATTAAAGGTAGCATGCACTCCATGGTCTCGTCCCAGATCAACCTTATAAGTATTATCATTGACATGTGTCACCACTTTGTAAGGACCTTCAGCTCTTGGCATCAACTTTTGTTCTTCCTTTTGTTAGCAAAACGTTCTTTCCTCATATACGCCTTAACCACGTCACCATCTTGTAAGACACGTGGTTTCCTATGCATGTTGGAATTCTGTTTGTACACGTCATACACAGCTTCAATCTTCACACAAACTTGCTGGTGTAGTTACATCATGGCCTTCAAATTGTCATTTGCATCCTTGTGAACCAATTCACCATTTGGAAAAGGAATGAAATACAAAGGCTTGTAAGGATTCACACCATACACCACTTACGTAGGCTTATAAGGACCTTCAGCTTTTGGCATCAACTTTTGTTTGGAAAACGTTCTTTCCTCATATGCACCAACACCAAATCACCATCTTGAAAGACACGAGGTTTCCTATACATGTTGGAATTCTGTTTGTACACGTCAATCACGGCTTCAATCTTCACACTAGCTTGTTGGTGTAGTTTCGTCATGGCCTTCAACTTGTCATTAGTATCCTTGTGAACCAATTAATCGTTTGGAAATGAAATAATATACAAAGGCTCGTAAGGATTCACACCATACACCACTTACAAAGGCTTGTAAGGACCTTCAGCTCTTGGCATCAACTCTTGTTCAAAGTGAACAAAGGTTAGTTTGATTAAAATTTCATCTATCTCTTTTTTCCATGCATAATTGGCTTATATGAAGCCTTTATAACAAAGTTGGTGGTTACTAGCCACCCAACCAACAACTCAGTAAAACTAATAATGGAAATTAAAGAAACTCATGAACCCCACACAAAAAAACGTCTGACACACTGATGAATGAAAAAAGTGTCCATGCTCCATTAAGGAGCAAAAAGAAGCATTAAAGTGTAATCCAAATCCACCAAAGAGTATCAACAATGGCGAGAAGGCTTGAGGAAGCAAAAAGTAACAGTTTTGAGCACTTATTAAGCCTTTAAAATGTTGCCCTAGCCTTCATGCAACCCTAATTTAATACGTAGGTTACCATGCACAACCCAACCATTGAGTACAAACCACCTTCTGGCCTACTAGTAATCACTAATCCGTCACATTTTTCGGCTTTTCATGAACCATGCATGGATCCTCCCCTCCCTCTTTGAAAGGAAATGACCTTAATTCATCACGGCCATCCTCAACAAGATACGGTGAAAGGTCTCCAACATTAAAGGTAGCATGCACTCCATGGTCTCGTCCCAGATCAACCTTATAAGTATTATCATTGACATGTGTCACCACTTTGTAAGGACCTTCAGCTCTTGGCATCAACTTTTGTTCTTCCTTTTGTTAGCAAGACGTTCTTTCCTCATATACGCCTTAACCACGTCACCATCTTGTAAGACACGTGGTTTCCTATGCATGTTGGAATTCTGTTTGTACACGTCATACACAGCTTCAATCTTCACACAAACTTGCTGGTGTAGTTACATCATGGCCTTCAAATTGTCATTTGCATCCTTGTGAACCAATTCACCATTTGGAAAAGGAATGAAATACAAAGGCTTGTAAGGATTCACACCATACACCACTTACGTAGGCTTATAAGGACCTTCAGCTTTTGGCATCAACTTTTGTTTGGAAAACGTTCTTTCCTCATATGCACCAACACCAAATCACCATCTTGAAAGACACGAGGTTTCCTATACATGTTGGAATTCTGTTTGTACACGTCAATCACGGCTTCAATCTTCACACTAGCTTGTTGGTGTAGTTTCGTCATGGCCTTCAACTTGTCATTAGTATCCTTGTGAACCAATTAATCGTTTGGAAATGAAATAATATACAAAGGCTCGTAAGGATTCACACCATACACCACTTACAAAGCCTTGTAAGGACCTTCAGCTCTTGGCATCAACTCTTGTTCAAAGTGAACAAAGGTTAGTTTGATTAAAATTTCATCTATCTCTTTTTTCCATGCATAATTGGCTTATATGAAGCCTTTATAACAAAGTTGGTGGTTACTAGCCACCCAACCAACTACTCAGTAAAACTAATAATGGAAATTAAAGAAACTCATGAAACCACACAAATAAAACGTCTGACACACTGATGAATGAAAAAAGAGTCCATGCTTCATTAAGGAGCAAAAAGAAGCATTAAAGTGTAATCCAAATCCACCAAAGAGTATCAACAATGGCTAGAAGGCTTGACGAAGCAAAAAGTAACAGTTTTGAGCACTTATTAAGCCTTTAAAATGTTGCCCTAGCCTTCATGCGACCCTAATTTAATACGTAGGTTACCATGCACAACCCAACCATTGAGTACAAACCACCTTCTGGCCTACTAGTAATCACTAATCCATCACATTTTTCGGCTTTTCATGAGCCATGCATGGATCCTCCCCTCCCTCTTTGAAAGGAAATGACCTTAATTCATCACGGCCATCCTCAACAAGATACGGTGAAAGGTCTCCCACATTAAAGGTAGCATGCACTCCATGGTCTCGTCCCAGATCAACCTTATAAGTATTATCATTGACATGTGTCACCACTTTGTAAGGACCTTCAGCTCTTGGCATCAACTTTTGTTCTTCCTTTTGTTAGCAAAACGTTCTTTCCTCATATGCGCCTAAACCACGTCACCATCTTGTAAGACACGTGGTTTCCTATGCATGTTGGAATTATGTTTGTACACGTCATACACAGCTTCAATCTTCACACAAACTTGTTGGTGTAGTTACATCATGGCCTTCAAATTGTCATTTGCATCCTTGTGAACCAATTCACCATTTGGAAATGGAATGAAATACAAAGGCTTGTAAGGATTCAAACCATACACCACTTACGTAGACTTATAAGGACCTTCAGCTTTTGGCATCAACTTTTGTTTGGAAAACGTTCTTTCCTCATATGCACCAACACCAAATCACCATCTTGAAAGACACGATGTTTCCTATACATGTTGGAATTCTGTTTGTACACGTCAATCACGGCTTTAATCTTCACACTAGCTTGTTGGTGTAGTTTCGTCATGGCCTTCAACTTGTCATTAGCATCCTTGTGAACCAATTCATCGTTTGGAAATGGAATAATATACAAAGGCTCGTAAGGATTCACACCATACACCACCTACAAAGGCTTGTAAGGACCTTCAACTCTTGGCATCAACTCTTGTTCAAAGTGAACAAAGGTTAGTTTGATTAAAATTTCATCTATCTCTTTTTTCCATGCATAATTGGCTTATATGAAGCCTTTATAACAAAGTTGGTGGTTACTAGCCACCCAACCAACTACTCAGTAAAACTAATAATGGAAATTAAAGAAACTCATGAAACCACACAAAAAAAACGTCTGACACACTGATGAATGAAAAAAGAGTCCATGCTCCATTAAGGAGCAAAAAGAAGCATTAAAGTGTAATCCAAATCCACGAAAGAGGATCAACAATGGCTAGAAGGCTTGACGAAGCAAAAAGTAACAGTTTTGAGCACTTATTAAGCCTTTAAAATGTTGCCCTAGCCTTCATGCGACCCTAATTTAATACGTAGGTTACCATGCACAACCCAACCATTGAGTACAAACCACCTTCTGGCCTACTAGTAATCACTAATCCATCACATTTTTCGGCTTTTCATGAGCCATGCATGGATCCTCCCCTCCCTCTTTGAAAGGAAATGACCTTAATTCATCAAGGCCATCCTCAACAAGATACGGTGAAAGGGCTCCCACATTAAAAGTAGCATGCACTCCATGGTCTCGTCCCAGATCAACCTTATAAGTATTATCATTGACATGTGTCACCACTTTGTAAGGACCTTCAGCTCTTGGCATCAACTTTTGTTCTTCCTTTTGTTAGCAAAACGTTCTTTCCTCATATGCGCCTAAACCACGTCACCATCTTGTAAGACACGTGGTTTCCTATGCATGTTGGAATTATGTTTGTACACGTCATACACAGCTTCAATCTTCACACAAACTTGTTGGTGTAGTTACATCATGGCCTTCAAATTGTCATTTGCATCCTTGTGAACCAACTCACCATTTGGAAATGGAATGAAATACAAAGGCTTGTAAGGATTCAAACCATACACCACTTACGTAGACTTATAAGGACCTTCAGCTTTTGGCATCAACTTTTGTTTGGAAAACGTTCTTTCCTCATATGCACCAACACCAAATCACCATCTTGAAAGACACGATGTTTCCTATACATGTTGGAATTCTGTTTGTACACGTCAATCACGGCTTTAATCTTCACACTAGCTTGTTGGTGTAGTTTCGTCATGGCCTTCAACTTGTCATTAGCATCCTTGTGAACCAATTCATCGTTTGGAAATGGAATAATATACAAAGGCTCGTAAGGATTCACACCATACACCACCTACAAAGGCTTGTAAGGACCTTCAACTCTTGGCATCAACTCTTGTTCAAAGTGAACAAAGGTTAGTTTGATTAAAATTTCATCTATCTCTTTTTTCCATGCATAATTGGCTTATATGAAGCCTTTATAACAAAGTTGGTGGTTACTAGCCACCCAACCAACTACTCAGTAAAACTAATAATGGAAATTAAAGAAACTCATGAAACCACACAAAAAAAACGTCTGACACACTGATGAATGAAAAAAGAGTCCATGCTCCATTAAGGAGCAAAAAGAAGCATTAAAGTGTAATCCAAATCCACGAAAGAGTATCAACAATGGCTAGAAGGCTTGACGAAGCAAAAAGTAACAGTTTTGAGCACTTATTAAGCCTTTAAAATGTTGCCCTAGCCGTCATGCGACCCTAATTTAATACGTAGGTTACCATGCACAACCCAACCATTGAGTACAAACCACCTTCTGGCCTACTAGTAATCACTAATCCATCACATTTTTCGGCTTTTCATGAGCCATGCATGGATCCTCCCCTCCCTCTTTGAAAGGAAATGACCTTAATTCATCAAGGCCATCCTCAACAAGATACGGTGAAAGGTCTCCCACATTAAAGGTAGCATGCACTCCATGGTCTCGTCCCAGATCAACCTTATAAGTATTATCATTGACATGTGTCACCACTTTGTAAGGACCTTCAGCTCTTGGCATCAACTTTTGTTCTTCCTTTTGTTAGCAAAACGTTCTTTCCTCATATGCGCCTAAACCACGTCACCATCTTGTAAGACACGTGGTTTCCTATGCATGTTGGAATTCTGTTTGTACACGTCATACACAGCTTCAATCTTCACACAAACTTGTTGGTGTAGTTACATCATGGCCTTCAAATTGTCATTTGCATCCTTGTGAACCAATTCACCATTTGGAAATGGAATGAAATACAAAGGCTTGTAAGGATTCAAACCATACACCACTTACGTAGGCTTATAAGGACCTTCAGCTTTTGGCATCAACTTTTGTTTGGAAAACGTTCTTTCCTCATATGCACCAACACCAAATCACCATCTTGAAAGACACGATGTTTCCTATACATGTTGGAATTCTATTTGTACACGTCAATCACGGCTTCAATCTTCACACTAGCTTGTTGGTGTAGTTTCGTCATGGCCTTCAACTTGTCATTAGCATCCTTGTGAACCAATTCATCGTTTGGGAATGGAATAATATACAAAGGCTCGTAAGGATTCACACCATACACCACTTACAAAGGCTTGTAAGGACCTTCAGCTCTTGGCATCAACTCTTGTTCAAAGTGAACAAAGGTTAGTTTGATTAAAATTTCATCTATCTCTTTTTTCCATGCATAATTGGCTTATATGAAGCCTTTATAACAAAGTTGGTGGTTACTAGCCACCCAACCAACTACTCAGTAAAACTAATAATGGAAATTAAAGAAACTCATGAAACCACACAAAAAAAACGTCTGACACACTGATGAATGAAAAAAGAGTCCATGCTCCATTAAGGAGCAAAAAGAAGCATTAAAGTGTAATCCAAATCCACCAAAGAGTATCAACAATGGCTAGAAGGCTTGACGAAGCAAAAAGTAACAGTTTTGAGCACTAATTAAGCCTTTAAAATGTTGCCCTAGCCTTCATGCGACCCTAATTTAATACGTAGGTTACCATGCACAACCCAACCATTGAGTACAAACCACCTTCTGGCCTACTAGTAATCACTAATCCATCACATTTTTCGGCTTTTCATGAGCCATGCATGGATCCTCCCCTCCCTCTTTGAAAGGAAATGACCTTAATTCATCAAGGCCATCCTCAACAAGATAGAGTGAAAGGTCTCCCACATTAAAGGTAGCATGCACTCCATGGTCTCGTCCCAGATCAACCTTATAAGTATTATCATTGACATGTGTCACCACTTTGTAAGGACCTTCAGCTCTTGGCATCAACTTTTGTTCTTCCTTTTGTTAGCAAAACGTTCTTTCCTCATATGCGCCTAAACCACGTCACCATCTTGTAAGACACGTGGTTTCCTATGCATGTTGGAATTCTGTTTGTACACGTCATACACAGCTTCAATCTTCACACAAACTTGTTGGTGTAGTTACATCATGGCCTTCAAATTGTCATTTGCATCCTTGTGAACCAATTCACCATTTGGAAATGGAATGAAATACAAAGGCTTGTAAGGATTCAAACCATACACCACTTACGTAGGCTTATAAGGACCTTCAGCTTTTGGCATCAACTTTTGTTTGGAAAACGTTCTTTCCTCATATGCACCAACACCAAATCACCATCTTGAAAGACACGATGTTTCCTATACATGTTGGAATTCTGTTTGTACACGTCAATCACGGCTTCAATCTTCACACTAGCTTGTTGGTGTAGTTTCGTCATGGCCTTCAACTTGTCATTAGCATCCTTGTCAACCAATTCATCGTTTGGAAATGGAATAATATACAAAGGCTCGTAAGGATTCACACCATACACCACTTACAAAGGCTTGTAAGGACCTTCAGCTCTTGGCATCAACTCTTGTTCAAAGTGAACAAAGGTTAGTTTGATTAAAATTTCATCTATCTCTTTTTTCCATGCATAATTGGCTTATATGAAGCCTTTATAACAAAGTTGGTGGTTACTAGCCACCCAACCAACTACTCAGTAAAACTAATAATGGAAATTAAAGAAACTCATGAAACCACACAAAAAAAACGTCTGACACACTGATGAATGAAAAAAGAGTCCATGCTCCATTAAGGAGCAAAAAGAAGCATTAAAGTGTAATCCAAATCCACGAAAGAGTATCAACAATGGCTAGAAGGCTTGACGAAGCAAAAAGTAACAGTTTTGAGCACTTATTAAGCCTTTAAAATGTTGCCCTAGCCGTCATGCGACCCTAATTTAATACGTAGGTTACCATGCACAACCCAACCATTGAGTACAAACCACCTTCTGGCCTACTAGTAATCACTAATCCATCACATTTTTCGGCTTTTCATGAGCCATGCATGGATCCTCCCCTCCCTCTTTGAAAGGAAATGACCTTAATTCATCAAGGCCATCCTCAACAAGATACGGTGAAAGGTCTCCCACATTAAAGGTAGCATGCACTCCATGGTCTCGTCCCAGATCAACCTTATAAGTATTATCATTGACATGTGTCACCACTTTGTAAGGACCTTCAGCTCTTGGCATCAACTTTTGTTCTTCCTTTTGTTAGCAAAACGTTCTTTCCTCATATGCGCCTAAACCACGTCACCATCTTGTAAGACACGTGGTTTCCTATGCATGTTGGAATTCTGTTTGTACACGTCATACACAGCTTCAATCTTCACACAAACTTGTTGGTGTAGTTACATCATGGCCTTCAAATTGTCATTTGCATCCTTGTGAACCAATTCACCATTTGGAAATGGAATGAAATACAAAGGCTTGTAAGGATTCAAACCATACACCACTTACGTAGGCTTATAAGGACCTTCAGCTTTTGGCATCAACTTTTGTTTGGAAAACGTTCTTTCCTCATATGCACCAACACCAAATCACCATCTTGAAAGACACGATGTTTCCTATACATGTTGGAATTCTATTTGTACACGTCAATCACGGCTTCAATCTTCACACTAGCTTGTTGGTGTAGTTTCGTCATGGCCTTCAACTTGTCATTAGCATCCTTGTGAACCAATTCATCGTTTGGAAATGGAATAATATACAAAGGCTCGTAAGGATTCACACCATACACCACTTACAAAGGCTTGTAAGGACCTTCAGCTCTTGGCATCAACTCTTGTTCAAAGTGAACAAAGGTTAGTTTGATTAAAATTTCATCTATCTCTTTTTTCCATGCATAATTGGCTTATATGAAGCCTTTATAACAAAGTTGGTGGTTACTAGCCACCCAACCAACTACTCAGTAAAACTAATAATGGAAATTAAAGAAACTCATGAAACCACACAAAAAAAACGTCTGACACACTGATGAATGAAAAAAGAGTCCATGCTCCATTAAGGAGCAAAAAGAAGCATTAAAGTGTAATCCAAATCCACCAAAGAGTATCAACAATGGCTAGAAGGCTTGACGAAGCAAAAAGTAACAGTTTTGAGCACTAATTAAGCCTTTAAAATGTTGCCCTAGCCTTCATGCGACCCTAATTTAATACGTAGGTTACCATGCACAACCCAACCATTGAGTACAAACCACCTTCTGGCCTACTAGTAATCACTAATCCATCACATTTTTCGGCTTTTCATGAGCCATGCATGGATCCTCCCCTCCCTCTTTGAAAGGAAATGACCTTAATTCATCAAGGCCATCCTCAACAAGATACGGTGAAAGGTCTCCCACATTAAAGGTAGCATGCACTCCATGGTCTCGTCCCAGATCAACCTTATAAGTATTATCATTGACATGTGTCACCACTTTGTAAGGACCTTCAGCTCTTGGCATCAACTTTTGTTCTTCCTTTTGTTAGCAAAACGTTCTTTCCTCATATGCGCCTAAACCACGTCACCATCTTGTAAGACACGTGGTTTCCTATGCATGTTGGAATTCTGTTTGTACACGTCATACACAGCTTCAATCTTCACACAAACTTGTTGGTGTAGTTACATCATGGCCTTCAAATTGTCATTTGCATCCTTGTGAACCAATTCACCATTTGGAAATGGAATGAAATACAAAGGCTTGTAAGGATTCAAACCATACACCACTTACGTAGGCTTATAAGGACCTTCAGCTTTTGGCATCAACTTTTGTTTGGAAAACGTTCTTTCCTCATATGCACCAACACCAAATCACCATCTTGAAAGACACGATGTTTCCTATACATGTTGGAATTCTGTTTGTACACGTCAATCACGGCTTCAATCTTCACACTAGCTTGTTGGTGTAGTTTCGTCATGGCCTTCAACTTGTCATTAGCATCCTTGTCAACCAATTCATCGTTTGGAAATGGAATAATATACAAAGGCTCGTAAGGATTCACACCATACACCACTTACAAAGGCTTGTAAGGACCTTCAGCTCTTGGCATCAACTCTTGTTCAAAGTGAACAAAGGTTAGTTTGATTAAAATTTCATCTATCTCTTTTTTCCATGCATAATTGGCTTATATGAAGCCTTTATAACAAAGTTGGTGGTTACTAGCCACCCAACCAACTACTCAGTAAAACTAATAATGGAAATTAAAGAAACTCATGAAACCACACAAAAAAAACGTCTGACACACTGATGAATGAAAAAAGAGTCCATGCTCCATTAAGGAGCAAAAAGAAGCATTAAAGTGTAATCCAAATCCACCAAAGAGTATCAACAATGGCTAGAAGGCTTGACGAAGCAAAAAGTAACAGTTTTGAGCACTTATTAAGCCTTTAAAATGTTGCCCTAGCCTTCATGCGACCCTAATTTAATACGTAGGTTACCATGCACAACCCAACCATTGAGTACAAACCACCTTCTGGCCTACTAGTAATCACTAATCCATCACATTTTTCGGCTTTTCATGAGCCATGCATGGATCCTCCCCTCCCTCTTTGAAAGGAAATGACCTTAATTCATCAAGGCCATCCTCAACAAGATACGGTGAAAGGTCTCCCACATTAAAGGTAGCATGCACTCCATGGTCTCGTCCCAGATCAACCTTATAAGTATTATCATTGACATGTGTCACCACTTTGTAAGGACCTTCAGCTCTTGGCATCAACTTTTGTTCTTCCTTTTGTTAGCAAAACGTTCTTTCCTCATATGCGCCTAAACCACGTCACCATTTTGTAAGACACGTGGTTTCCTATGCATGTTGGAATTCCGTTTGTACACGTCATACACAGCTTCAATCTTCACACAAACTTGTTGGTGTAGTTACATCATGGCCTTCAAATTGTCATTTGCATCCTTGTGAACCAATTCACCATTTGGAAATGGAATGAAATACAAAGGCTTGTAAGGATTCAAACCATACACCACTTACGTAGGCTTATAAGGACCTTCAGCTTTTGGCATCAACTTTTGTTTGGAAAACGTTCTTTCCTCATATGCACCAACACCAAATCACCATCTTGAAAGACACAATGTTTCCTATACATGTTGGAATTCTGTTTGTACACATCAATCACGGCTTCAATCTTCACACTAGCTTGTTGGTGTAGTTTCGTCATGGCCTTCAACTTGTCATTAGCATCCTTGTGAACCAATTCATCGTTTGGAAATGGAATAATATACAAAGGCTCGTAAGGATTCACACCATACACCACTTACAAAGGCTTGTAAGGACCTTCAGCTCTTGGCATCAACTCTTGTTCAAAGTGAACAAAGGTTAGTTTGATTAAAATTTCATCTATCTCTTTTTTGCATGCATAATTGGCTTATATGAAGCCTTTATAACAAAGTTGGTGGTTACTAGCCACCCAACCAACTACTCAGTAAAACTATTAATGGAAATTATAGAAACTCATGAAACCACACAAAAAAAACGTTTGACACACTGATGAATGAAAAAAGAGTCCATGCTCCATTAAGGGGCAAAAAGAAGCATTAAAGTGTAATCCAAATCCACGAAAGAGTATCAACAATGGCTAGAAGGCTTGACGAAGCAAAAAGTAACAGTTTTGAGCACTTATTAAGCCTTTAAAATGTTGCCCTAGCCTTCATGCGACCCTAATTTAATACGTAGGTTACCATGCACAACCCAACCATTGAGTACAAACCACCTTCTGGCCTACTAGTAATCACTAATCCATCACATTTTTCGGCTTTTCATGAGCCATGCATGGATCCTCCCCTCCCTCTTTGAAAGGAAATGACCTTAATTCATCAAGGCCATCCTCAACAAGATACGGTGAAAGGTCTCCCACATTAAAGGTAGCATGCACTCCATGGTCTCGTCCCAGATCAACCTTATAAGTATTATCATTGACATGTGTCACCACTTTGTAAGGACCTTCAGCTCTTGGCATCAACTTTTGTTCTTCCTTTTGTTAGCAAAACGTTCTTTCCTCATATGCGCCTAAACCACGTCACCATCTTGTAAGACACGTGGTTTCCTATGCATGTTGGAATTCTGTTTGTACACGTCATACACAGCTTCAATCTTCACACAAACTTGTTGGTGTAGTTACATCATGGCCTTCAAATTGTCATTTGCATCCTTGTGAACCAATTCACCATTTGGAAATGGAATGAAATACAAAGGCTTGTAAGGATTCAAACCATACACCACTTACGTAGGCTTATAAGGACCTTCAGCTTTTGGCATCAACTTTTGTTTGGAAAACGTTCTTTCCTCATATGCACCAACACCAAATCACCATCTTGAAAAACACGATGTTTCCTATACATGTTGGAATTCTGTTTGTACACGTCAATCACGGCTTCAATCTTCACACTAGCTTGTTGGTGTAGTTTCGTCATGGCCTTCAACTTGTCATTAGCATCCTTGTGAACCAATTCATCGTTTGGAAATGGAATAATATACAAAGGCTCGTAAGGATTCACACCATACACCACTTACAAAGGCTTGTAAGGACCTTCAGCTCTTGGCATCAACTCTTGTTCAAAGTGAACAAAGGTTAGTTTGATTAAAATTTCATCTATCTCTTTTTTGCATGCATAATTGGCTTATATGAAGCCTTTATAACAAAGTTGGTGGTTACTAGCCACCCAACCAACTACTCAGTAAAACTACTAATGGAAATTATAGAAACTCATGAAACCACACAAAAAAAACGTTTGACACACTGATGAATGAAAAAAGAGTCCATGCTCCATTAAGGGGCAAAAAGAAGCATTAAAGTGTAATCCAAATCCACGAAAGAGTATCAACAATGGCTAGAAGGCTTGACGAAGCAAAAAGTAACAGTTTTGAGCACTTATTAAGCCTTTAAAATGTTGCCCTAGCCTTCATGCGACCCTAATTTAATACGTAGGTTACCATGCACAACCCAACCATTGAGTACAAACCACCTTCTGGCCTACTAGTAATCACTAATCCATCACATTTTTCGGCTTTTCATGAGCCATGCATGGATCCTCCCCTCCCTCTTTGAAAGGAAATGACCTTAATTCATCAAGGCCATCCTCAACAAGATACGGTGAAAGGTCTCCCACATTAAAGGTAGCATGCACTCCATGGTCTCGTCCCAGATCAACCTTATAAGTATTATCATTGACATGTGTCACCACTTTGTAAGGACCTTCAGCTCTTGGCATCAACTTTTGTTCTTCCTTTTGTTAGCAAAACGTTCTTTCCTCATATGCGCCTAAACCACGTCACCATCTTGTAAGACACGTGGTTTCCTATGCATGTTGGAATTCTGTTTGTACACGTCATACACAGCTTCAATCTTCACACAAACTTGTTGGTGTAGTTACATCATGGCCTTCAAATTGTCATTTGCATCCTTGTGAACCAATTCACCATTTGGAAATGGAATGAAATACAAAGGCTTGTAAGGATTTAAACCATACACCACTTACGTAGGCTTATAAGGACCTTCAGCTTTTGGCATCAACTTTTGTTTGGAAAACGTTCTTTCCTCATATGCACCAACACCAAATCACCATCTTGAAAGACACGATGTTTCCTATACATGTTGGAATTCTGTTTGTACACGTCAATCACGGCTTCAATCTTCACACTAGCTTGTTGGTGTAGTTTCGTCATGGCCTTCAACTTGTCATTAGCATCCTTGTGAACCAATTCATCGTTTGGAAATGGAATAATATACAAAGGCTCGTAAGGATTCACACCATACACCACTTACAAAGGCTTGTAAGGACCTTCAGCTTTTGGCATCAACTCTTGTTCAAAGTGAACAAAGGTTAGTTTGATTAAAATTTCATCTATCTCTTTTTTCCATGCATAATTGGCTTATATGAAGCCTTTATAACAAAGTTGGTGGTTACTAGCCACCCAACCAACTACTCAGTAAAACTAATAATGGAAATTAAAGAAACTCATGAAACCACACAAAAAAAACGTCTGACACACTGATGAATGAAAAAAGAGTCCATGCTCCATTAAGGAGCAAAAAGAAGCATTAAAGTGTAATCCAAATCCACCAAAGAGTATCAACAATGGCTAGAAGGCTTGACGAAGCAAAAAGTAACAGTTTTGAGCACTTATTAAGCCTTTAAAATGTTGCCCTAGCCTTCATGCGACCCTAATTTAATACGTAGGTTACCATGCACAACCCAACCATTGAGTACAAACCACCTTCTGGCCTACTAGTAATCACTAATCCATCACATTTTTCGGCTTTTCATGAGCCATGCATGGATCCTCCCCTCCCTCTTTGAAAGGAAATGACCTTAATTCATCAAGGCCATCCTCAACAAGATACGGTGAAAGGTCTCCCACATTAAAGGTAACATGCACTCCATGGTCTCGTCCCAGATCAACCTTATAAGTATTATCATTGACATGTGTCACCACTTTGTAAGGACCTTCAGCTCTTGGCATCAACTTTTGTTCTTCCTTTTGTTAGCAAAACGTTCTTTCCTCATATGCGCCTAAACCACGTCACCATCTTGTAAGACACGTGGTTTCCTATGCATGTTGGAATTCTGTTTGTACACGTCATACACAGCTTCAATCTTCACACAAACTTGTTGGTGTAGTTACATCATGGCCTTCAAATTGTCATTTGCATCCTTGTGAACCAATTCACCATTTGGAAATGGAATGAAATACAAAGGCTTGTAAGGATTCAAACCATACACCACTTACGTAGGCTTATAAGGACCTTCAGCTTTTGGCATCAACTTTTGTTTGGAAAACGTTCTTTCCTCATATGCACCAACACCAAATCACCATCTTGAAAGACACGATGTTTCCTATACATGTTGGAATTCTGTTTGTACACGTCAATCACGGCTTCAATCTTCACACTAGCTTGTTGGTGTAGTTTCGTCATGGCCTTCAACTTGTCATTAGCATCCTTGTGAACCAATTCATCGTTTGGAAATGGAATAATATACAAAGGCTCGTAAGGATTCACACCATACACCACTTACAAAGGCTTGTAAGGACCTTCAGCTCTTGGCATCAACTCTTGTTCAAAGTGAACAAAGGTTAGTTTGATTAAAATTTCATCTATCTCTTTTTTCCATGCATAATTGGCTTATATGAAGCCTTTATAACAAAGTTGGTGGTTACTAGCCACCCAACCAACTACTCAGTAAAACTAATAATGGAAATTAAAGAAACTCATGAAACCACACAAAAAAAACGTCTGACACACTGATGAATGAAAAAAGAGTCCATGCTCCATTAAGGAGCAAAAAGAAGCATTAAAGTGTAATCCAAATCCACCAAAGAGTATCAACAATGGCTAGAAGGCTTGACGAAGCAAAAAGTAACAGTTTTGAGCACTTATTAAGCCTTTAAAATGTTGCCCTAGCCTTCATGCGACCCTAATTTAATACGTAGGTTACCATGCACAACCCAACCATTGAGTACAAACCACCTTCTGGCCTACTAGTAATCACTAATCCATCACATTTTTCGGCTTTTCATGAGCCATGCATGGATCCTCCCCTCCCTCTTTGAAAGGAAATGACCTTAATTCATCAAGGCCATCCTCAACAAGATACGGTGAAAGGTCTCCCACATTAAAGGTAACATGCACTCCATGGTCTCGTCCCAGATCAACCTTATAAGTATTATCATTGACATGTGTCACCACTTTGTAAGGACCTTCAGCTCTTGGCATCAACTTTTGTTCTTCCTTTTGTTAGCAAAACGTTCTTTCCTCATATGCGCCTAAACCACGTCACCATCTTGTAAGACACGTGGTTTCCTATGCATGTTGGAATTCTGTTTGTACACGTCATACACAGCTTCAATCTTCACACAAACTTGTTGGTGTAGTTACATCATGGCCTTCAAATTGTCATTTGCATCCTTGTGAACCAATTCACCATTTGGAAATGGAATGAAATACAAAGGCTTGTAAGGATTCAAACCATACACCACTTACGTAGGCTTATATGGACCTTCAGCTTTTGGCATCAACTTTTGTTTGGAAAACGTTCTTTCCTCATATGCACCAACACCAAATCACCATCTTGAAAGACACGATGTTTCCTATACATGTTGGAATTCTGTTTGTACACGTCAATCACGGCTTCAATCTTCACACTAGCTTGTTGGTGTAGTTTCGTCATGGCCTTCAACTTGTCATTAGCATCCTTGTGAACCAATTCATCGTTTGGAAATGGAATAATATACAAAGGCTCGTAAGGATTCACACCATACACCACTTACAAAGGCTTGTAAGGACCTTCAGCTCTTGGCATCAACTCTTGTTCAAAGTGAACAAAGGTTAGTTTGATTAAAATTTCATCTATCTCTTTTTTCCATGCATAATTGGCTTATATGAAGCCTTTATAACAAAGTTGGTGGTTACTAGCCACCCAACCAACTACTCAGTAAAACTAATAATGGAAATTAAAGAAACTCATGAAACCACACAAAAAAAACGTCTGACACACTGATGAATGAAAAAAGAGTCCATGCTCCATTAAGGAGCAAAAAGAAGCATTAAAGTGTAATCCAAATCCACCAAAGAGTATCAACAATGGCTAGAAGGCTTGACGAAGCAAAAAGTAACAGTTTTGAGCACTTATTAAGCCTTTAAAATGTTGCCCTAGCCTTCATGCGACCCTAATTTAATACGTAGGTTACCATGCACAACCCAACCATTGAGTACAAACCACCTTCTGGCCTACTAGTAATCACTAATCCATCACATTTTTCGGCTTTTCATGAGCCATGCATGGATCCTCCCCTCCCTCTTTGAAAGGAAATGACCTTAATTCATCAAGGCCATCCTCAACAAGATACGGTGAAAGGTCTCCCACATTAAAGGTAGCATGCACTCCATGGTCTCGTCCCAGATCAATCTTATAAGTATTATCATTGACATGTGTCACCACTTTGTAAGGACCTTCAGCTCTTGGCATCAACTTTTGTTCTTCCTTTTGTTAGCAAAACGTTCTTTCCTCATATGCGCCTAAACCACGTCACCATCTTGTAAGACACGTGGTTTCCTATGCATGTTGGAATTCTGTTTGTACACGTCATACACAGCTTCAATCTTCACACAAACTTGTTGGTGTAGTTACATCATGGCCTTCAAATTGTCATTTGCATCCTTGTGAACCAATTCACCATTTGGAAATGGAATGAAATACAAAGGCTTGTAAGGATTCAAACCATACACCACTTACGTAGGCTTATAAGGACCTTCAGCTTTTGGCATCAACTTTTGTTTGGAAAACGTTCTTTCCTCATATGCACCAACACCAAATCACCATCTTGAAAGACACGATGTTTCCTATACATGTTGGAATTCTGTTTGTACACGTCAATCACGGCTTCAATCTTCACACTAGCTTGTTGGTGTAGTTTCGTCATGGCCTTCAACTTGTCATTAGCATCCTTGTGAACCAATTCATCGTTTGGAAATGGAATAATATACAAAGGCTCGTAAGGATTCACACCATACACCACTTACAAAGGCTTGTAAGGACCTTCAGCTCTTGGCATCAACTCTTGTTCAAAGTGAACAAAGGTTAGTTTGATTAAAATTTCATCTATCTCTTTTTTCCATGCATAATTGGCTTATATGAAGCCTTTATAACAAAGTTGGTGGTTACTAGCCACCCAACCAACTACTCAGTAAAACTAATAATGGAAATTAAAGAAACTCATGAAACCACACAAAAAAAACGTCTGACACACTGATGAATGAAAAAAGAGTCCATGCTCCATTAAGGAGCAAAAAGAAGCATTAAAGTGTAATCCAAATCCACCAAAGAGTATCAACAATGGCTAGAAGGCTTGACGAAGCAAAAAGTAACAGTTTTGAGCACTTATTAAGCCTTTAAAATGTTGCCCTAGCCTTCATGCGACCCTAATTTAATACGTAGGTTACCATGCACAACCCAACCATTGAGTACAAACCACCTTCTAGCCTACTAGTAATCACTAATCCATCACATTTTTCGGCTTTTCATGAGCCATGCATGGATCCTCCCCTCCCTCTTTGAAAGGAAATGACCTTAATTCATCAAGGCCATCCTCAACAAGATACGGTGAAAGGTCTCCCACATTAAAGGTAGCATGCACTCCATGGTCTCGTCCCAGATCAATCTTATAAGTATTATCATTGACATGTGTCACCACTTTGTAAGGACCTTCAGCTCTTGGCATCAACTTTTGTTCTTCCTTTTGTTAGCAAAACGTTCTTTCCTCATATGCGCCTAAACCACGTCACCATCTTGTAAGACACGTGGTTTCCTATGCATGTTGGAATTCTGTTTGTACACGTCATACACAGCTTCAATCTTCACACAAACTTGTTGGTGTAGTTACATCATGGCCTTCAAATTGTCATTTGCATCCTTGTGAACCAATTCACCATTTGGAAATGGAATGAAATACAAAGGCTTGTAAGGATTCAAACCATACACCACTTACGTAGGCTTATAAGGACCTTCAGCTTTTGGCATCAACTTTTGTTTGGAAAACGTTCTTTCCTCATATGCACCAACACCAAATCACCATCTTGAAAGACACGATGTTTCCTATACATGTTGGAATTCTGTTTGTACACGTCAATCACGGCTTCAATCTTCACACTAGCTTGTTGGTGTAGTTTCGTCATGGCCTTCAACTTGTCATTAGCATCCTTGTGAACCAATTCATCGTTTGGAAATGGAATAATATACAAAGGCTCGTAAGGATTCACACCATACACCACTTACAAAGGCTTGTAAGGACCTTCAGCTCTTGGCATCAACTCTTGTTCAAAGTGAACAAAGGTTAGTTTGATTAAAATTTCATCTATCTCTTTTTTCCATGCATAATTGGCTTATATGAAGCCTTTATAACAAAGTTGGTGGTTACTAGCCACCCAACCAACTACTCAGTAAAACTAATAATGGAAATTAAAGAAACTCATGAAACCACACAAAAAAAACGTCTGACACACTGATGAATGAAAAAAGAGTCCATGCTCCATTAAGGAGCAAAAAGAAGCATTAAAGTGTAATCCAAATCCACCAAAGAGTATCAACAATGGCTAGAAGGCTTGACGAAGCAAAAAGTAACAGTTTTGAGCACTTATTAAGCCTTTAAAATGTTGCCCTAGCCTTCATGCGACCCTAATTTAATACGTAGGTTACCATGCACAACCCAACCATTGAGTACAAACCACCTTCTGGCCTACTAGTAATCACTAATCCATCACATTTTTCGGCTTTTCATGAGCCATGCATGGATCCTCCCCTCCCTCTTTGAAAGGAAATGACCTTAATTCATCAAGGCCATCCTCAACAAGATACGGTGAAAGGTCTCCCACATTAAAGGTAGCATGCACTCCATGGTCTCGTCCCAGATCAATCTTATAAGTATTATCATTGACATGTGTCACCACTTTGTAAGGACCTTCAGCTCTTGGCATCAACTTTTGTTCTTCCTTTTGTTAGCAAAACGTTCTTTCCTCATATGCGCCTAAACCACGTCACCATCTTGTAAGACACGTGGTTTCCTATGCATGTTGGAATTCTGTTTGTACACGTCATACACAGCTTCAATCTTCACACAAACTTGTTGGTGTAGTTACATCATGGCCTTCAAATTGTCATTTGCATCCTTGTGAACCAATTCACCATTTGGAAATGGAATGAAATACAAAGGCTTGTAAGGATTCAAACCATACACCACTTACGTAGGCTTATAAGGACCTTCAGCTTTTGGCATCAACTTTTGTTTGGAAAACGTTCTTTCCTCATATGCACCAACACCAAATCACCATCTTGAAAGACACGATGTTTCCTATACATGTTGGAATTCTGTTTGTACACGTCAATCACGGCTTCAATCTTCACACTAGCTTGTTGGTGTAGTTTCGTCATGGCCTTCAACTTGTCATTAGCATCCTTGTGAACCAATTCATCGTTTGGAAATGGAATAATATACAAAGGCTCGTAAGGATTCACACCATACACCACTTACAAAGGCTTGTAAGGACCTTCAGCTCTTGGCATCAACTCTTGTTCAAAGTGAACAAAGGTTAGTTTGATTAAAATTTCATCTATCTCTTTTTTCCATGCATAATTGGCTTATATGAAGCCTTTATAACAAAGTTGGTGGTTACTAGCCACCCAACCAACTACTCAGTAAAACTAATAATGGAAATTAAAGAAACTCATGAAACCACACAAAAAAAACGTCTGACACACTGATGAATGAAAAAAGAGTCCATGCTCCATTAAGGAGCAAAAAGAAGCATTAAAGTGTAATCCAAATCCACCAAAGAGTATCAACAATGGCTAGAAGGCTTGACGAAGCAAAAAGTAACAGTTTTGAGCACTTATTAAGCCTTTAAAATGTTGCCCTAGCCTTCATGCGACCCTAATTTAATACGTAGGTTACCATGCACAACCCAACCATTGAGTACAAACCACCTTCTGGCCTACTAGTAATCACTAATCCATCACATTTTTCGGCTTTTCATGAGCCATGCATGGATCCTCCCCTCCCTCTTTGAAAGGAAATGACCTTAATTCATCAAGGCCATCCTCAACAAGATACGGTGAAAGGTCTCCCACATTAAAGGTAGCATGCACTCCATGGTCTCGTCCCAGATCAATCTTATAAGTATTATCATTGACATGTGTCACCACTTTGTAAGGACCTTCAGCTCTTGGCATCAACTTTTGTTCTTCCTTTTGTTAGCAAAACGTTCTTTCCTCATATGCGCCTAAACCACGTCACCATCTTGTAAGACACGTGGTTTCCTATGCATGTTGGAATTCTGTTTGTACACGTCATACACAGCTTCAATCTTCACACAAACTTGTTGGTGTAGTTACATCATGGCCTTCAAATTGTCATTTGCATCCTTGTGAACCAATTCACCATTTGGAAATGGAATGAAATACAAAGGCTTGTAAGGATTCAAACCATACACCACTTACGTAGGCTTATAAGGACCTTCAGCTTTTGGCATCAACTTTTGTTTGGAAAACGTTCTTTCCTCATATGCACCAACACCAAATCACCATCTTGAAAGACACGATGTTTCCTATACATGTTGGAATTCTGTTTGTACACGTCAATCACGGCTTCAATCTTCACACTAGCTTGTTGGTGTAGTTTCGTCATGGCCTTCAACTTGTCATTAGCATCCTTGTGAACCAATTCATCGTTTGGAAATGGAATAATATACAAAGGCTCGTAAGGATTCACACCATACACCACTTACAAAGGCTTGTAAGGACCTTCAGCTTTTGGCATCAACTCTTGTTCAAAGTGAACAAAGGTTAGTTTGATTAAAATTTCATCTATCTCTTTTTTCCATGCATAATTGGCTTATATGAAGCCTTTATAACAAAGTTGGTGGTTACTAGCCACCCAACCAACTACTCAGTAAAACTAATAATGGAAATTAAAGAAACTCATGAAACCACACAAAAAAAACGTCTGACACACTGATGAATGAAAAAAGAGTCCATGCTCCATTAAGGAGCAAAAAGAAGCATTAAAGTGTAATCCAAATCCACGAAAGAGTATCAACAATGGCTAGAAGGCTTGACGAAGCAAAAAGTAACAGTTTTGAGCACTTATTAAGCCTTTAAAATGTTGCCCTAGCCTTCATGCGACCCTAATTTAATACGTAGGTTACCATGCACAACCCAACCATTGAGTACAAACCACCTTCTGGCCTACTAGTAATCACTAATCCATCACATTTTTCGGCTTTTCATGAGCCATGCATGGATCCTCCCCTCCCTCTTTGAAAGGAAATGACCTTAATTCATCAAGGCCATCCTCAACAAGATACGGTGAAAGGTCTCCCACATTAAAGGTAACATGCACTCCATGGTCTCGTCCCAGATCAACCTTATAAGTATTATCATTGACATGTGTCACCACTTTGTAAGGACCTTCAGCTCTTGGCATCAACTTTTGTTCTTCCTTTTGTTAGCAAAACGTTCTTTCCTCATATGCGCCTAAACCACGTCACCATCTTGTAAGACACGTGGTTTCCTATGCATGTTGGAATTCTGTTTGTACACGTCATACACAGCTTCAATCTTCACACAAACTTGTTGGTGTAGTTACATCATGGCCTTCAAATTGTCATTTGCATCCTTGTGAACCAATTCACCATTTGGAAATGGAATGAAATACAAAGGCTTGTAAGGATTCAAACCATACACCACTTACGTAGGCTTATAAGGACCTTCAGCTTTTGGCATCAACTTTTGTTTGGAAAACGTTCTTTCCTCATATGCACCAACACCAAATCACCATCTTGAAAGACACGATGTTTCCTATACATGTTGGAATTCTGTTTGTACACGTCAATCACGGCTTCAATCTTCACACTAGCTTGTTGGTGTAGTTTCGTCATGGCCTTCAACTTGTCATTAGCATCCTTGTGAACCAATTCATCGTTTGGAAATGGAATAATATACAAAGGCTCGTAAGGATTCACACCATACACCACTTACAAAGGCTTGTAAGGACCTTCAGCTCTTGGCATCAACTCTTGTTCAAAGTGAACAAAGGTTAGTTTGATTAAAATTTCATCTATCTCTTTTTTCCATGCATAATTGGCTTATATGAAGCCTTTATAACAAAGTTGGTGGTTACTAGCCACCCAACCAACTACTCAGTAAAACTAATAATGGAAATTAAAGAAACTCATGAAACCACACAAAAAAAACGTCTGACACACTGATGAATGAAAAAAGAGTCCATGCTCCATTAAGGAGCAAAAAGAAGCATTAAAGTGTAATCCAAATCCACCAAAGAGTATCAACAATGGCTAGAAGGCTTGACGAAGCAAAAAGTAACAGTTTTGAGCACTTATTAAGCCTTTAAAATGTTGCCCTAGCCTTCATGCGACCCTAATTTAATACGTAGGTTACCATGCACAACCCAACCATTGAGTACAAACCACCTTCTGGCCTACTAGTAATCACTAATCCATCACATTTTTCGGCTTTTCATGAGCCATGCATGGATCCTCCCCTCCCTCTTTGAAAGGAAATGACCTTAATTCATCAAGGCCATCCTCAACAAGATACGGTGAAAGGTCTCCCACATTAAAGTTAGCATGCACTCCATGGTCTCGTCCCAGATCAACCTTATAAGTATTATCATTGACATGTGTCACCACTTTGTAAGGACCTTCAGCTCTTGGCATCAACTTTTGTTCTTCCTTTTGTTAGCAAAACGTTCTTTCCTCATATGCGCCTAAACCACGTCACCATCTTGTAAGACACGTGGTTTCCTATGCATGTTGGAATTCTGTTTGTACACGTCATACACAGCTTCAATCTTCACACAAACTTGTTGGTGTAGTTACATCATGGCCTTCAAATTGTCATTTGCATCCTTGTGAACCAATTCACCATTTGGAAATGGAATGAAATACAAAGGCTTGTAAGGATTCAAACCATACACCACTTACGTAGGCTTATAAGGACCTTCAGCTTTTGGCATCAACTTTTGTTTGGAAAACGTTCTTTCCTCATATGCACCAACACCAAATCACCATCTTGAAAGACACGATGTTTCCTATACATGTTGGAATTCTGTTTGTACACGTCAATCACGGCTTCAATCTTCACACTAGCTTGTTGGTGTAGTTTCGTCATGGCCTTCAACTTGTCATTAGCATCCTTGTGAACCAATTCATCGTTTGGAAATGGAATAATATACAAAGGCTCGTAAGGACTCACACCATACACCACTTACAAAGGCTTGTAAGGACCTTCAGCTCTTGGCATCAACTCTTGTTCAAAGTGAACAAAGGTTAGTTTGATTAAAATTTCATCTATCTCTTTTTTCCATGCATAATTGGCTTATATGAAGCCTTTATAACAAAGTTGGTGGTTACTAGCCACCCAACCAACTACTCAGTAAAACTAATAATGGAAATTAAAGAAACTCATGAAACCACACAAAAAAAACGTCTGACACACTGATGAATGAAAGAAGAGTCCATGCTCCATTAAGGAGCAAAAAGAAGCATTAAAGTGTAATCCAAATCCACCAAAGAGTATCAACAATGGCTAGAAGGCTTGACGAAGCAAAAAGTAACAGTTTTGAGCACTTATTAAGCCTTTAAAATGTTGCCCTAGCCTTCATGCGACCCTAATTTAATACGTAGGTTACCATGCACAACCCAACCATTGAGTACAAACCACCTTCTGGCCTACTAGTAATCACTAATCCATCACATTTTTCGGCTTTTCATGAGCCATGCATGGATCCTCCCCTCCCTCTTTGAAAGGAAATGACCTTAATTCATCAAGGCCATCCTCAACAAGATACGGTGAAAGGTCTCCCACATTAAAGGTAGCATGCACTCCATGGTCTCGTCCCAGATCAACCTTATAAGTATTATCATTGACATGTGTCACCACTTTGTAAGGACCTTCAGCTCTTGGCATCAACTTTTGTTCTTCCTTTTGTTAGCAAAACGTTCTTTCCTCATATGCGCCTAAACCACGTCACCATCTTGTAAGACACGTGGTTTCCTATGCATGTTGGAATTCTGTTTGTACACGTCATACACAGCTTCAATCTTCACACAAACTTGTTGGTGTAGTTACATCATGGCCTTCAAATTGTCATTTGCATCCTTGTGAACCAATTCACCATTTGGAAATGGAATGAAATACAAAGGCTTGTAAGGATTCAAACCATACACCACTTACGTAGGCTTATAAGGACCTTCAGCTTTTGGCATCAACTTTTGTTTGGAAAACGTTCTTTCCTCATATGCACCAACACCAAATCACCATCTTGAAAGACACGATGTTTCCTATACATGTTGGAATTCTGTTTGTACACGTCAATCACGGCTTCAATCTTCACACTAGCTTGTTGGTGTAGTTTCGTCATGGCCTTCAACTTGTCATTAGCATCCTTGTGAACCAATTCATCGTTTGGAAATGGAATAATATACAAAGGCTCGTAAGGATTCACACCATACACCACTTACAAAGGCTTGTAAGGACCTTCAGCTCTTGGCATCAACTCTTGTTCAAAGTGAACAAAGGTTAGTTTGATTAAAATTTCATCTATCTCTTTTTTCCATGCATAATTGGCTTATATGAAGCCTTTATAACAAAGTTGGTGGTTACTAGCCACCCAACCAACTACTCAGTAAAACTAATAATGGAAATTAAAGAAACTCATGAAACCACACAAAAAAAACGTCTGACACACTGATGAATGAAAAAAGAGTCCATGCTCCATTAAGGAGCAAAAAGAAGCATTAAAGTGTAATCCAAATCCACCAAAGAGTATCAACAATGGCTAGAAGGCTTGACGAAGCAAAAAGTAACAGTTTTGAGCACTTATTAAGCCTTTAAAATGTTGCCCTAGCCTTCATGCGACCCTAATTTAATACGTAGGTTACCATGCACAACCCAACCATTGAGTACAAACCACCTTCTGGCCTACTAGTAATCACTAATCCATCACATTTTTCGGCTTTTCATGAGCCATGCATGGATCCTCCCCTCCCTCTTTGAAAGGAAATGACCTTAATTCATCAAGGCCATCCTCAACAAGATACGGTGAAAGGTCTCCCACATTAAAGGTAGCATGCACTCCATGGTCTCGTCCCAGATCAATCTTATAAGTATTATCATTGACATGTGTCACCACTTTGTAAGGACCTTCAGCTCTTGGCATCAACTTTTGTTCTTCCTTTTGTTAGCAAAACGTTCTTTCCTCATATGCGCCTAAACCACGTCACCATCTTGTAAGACACGTGGTTTCCTATGCATGTTGGAATTCTGTTTGTACACGTCATACACAGCTTCAATCTTCACACAAACTTGTTGGTGTAGTTACATCATGGCCTTCAAATTGTCATTTGCATCCTTGTGAACCAATTCACCATTTGGAAATGGAATGAAATACAAAGGCTTGTAAGGATTCAAACCATACACCACTTACGTAGGCTTATAAGGACCTTCAGCTTTTGGCATCAACTTTTGTTTGGAAAACGTTCTTTCCTCATATGCACCAACACCAAATCACCATCTTGAAAGACACGATGTTTCCTATACATGTTGGAATTCTGTTTGTACACGTCAATCACGGCTTCAATCTTCACACTAGCTTGTTGGTGTAGTTTCGTCATGGCCTTCAACTTGTCATTAGCATCCTTGTGAACCAATTCATCGTTTGGAAATGGAATAATATACAAAGGCTCGTAAGGATTCACACCATACACCACTTACAAAGGCTTGTAAGGACCTTCAGCTTTTGGCATCAACTCTTGTTCAAAGTGAACAAAGGTTAGTTTGATTAAAATTTCATCTATCTCTTTTTTCCATGCATAATTGGCTTATATGAAGCCTTTATAACAAAGTTGGTGGTTACTAGCCACCCAACCAACTACTCAGTAAAACTAATAATGGAAATTAAAGAAACTCATGAAACCACACAAAAAAAACGTCTGACACACTGATGAATGAAAAAAGAGTCCATGCTCCATTAAGGAGCAAAAAGAAGCATTAAAGTGTAATCCAAATCCACCAAAGAGTATCAACAATGGCTAGAAGGCTTGACGAAGCAAAAAGTAACAGTTTTGAGCACTTATTAAGCCTTTAAAATGTTGCCCTAGCCTTCATGCGACCCTAATTTAATACGTAGGTTACCATGCACAACCCAACCATTGAGTACAAACCACCTTCTGGCCTACTAGTAATCACTAATCCATCACATTTTTCGGCTTTTCATGAGCCATGCATGGATCCTCCCCTCCCTCTTTGAAAGGAAATGACCTTAATTCATCAAGGCCATCCTCAACAAGATACGGTGAAAGGTCTCCCACATTAAAGGTAACATGCACTCCATGGTCTCGTCCCAGATCAACCTTATAAGTATTATCATTGACATGTGTCACCACTTTGTAAGGACCTTCAGCTCTTGGCATCAACTTTTGTTCTTCCTTTTGTTAGCAAAACGTTCTTTCCTCATATGCGCCTAAACCACGTCACCATCTTGTAAGACACGTGGTTTCCTATGCATGTTGGAATTCTGTTTGTACACGTCATACACAGCTTCAATCTTCACACAAACTTGTTGGTGTAGTTACATCATGGCCTTCAAATTGTCATTTGCATCCTTGTGAACCAATTCACCATTTGGAAATGGAATGAAATACAAAGGCTTGTAAGGATTCAAACCATACACCACTTACGTAGGCTTATAAGGACCTTCAGCTTTTGGCATCAACTTTTGTTTGGAAAACGTTCTTTCCTCATATGCACCAACACCAAATCACCATCTTGAAAGACACGATGTTTCCTATACATGTTGGAATTCTGTTTGTACACGTCAATCACGGCTTCAATCTTCACACTAGCTTGTTGGTGTAGTTTCGTCATGGCCTTCAACTTGTCATTAGCATCCTTGTGAACCAATTCATCGTTTGGAAATGGAATAATATACAAAGGCTCGTAAGGATTCACACCATACACCACTTACAAAGGCTTGTAAGGACCTTCAGCTCTTGGCATCAACTCTTGTTCAAAGTGAACAAAGGTTAGTTTGATTAAAATTTCATCTATCTCTTTTTTCCATGCATAATTGGCTTATATGAAGCCTTTATAACAAAGTTGGTGGTTACTAGCCACCCAACCAACTACTCAGTAAAACTAATAATGGAAATTAAAGAAACTCATGAAACCACACAAAAAAAACGTCTGACACACTGATGAATGAAAAAAGAGTCCATGCTCCATTAAGGAGCAAAAAGAAGCATTAAAGTGTAATCCAAATCCACCAAAGAGTATCAACAATGGCTAGAAGGCTTGACGAAGCAAAAAGTAACAGTTTTGAGCACTTATTAAGCCTTTAAAATGTTGCCCTAGCCTTCATGCGACCCTAATTTAATACGTAGGTTACCATGCACAACCCAACCATTGAGTACAAACCACCTTCTGGCCTACTAGTAATCACTAATCCATCACATTTTTCGGCTTTTCATGAGCCATGCATGGATCCTCCCCTCCCTCTTTGAAAGGAAATGACCTTAATTCATCAAGGCCATCCTCAACAAGATACGGTGAAAGGTCTCCCACATTAAAGGTAGCATGCACTCCATGGTCTCGTCCCAGATCAACCTTATAAGTATTATCATTGACATGTGTCACCACTTTGTAAGGACCTTCAGCTCTTGGCATCAACTTTTGTTCTTCCTTTTGTTAGCAAAACGTTCTTTCCTCATATGCGCCTAAACCACGTCACCATCTTGTAAGACACGTGGTTTCCTATGCATGTTGGAATTCTGTTTGTACACGTCATACACAGCTTCAATCTTCACACAAACTTGTTGGTGTAGTTACATCATGGCCTTCAAATTGTCATTTGCATCCTTGTGAACCAATTCACCATTTGGAAATGGAATGAAATACAAAGGCTTGTAAGGATTCAAACCATACACCACTTACGTAGGCTTATAAGGACCTTCAGCTTTTGGCATCAACTTTTGTTTGGAAAACGTTCTTTCCTCATATGCACCAACACCAAATCACCATCTTGAAAGACACGATGTTTCCTATACATGTTGGAATTCTGTTTGTACACGTCAATCACGGCTTCAATCTTCACACTAGCTTGTTGGTGTAGTTTCGTCATGGCCTTCAACTTGTCATTAGCATCCTTGTGAACCAATTCATCGTTTGGAAATGGAATAATATACAAAGGCTCGTAAGGATTCACACCATACACCACTTACAAAGGCTTGTAAGGACCTTCAGCTCTTGGCATCAACTCTTTTTCAAAGTGAACAAAGGTTAGTTTGATTAAAATTTCATCTATCTCTTTTTTCCATGCATAATTGGCTTATATGAAGCCTTTATAACAAAGTTGGTGGTTACTAGCCACCCAACCAACTACTCAGTAAAACTAATAATGGAAATTAAAGAAACTCATGAAACCATACAAAAAAAACGTCTGACACACTGATGAATGAAAAAAGAGTCCATGCTCCATTAAGGAGCAAAAAGAAGCATTAAAGTGTAATCCAAATCCACCAAAGAGTATCAACAATGGCTAGAAGGCTTGACGAAGCAAAAAGTAACAGTTTTGAGCACTTATTAAGCCTTTAAAATGTTGCCCTAGCCTTCATGCGACCCTAATTTAATACGTAGGTTACCATGCACAACCCAACCATTGAGTACAAACCACCTTCTGGCCTACTAGTAATCACTAATCCATCACATTTTTCGGCTTTTCATGAGCCATGCATGGATCCTCCCCTCCCTCTTTGAAAGGAAATGACCTTAATTCATCAAGGCCATCCTCAACAAGATACGGTGAAAGGTCTCCCACATTAAAGTTAGCATGCACTCCATGGTCTCGTCCCAGATCAACCTTATAAGTATTATCATTGACATGTGTCACCACTTTGTAAGGACCTTCAGCTCTTGGCATCAACTTTTGTTCTTCCTTTTGTTAGCAAAACGTTCTTTCCTCATATGCGCCTAAACCACGTCACCATCTTGTAAGACACGTGGTTTCCTATGCATGTTGGAATTCTGTTTGTACACGTCATACACAGCTTCAATCTTCACACAAACTTGTTGGTGTAGTTACATCATGGCCTTCAAATTGTCATTTGCATCCTTGTGAACCAATTCACCATTTGGAAATGGAATGAAATACAAAGGCTTGTAAGGATTCAAACCATACACCACTTACGTAGGCTTATAAGGACCTTCAGCTTTTGGCATCAACTTTTGTTTGGAAAACGTTCTTTCCTCATATGCACCAACACCAAATCACCATCTTGAAAGACACGATGTTTCCTATACATGTTGGAATTCTGTTTGTACACGTCAATCACGGCTTCAATCTTCACACTAGCTTGTTGGTGTAGTTTCGTCATGGCCTTCAACTTGTCATTAGCATCCTTGTGAACCAATTCATCGTTTGGAAATGGAATAATATACAAAGGCTCGTAAGGACTCACACCATACACCACTTACAAAGGCTTGTAAGGACCTTCAGCTCTTGGCATCAACTCTTGTTCAAAGTGAACAAAGGTTAGTTTGATTAAAATTTCATCTATCTCTTTTTTCCATGCATAATTGGCTTATATGAAGCCTTTATAACAAAGTTGGTGGTTACTAGCCACCCAACCAACTACTCAGTAAAACTAATAATGGAAATTAAAGAAACTCATGAAACCACACAAAAAAAACGTCTGACACACTGATGAATGAAAGAAGAGTCCATGCTCCATTAAGGAGCAAAAAGAAGCATTAAAGTGTAATCCAAATCCACCAAAGAGTATCAACAATGGCTAGAAGGCTTGACGAAGCAAAAAGTAACAGTTTTGAGCACTTATTAAGCCTTTAAAATGTTGCCCTAGCCTTCATGCGACCCTAATTTAATACGTAGGTTACCATGCACAACCCAACCATTGAGTACAAACCACCTTCTGGCCTACTAGTAATCACTAATCCATCACATTTTTCGGCTTTTCATGAGCCATGCATGGATCCTCCCCTCCCTCTTTGAAAGGAAATGACCTTAATTCATCAAGGCCATCCTCAACAAGATACGGTGAAAGGTCTCCCACATTAAAGGTAGCATGCACTCCATGGTCTCGTCCCAGATCAACCTTATAAGTATTATCATTGACATGTGTCACCACTTTGTAAGGACCTTCAGCTCTTGGCATCAACTTTTGTTCTTCCTTTTGTTAGCAAAACGTTCTTTCCTCATATGCGCCTAAACCACGTCACCATCTTGTAAGACACGTGGTTTCCTATGCATGTTGGAATTCTGTTTGTACACGTCATACACAGCTTCAATCTTCACACAAACTTGTTGGTGTAGTTACATCATGGCCTTCAAATTGTCATTTGCATCCTTGTGAACCAATTCACCATTTGGAAATGGAATGAAATACAAAGGCTTGTAAGGATTCAAACCATACACCACTTACGTAGGCTTATAAGGACCTTCAGCTTTTGGCATCAACTTTTGTTTGGAAAACGTTCTTTCCTCATATGCACCAACACCAAATCACCATCTTGAAAGACACGATGTTTCCTATACATGTTGGAATTCTGTTTGTACACGTCAATCACGGCTTCAATCTTCACACTAGCTTGTTGGTGTAGTTTCGTCATGGCCTTCAACTTGTCATTAGCATCCTTGTGAACCAATTCATCGTTTGGAAATGGAATAATATACAAAGGCTCGTAAGGACTCACACCATACACCACTTACAAAGGCTTGTAAGGACCTTCAGCTCTTGGCATCAACTCTTGTTCAAAGTGAACAAAGGTTAGTTTGATTAAAATTTCATCTATCTCTTTTTTCCATGCATAATTGGCTTATATGAAGCCTTTATAACAAAGTTGGTGGTTACTAGCCACCCAACCAACTACTCAGTAAAACTAATAATGGAAATTAAAGAAACTCATGAAACCACACAAAAAAAACGTCTGACACACTGATGAATGAAAAAAGAGTCCATGCTCCATTAAGGAGCAAAAAGAAGCATTAAAGTGTAATCCAAATCCACCAAAGAGTATCAACAATGGCTAGAAGGCTTGACGAAGCAAAAAGTAACAGTTTTGAGCACTTATTAAGCCTTTAAAATGTTGCCCTAGCCTTCATGCGACCCTAATTTAATACGTAGGTTACCATGCACAACCCAACCATTGAGTACAAACCACCTTCCGGCCTACTAGTAATCACTAATCCATCACATTTTTCGGCTTTTCATGAGCCATGCATGGATCCTCCCCTCCCTCTTTGAAAGGAAATGACCTTAATTCATCAAGGCCATCCTCAACAAGATACGGTGAAAGGTCTCCCACATTAAAGGTAGCATGCACTCCATGGTCTCGTCCCAGATCAACCTTATAAGTATTATCATTGACATGTGTCACCACTTTGTAAGGACCTTCAGCTCTTGGCATCAACTTTTGTTCTTCCTTTTGTTAGCAAAACGTTCTTTCCTCATATGCGCCTAAACCACGTCACCATTTTGTAAGACACGTGGTTTCCTATGCATGTTGGAATTCCGTTTGTACACGTCATACACAGCTTCAATCTTCACACAAACTTGTTGGTGTAGTTACATCATGGCCTTCAAATTGTCATTTGCATCCTTGTGAACCAATTCACCATTTGGAAATGGAATGAAATACAAAGGCTTGTAAGGATTCAAACCATACACCACTTACGTAGGCTTATAAGGACCTTCAGCTTTTGGCATCAACTTTTGTTTGGAAAACGTTCTTTCCTCATATGCACCAACACCAAATCACCATCTTGAAAGACACGATGTTTCCTATACATGTTGGAATTCTGTTTGTACACGTCAATCACGGCTTCAATCTTCACACTAGCTTGTTGGTGTAGTTTCGTCATGGCCTTCAACTTGTCATTAGCATCCTTGTGAACCAATTCATCGTTTGGAAATGGAATAATATACAAAGGCTCGTAAGGACTCACACCATACACCACTTACAAAGGCTTGTAAGGACCTTCAGCTCTTGGCATCAACTCTTGTTCAAAGTGAACAAAGGTTAGTTTGATTAAAATTTCATCTATCTCTTTTTTCCATGCATAATTGGCTTATATGAAGCCTTTATAACAAAGTTGGTGGTTACTAGCCACCCAACCAACTACTCAGTAAAACTAATAATGGAAATTAAAGAAACTCATGAAACCACACAAAAAAAACGTCTGACACACTGATGAATGAAAAAAGAGTCCATGCTCCATTAAGGAGCAAAAAGAAGCATTAAAGTGTAATCCAAATCCACCAAAGAGTATCAACAATGGCTAGAAGGCTTGACGAAGCAAAAAGTAACAGTTTTGAGCACTTATTAAGCCTTTAAAATGTTGCCCTAGCCTTCATGCGACCCTAATTTAATACGTAGGTTACCATGCACAACCCAACCATTGAGTACAAACCACCTTCTGGCCTACTAGTAATCACTAATCCATCACATTTTTCGGCTTTTCATGAGCCATGCATGGATCCTCCCCTCCCTCTTTGAAAGGAAATGACCTTAATTCATCAAGGCCATCCTCAACAAGATACGGTGAAAGGTCTCCCACATTAAAGTTAGCATGCACTCCATGGTCTCGTCCCAGATCAACCTTATAAGTATTATCATTGACATGTGTCACCACTTTGTAAGGACCTTCAGCTCTTGGCATCAACTTTTGTTCTTCCTTTTGTTAGCAAAACGTTCTTTCCTCATATGCGCCTAAACCACGTCACCATCTTGTAAGACACGTGGTTTCCTATGCATGTTGGAATTCTGTTTGTACACGTCATACACAGCTTCAATCTTCACACAAACTTGTTGGTGTAGTTACATCATGGCCTTCAAATTGTCATTTGCATCCTTGTGAACCAATTCACCATTTGGAAATGGAATGAAATACAAAGGCTTGTAAGGATTCAAACCATACACCACTTACGTAGGCTTATAAGGACCTTCAGCTTTTGGCATCAACTTTTGTTTGGAAAACGTTCTTTCCTCATATGCACCAACACCAAATCACCATCTTGAAAGACACGATGTTTCCTATACATGTTGGAATTCTGTTTGTACACGTCAATCACGGCTTCAATCTTCACACTAGCTTGTTGGTGTAGTTTCGTCATGGCCTTCAACTTGTCATTAGCATCCTTGTGAACCAATTCATCGTTTGGAAATGGAATAATATACAAAGGCTCGTAAGGACTCACACCATACACCACTTACAAAGGCTTGTAAGGACCTTCAGCTCTTGGCATCAACTCTTGTTCAAAGTGAACAAAGGTTAGTTTGATTAAAATTTCATCTATCTCTTTTTTCCATGCATAATTGGCTTATATGAAGCCTTTATAACAAAGTTGGTGGTTACTAGCCACCCAACCAACTACTCAGTAAAACTAATAATGGAAATTAAAGAAACTCATGAAACCACACAAAAAAAACGTCTGACACACTGATGAATGAAAGAAGAGTCCATGCTCCATTAAGGAGCAAAAAGAAGCATTAAAGTGTAATCCAAATCCACCAAAGAGTATCAACAATGGCTAGAAGGCTTGACGAAGCAAAAAGTAACAGTTTTGAGCACTTATTAAGCCTTTAAAATGTTGCCCTAGCCTTCATGCGACCCTAATTTAATACGTAGGTTACCATGCACAACCCAACCATTGAGTACAAACCACCTTCTGGCCTACTAGTAATCACTAATCCATCACATTTTTCGGCTTTTCATGAGCCATGCATGGATCCTCCCCTCCCTCTTTGAAAGGAAATGACCTTAATTCATCAAGGCCATCCTCAACAAGATACGGTGAAAGGTCTCCCACATTAAAGGTAGCATGCACTCCATGGTCTCGTCCCAGATCAACCTTATAAGTATTATCATTGACATGTGTCACCACTTTGTAAGGACCTTCAGCTCTTGGCATCAACTTTTGTTCTTCCTTTTGTTAGCAAAACGTTCTTTCCTCATATGCGCCTAAACCACGTCACCATCTTGTAAGACACGTGGTTTCCTATGCATGTTGGAATTCTGTTTGTACACGTCATACACAGCTTCAATCTTCACACAAACTTGTTGGTGTAGTTACATCATGGCCTTCAAATTGTCATTTGCATCCTTGTGAACCAATTCACCATTTGGAAATGGAATGAAATACAAAGGCTTGTAAGGATTCAAACCATACACCACTTACGTAGGCTTATAAGGACCTTCAGCTTTTGGCATCAACTTTTGTTTGGAAAACGTTCTTTCCTCATATGCACCAACACCAAATCACCATCTTGAAAGACACGATGTTTCCTATACATGTTGGAATTCTGTTTGTACACGTCAATCACGGCTTCAATCTTCACACTAGCTTGTTGGTGTAGTTTCGTCATGGCCTTCAACTTGTCATTAGCATCCTTGTGAACCAATTCATCGTTTGGAAATGGAATAATATACAAAGGCTCGTAAGGACTCACACCATACACCACTTACAAAGGCTTGTAAGGACCTTCAGCTCTTGGCATCAACTCTTGTTCAAAGTGAACAAAGGTTAGTTTGATTAAAATTTCATCTATCTCTTTTTTCCATGCATAATTGGCTTATATGAAGCCTTTATAACAAAGTTGGTGGTTACTAGCCACCCAACCAACTACTCAGTAAAACTAATAATGGAAATTAAAGAAACTCATGAAACCACACAAAAAAAACGTCTGACACACTGATGAATGAAAAAAGAGTCCATGCTCCATTAAGGAGCAAAAAGAAGCATTAAAGTGTAATCCAAATCCACCAAAGAGTATCAACAATGGCTAGAAGGCTTGACGAAGCAAAAAGTAACAGTTTTGAGCACTTATTAAGCCTTTAAAATGTTGCCCTAGCCTTCATGCGACCCTAATTTAATACGTAGGTTACCATGCACAACCCAACCATTGAGTACAAACCACCTTCTGGCCTACTAGTAATCACTAATCCATCACATTTTTCGGCTTTTCATGAGCCATGCATGGATCCTCCCCTCCCTCTTTGAAAGGAAATGACCTTAATTCATCAAGGCCATCCTCAACAAGATACGGTGAAAGGTCTCCCACATTAAAGGTAGCATGCACTCCATGGTCTCGTCCCAGATCAACCTTATAAGTATTATCATTGACATGTGTCACCACTTTGTAAGGACCTTCAGCTCTTGGCATCAACTTTTGTTCTTCCTTTTGTTAGCAAAACGTTCTTTCCTCATATGCGCCTAAACCACGTCACCATTTTGTAAGACACGTGGTTTCCTATGCATGTTGGAATTCCGTTTGTACACGTCATACACAGCTTCAATCTTCACACAAACTTGTTGGTGTAGTTACATCATGGCCTTCAAATTGTCATTTGCATCCTTGTGAACCAATTCACCATTTGGAAATGGAATGAAATACAAAGGCTTGTAAGGATTCAAACCATACACCACTTACGTAGGCTTATAAGGACCTTCAGCTTTTGGCATCAACTTTTGTTTGGAAAACGTTCTTTCCTCATATGCACCAACACCAAATCACCATCTTGAAAGACACGATGTTTCCTATACATGTTGGAATTCTGTTTGTACACGTCAATCACGGCTTCAATCTTCACACTAGCTTGTTGGTGTAGTTTCGTCATGGCCTTCAACTTGTCATTAGCATCCTTGTGAACCAATTCATCGTTTGGAAATGGAATAATATACAAAGGCTCGTAAGGACTCACACCATACACCACTTACAAAGGCTTGTAAGGACCTTCAGCTCTTGGCATCAACTCTTGTTCAAAGTGAACAAAGGTTAGTTTGATTAAAATTTCATCTATCTCTTTTTTCCATGCATAATTGGCTTATATGAAGCCTTTATAACAAAGTTGGTGGTTACTAGCCACCCAACCAACTACTCAGTAAAACTAATAATGGAAATTAAAGAAACTCATGAAACCACACAAAAAAAACGTCTGACACACTGATGAATGAAAAAAGAGTCCATGCTCCATTAAGGAGCAAAAAGAAGCATTAAAGTGTAATCCAAATCCACCAAAGAGTATCAACAATGGCTAGAAGGCTTGACGAAGCAAAAAGTAACAGTTTTGAGCACTTATTAAGCCTTTAAAATGTTGCCCTAGCCTTCATGCGACCCTAATTTAATACGTAGGTTACCATGCACAACCCAACCATTGAGTACAAACCACCTTCTGGCCTACTAGTAATCACTAATCCATCACATTTTTCGGCTTTTCATGAGCCATGCATGGATCCTCCCCTCCCTCTTTGAAAGGAAATGACCTTAATTCATCAAGGCCATCCTCAACAAGATACGGTGAAAGGTCTCCCACATTAAAGGTAGCATGCACTCCATGGTCTCGTCCCAGATCAACCTTATAAGTATTATCATTGACATGTGTCACCACTTTGTAAGGACCTTCAGCTCTTGGCATCAACTTTTGTTCTTCCTTTTGTTAGCAAAACGTTCTTTCCTCATATGCGCCTAAACCACGTCACCATCTTGTAAGACACGTGGTTTCCTATGCATGTTGGAATTCTGTTTGTACACGTCATACACAGCTTCAATCTTCACACAAACTTGTTGGTGTAGTTACATCATGGCCTTCAAATTGTCATTTGCATCCTTGTGAACCAATTCACCATTTGGAAATGGAATGAAATACAAAGGCTTGTAAGGATTCAAACCATACACCACTTACGTAGGCTTATAAGGACCTTCAGCTTTTGGCATCAACTTTTGTTTGGAAAACGTTCTTTCCTCATATGCACCAACACCAAATCACCATCTTGAAAGACACGAGGTTTCCTATACATGTTGGAATTCTGTTTGTACACGTCAATCACGGCTTCAATCTTCACACTAGCTTGTTGGTGTAGTTTCGTCATGGCCTTCAACTTGTCATTAGCATCCTTGTGAACCAATTCATCGTTTGGAAATGGAATAATATACAAAGGCTCGTAAGGATTCACACCATACACCACTTACAAAGGCTTGTAAGGACCTTCAGCTCTTGGCATCAACTCTTGTTCAAAGTGAACAAAGGTTAGTTTGATTAAAATTTCATCTATCTCTTTTTTCCATGCATAATTGGCTTATATGAAGCCTTTATAACAAAGTTGGTGGTTACTAGCCACCCAACCAACTACTCAGTAAAACTAATAATGGAAATTAAAGAAACTCATGAAACCATACAAAAAAAACGTCTGACACACTGATGAATGAAAAAAGAGTCCATGCTCCATTAAGGGGCAAAAAGAAGCATTAAAGTGTAATCCAAATCCACCAAAGAGTATCAACAATGGCTAGAAGGCTTGACGAAGCAAAAAGTAACAGTTTTGAGCACTTATTAAGCCTTTAAAATGTTGCCCTAGCCTTCATGCGACCCTAATTTAATACGTAGGTTACCGTGCACAACCCAACCATTGAGTACAAACCACCTTCTGGCCTACTAGTAATCACTAATCCATCACATTTTTCGGCTTTTCATGAGCCATGCATGGATCCTCCCCTCCCTCTTTGAAAGGAAATGACCTTAATTCATCAAGGCCATCCTCAACAAGATACGGTGAAAGGTCTCCCACATTAAAGGTAGCATGCACTCCATGGTCTCGTCCCAGATCAACCTTATAAGTATTATCATTGACATGTGTCACCACTTTGTAAGGACCTTCAGCTCTTGGCATCAACTTTTGTTCTTCCTTTTGTTAGCAAAACGTTCTTTCCTCATATGCGCCTAAACCACGTCACCATCTTGTAAGACACGTGGTTTCCTATGCATGTTGGAATTCTGTTTGTACACGTCATACACAGCTTCAATCTTCACACAAACTTGTTGGTGTAGTTACATCATGGCCTTCAAATTGTCATTTGCATCCTTGTGAACCAATTCACCATTTGGAAATGGAATGAAATACAAAGGCTTGTAAGGATTCAAACCATACACCACTTACGTAGGCTTATAAGGACCTTCAGCTTTTGGCATCAACTTTTGTTTGGAAAACGTTCTTTCCTCATATGCACCAACACCAAATCACCATCTTGAAAGACACGAGGTTTCCTATACATGTTGGAATTCTGTTTGTACACGTCAATCACGGCTTCAATCTTCACACTAGCTTGTTGGTGTAGTTTCGTCATGGCCTTCAACTTGTCATTAGCATCCTTGTGAACCAATTCATCGTTTGGAAATGGAATAATATACAAAGGCTCGTAAGGATTCACACCATACACCACTTACAAAGGCTTGTAAGGACCTTCAGCTCTTGGCATCAACTCTTGTTCAAAGTGAACAAAGGTTAGTTTGATTAAAATTTCATCTATCTCTTTTTTCCATGCATAATTGGCTTATATGAAGCCTTTATAACAAAGTTGGTGGTTACTAGCCACCCAACCAACTACTCAGTAAAACTAATAATGGAAATTAAAGAAACTCATGAAACCACACAAAAAAAACGTCTGACACACTGATGAATGAAAAAAGAGTCCATGCTCCATTAAGGAGCAAAAAGAAGCATTAAAGTGTAATCCAAATCCACCAAAGAGTATCAACAATGGCTAGAAGGCTTGACGAAGCAAAAAGTAACAGTTTTGAGCACTTATTAAGCCTTTAAAATGTTGCCCTAGCCTTCATGCGACCCTGATTTAATACGTAGGTTACCGTGCACAACCCAACCATTGAGTACAAACCACCTTCTGGCCTACTAGTAATCACTAATCCATCACATTTTTCGGCTTTTCATGAGCCATGCATGGATCCTCCCCTCCCTCTTTGAAAGGAAATGACCTTAATTCATCAAGGCCATCCTCAACAAGATACGGTGAAAGGTCTCCCACATTAAAGGTAGCATGCACTCCATGGTCTCGTCCCAGATCAACCTTATAAGTATTATCATTGACATGTGTCACCACTTTGTAAGGACCTTCAGCTCTTGGCATCAACTTTTGTTCTTCCTTTTGTTAGCAAAACGTTCTTTCCTCATATGCGCCTAAACCACGTCACCATCTTGTAAGACACGTGGTTTCCTATGCATGTTGGAATTCTGTTTGTACACGTCATACACAGCTTCAATCTTCACACAAACTTGTTGGTGTAGTTCCATCATGGCCTTCAAATTGTCATTTGCATCCTTGTGAACCAATTCACCATTTGGAAATGGAATGAAATACAAAGGCTTGTAAGGATTCAAACCATACACCACTTACGTAGGCTTATAAGGACCTTCAGCTTTTGGCATCAACTTTTGTTTGGAAAACGTTCTTTCCTCATATGCACCAACACCAAATCACCATCTTGAAAGACACGATGTTTCCTATACATGTTGGAATTCTGTTTGTACACGTCAATCACGGCTTCAATCTTCACACTAGCTTGTTGGTGTAGTTTCGTCATGGCCTTCAACTTGTCATTAGCGGGTGAACCAATTCATCGTTTGGAAATGGAATAATATACAAAGGCTCGTAAGGATTCACACCATACACCACTTACAAAGGCTTGTAAGGACCTTCAGCTCTTGGCATCAACTCTTGTTCAAAGTGAACAAAGGTTAGTTTGATTAAAATTTCATCTATCTCTTTTTTCCATGCATAATTGGCTTATATGAAGCCTTTATAACAAAGTTGGTGGTTACTAGCCACCCAACCAACTACTCAGTAAAACTAATAATGGAAATTAAAGAAACTCATGAAACCACACAAAAAAACGTCTGACACACTGATGAATGAAAAAAGAGTCCATGCTCCATTAAGGGGCAAAAAGAAGCATTAAAGTGTAATCCAAATCCACCAAAGAGTATCAACAATGGCTAGAAGGCTTGACGAAGCAAAAAGTAACAGTTTTGAGCACTTATTAAGCCTTTAAAATGTTGCCCTAGCCTTCATGCGACCCTAATTTAATACGTAGGTTACCATGCACAACCCAACCATTGAGTACAAACCACCTTCTGGCCTACTAGTAATCACTAATCCATCACATTTTTCGGCTTTTCATGAGCCATGCATGGATCCTCCCCTCCCTCTTTGAAAGGAAATGACCTTAATTCATCAAGGCCGCCACTTTGTAAGGACCTTCAGCTCTTGGCATCAACTTTTGTTCTTCCTTTTGTTAGCAAAACGTTCTTTCCTCATATGCGCCTAAACCACGTCACCATCTTGTAAGACACGTGGTTTCCTATGCATGTTGGAATTCTGTTTGTACACGTCATACACAGCTTCAATCTTCACACAAACTTGTTGGTGTAGTTCCATCATGGCCTTCAAATTGTCATTTGCATCCTTGTGAACCAATTCACCATTTGGAAATGGAATGAAATACAAAGGCTTGTAAGGATTCAAACCATACACCACTTACGTAGGCTTATAAGGACCTTCAGCTTTTGGCATCAACTTTTGTTTGGAAAACGTTCTTTCCTCATATGCACCAACACCAAATCACCATCTTGAAAGACACGAGGTTTCCTATACACGTTGGAATTCTGTTTGTACACGTCAATCACGGCTTCAATCTTCACACTAGCTTGTTGGTGTAGTTTCGTCATGGCCTTCAACTTGTCATTAGCATCCTTGTGAACCAATTCATCGTTTGGAAATGGAATAATATACAAAGGCTCGTAAGGATTCACACCATACACCACTTACAAAGGCTTGTAAGGACCTTCAGCTCTTGGCATCAACTCTTGTTCAAAGTGAACAAAGGTTAGTTTGATTAAAATTTCATCTATCTCTTTTTTCCATGCATAATTGGCTTATATGAAGCCTTTATAACAAAGTTGGTGGTTACTAGCCACCCAACCAACTACTCAGTAAAACTAATAATGGAAATTAAAGAAACTCATGAAACCACACAAAAAAAACGTCTGACACACTGATGAATGAAAAAAGAGTCCATGCTCCATTAAGGAGCAAAAAGAAGCATTAAAGTGTAATCCAAATCCACCAAAGAGTGTCAACAATGGCTAAAAGGCTTGACGAAGCAAAAAGTAACAATTTTGAGCACTTATTAAGCCTTTAAAATGTTGCCCTAGCCTTCATGCGACCCTAATTTAATACGTAGGTTACCATGCACAACCCAACCATTGAGTACAAACCACCTTCTGGCCTACTAGTAATCACTAATCCATCACATTTTTCGGCTTTTCATGAGCCATGCATGGATCCTCCCCTCCCTCTTTGAAAGGAAATGACCTTAATTCATCAAGGCCATCCTCAACAAGATACGGTGAAAGGTCTCCCACATTAAAGGTAGCATGCACTCCACGGTCTCGTCCCAGATCAACCTTATAAGTATTATCATTGACATGTGTCACCACTTTGTAAGGACCTTCAGCTCTTGGCATCAACTTTTGTTCTTCCTTTTGTTAGCAAAACGTTCTTTCCTCATATGCGCCTAAACCACGTCACCATCTTGTAAGACACGTGGTTTCCTATGCATGTTGGAATTCTGTTTGTACACGTCATACACAGCTTCAATCTTCACACAAACTTGTTGGTGTAGTTACATCATGGCCTTCAAATTGTCATTTGCATCCTTGTGAACCAATTCACCATTTGGAAATGGAATGAAATACAAAGGCTTGTAAGGATTCAAACCAATACACCACTTACGTAGGCTTATAAGGACCTTCAGCTTTTGGCATCAACTTTTGTTTGGAAAACGTTCTTTCCTCATATGCACCAACACCAAATCACCATCTTGAAAGACACGATGTTTCCTATACATGTTGGAATTCTGTTTGTACACGTCAATCACGGCTTCAATCTTCACACTAGCTTGTTGGTGTAGTTTCGTCATGGCCTTCAACTTGTCATTAGCATCCTTGTGAACCAATTCATCGTTTGGAAATGGAATAATATACAAAGGCTCGTAAGGATTCACACCATACACCACTTACAAAGGCTTGTAAGGACCTTCAGCTCTTGGCATCAACTCTTGTTCAAAGTGAACAAAGGTTAGTTTGATTAAAATTTCATCTATCTCTTTTTTCCATGCATAATTGGCTTATATGAAGCCTTTATAACAAAGTTGGTGGTTACTAGCCACCCAACCAACTACTCAGTAAAACTAATAATGGAAATTAAAGAAACTCATGAAACCACACAAAAAAAACGTCTGACACACTGATGAATGAAAAAAGAGTCCATGCTCCATTCAGGGGCAAAAAGAAGCATTAAAGTGTAATCCAAATCCACCAAAGAGTATCAACAATGGCTAGAAGGCTTGACGAAGCAAAAAGTAACAGTTTTGAGCACTTATTAAGCCTTTAAAATGTTGCCCTAGCCTTCATGCGACCCTAATTTAATACGTAGGTTACCATGCACAACCCAACCATTGAGTACAAACCACCTTCTGGCCTACTAGTAATCACTAATCCATCATATTTTTCGGCTTTTCATGAGCCATGCATGGATCCTCCCCTCCCTCTTTGAAAGGAAATGACCTTAATTCATCAAGGCCATCCTCAACAAGATACGGTGAAAGGTCTCCCACATTAAAGGTAGCATGCACTCCATGGTCTCGTCCTAGATCAACCTTATAAGTATTTTCATTGACATGTGTCACCACTTTGTAAGGACCTTCAGCTCTTGGCATCAACTTTTGTTCTTCCTTTTGTTAGCAAAACGTTCTTTCCTCATATGCGCCTAAACCACGTCACCATCTTGTAAGACACGTGGTTTCCTATGCATGTTGGAATTCTGTTTGTACACGTCATACACAGCTTCAATCTTCACACAAACTTGTTGGTGTAGTTACATCATGGCCTTCAAATTGTCATTTGCATCCTTGTGAACCAATTCACCATTTGGAAATGGAATGAAATACAAAGGCTTGTAAGGATTCAAACCATACACCACTTACGTAGGCTTATAAGGACCTTCAGCTTTTGGCATCAACTTTTGTTTGGAAAACGTTCTTTCCTCATATGCACCAACACCAAATCACCATCTTGAAAGACACGAGGTTTCCTATACACGTTGGAATTCTGTTTGTACACGTCAATCACGGCTTCAATCTTCACACTAGCTTGTTGGTGTAGTTTCGTCATGGCCTTCAACTTGTCATTAGCATCCTTGTGAACCAATCCATCGTTTGGAAATGGAATAATATACAAAGGCTCGTAAGGATTCACACCATACACCACTTACAAAGGCTTGTAAGGACCTTCAGCTCTTGGCATCAACTCTTGTTCAAAGTGAACAAAGGTTAGTTTGATTAAAATTTCATCTATCTCTTTTTTCCATGCATAATTGGCTTATATGAAGCCTTTATAACAAAGTTGGTGGTTACTAGCCACCCAACCAACTACTCAGTAAAACTAATAATGGAAATTAAAGAAACTCATGAAACCACACAAAAAAAACGTCTGACACACTGATGAATGAAAAAAGAGTCCATGCTCCATTAAGGGGCAAAAAGAAGCATTAAAGTGTAATCCAAATCCACCAAAGAGTATCAACAATGGCTAGAAGGCTTGACGAAGCAAAAAGTAACAGTTTTGAGCACTTATTAAGCCTTTAAAATGTTGCCCTAGCCTTCATGCGACCCTAATTTAATACGTAGGTTACCATGCACAACCCAACCATTGAGTACAAACCACCTTCTGGCCTACTAGTAATCACTAATCCATCACATTTTTCGGCTTTTCATGAGCCATGCATGGATCCTCCCCTCCCTCTTTGAAAGGAAATGACCTTAATTCATCAAGGCCATCCTCAACAAGATACGGTGAAAGGTCTCCCACATTAAAGGTAGCATGCACTCCATGGTCTCGTCCTAGATCAACCTTATAAGTATTTTCATTGACATGTGTCACCACTTTGTAAGGACCTTCAGCTCTTGGCATCAACTTTTGTTCTTCCTTTTGTTAGCAAAACGTTCTTTCCTCATATGCACCTAAACCACGTCACCATCTTGTAAGACACGTGGTTTCCTATGCATGTTGGAATTCTATTTGTACACGTCATACACAGCTTCAATCTTCACACAAACTTGTTGGTGTAGTTACATCATGGCCTTCAAATTGTCATTTGCATCCTTGTGAACCAATTCACCATTTGGAAATGGAATGAAATACAAAGGCTTGTAAGGATTCAAACCATACACCACTTACGTAGGCTTATAAGGACCTTAAGCTTTTGGCATCAACTTTTGTTTGGAAAACGTTCTTTCCTCATGCACCAACACCAAATCACCATCTTGAAAGACACGAGGTTTCCTATACATGTTGGAATTCTGTTTGTACACGTCAATCACGGCTTCAATCTTCACACTAGCTTGTTGGTGTAGGTTCGTCATGGCCTTCAACTTGTCATTAGCATCCTTGTGAACCAATTCATCGTTTGGAAATGGAATAATATACAAAGGCTCGTAAGGATTCACACCATACACCACTTACAAAGGCTTGTAAGGACCTTCAGCTCTTGGCATCAACTCTTGTTCAAAGTGAACAAAGGTTAGTTTGATTAAAATTTCATCTATCTCTTTTTTCCATGCATAATTGGCTTATATGAAGCCTTTATAACAAAGTTGGTGGTTACTAGCCACCCAACCAACTACTCAGTAAAACTAATAATGGAAATTAAAGAAACTCATGAAACCACACAAAAAAAACGTCTGACACACTGATGAATGAAAAAAGAGTCCATGCTCCATTAAGGGGCAAAAAGAAGCATTAAAGTGTAATCCAAATCCACCAAAGAGTATCAACAATGGCTAGAAGGCTTGACGAAGCAAAAAGTAACAGTTTTGAGCACTTATTAAGCCTTTAAAATGTTGCCCTAGCCTTCATGCGACCCTAATTTAATACGTAGGTTACCATGCACAACCCAACCATTGAGTACAAACCACCTTCTGGCCTACTAGTAATCACTAATCCATCACATTTTTCGGCTTTTCATGAGCCATGCATGGATCCTCCCCTCCCTCTTTGAAAGGAAATGACCTTAATTCATCAAGGCCATCCTCAACAAGATACGGTGAAAGGTCTCCCACATTAAAGGTAGCATGCACTCCATGGTCTCGTCCTAGATCAACCTTATAAGTATTTTCATTGACATGTGTCACCACTTTGTAAGGACCTTCAGCTCTTGGCATCAACTTTTGTTCTTCCTTTTGTTAGCAAAACGTTCTTTCCTCATATGCGCCTAAACCACGTCACCATCTTGTAAGACACGTGGTTTCCTATGCATGTTGGAATTCTATTTGTACACGTCATACACAGCTTCAATCTTCACACAAACTTGTTGGTGTAGTTACATCATGGCCTTCAAATTGTCATTTGCATCCTTGTGAACCAATTCACCATTTGGAAATGGAATGAAATACAAAGGCTTGTAAGGATTCAAACCATACACCACTTACGTAGGCTTATAAGGACCTTAAGCTTTTGGCATCAACTTTTGTTTGGAAAACGTTCTTTCCTCATATGCACCAACACCAAATCACCATCTTGAAAGACACGAGGTTTCCTATACATGTTGGAATTCTGTTTGTACACGTCAATCACGGCTTCAATCTTCACACTAGCTTGTTGGTGTAGTTTCGTCATGGCCTTCAACTTGTCATTAGCATCCTTGTGAACCAATTCATCGTTTGGAAATGGAATAATATACAAAGGCTCGTAAGGATTCACACCATACACCACTTACAAAGGCTTGTAAGGACCTTCAGCTCTTGGCATCAACTCTTGTTCAAAGTGAACAAAGGTTAGTTTGATTAAAATTTCATCTATCTCTTTTTTCCATGCATAATTGGCTTATATGAAGCCTTTATAACAAAGTTGGTGGTTACTAGCCACCCAACCAACTACTCAGTAAAACTAATAATGGAAATTAAAGAAACTCATGAAACCACACAAAAAAAACGTCTGACACACTGATGAATGAAAAAAGAGTCCATGCTCCATTAAGGAGCAAAAAGAAGCATTAAAGTGTAATCCAAATCCACCAAAGAGTGTCAACAATGGCTAAAAGGCTTGACGAAGCAAAAAGTAACAGTTTTGAGCACTTATTAAGCCTTTAAAATGTTGCCCTAGCCTTCATGCGACCCTAATTTAATACGTAGGTTACCATGCACAACCCAACCATTGAGTACAAACCACCTTCTGGCCTACTAGTAATCACTAATCCATCACATTTTTCGGCTTTTCATGAGCCATGCATGGATCCTCCCCTCCCTCTTTGAAAGGAAATGACCTTAATTCATCAAGGCCATCCTCAACAAGATACGGTGAAAGGTCTCCCACATTAAAGGTAGCATGCACTCCATGGTCTCGTCCCAGATCAACCTTATAAGTATTATCATTGACATGTGTCACCACTTTGTAAGGACCTTCAGCTCTTGGCATCAACTTTTGTTCTTCCTTTTGTTAGCAAAACGTTCTTTCCTCATATGCGCCTAAACCACGTCACCATCTTGTAAGACACGTGGTTTCCTATGCATGTTGGAATTCTGTTTGTACACGTCATACACAGCTTCAATCTTCACACAAACTTGTTGGTGTAGTTACATCATGGCCTTCAAATTGTCATTTGCATCCTTGTGAACCAATTCACCATTTGGAAATGGAATGAAATACAAAGGCTTGTAAGGATTCAAACCATACACCACTTACGTAGGCTTATAAGGACCTTAAGCTTTTGGCATCAACTTTTGTTTGGAAAACGTTCTTTCCTCATGCACCAACACCAAATCACCATCTTGAAAGACACGAGGTTTCCTATACATGTTGGAATTCTGTTTGTACACGTCAATCACGGCTTCAATCTTCACACTAGCTTGTTGGTGTAGGTTCGTCATGGCCTTCAACTTGTCATTAGCATCCTTGTGAACCAATTCATCGTTTGGAAATGGAATAATATACAAAGGCTCGTAAGGATTCACACCATACACCACTTACAAAGGCTTGTAAGGACCTTCAGCTCTTGGCATCAACTCTTGTTCAAAGTGAACAAAGGTTAGTTTGATTAAAATTTCATCTATCTCTTTTTTCCATGCATAATTGGCTTATATGAAGCCTTTATAACAAAGTTGGTGGTTACTAGCCACCCAACCAACTACTCAGTAAAACTAATAATGGAAATTAAAGAAACTCATGAAACCACACAAAAAAAACGTCTGACACACTGATGAATGAAAAAAGTGTCCATGCTCCTTTAAGGAGCAAAAAGAAGCATTAAAGTGTAATCCAAATCCACCAAAGAGTGTCAACAATGGCTAGAAGGCTTGACGAAGCAAAAAGTAACAGTTTTGAGCACTTATTAAGCCTTTAAAATGTTGCCCTAGCCTTCATGCGACCCTAATTTAATACGTAGGTTACCATGCACAACCCAACCATTGAGTACAAACCACCTTCTGGCCTACTAGTAATCACTAATCCATCACATTTTTCGGCTTTTCATGAGCCATGCATGGATCCTCCCCTCCCTCTTTGAAAGGAAATGACCTTAATTCATCAAGGCCATCCTGAACAAGATACGGTGAAAGGTCTCCCACATTAAAGGTAGCATGCACTCCATGGTCTCGTCCCAGATCAACCTTATAAGTATTATCATTGACATGTGTCACCACTTTGTAAGGACCTTCAGCTCTTGGCATCAACTTTTGTTCTTCCTTTTGTTAGCAAAACGTTCTTTCCTCATATGCGCCTAAACCACGTCACCATCTTGTAAGACACGTGGTTTCCTATGCATGTTGGAATTCTGTTTGTACACGTCATACACAGCTTCAATCTTCACACAAACTTGTTGGTGTAGTTACATCATGGCCTTCAAATTGTCATTTGCATCCTTGTGAACCAATTCACCATTTGGAAATGGAATGAAATACAAAGGCTTGTAAGGATTCAAACCATACACCACTTACGTAGGCTTATAAGGACCTTCAGCTTTTGGCATCAACTTTTGTTTGGAAAACGTTCTTTCCTCATATGCACCAACACCAAATCACCATCTTGAAAGACACGATGTTTCCTATACATGTTGGAATTCTGTTTGTACACGTCAATCACGGCTTCAATCTTCACACTAGCTTGTTGGTGTAGTTTCGTCATGGCCTTCAACTTGTCATTAGCATCCTTGTGAACCAATTCATCGTTTGGAAATGGAATAATATACAAAGGCTCGTAAGGATTCACACCATACACCACTTACAAAGGCTTGTAAGGACCTTCAGCTCTTGGCATCAACTCTTGTTCAAAGTGAACAAAGGTTAGTTTGATTAAAATTTCATCTATCTCTTTTTTCCATGCATAATTGGCTTATATGAAGCCTTTATAACAAAGTTGGTGGTTACTAGCCACCCAACCAACTACTCAGTAAAACTAATAATGGAAATTAAAGAAACTCATGAAACCACACAAAAAAAACGTCTGACACACTGATGAATGAAAAAAGAGTCCATGCTCCATTAAGGGGCAAAAAGAAGCATTAAAGTGTAATCCAAATCCACCAAAGAGTATCAACAATGGCTAGAAGGCTTGACGAAGCAAAAAGTAACAGTTTTGAGCACTTATTAAGCCTTTAAAATGTTGCCCTAGCCTTCATGCGACCCTAATTTAATACGTAGGTTACCATGCACAACCCAACCATTGAGTACAAACCACCTTCTGGCCTACTAGTAATCACTAATCCATCACATTTTTCGGCTTTTCATGAGCCATGCATGGATCCTCCCCTCCCTCTTTGAAAGGAAATGACCTTAATTCATCAAGGCCATCCTCAACAAGATACGGTGAAAGGTCTCCCACATTAAAGGTAGCATGCACTCCATGGTCTCGTCCTAGATCAACCTTATAAGTATTTTCATTGACATGTGTCACCACTTTGTAAGGACCTTCAGCTCTTGGCATCAACTTTTGTTCTTCCTTTTGTTAGCAAAACGTTCTTTCCTCATATGCGCCTAAACCACGTCACCATCTTGTAAGACACGTGGTTTCCTATGCATGTTGGAATTCTATTTGTACACGTCATACACAGCTTCAATCTTCACACAAACTTGTTGGTGTAGTTACATCATGGCCTTCAAATTGTCATTTGCATCCTTGTGAACCAATTCACCATTTGGAAATGGAATGAAATACAAAGACTTGTAAGGATTCAAACCATACACCACTTACGTAGGCTTATAAGGACCTTAAGCTTTTGGCATCAACTTTTGTTTGGAAAACGTTCTTTCCTCATATGCACCAACACCAAATCACCATCTTGAAAGACACGAGGTTTCCTATACATGTTGGAATTCTGTTTGTACACGTCAATCACGGCTTCAATCTTCACACTAGCTTGTTGGTGTAGTTTCGTCATGGCCTTCAACTTGTCATTAGCATCCTTGTGAACCAATTCATCGTTTGGAAATGGAATAATATACAAAGGCTCGTAAGGATTCACACCATACACCACTTACAAAGGCTTGTAAAGACCTTCAGCTCTTGGCATCAACTCTTGTTCAAAGTGAACAAAGGTTAGTTTGATTAAAATTTCATCTATCTCTTTTTTCCATGCATAATTGGCTTATATGAAGCCTTTATAACAAAGTTGGTGGTTACTAGCCACCCAACCAACTACTCAGTAAAACTAATAATGGAAATTAAAGAAACTCATGAAACCACACAAAAAAAACGTCTGACACACTGATGAATGAAAAAAGAGTCCATGCTCCATTAAGGAGCAAAAAGAAGCATTAAAGTGTAATCCAAATCCACCAAAGAGTGTCAACAATGGCTAGAAGGCTTGACGAAGCAAAAAGTAACAGTTTTGAGCACTTATTAAGCCTTTAAAATGTTGCCCTAGCCTTCATGCGACCCTAATTTAATACGTAGGTTACCATGCACAACCCAACCATTGAGTACAAACCACCTTCTGGCCTACTAGTAATCACTAATCCATCACATTTTTCGGCTTTTCATGAGCCATGCATGGATCCTCCCCTCCCTCTTTGAAAGGAAATGACCTTAATTCATCAAGGCCATCCTCAACAAGATACGGTGAAAGGTCTCCCACATTAAAGGTAGCATGCACTCCATGGTCTCGTCCCAGATCAACCTTATAAGTATTATCATTGACATGTGTCACCACTTTGTAAGGACCTTCAGCTCTTGGCATCAACTTTTGTTCTTCCTTTTGTTAGCAAAACGTTCTTTCCTCATATGCGCCTAAACCACGTCACCATCTTGTAAGACACGTGGTTTCCTATGCATGTTGGAATTCTGTTTGTACACGTCATACACAGCTTCAATCTTCACACAAACTTGTTGGTGTAGTTACATCATGGCCTTCAAATTGTCATTTGCATCCTTGTGAACCAATTCACCATTTGGAAATGGAATGAAATACAAAGGCTTGTAAAGATTCAAACCATACACCACTTACGTAGGCTTATAAGGACCTTCAGCTTTTGGCATCAACTTTTGTTTGGAAAACGTTCTTTCCTCATATGCACCAACACCAAATCACCATCTTGAAAGACACGATGTTTCCTATACTTGTTGGAATTCTGTTTGTACACGTCAATCACGGCTTCAATCTTCACACTAGCTAGTTGGTGTAGTTTCGTCATGGCCTTCAACTTGTCATTAGCATCCTTGTGAACCAATTCATCGTTTGGAAATGGAATAATATACAAAGGCTCGTAAGGATTCACACCATACACCACTTACAAAGGCTTGTAAGGACCTTCAGCTCTTGGCATCAACTCTTGTTCAAAGTGAACAAAGGTTAGTTTGATTAAAATTTCATCTATCTCTTTTTTCCATGCATAATTGGCTTATATGAAGCCTTTATAACAAAGTTGGTGGTTACTAGCCACCCAACCAACTACTCAGTAAAACTAATAACGGAAATTAAAGAAACTCATGAAACCACACAAAAAAAACGTCTGACACACTGATGAATGAAAAAAGAGTCCATGCTCCATTAAGGGGCAAAAAGAAGCATTAAAGTGTAATCCAAATCCACCAAAGAGTATCAACAATGGCTAGAAGGCTTGACGAAGCAAAAAGTAACAGTTTTGAGCACTTATTAAGCCTTTAAAATGTTGCCCTAGCCTTCATGCGACCCTAATTTAATACGTAGGTTACCATGCACAACCCAACCATTGAGTACAAACCACCTTCTGGCCTACTAGTAATCACTAATCCATCACATTTTTCGGCTTTTCATGAGCCATGCATGGATCCTCCCCTCCCTCTTTGAAAGGAAATGACCTTAATTCATCAAGGCCATCCTCAACAAGATACGGTGAAAGGTCTCCCACATTAAAGGTAGCATGCACTCCATGGTCTCGTCCTAGATCAACCTTATAAGTATTTTCATTGACATGTGTCACCACTTTGTAAGGACCTTCAGCTCTTGGCATCAACTTTTGTTCTTCCTTTTGTTAGCAAAACGTTCTTTCCTCATATGCGCCTAAACCACGTCACCATCTTGTAAGACACGTGGTTTCCTATGCATGTTGGAATTCTGTTTGTACACGTCATACACAGCTTCAATCTTCACACAAACTTGTTGGTGTAGTTACATCATGGCCTTCAAATTGTCATTTGCATCCTTGTGAACCAATTCACCATTTGGAAATGGAATGAAATACAAAGGCTTGTAAGGATTCAAACCATACACCACTTACGTAGGCTTATAAGGACCTTCAGCTTTTGGCATCAACTTTTGTTTGGAAAACGTTCTTTCCTCATATGCACCAACACCAAATCACCATCTTGAAAGACACGAGGTTTCCTATACATGTTGGAATTCTGTTTGTACACGTCAATCACGGCTTCAATCTTCACACTAGCTTGTTGGTGTAGTTTCGTCATGGCCTTCAACTTGTCATTAGCATCCTTGTGAACCAATTCATCGTTTGGAAATGGAATAATATACAAAGGCTCGTAAGGATTCACACCATACACCACTTACAAAGGCTTGTAAGGACCTTCAGCTCTTGGCATCAGCTCTTGTTCAAAGTGAACAAAGGTTAGTTAGATTAAAATTTCATCTATCTCTTTTTTCCATGCATAATTGGCTTATATGAAGCCTTTATAACAAAGTTGGTGGTTACTAGCCACCCAACCAACTACTCAGTAAAACTAATAATGGAAATTAAAGAAACTCATGAAACCACACAAAAAAAACGTCTGACACACTGATGAATGAAAAAAGAGTCCATGCTCCATTAAGGAGCAAAAAGAAGCATTAAAGTGTAATCCAAATCCACCAAAGAGTGTCAACAATGGCTAGAAGGCTTGACGAAGCAAAAAGTAACAGTTTTGAGCACTTATTAAGCATTTAAAATGTTGCCCTAGCCTTCATGCGACCCTAATTTAATACGTAGGTTACCATGCACAACCCAACCATTGAGTACAAACCACCTGCTGGCCTACTAGTAATCACTAATCCATCACACTTTTTGGCTTTTCATGAGCCATGCATGGATCCTCCCCTCCCTCTTTGAAAGGAAATGACCTTAATTCATCAAGGCCATCCTCAACAAGATACGGTGAAAGGTCTCCCACATTAAAGGTAGCATGCACTCCATGGTCTCGTCCCAGATCAACCTTATAAGTATTATCATTGACATGTGTCACCACTTTGTAAGGACCTTCAGCTCTTGGCATCAACTTTTGTTCTTCCTTTTGTTAGCAAAACGTTCTTTCCTCATATGCGCCTAAACCACGTCACCATCTTGTAAGACACGTGGTTTCCTATGCATGTTGGAATTCTGTTTGTACACGTCATACACAGCTTCAATCTTCACACAAACTTGTTGGTGTAGTTACATCATGGCCTTCAAATTGTCATTTGCATCCTTGTGAACCAATTCACCATTTGGAAATGGAATGAATACAAAGGCTTGTAAGGATTCAAACCATACACCACTTACGTAGGCTTATAAGGACCTTCAGCTTTTGGCATCAACTTTTGTTTGGAAAACGTTCTTTCCTCATATGCACCAACACCAAATCACCATCTTGAAAGACACGATGTTTCCTATACATGTTGGAATTCTGTTTGTACACGTCAATCACGGCTTCAATCTTCACACTAGCTTGTTGGTGTAGTTTCGTCATGGCCTTCAACTTGTCATTAGCATCCTTGTGAACCAATTCATCGTTTGGAAATGGAATAATATACAAAGGCTCGTAAGGATTCACACCATACACCACTTACAAAGGCTTGTAAGGACCTTCAGCTCTTGGCATCAACTCTTGTTCAAAGTGAACAAAGGTTAGTTTGATTAAAATTTCATCTATCTCTTTTTTCCATGCATAATTGGCTTATATGAAGCCTTTATAACAAAGTTGGTGGTTACTAGCCACCCAACCAACTACTCAGTAAAACTAATAATGGAAATTAAAGAAACTCATGAAACCACACAAAAAAAACGTCTGACACACTGATGAATGAAAAAAGAGTCCATGCTCCATTAAGGGGCAAAAAGAAGCATTAAAGTGTAATCCAAATCCACCAAAGAGTATCAACAATGGCTAGAAGGCTTGACGAAGCAAAAAGTAACAGTTTTGAGCACTTATTAAGCCTTTAAAATGTTGCCCTAGCCTTCATGCGACCCTAATTTAATACGTAGGTTACCATGCACAACCCAACCATTGAGTACAAACCACCTTCTGGCCTACTAGTAATCACTAATCCATCACATTTTTCGGCTTTTCATGAGCCATGCATGGATCCTCCCCTCCCTCTTTGAAAGGAAATGACCTTAATTCATCAAGGCCATCCTCAACAAGATACGGTGAAAGGTCTCCCACATTAAAGGTAGCATGCACTCCATGGTCTCGTCCTAGATCAACCTTATAAGTATTTTCATTGACATGTGTCACCACTTTGTAAGGACCTTCAGCTCTTGGCATCAACTTTTGTTCTTCCTTTTGTTAGCAAAACGTTCTTTCCTCATATGCGCCTAAACCACGTCACCATCTTGTAAGACACGTGGTTTCCTATGCATGTTGGAATTCTATTTGTACACGTCATACACAGCTTCAATCTTCACACAAACTTGTTGGTGTAGTTACATCATGGCCTTCAAATTGTCATTTGCATCCTTGTGAACCAATTCACCATTTGGAAATGGAATGAAATACAAAGACTTGTAAGGATTCAAACCATACACCACTTACGTAGGCTTATAAGGACCTTATGCTTTTGGCATCAACTTTTGTTTGGAAAACGTTCTTTCCTCATATGCACCAACACCAAATCACCATCTTGAAAGACACGAGGTTTCCTATACATGTTGGAATTCTGTTTGTACACGTCAATCACGGCTTCAATCTTCACACTAGCTTGTTGGTGTAGTTTCGTCATGGCCTTCAACTTGTCATTAGCATCCTTGTGAACCAATTCATCGTTTGGAAATGGAATAATATACAAAGGCTCGTAAGGATTCACACCATACACCACTTACAAAGGCTTGTAAGGACCTTCAGCTCTTGGCATCAACTCTTGTTCAAAGTGAACAAAGGTTAGTTTGATTAAAATTTCATCTATCTCTTTTTTCCATGCATAATTGGCTTATATGAAGCCTTTATAACAAAGTTGGTGGTTACTAGCCACCCAACCAACTACTCAGTAAAACTAATAATGGAAATTAAAGAAACTCATGAAACCACACAAAAAAAACGTCTGACACACTGATGAATGAAAAAAGAGTCCATGCTCCATTAAGGAGCAAAAAGAAGCATTAAAGTGTAATCCAAATCCACCAAAGAGTGTCAACAATGGCTAGAAGGCTTGACGAAGCAAAAAGTAACAGTTTTGAGCACTTATTAAGCCTTTAAAATGTTGCCCTAGCCTTCATGCGACCCTAATTTAATACGTAGGTTACCATGCACAACCCAACCATTGAGTACAAACCACCTTCTGGCCTACTAGTAATCACTAATCCATCACATTTTTCGGCTTTTCATGAGCCATGCATGGATCCTCCCCTCCCTCTTTGAAAGGAAATGACCTTAATTCATCAAGGCCATCCTCAACAAGATACGGTGAAAGGTCTCCCACATTAAAGGTAGCATGCACTCCATGGTCTCGTCCCAGATCAACCTTATAAGTATTATCATTGACATGTGTCACCACTTTGTAAGGACCTTCAGCTCTTGGCATCAACTTTTGTTCTTCCTTTTGTTAGCAAAACGTTCTTTCCTCATATGCGCCTAAACCACGTCACCATCTTGTAAGACACGTGGTTTCCTATGCATGTTGGAATTCTGTTTGTACACGTCATACACAGCTTCAATCTTCACACAAACTTGTTGGTGTAGTTACATCATGGCCTTCAAATTGTCATTTGCATCCTTGTGAACCAATTCACCATTTGGAAATGGAATGAAATACAAAGGCTTGTAAAGATTCAAACCATACACCACTTACGTCGGCTTATAAGGACCTTCAGCTTTTGGCATCAACTTTTGTTTGGAAAACGTTCTTTCCTCATATGCACCAACACCAAATCACCATCTTGAAAGACACGATGTTTCCTATACTTGTTGGAATTCTGTTTGTACACGTCAATCACGGCTTCAATCTTCACACTAGCTAGTTGGTGTAGTTTCGTCATGGCCTTCAACTTGTCATTAGCATCCTTGTGAACCAATTCATCGTTTGGAAATGGAATAATATACAAAGGCTCGTAAGGATTCACACCATACACCACTTACAAAGCCTTGTAAGGACCTTCAGCTCTTGGCATCAACTCTTGTTCAAAGTGAACAAAGGTTAGTTTGATTAAAATTTCATCTATCTCTTTTTTCCATGCATAATTGGCTTATATGAAGCCTTTATAACAAAGTTGGTGGTTACTAGCCACCCAACCAACTACTCAGTAAAACTAATAACGGAAATTAAAGAAACTCATGAAACCACACAAAAAAAACGTCTGACACACTGATGAATGAAAAAAGAGTCCATGCTCCATTAAGGGGCAAAAAGAAGCATTAAAGTGTAATCCAAATCCACCAAAGAGTATCAACAATGGCTAGAAGGCTTGACGAAGCAAAAAGTAACAGTTTTGAGCACTTATTAAGCCTTTAAAATGTTGCCCTAGCCTTCATGCGACCCTAATTTAATACGTAGGTTACCATGCACAACCCAACCATTGAGTACAAACCACCTTCTGGCCTACTAGTAATCACTAATCCATCACATTTTTCAGCTTTTCATGAGCCATGCATGGATCCTCCCCTCCCTCTTTGAAAGGAAATGACCTTAATTCATCAAGGCCATCCTCAACAAGATACGGTGAAAGGTCTCCCACATTAAAGGTAGCATGCACTCCATGGTCTCGTCCTAGATCAACCTTATAAGTATTTTCATTGACATGTGTCACCACTTTGTAAGGACCTTCAGCTCTTGGCATCAACTTTTGTTCTTCCTTTTGTTAGCAAAACGTTCTTTCCTCATATGCGCCTAAACCACGTCACCATCTTGTAAGACACGTGGTTTCCTATGCATGTTGGAATTCTGTTTGTACACGTCATACACAGCTTCAATCTTCACACAAACTTGTTGGTGTAGTTACATCATGGCCTTCAAATTGTCATTTGCATCCTTGTGAACCAATTCACCATTTGGAAATGGAATGAAATACAAAGGCTTGTAAGGATTCAAACCATACACCACTTACGTAGGCTTATAAGGACCTTCAGCTTTTGGCATCAACTTTTGTTTGGAAAACGTTCTTTCCTCATATGCACCAACACCAAATCACCATCTTGAAAGACACGAGGTTTCCTATACATGTTGGAATTCTGTTTGTACACGTCAATCACGGCTTCAATCTTCACACTAGCTTGTTGGTGTAGTTTCGTCATGGCCTTCAACTTGTCATTAGCATCCTTGTGAACCAATTCATCGTTTGGAAATGGAATAATATACAAAGGCTCGTAAGGATTCACACCATACACCACTTACAAAGGCTTGTAAGGACCTTCAGCTCTTGGCATCAGCTCTTGTTCAAAGTGAACAAAGGTTAGTTTGATTAAAATTTCATCTATCTCTTTTTTCCATGCATAATTGGCTTATATGAAGCCTTTATAACAAAGTTGGTGGTTACTAGCCACCCAACCAACTACTCAGTAAAACTAATAATGGAAATTAAAGAAACTCATGAAACCACACAAAAAAAACGTCTGACACACTGATGAATGAAAAAAGAGTCCATGCTCCATTAAGGAGCAAAAAGAAGCATTAAAGTGTAATCCAAATCCACCAAAGAGTGTCAACAATGGCTAGAAGGCTTGACGAAGCAAAAAGTAACAGTTTTGAGCACTTATTAAGCATTTAAAATGTTGCCCTAGCCTTCATGCGACCCTAATTTAATACGTAGGTTACCATGCACAACCCAACCATTGAGTACAAACCACCTGCTGGCCTACTAGTAATCACTAATCCATCACACTTTTTGGCTTTTCATGAGCCATGCATGGATCCTCCCCTCCCTCTTTGAAAGGAAATGACCTTAATTCATCAAGGCCATCCTCAACAAGATACGGTGAAAGGTCTCCCACATTAAAGGTAGCATGCAGTCCATGGTCTCGTCCCAGATCAACCTTATAAGTATTATCATTGACATGTGTCACCACTTTGTAAGGACCTTCAGCTCTTGGCATCAACTTTTGTTCTTCCTTTTGTTAGCAAAACGTTCTTTCCTCATATGCGCCTAAACCACGTCACCATCTTGTAAGACACGTGGTTTCCTATGCATGTTGGAATTCTGTTTGTACACGTCATACACAGCTTCAATCTTCACACAAACTTGTTGGTGTAGTTACATCATGGCCTTCAAATTGTCATTTGCATCCTTGTGAACCAATTCACCATTTGGAAATGGAATGAAATACAAAGGCTTGTAAGGATTCAAACCATACACCACTTACGTAGGCTTATAAGGACCTTCAGCTTTTGGCATCAACTTTTGTTTGGAAAACGTTCTTTCCTCATATGCACCAACACCAAATCACCATCTTGAAAGACACGATGTTTCCTATACTTGTTGGAATTCTGTTTGTACACGTCAATCACGGCTTCAATCTTCACACTAGCTTGTTGGTGTAGTTTCGTCATGGCCTTCAACTTGTCATTAGCATCCTTGTGAACCAATTCATCGTTTGGAAATGGAATAATATACAAAGGCTCGTAAGGATTCACACCATACACCACTTACAAAGGCTTGTAAGGACCTTCAGCTCTTGGCATCAACTCTTGTTCAAAGTGAACAAAGGTTAGTTTGATTAAAATTTCATCTATCTCTTTTTTCCATGCATAATTGGCTTATATGAAGCCTTTATAAATAAGTTGGTGGTTACTAGCCACCCAACCAACTACTCAGTAAAACTAATAATGGAAATTAAAGAAACTCATGAAACCACACAAAAAAAACGTCTGACACACTGATGAATGAAAAAAGAGTCCATGCTCCATTAAGGGGCAAAAAGAAGCATTAAAGTGTAATCCAAATCCACCAAAGAGTATCAACAATGGCTAGAAGGCTTGACGAAGCAAAAAGTAACAGTTTTGAGCACTTATTAAGCCTTTAAAATGTTGCCCTAGCCTTCATGCGACCCTAATTTAATACGTAGGTTACCATGCACAACCCAACCATTGAGTACAAACCACCTTCTGGCCTACTAGTAATCACTAATCCATCACATTTTTCAGCTTTTCATGAGCCATGCATGGATCCTCCCCTCCCTCTTTGAAAGGAAATGACCTTAATTCATCAAGACCATCCTCAACAAGATACGGTGAAAGGTCTCCCACATTAAAGGTAGCATGCACTCCATGGTCTCGTCCTAGATCAACCTTATAAGTATTTTCATTGACATGTGTCACCACTTTGTAAGGACCTTCAGCTCTTGGCATCAACTTTTGTTCTTCCTTTTGTTAGCAAAACGTTCTTTCCTCATATGCGCCTAAACCACGTCACCATCTTGTAAGACACGTGGTTTCCTATGCATGTTGGAATTCTGTTTGTACACGTCATACACAGCTTCAATCTTCACACAAACTTGTTGGTGTAGTTACATCATGGCCTTCAAATTGTCATTTGCATCCTTGTGAACCAATTCACCATTTGGAAATGGAATGAAATACAAAGGCTTGTAAAGATTCAAACCATACACCACTTACGTAGGCTTATAAGGACCTTCAGCTTTTGGCATCAACTTTTGTTTGGAAAACGTTCTTTCCTCATATACACCAACACCAAATCACCATCTTGAAAGACACGATGTTTCCTATACTTGTTGGAATTCTGTTTGTACACGTCAATCACGGCTTCAATCTTCACACTAGCTTGTTGGTGTAGTTTCGTCATGGCCTTCAACTTGTCATTAGCATCCTTGTGAACCAATTCATCGTTTGGAAATGGAATAATATACAAAGGCTCGTAAGGATTCACACCATACACCACTTACAAAGGCTTGTAAGGACCTTCAGCTCTTGGCATCAACTCTTGTTCAAAGTGAACAAAGGTTAGTTTGATTAAAATTTCATCTATCTCTTTTTTCCATGCATAATTGGCTTATATGAAGCCTTTATAACAAAGTTGGTGGTTACTAGCCACCCAACCAACTACTCAGTAAAACTAATAACGGAAATTAAAGAAACTCATGAAACCACACAAAAAAAACGTCTGACACACTGATGAATGAAAAAAGAGTCCATGCTCCATTAAGGGGCAAAAAGAAGCATTAAAGTGTAATCCAAATCCACCAAAGAGTATCAACAATGGATAGAAGGCTTGACGAAGCAAAAAGTAACAGTTTTGAGCACTTATTAAGCCTTTAAAATGTTGCCCTAGCCTTCATGCGACCCTAATTTAATACGTAGGTTACCATGCACAACCCAACCATTGAGTACAAACCACCTTCTGGCCTACTAGTAATCACTAATCCATCACATTTTTCGGCTTTTCATGAGCCATGCATGGATCCTCCCCTCCCTCTTTGAAAGGAAATGACGTTAATTCATCAAGGCCATCCTCAACAAGATACGGTGAAAGGTCTCCCACATTAAAGGTAGCATGCACTCCATGGTCTCGTCCTAGATCAACCTTATAAGTATTTTCATTGACATGTGTCACCACTTTGTAAGGACCTTCAGCTCTTGGCATCAACTTTTGTTCTTCCTTTTGTTAGCAAAACGTTCTTTCCTCATATGCGCCTAAACCACGTCACCATCTTGTAAGACACGTGGTTTCCTATGCATGTTGGAATTCTGTTTGTACACGTCATACACAGCTTCAATCTTCACACAAACTTGTTGGTGTAGTTACATCATGGCCTTCAAATTGTCATTTGCATCCTTGTGAACCAATTCACCATTTGGAAATGGAATGAAATACAAAGGCTTGTAAGGATTCAAACCATACACCACTTACGTAGGCTTATAAGGACCTTCAGCTTTTGGCATCAACTTTTGTTTGGAAAACGTTCTTTCCTCATATGCACCAACACCAAATCACCATCTTGAAAGACACGAGGTTTCCTATACATGTTGGAATTCTGTTTGTACACGTCAATCACGGCTTCAATCTTCACACTAGCTTGTTGGTGTAGTTTCGTCATGGCCTTCAACTTGTCATTAGCATCCTTGTGAACCAATTCATCGTTTGGAAATGGAATAATATACAAAGGCTCGTAAGGATTCACACCATACACCACTTACAAAGGCTTGTAAGGACCTTCAGCTCTTGGCATCAGCTCTTGTTCAAAGTGAACAAAGGTTAGTTTGATTAAAATTTCATCTATCTCTTTTTTCCATGCATAATTGGCTTATATGAAGCCTTTATAACAAAGTTGGTGGTTACTAGCCACCCAACCAACTACTCAGTAAAACTAATAATGGAAATTAAAGAAACTCATGAAACCACACAAAAAAAACGTCTGACACACTGATGAATGAAAAAAGAGTCCATGCTCCATTAAGGAGCAAAAAGAAGCATTATAGTGTTATCCAAATCCACCAAAGAGTGTCAACAATGGCTAGAAGGCTTGACGAAGCAAAAAGTAACAGTTTTGAGCACTTATTAAGCATTTAAAATGTTGCCCTAGCCTTCATGCGACCCTAATTTAATACGTAGGTTACCATGCACAACCCAACCATTGAGTACAAACCACCTTCTGGCCTACTAGTAATCACTAATCCATCACACTTTTTGGCTTTTCATGAGCCATGCATGGATCCTCCCCTCCCTCTTTGAAAGGAAATGACCTTAATTCATCAAGGCCATCCTCAACAAGATACGGTGAAAGGTCTCCCACATTAAAGGTAGCATGCACTCCATGGTCTCGTCCCAGATCAACCTTATAAGTATTATCATTGACATGTGTCACCACTTTGTAAGGACCTTCAGCTCTTGGCATCAACTTTTGTTCTTCCTTTTGTTAGCAAAACGTTCTTTCCTCATATGCGCCTAAACCACGTCACCATCTTGTAAGACACGTGGTTTCCTATGCATGTTGGAATTCTGTTTGTACACGTCATACACAGCTTCAATCTTCACACAAACTTGTTGGTGTAGTTACATCATGGCCTTCAAATTGTCATTTGCATCCTTGTGAACCAATTCACCATTAGGAAATGGAATGAAATACAAAGGCTTGTAAGGATTCAAACCATACACCACTTACGTAGGCTTATAAGGACCTTCAGCTTTTGGCATCAATTTTTGTTTGGAAAACGTTCTTTCCTCATATGCACCAACACCAAATCACCATCTTGAAAGACACGATGTTTCCTATACTTGTTGGAATTCTGTTTGTACACGTCAATCACGGCTTCAATCTTCACACTAGCTTGTTGGTGTAGTTTCGTCATGGCCTTCAACTTGTCATTAGCATCCTTGTGAACCAATTCATCGTTTGGAAATGGAATAATATACAAAGGCTCGTAAGGATTCACACCATACACCACTTACAAAGGCTTGTAAGGACCTTCAGCTCTTGGCATCAACTCTTGTTCAAAGTGAACAAAGGTTAGTTTGATTAAAATTTCATCTATCTCTTTTTTCCATGCATAATTGGCTTATATGAAGCCTTTATAAATAAGTTGGTGGTTACTAGCCACCCAACCAACTACTCAGTAAAACTAATAATGGAAATTAAAGAAACTCATGAAACCACACAAAAAAAACGTCTGACACACTGATGAATGAAAAAAGAGTCCATGCTCCATTAAGGAGCAAAAAGAAGCATTAAAGTGTTATCCAAATCCACCAAAGAGTGTCAACAATGGCTAGAAGGCTTGACGAAGCAAAAAGTAACAGTTTTGAGCACTTATTAAGCATTTAAAATGTTGCCCTAGCCTTCATGCGACCCTAATTTAATACGTAGGTTACCATGCACAACCCAACCATTGAGTACAAACCACCTTCTGGCCTACTAGTAATCACTAATCCATCACACTTTTTGGCTTTTCATGAGCCATGCATGGATCCTCCCCTCCCTCTTTGAAAGGAAATGACCTTAATTCATCAAGGCCATCCTCAACAAGATACGGTGAAAGGTCTCCCACATTAAAGGTAGCATGCACTCCATGGTCTCGTCCCAGATCAACCTTATAAGTATTATCATTGACATGTGTCACCACTTTGTAAGGACCTTCAGCTCTTGGCATCAACTTTTGTTCTTCCTTTTGTTAGCAAAACGTTCTTTCCTCATATGCGCCTAAACCACGTCACCATCTTGTAAGACACGTGGTTTCCTATGCATGTTGGAATTCTGTTTGTACACGTCATACACAGCTTCAATCTTCACACAAACTTGTTGGTGTAGTTACATCATGGCCTTCAAATTGTCATTTGCATCCTTGTGAACCAATTCACCATTAGGAAATGGAATGAAATACAAAGGCTTGTAAGGATTCAAACCATACACCACTTACGTAGGCTTATAAGGACCTTCAGCTTTTGGCATCAACTTTTGTTTGGAAAACGTTCTTTCCTCATATGCACCAACACCAAATCACCATCTTGAAAGACACGATGTTTCCTATACTTGTTGGAATTCTGTTTGTACACGTCAATCACGGCTTCAATCTTCACACTAGCTTGTTGGTGTAGTTTCGTCATGGCCTTCAACTTGTCATTAGCATCCTTGTGAACCAATTCATCGTTTGGAAATGGAATAATATACAAAGGCTCGTAAGGATTCACACCATACACCACTTACAAAGGCTTGTAAGGACCTTCAGCTCTTGGCATCAACTCTTGTTCAAAGTGAACAAAGGTTAGTTTGATTAAAATTTCATCTATCTCTTTTTTCCATGCATAATTGGCTTATATGAAGCCTTTATAAATAAGTTGGTGGTTACTAGCCACCCAACCAACTACTCAGTAAAACTAATAATGGAAATTAAAGAAACTCATGAAACCACACAAAAAAAACGTCTGACACACTGATGAATGAAAAAAGAGTCCATGCTCCATTAAGGAGCAAAAAGAAGCATTAAAGTGTTATCCAAATCCACCAAAGAGTGTCAACAATGGCTAGAAGGCTTGACGAAGCAAAAAGTAACAGTTTTGAGCACTTATTAAGCATTTAAAATGTTGCCCTAGCCTTCATGCGACCCTAATTTAATACGTAGGTTACCATGCACAACCCAACCATTGAGTACAAACCACCTTCTGGCCTACTAGTAATCACTAATCCATCACACTTTTTGGCTTTTCATGAGCCATGCATGGATCCTCCCCTCCCTCTTTGAAAGGAAATGACCTTAATTCATCAAGGCCATCCTCAACAAGATACGGTGAAAGGTCTCCCACATTAAAGGTAGCATGCACTCCATGGTCTCGTCCCAGATCAACCTTATAAGTATTTTCATTGATATGTGTCACCACTTTGTAAGGACCTTCAGCTCTTGGCATCAACTTTTGTTCTTCCTTTTGTTAGCAAAACGTTCTTTCCTCATATGCGCCTAAACCACGTCACCATCTTGTAAGACACGTGGTTTCCTATGCATGTTGGAATTCTGTTTGTACACGTCATACACAGCTTCAATCTTCACACAAACTTGTTGGTGTAGTTACATCATGGCCTTCAAATTGTCATTTGCATCCTTGTGAACCAATTCACCATTTGGAAATGGAATGAAATACAAAGGCTTGTAAGGATTCAAACCATACACCACTTACGTAGGCTTATAAGGACCTTCAGCTTTTGGCATCAACTTTTGTTTGGAAAACGTTCTTTCCTCATATGCACCAACACCAAATCACCATCTTGAAAGACACGATGTTTCCTATACATGTTGGAATTCTGTTTGTACACGTCAATCACGGCTTCAATCTTCACACTAGCTTGTTGGTGTAGTTTCGTCATGGCCTTCAACTTGTCATTAGCATCCTTGTGAACCAATTCATCGTTTGGAAATGGAATAATATACAAAGGCTCGTAAGGATTCACACCATACACCACTTACAAAGGCTTGTAAGGACCTTCAGCTCTTGGCATCAACTCTTGTTCAAAGTGAACAAAGGTTAGTTTGATTAAAATTTCATCTATCTCTTTTTTCCATGCATAATTGGCTTATATGAAGCCTTTATAACAAAGTTGGTGGTTACTAGCCACCCAACCAACTACTCAGTAAAACTAATAACGGAAATTAAATAAACTCATGAAACCACACAAAAAAAACGTCTGACACACTGATGAATGAAAAAAGAGTCCATGCTCCATTAAGGGGCAAAAAGAAGCATTAAAGTGTAATCCAAATCCACCAAAGAGTATCAACAATGGCTAGAAGGCTTGACGAAGCAAAAAGTAACAGTTTTGAGCACTTATTAAGCCTTTAAAATGTTGCCCTAGCCTTCATGCGACCCTAATTTAATACGTAGGTTACCATGCACAACCCAACCATTGAGTACAAACCACCTTCTGGCCTACTAGTAATCACTAATCCATCACATTTTTCGGCTTTTCATGAGCCATGCATGGATCCTCCCCTCCCTCTTTGAAAGGAAATGACCTTAATTCATCAAGGCCATCCTCAACAAGATACGGTGAAAGGTCTCCCACATTAAAGGTAGCATGCACTCCATGGTCTCGTCCTAGATCAACCTTATAAGTATTTTCATTGACATGTGTCACCACTTTGTAAGGACCTTCAGCTCTTGGCATCAACTTTTGTTCTTCCTTTTGTTAGCAAAACGTTCTTTCCTCATATGCGCCTAAACCACGTCACCATCTTGTAAGACACGTGGTTTCCTATGCATGTTGGAATTATGTTTGTACACGTCATACACAGCTTCAATCTTCACACAAACTTGTTGGTGTAGTTACATCATGGCCTTCAAATTGTCATTTGCATCCTTGTGAACCTATTCACCATTTGGAAATGGAATGAAATACAAAGGCTTGTAAGGATTCAAACCATACACCACTTATGTAGGCTTATAAGGACCCTCAGCTTTTGGCATCAACTTTTGTTTGGAAAACGTTCTTTCCTCATATGAACCAACACCAAATCACCATCTTGAAAGACACGATGTTTCCTATACATGTTGGAATTCTGTTTGTACACGTCAATCACGGCTTCAATCTTCACACTAGCTTGTTGGTGTAGTTTCGTCATGGCCTTCAACTTGTCATTAGCATCCTTGTGAACCAATTCATTGTTTGGAAATGGAATAATATACAAAGGCTCGTAAGGATTCACACCATACACCACTTACAAAGGCTTGTAAGGACCTTCAGCTCTTGGCATCAACTCTTGTTCAAAGTGAACAAAGGTTAGTTTGATTAAAATTTCATCAAACTCTCTTTTTTCCATGCATAATTGGCTTATATGAAGCCTTTATAACAAAGTTGGTGGTTACTAGCCACCCAACCAACTACTCAGTAAAACTAATAATGGAAATTAAAGAAACTCATAAAACCACACAAAAAAAACGTCTGACACACTGATGAATGAAAAAAGTGTCCATGCTCCATTAAGGAGCAAAAAGAAGCATTAAAGTGTAATCCAAATCCACCAAAGAGTATCAACAATGGCTAGAAGGCTTGACGAAGCAAAAAGTAACAGTTTTGAGCACTTATTAAGCCTTTAAAATGTTGCCCTAGCCTTCATGCGACCCTAATTTAATACGTAGGTTACCATGCACAACCCAACCATTGAGTACAAACCACCTTCTGGCCTACTAGTAATCACTAATCCATCACATTTTTCGGCTTTTCATGAGCCATGCATGGATCCTCCCCTCCATCATTGAAAGGAAATGACCTTAATTCATCAAGGCCATCCTCAACAAGATACGGTGAAAGGTCTCCCACATTAAAGGTAGCATGCACTCCATGGTCTCGTCCCAGATCAACCTTATAAGTATTATCATTGACATGTGTCACCACTTTGTATGGACCTTCAGCTCTTGGCATCAACTTTTGTTCTTCCTTTTGTTAGCAAAACGTTCTTTCCTCATATGCGCCTAAACCACGTCACCATCTTGTAAGACACGTGGTTTCCTATGCATGTTGGAATTCTGTTTGTACACGTCATACACAGCTTCAATCTTCACACAAACTTGTTGGTGTAGTTACATCATGGCCTTCAAATTGTCATTTGCATCCTTGTGAACCAATTCACCATTTGGAAATGGAATGAAATACAAAGGCTTGTAAGGATTCAAACCATACACCACTTACGTAGGCTTATAAGGACCTTCAGCTTTTGGCATCAACTTTTGTTTGGAAAACGTTCTTTCCTCATATGCACCAACACCAAATCACCATCTTGAAAGACACGATGTTTCCTATACATGTTGGAATTCTGTTTGTACACGTCAATCACGGCTTCAATCTTCACACTAGCTTGTTGGTGTAGTTTCGTCATGGCCTTCAACTTGTCATTAGCATCCTTGTGAACCAATTCATCGTTTGGAAATGGAATAATATACAAAGGCTCGTAAGGAATCACACCATACACCACTTACAAAGGCTTGTAAGGACCTTCAGCTCTTGGCATCAGCTCTTGTTCAAAGTGAACAAAGGTTAGTTTGATTAAAATTTCATCTATCTCTTTTTTCCATGCATAATTGGCTTATATGAAGCCTTTATAACAAAGTTGGTGGTTACTAGCCACCCAACCAACTACTCAGTAAAACTAATAATGGAAATTAAAGAAACTCATGAAACCACACAAAAAAAACGTCTGACACACTGATGAATGAAAAAAGAGTCCATGCTCCATTAAGGGGCAAAAAGAAGCATTAAAGTGTAATCCAAATCCACCAAAGAGTATCAACAATGGCTAGAAGGCTTGACGAAGCAAAAAGTAACAGTTTTGAGCACTTATTAAGCCTTTAAAATGTTGCCCTAGCCTTCATGCGACCCTAATTTAATACGTAGGTTACCATGCACAACCCAACCATTGAGTACAAACCACCTTCTGGCCTACTAGTAATCACTAATCCATCACATATTTCGGCTTTTCATGAGCCATGCATGGATCCTCCCCTCCGTCTTTGAAAGGAAATGACCTTAATTCATCAAGGCCATCCTCAACAAGATACGGTGAAAGGTCTCCCACATTAAAGGTAGCATGCACTCCATGGTCTCGTCCCAGATCAACCTTATAAGTATTATCATTGACATGTGTCACCACTTTGTAAGGACCTTCAGCTCTTGGCATTAACTTTTGTTCTTCCTTTTGTTAGCAAAACGTTCTTTCCTCATATGCGCCTAAACCACGTCACCATCTTGTAAGACACGTGGTTTCCTATGCATGTTGGAATTATGTTTGTACACGTCATACACAGCTTCAATCTTCACACAAACTTGTTGGTGTAGTTACATCATGGCCTTCAAATTGTCATTTGCATCCTTGTGAACCAATTCACCATTTGGAAATGGAATGAAATACAAAGGCTTGTAAGGATTCAAACCATACACCACTTACGTAGGCTTATAAGGACCTTCAGCTTTTGGCATCAACTTTTGTTTGGAAAACGTTCTTTCCTCATATGCACCAACACCAAATCACCATCTTGAAAGACACGAGGTTTCCTATACATGTTGGAATTCTGTTTGTACACGTCAATCATGGCTTCAATCTTCACACTAGCTTGTTGGTGTAGTTTCGTCATGGCCTTCAACTTGTCATTAGCATCCTTGTGAACCAATTCATTGTTTGGAAATGGAATAATATACAAAGGCTCGTAAGGATTCACACCATACACCACTTACAAAGGCTTGTAAGGACCTTCAGCTCTTGGCATCAACTCTTGTTCAAAGTGAACAAAGGTTAGTTTGATTAAAATTTCATCAAACTCTCTTTTTTCCATGCATAATTGGCTTATATGAAGCCTTTATAACAAAGTTGGTGGTTACTAGCCACCCAACCAACTACTCAGTAAAACTAATAATGGAAATTAAAGAAACTCATAAAACCACACAAAAAAAACGTCTGACACACTGATGAATGAAAAAAGTGTCCATGCTCCATTAAGGAGCAAAAAGAAGCATTAAAGTGTAATCCAAATCCACCAAAGAGTATCAACAATGGCTAGAAGGCTTGACGAAGCAAAAAGTAACAGTTTTGAGCACTTATTAAGCCTTTAAAATGTTGCCCTAGCCTTCATGCGACCCTAATTTAATACGTAGGTTACCATGCACAACCCAACCATTGAGTACAAACCACCTTCTGGCCTACTAGTAATCACTAATCCATCACATTTTTCGGCTTTTCATGAGCCATGCATGGATCCTCCCCTCCATCATTGAAAGGAAATGACCTTAATTCATCAAGGCCATCCTCAACAAGATACGGTGAAAGGTCTCCCACATTAAAGGTAGCATGCACTCCATGGTCTCGTCCCAGATCAACCTTATAAGTATTATCATTGACATGTGTCACCACTTTGTATGGACCTTCAGCTCTTGGCATCAACTTTTGTTCTTCCTTTTGTTAGCAAAACGTTCTTTCCTCATATGCGCCTAAACCACGTCACCATCTTGTAAGACACGTGGTTTCCTATGCATGTTGGAATTCTGTTTGTACACGTCATACACAGCTTCAATCTTCACACAAACTTGTTGGTGTAGTTACATCATGGCCTTCAAATTGTCATTTGCATCCTTGTGAACCAATTCACCATTTGGAAATGGAATGAAATACAAAGGCTTGTAAGGATTCAAACCATACACCACTTACGTAGGCTTATAAGGACCTTCAGCTTTTGGCATCAACTTTTGTTTGGAAAACGTTCTTTCCTCATATGCACCAACACCAAATCACCATCTTGAAAGACACGATGTTTCCTATACATGTTGGAATTCTGTTTGTACACGTCAATCACGGCTTCAATCTTCACACTAGCTTGTTGGTGTAGTTTCGTCATGGCCTTCAACTTGTCATTAGCATCCTTGTGAACCAATTCATCGTTTGGAAATGGAATAATATACAAAGGCTCGTAAGGAATCACACCATACACCACTTACAAAGGCTTGTAAGGACCTTCAGCTCTTGGCATCAGCTCTTGTTCAAAGTGAACAAAGGTTAGTTTGATTAAAATTTCATCTATCTCTTTTTTCCATGCATAATTGGCTTATATGAAGCCTTTATAACAAAGTTGGTGGTTACTAGCCACCCAACCAACTACTCAGTAAAACTAATAATGGAAATTAAAGAAACTCATGAAACCACACAAAAAAAACGTCTGACACACTGATGAATGAAAAAAGAGTCCATGCTCCATTAAGGGGCAAAAAGAAGCATTAAAGTGTAATCCAAATCCACCAAAGAGTATCAACAATGGCTAGAAGGCTTGACGAAGCAAAAAGTAACAGTTTTGAGCACTTATTAAGCCTTTAAAATGTTGCCCTAGCCTTCATGCGACCCTAATTTAATACGTAGGTTACCATGCACAACCCAACCATTGAGTACAAACCACCTTCTGGCCTACTAGTAATCACTAATCCATCACATATTTCGGCTTTTCATGAGCCATGCATGGATCCTCCCCTCCGTCTTTGAAAGGAAATGACCTTAATTCATCAAGGCCATCCTCAACAAGATACGGTGAAAGGTCTCCCACATTAAAGGTAGCATGCACTCCATGGTCTCGTCCCAGATCAACCTTATAAGTATTATCATTGACATGTGTCACCACTTTGTAAGGACCTTCAGCTCTTGGCATTAACTTTTGTTCTTCCTTTTGTTAGCAAAACGTTCTTTCCTCATATGCGCCTAAACCACGTCACCATCTTGTAAGACACGTGGTTTCCTATGCATGTTGGAATTATGTTTGTACACGTCATACACAGCTTCAATCTTCACACAAACTTGTTGGTGTAGTTACATCATGGCCTTCAAATTGTCATTTGCATCCTTGTGAACCAATTCACCATTTGGAAATGGAATGAAATACAAAGGCTTGTAAGGATTCAAACCATACACCACTTACGTAGGCTTATAAGGACCTTCAGCTTTTGGCATCAACTTTTGTTTGGAAAACGTTCTTTCCTCATATGCACCAACACCAAATCACCATCTTGAAAGACACGAGGTTTCCTATACATGTTGGAATTCTGTTTGTACACGTCAATCATGGCTTCAATCTTCACACTAGCTTGTTGGTGTAGTTTCGTCATGGCCTTCAACTTGTCATTAGCATCCTTGTGAACCAATTCATCGTTTGGAAATGGAATAATATACAAAGGCTCGTAAGGATTCACACCATACACCACTTACAAAGGCTTGTAAGGACCTTCAGCTCTTGGCATCAACTCTTGTTCAAAGTGAACAAAGCTTAGTTTGATTAAAATTTCATCTATCTCTTTTTTCCATGCATAATTGGCTTATATGAAGCCTTTATAACAAAGTTGGTGGTTACTAGCCACCCAACCAACTACTCAGTAAAACTAATAATGGAAATTAAAGAAACTCATGAAACCACACAAAAAAAACGTCTGACACACTGATGAATGAAAAAAGAGTCCATGCTCCATTAAGGAGCAAAAAGAAGCATTAAAGTGTAATCCAAATCCACCAAAGAGTATCAACAATGGCTAGAAGGCTTGACGAAGCAAAAAGTAACAGTTTTGAGCACTTATTAAGCCTTTAAAATGTTGCCCTAGCCTTCATGCGACCCTAATTTAATACGTAGGTTACCATGCACAACCCAACCATTGAGTACAAACCACCTTCTGGCCTACTAGTAATCACTAATCCATCACATTTTTCGGCTTTTAATGAGCCATGCATGGATCCTCCCCTCCCTCTTTGAAAGGAAATGACCTTAATTAATCATGGCCATCCTCAACAAGATACGGTGAAAGGTGTCCCACATTAAAGGTAGCATGCACTCCATGGTCACGTCCCAGATCAACCTTATAAGTATTATCATTGACATGTGTCACCACTTTGTAAGGACCTTCAGCTCTTGGCATTAACTTTTGTTCTTCCTTTTGTTAGCAAAACGTTCTTTCCTCATATGCGCCTAAACCACGTCACCATCTTGTAAGACACGTGGTTTCCTATGCATGTTGGAATTATGTTTGTACACGTCATACACAGCTTCAATCTTCACACAAACTTGTTGGTGTAGTTACATCATGGCCTTCAAATTGTCATTTGCATCCTTATGAACCAATTCACCATTTGGAAATGGAATGAAATACAAAGGCTTGTAAGGATTCAAACCATACACCACTTACGTAGGCTTATAAGTGATGTGATCTCACCCGAAAACTAGGTTTGAACACACTTTGCCCGATCGTTCTATTGGTTGTTGTAATGTGATGGTGGAAACCGCGACCCATTGCCTATAAAGAGACAAGAACCTTGGTATAGAAACGCCACAACCAACCCACCAAGTTGATTGATAAGTTTTGAACGCCACAAGTTACATAACTTGATAAGTTCCTAAAGTTCCAAAAAGAACGACAAAGAGTATAAAACTCACATTGTTTTTTTTCTAAACTTGATTGATTAAAATGAGAACATAAGCAACCTATTTATATGCGATTTGGAGACACCTCAAAAGTCATAAATTAAAGATGCAACTTTAATTCAATCAACTTTAAGGCATTAAATTCCATGACTTAAAACTATGAATCTAGACATACTTATGAGCAGGGTTCAAGTAACATATGACTCTTACAACTCCTACTCACTTATTTAGGAGAATAAAAATGAAAATTACATAATTAAATTATAAAAATTCGAAATGGGCTTGTTAATGGCTCTTATTGGGTCTTGTAAATCTTTCTTGGACTTGAATTATGGTAATCCAACCTTAATCGGATCAAATGGGTCTTCATGCACTTTCTTGAGTACAAACTTCTCTAATCAGCCCGTTTAAAGCCTTATTGAATGCTTTATAGCTCGTGCCTTTGCAAGTGGTCCATTTTCACAATGTTATTAGATGAATCATATCATTCCCCTTTTCTTGAAGATGATTCGACCTCGAATCTAAATAATGTTGAGCATTTTGTTTGTACTCGAATCATCTCATATCATTCTCTTTTTTTTCAAGATGGTTCATCATGCAAAAAAAAAAGTTGTACTTGGAATTTTATTCTTTCTCTCTTTTTTTTCATTTTCCCTTTCTTTCTTTTTTTTTCTTTTCTCTTCATCTTCTTTCTTCACATTTTTTTTTCTTTTCTTTTTCATTCTATTTTTTCCAAACATTCTTTTTCATTGATTTTTCTTTTCAACAAATACAAGAAAAAAAATAAGAAAACTTGAACCAAAACCCAATAATAAGAACCACACCAACTTGTGATATGACCCACTATTAATACTTGTATCTTGATTCAATAAAAAGAAATATAGACGAGGAGATGAAAACTTAGAGATTCAATAAACACTAGTAAGAACCATGCCAACCTGTGACAAGACCCATTACCAATACGTGTATCTTGAATTCCATGTAATCGAGAATAAGAAAGATAAAAGAAAAACAAAAAAAAAGGGATATGCAAACCAATAGATCTGGCTTTGATACCAAATGATGTGAACTCACCCGAAAACTAGGTTTGAACACACTTTGCCCGATCGTTCTATTGGTTGTTGTAATGTGATGGTGGAAACCGCGACCCATTGCCTATAAAGAGACAAGAACCTTGGTATAGAAACGCCACAACCAACCCACCAAGTTGATTGATAAGTTTTGAACGCCACAAGTTACATAACTTGATAAGTTCCTAAAGTTCCAAAAAGAACGACAAAGAGTATAAAACTCACATTGTTTTTATTCTAAACTTGATTGATTAAAATGAGAACATAAGCAACCTATTTATATGCGATTTGGAGACACCTCAAAAGTCATAAATTAAAGATGCAACTTTAATTCAATCAACTTTAAGGCATTAAATTCCATGACTTAAAACTATGAATCTAGACATACTTATGAGCAGGGTTCAAGTAACATATGACTCTTACAACTCCTACTCACTTATTTAGGAGAATAAAAATGAAAATTACATAATTAAATTATAAAAATTCGAAATGGGCTTGTTAATGGCTCTTATTGGGTCTTGTAAATCTTTCTTGGACTTGAATTATGGTAATCCAACCTTAATCGGATCAAATGGGTCTTCATGCACTTTCTTGAGTACAAACTTCTCTAATCAGCCCGTTTAAAGCCTTATTGAATGCTTTATAGCTCGTGCCTTTGCAAGTGGTCCATTTTCACAATGTTATTAGATGAATCATATCAATAAGGACCTTCAGCTTTTGGCATCAACTTTTGTTTGGAAAACGTTCTTTCCTCATATGCACCAACACCAAATCACCATCTTGAAAGACACGAGGTTTCCTATACATGTTGGAATTCTGTTTGTACACGTCAATCATGGCTTCAATCTTCACACTAGCTTGTTGGTGTAGTTTCGTCATGGCCTTCAACTTGTCATTAGCATCCTTGTGAACCAATTCATCGTTTGGAAATGGAATAATATACAAAGGCTCGTAAGGATTCACACCATACACCACTTACAAAGGCTTGTAAGGACCTTCAGCTCTTGGCATCAACTCTTGTTCAAAGTGAACAAAGCTTAGTTTGATTAAAATTTCATCTATCTCTTTTTTCCATGCATAATTGGCTTATATGAAGCCTTTATAACAAAGTTGGTGGTTACTAGCCACCCAACCAACTACTCAGTAAAACTAATAATGGAAATTAAAGAAACTCATGAAACCACACAAAAAAAACGTCTGACACACTGATGAATGAAAAAAGAGTCCATGCTCCATTAAGGAGCAAAAAGAAGCATTAAAGTGTAATCCAAATCCACCAAAGAGTATCAACAATGGCTAGAAGGCTTGACGAAGCAAAAAGTAACAGTTTTGAGCACTTATTAAGCCTTTAAAATGTTGCCCTAGCCTTCATGCGACCCTAATTTAATACGTAGGTTACCATGCACAACCCAACCATTGAGTACAAACCACCTTCTGGCCTACTAGTAATCACTAATCCATCACATTTTTCGGCTTTTAATGAGCCATGCATGGATCCTCCCCTCCCTCTTTGAAAGGAAATGACCTTAATTCATCAAGGCCATCCTCAACAAGATACGGTGAAAGGTCTCCCACATTAAAGGTAGCATGCACTCCATGGTCTCGTCCCAGATCAACCTTATAAGTATTATCATTGACATGTGTCACCACTTTGTAAGGACCTTCAGCTCTTGGCATCAACTTTTGTTCTTCCTTTTGTTAGCAAAACGTTCTTTCCTCATATGCGCCTAAACCACGTCACCATCTTGTAAGACACGTGGTTTCCTATGCATGTTGGAATTCTGTTTGTACACGTCATACACAGCTTCAATCTTCACACAAACTTGTTGGTGTAGTTACATCATGGCCTTCAAATTGTCATTTGCATCCTTGTGAACCAATTCACCATTTGGAAATGGAATGAAATACAAAGGCTTGTAAGGATTCAAACCATACACCACTTACGTAGGCTTATAAGGACCTTCAGCTTTTGGCATCAACTTTTGTTTGGAAAACGTTCTTTCCTCATATGCACCAACACCAAATCACCATCTTGAAAGACACGATGTTTCCTATACATGTTGGAATTCTGTTTGTACACGTCAATCACGGCTTCAATCTTCACACTAGCTTGTTGGTGTAGTTTCGTCATGGCCTTCAACTTGTCATTAGCATCCTTGTGAACCAATTCATCGTTTGGAAATGGAATAATATACAAAGGCTCGTAAGGATTCACACCATACACCACTTACAAAGGCTTGTAAGGACCTTCAGCTCTTGGCATCAACTCTTGTTCAAAGTGAACAAAGGTTAGTTTGATTAAAATTTCATCTATCTCTTTTTTCCATGCATAATTGGCTTATATGAAGCCTTTATAACAAAGTTGGTGGTTACTAGCCACCCAACCAACTACTCAGTAAAACTAATAATGGAAATTAAAGAAACTCATGAAACCACACAAAAAAAACGTCTGACACACTGATGAATGAAAAAAGTGTCCATGCTCCATTAAGGAGCAAAAAGAAGCATTAAAGTGTAATCCAAATCCACCAAAGAGTATCAACAATGGCTAGAAGGCTTGACGAAGCAAAAAGTAACAGTTTTGAGCACTTATTAAGCCTTTAAAATGTTGCCCTAGTTTTCATGCGACCCTAATTTAATACGTAGGTTACCATGCACAACCCAACCATTGAGTACAAACCACCTTCTGGCCTACTAGTAATCACTAATCCATCACATTTTTCGGCTTTTCATGAGCCATGCATGGATCCTCCCCTCCCTCTTTGAAAGGAAATGACCTTAATTCATCAAGGCCATCCTCAACAAGATACGGTGAAAGGTCTCCCATATTAAAGGTAGCATCCACTCCATGGTCTCGTCCCAAATCAACCTTATAAGTATTATCATTGACATGTGTCACCACTTTGTAAGGACCTTCAGCTCTTGGCATCAACTTTTGTTCTTCCTTTTGTTAGCAAAACGTTCTTTCCTCATATGCGCCTAAACCACGTCACCATCTTGTAAGACACGTGGTTTCCTATGCATGTTGGAATTATGTTTGTACACGTCATACACAGCTTCAATCTTCACACAAACTTGTTGGTGTAGTTACACCATGGCCTTCAAATTGTCATTTGCATCCTTGTGAACCAATTCACCATTTGGAAATGGAATGAAATACAAAGGCTTGTAAGGATTCACACCATACACCACTTACGTAGGCTTATAAGGACCTTCAGCTTTTGGCATCAACTTTTGTTTGGAAAACGTTCTTTCCTCATATGCACCAACACCAAATCACCATCTTGAAAGACACGAGGTTTCCTATACATGTTGGAATTCTGTTTGTACACGTCAGTCACGGCTTCAATCTTCACACTAGCTTGTTGGTGTAGTTTCGTCATGGCCTTCAACTTGTCATTAGCATCCTTGTGAACCAATTCATCGTTTGGAAATGGAATAATATACAAAGGCTCGTAAGGATTCACACCATACACCACTTACAAAGGCTTGTAAGGACCTTCAGCTCTTGGCATCAACTCTTGTTCAAAGTGAACAAAGGTTAGTTTGATTAAAATTTCATCTATCTCTTTTTTCCATGCATAATTGGCTTATATGAAGCCTTTATAACAAAGTTGGTGGTTACTAGCCACCCAACCAACTACTCAGTAAAACTAATAATGGAAATTAAAGAAACTCATGAAACCACACAAAAAAAACGTCTGACACACTGATGAATGAAAAAAGAGTCCATGCTCCATTAAGGAGCAAAAAGAAGCATTAAAGTGTAATCCAAATCCACCAAAGAGTATCAACAATGGCTAGAAGGCTTGACGAAGCAAAAAGTAACAGTTTTGAGCACTTATTAAGCCTTTAAAATGTTGCCCTAGCCTTCATGCGACCCTAATTTAATACGTAGGTTACCATGCACAACCCAACCATTGAGTACAAACCACCTTCTGGCCTACTAGTAATCACTAATCCATCACATTTTTCGGCTTTTCATGAGCCATGCATGGATCCTCCCCTCCCTCTTTGAAAGGAAATGACCTTAATTCATCAAGCCCATCCTCAACAAGATACGGTGAAAGGTCTCCCACATTAAAGGTAGCATGCACTCCATGGTCTCGTCCCAGATCAACCTTATAAGTATTATCATTGACATGTGTCACCACTTTGTAAGGACCTTCAGCTCTTGGCATCAACTTTTGTTCTTCCTTTTGTTAGCAAAACGTTCTTTCCTCACATGCGCCTAAACCACGTCACCATTTTGTAAGACACGTGGTTTCCTATGCATGTTGGAATTCTGTTTGTACACATCATACACAGCTTCAATCATCACACAAACTCGTTGGTGTAGTTACATCATGGCCTTCAAATTGTCATTTGCATCCTTGTGAACCAATTCACCATTTGGAAATGGAATGAAATACAAAGGCTTGTAAGGATTCACACCATACACCACTTACGTAGGCTTATAAGGACCTTCAGCTTTTGGCATCAACTTTTGTTTGGAAAACGTTCTTTCCTCATATGCACCAACACCAAATCACCATCTTGAAAGACACGAGGTTTCCTATACATGTTGGAATTCTGTTTGTACACGTCAATCATGGCTTCAATCTTCACACTAGCTTGTTGGTGTAGTTTCGTCATGGCCTTCAACTTGTCATTAGCATCCTTGTGAACCAATTCATCGTTTGGAAATGGAATAATATACAAAGGCTCGTAAGGATTCACACCATACACCACTTACAAAGGCTTGTAAGGACCTTCAGCTCTTGGCATCAACTCTTGTTCAAAGTGAACAAAGGTTAGTTTGATTAAAATTTCATCTATCTCTTTTTTCCATGCATAATTGGCTTATATGAAGCCTTTATAACAAAGTTGGTGGTTACTAGCCACCCAACCAACTACTCAGTAAAACTAATAATGGAAATTAAAGAAACTCATGAAACCACACAAAAAAAACGTCTGACACACTGATGAATGAAAAAAGAGTCCATGCTCCATTAAGGAGCAAAAAGAAGCATTAAAGTGTAATCCAAATCCACCAAAGAGTATCAACAATGGCTAGAAGGCTTTACGAAGCAAAAAGTAACAGTTTTGAGCACTTATTAAGCCTTTAAAATGTTGCCCTAGCCTTCATGCGACCCTAATTTAATACGTAGGTTACCATGCACAACCCAACCATTGAGTACAAACCACCTTCTGGCCTACTAGTAATCACTAATCCATCACATTTTTCGGCTTTTCATGAGCCATGCATGGATCCTCCCCTGCCTCTTTGAAAGGAAATGACCTTAATTCATCAAGGCCATCCTCAACAAGATACGGTGAAAGGTCTCCTACATTAAAGGTAGCATGCACTCCATGGTCTCGTCCCAGATCAACCTTATAAGTATTATCATTGACATGTGTCACCACTTTGTAAGGTCCTTCAGCTCTTGGCATCAACTTTTGTTCTTCCTTTTGTTAGCAAAACGTTCTTTCCTCATATGCGCCTAAACCACGTCACCATCTTGTAAGACACGTGGTTTCCTATGCATGTTGGAATTCTGTTTGTACACGTCATACACAGCTTCAATCTTCACACAAACTTGTTGGTGTAGTTACATCATGGCCTTCAAATTGTCATTTGCATCCTTGTGAACCAATTCACCATTTGGAAATGGAATGAAATACAAAGGCTTGTAAGGATTCACACCATACACCACTTACGTAGGCTTATAAGGACCTTCAGCTTTTGGCATCAACTTTTGTTTGGAAAACGTTCTTTCCTCATATGCACCAACACCAAATCACCATCTTGAAAGACACGAGGTTTCCTATACATGTTGGAATTCTGTTTGTACACGTCAATCACGGCTTCAATCTTCACACTAGCTTGTTGGTGTAGTTTCGTCATGGCCTTCAACTTGTCATTAGCATCCTTGTGAACCAATTCATCGTTTGGAAATGGAATAATATACCAAGGCTCGTAAGGATTGACACCATACACCACTTACAAAGGCTTGTAAGGACCTTCAGCTCTTGGCATCAACTCTTGTTCAAAGTGAACAAAGGTTAGTTTGATTAAAATTTCATCTATCTCTTTTTTCCATGCATAATTGGCTTATATGAAGCCTTTATAACAAAGTTGGTGGTTACTAGCCACCCAACCAACTACTCAGTAAAACTAATAATGGAAATTAAAGAAACTCATGAAACCACACAAAAAAAACGTCTGACACACTGATGAATGAAAAAAGAGTCCATGCTCCATTAAGGAGCAAAAAGAAGCATTAAAGTGTAATCCAAATCCACCAAAGAGTATCAACAATGGCTAGAAGGCTTGACGAAGCAAAAAGTAACAGTTTTGAGCACTTATTAAGCCTTTAAAATGTTGCCCTAGCCTTCATGCGACCCTAATTTAATACGTAGGTTACCATGCACAACCCAACCATTGAGTACAAACCACCTTCTGGCCTACTAGTAATCACTAATCCATCACATTTTTCGGCTTTTCATGAGCCATGCATGGATCCTCCCCTCCCTCTTTGAAAGGAAATGACCTTAATTCATCAAGGCCATCCTCAACAAGATACGGTGAAAGGTCTCCCACATTAAAGATAGCATGCACTCCATGGTCTCGTCCCAGATCAACCTTATAAGTATTATCATTGACATGTGTCACCACTTTGTAAGGACCTTCAGCTCTTGGCATCAACTTTTGTTCTTCCTTTTGTTAGCAAAACGTTCTTTCCTCATATGCGCCTAAACCACGTCACCATCTTGTAAGACACGTGGTTTCCTATGCATGTTGGAATTCTGTTTGTACACGTCATACACAGCTTCAATCTTCACACAAACTTGTTGGTGTAGTTACATCATGGCCTTCAAATTGTCATTTGCATCCTTGTGAACCAATTCACCATTTGGAAATGGAATGAAATACAAAGGATTGTAAGGATTCACACCATACACCACTTACGTAGGCTTATAAGGACCTTCAGCTTTTGGCATCAACTTTTGTTTGGAAAACGTTCTTTCCTCATATGCACCAACACCAAATCACCATCTTGAAAGACACGAGGTTTCCTATACATGTTGGAATTCTGTTTGTACACGTCAATCACGGCTTCAATCTTCACACTAGCTTGTTGGTGTAGTTTCGTCATGGCCTTCAACTTGTCATTAGCATCCTTGTGAACCAATTCATCGTTTGGAAATGGAATAATATACAAAGGCTCGTAAGGATTCACACCATACACCACTTACAAAGGCTTGTAAGGACCTTCAGCTCTTGGCATCAACTCTTGTTCAAAGTGAACAAAGGTTAGTTTGATTAAAATTTCATCTATCTCTTTTTTCCATGCATAATTGGCTTATATGAAGCCTTTATAACAAAGTTGGTGGTTACTAGCCACCCAACCAACTACTCAGTAAAACTAATAATGGAAATTAAAGAAACTCATGAAACCACACAAAAAAAACGTCTGACACACTGATGAATGAAAAAAGAGTCCATGCTCCATTAAGGAGCAAAAAGAAGCATTAAAGTGTAATCCAAATCCACCAAAGAGTATCAACAATGGCTAGAAGGCTTGACGAAGCAAAAAGTAACAGTTTTGAGCACTTATTAAGCCTTTAAAATGTTGCCCTAGCCTTCATGCGACCCTAATTTAATACGTAGGTTACCATGCACAACCCAACCATTGAGTACAAACCACCTTCTGGCCTACTAGTAATCACTAATCCATCACATTTTTCGGCTTTTCATGAGCCATGCATGGATCCTCCCCTGCCTCTTTGAAAGGAAATTACCTTAATTCATCAAGGCCATCCTCAACAAGATACGGTGAAAGGTCTCCCACATTAAAGGTAGCATGCACTCCATGGTCTCGTCCCAGATCAACCTTATAAGTATTATCATTGACATGTGTCACCACTTTGTAAGGACCTTCAGCTCTTGGCATCAACTTTTGTTCTTCCTTTTGTTAGCAAAACGTTCTTTCCTCATATGCGCCTAAACCACGTCACCATCTTGTAAGACACGTGGTTTCCAATGCATGTTGGAATTCTGTTTGTACACGTCATACACAGCTTCAATTTTCACACAAACTTGTTGGTGTAGTTACATCATGGCCTTCAAATTGTCATTTGTATCCTTGTGAACCAATTCACCATTTGGAAATGGAATGAAATACAAAGGCTTGTAAGGATTCAAACCATACACCACTTACGTAGGCTTATAAGGACCTTCAGCTTTTGGCATCAACTTTTGTTTGGAAAACGTTCTTTCCTCATATGCACCAACACCAAATCACCATCTTGAAAGACACGAGGTTTCCTATACATGTTGGAATTCTATTTATACACGTCAATCACGGCTTCAATCTTCACACTAGCTTGTTGGTGTAGTTTCGTCATGGCCTTCAACTTGTCATTAGCATCCTTGTGAACCAATTCATCGTTTGGAAATGGAATAATATACAAAGGCTCGTAAGGATTCACACCATACACCACTTACAAAGGCTTGTAAGGACCTTCAGCTCTTGGCATCAACTCTTGTTCAAAGTGAACAAAGGTTAGTTTGATTAAAATTTCATCTATCTCTTTTTTCCATGCATAATTGGCTTATATGAAGCCTTTATAACAAAGTTGGTGGTTACTAGCCACCCAACCAACTACTCTGTAAAACCAATAATGGAAATTAAAGAAACTCATGAAACCACACAAAAAAACGTCTGACACACTGATGAATGAAAAAAGAGTCCATGCTCCATTAAGGAGCAAAAAGAAGCATTAAAGTGTAATCCAAATCCACCAAAGAGTATCAACAATGGCTAGAAGGCTTGACGAAGCAAAAAAGTAACAGTTTTGAGCACTTATTAAGCCTTTAAAATGTTGCCCTAACCTTCATGCGACCCTAATTTAATACGTAGGTTACCATGCACAACCCAACCATTGAGTACAAACCACCTTCTGGCCTACTAGTAATCACTAATCCATCATATTTTTCGGCTTTTCATGAGCCATGCATGGATCCTCCCCTCCCTCTTTGAAAGGAAATGACCTTAATTCATCAAGGCCATCCTCAACAAGATACGGTGAAAGGTCTCCCACATTAAAGGTAGCATGCACTCCATGGTCTCGTCCCAGATCAACCTTATAAGTATTATCATTGACATGTGTCACCACTTTGTAAGGTCCTTCAGCTCTTGGCATCAACTTTTGTTCTTCCTTTTGTTAGCAAAACGTTCTTTCCTCATATGCGCCTTAACCACGTCACCATCTTGTAATACACGTGGTTTCCTATGCATGTTGGAATTCTGTTTGTACACGTCATACACAGCTTCAATCTTCACACAAACTTGTTGGTGTAGTTACATCATGGCCTTCAAATTGTCATTTGCATCCTTGTGAACCAATTCACCATTTGGAAATGGAATGAAATACAAAGGCTTGTAAGGATTCACACCATACACCACTTACGTAGGCTTATAAGGACCTTCAGCTTTTGGCATCAACTTTTGTTTGGAAAACGTTCTTTCCTCATATGCACCAACACCAAATCACCATCTTGAAAGACACGAGGTTTCCTATACATGTTGGAATTCTGTTTGTACACGTCAATCACGGCTTCAATCTTCACACTAGCTTGTTGGTGTAGTTTCGTCATGGCCTTCAACTTGTCATTAGCATCCTTGTGAACCAATTAATCGTTTGGAAATGGAATAATATACAAAGGCTCGTAAGGATTCACACCATACACCACTTACAAAGGCTTGTAAGGACCTTCAGCTCTTGGCATCAACTCTTGTTCAAAGTGAACAAAGGTTAGTTTGATTAAAATTTCATCTATCTCTTTTTTCCATGCATAATTGGCTTATATGAAGCCTTTATAACAAAGTTGGTGGTTACTAGCCACCCAACCAACTACTCTGTAAAACCAATAATGGAAATTAAAGAAACTCATGAAACCACACAAAAAAACGTCTGACACACTGATGAATGAAAAAAGTGTCCATGCTCCATTACGGAGCAAAAAGAAGCATTAAAGTGTAATCCAAATCCACCAAAGAGTATCAACAATGGCTAGAAGGCTTGACGAAGCAAAAAAGTAACAGTTTTGAGCACTTATTAAGCCTTTAAAATGTTGCCCTAACCTTCATGCGACCCTAATTTAATACGTAGGTTACCATGCACAACCCAACCATTGAGTACAAACCACCTTCTGGCCTACTAGTAATCACTAATCCATCACATTTTTCGGCTTTTCATGAGCCATGCATGGATCCTCCCCTCCCTCTTTGAAAGGAAATGACCTTAATTCATCAAGGCCATCCTCAACAAGATACGGTGAAAGGTCTCCCACATTAAAGGTAGCATGCACTCCATGGTCTCGTCCCAGATCAACCTTATAAGTATTATCATTGACATGTGTCACCACTTTGTAAGGTCCTTCAGCTCTAGGCATCAACTTTTGTTCTTCCTTTTGTTAGCAAAACGTTCTTTCCTCATATGCGCCTTAACCACGTCACCATCTTGTAATACACGTGGTTTCCTATGCATGTTGGTATTCTGTTTGTACACGTCATACACAGCTTCAATCTTCACACAAACTTGTTGGTGTAGTTACATCATGGCCTTCAAATTGTCATTTGCATCCTTGTGAACCAATTCACCATTTGGAAATGGAATGAAATACAAAGGCTTGTAAGGATTCACACCATACACCACTTACGTAGGCTTATAAGGACCTTCAGCTTTTGGCATCAACTTTTGTTTGGAAAACGTTCTTTCCTCATATGCACCAACACCAAATCACCATCTTGAAAGACACGAGGTTTCCTATACATGTTGGAATTATGTTTGTACACGTCAATCACGGCTTCAATCTTCACACTAGCTTGTTGGTGTAGTGTCGTCATGGCCTTCAACTTGTCATTAGCATCCTTGTGAACCAATTCATCGTTTGGAAATGGAATAATATACAAAGGCTCGTAAGGATTCACACCATACACCACTTACAAAGGCTTGTAAGGACCTTCAGCTCTTGGCATCAACTCTTGTTCAAAGTGAACAAAGGTTAGTTTGATTAAAATTTCATCTATCTCTTTTTTCCATGCATAATTGGCTTATATGAAGCCTTTATAACAAAGTTGGTGGTTACTAGCCACCCAACCAACTACTCAGTAAAACTAATAATGGAAATTAAAGAAACTCATGAAACCACACAAAAAAAACGTCTGACACACTGATGAATGAAAAAAGAGTCCATGCTCCATTAAGGAGCAAAAAGAAGCATTAAAGTGTAATCCAAATCCACCAAAGAGTATCAACAATGGCTAGAAGGCTTGACGAAGCAAAAAGTAACAGTTTTGAGCACTTATTAAGCCTTTAAAATGTTGCCCTAGCCTTCATGCGACCCTAATTTAATACGTAGGTTACCATGCACAACCCAACCATTGAGTACAAACCACCTTCTGGCCTACTAGTAATCACTAATCCATCACATTTTTCGGCTTTTCATGAGCCATGCATGGATCCTCCCCTGCCTCTTTGAAAGGAAATGACCTTAATTCATCAAGGCCATCCTCAACAAGATACGGTGAAAGGTCTCCTACATTAAAGGTAGCATGCACTCCATGGTCTCGTCCCAGATCAACCTTATAAGTATTATCATTGACATGTGTCACCACTTTGTAAGGTCCTTCAGCTCTTGGCATCAACTTTTGTTCTTCCTTTTGTTAGCAAAACGTTCTTTCCTCATATGCGCCTAAACCACGTCACCATCTTGTAAGACACGTGGTTTCCTATGCATGTTGGAATTCTGTTTGTACACGTCATACACAGCTTCAATCTTCACACAAACTTGTTGGTGTAGTTACATCATGGCCTTCAAATTGTCATTTGCATCCTTGTGAACCAATTCACCATTTGGAAATGGAATGAAATACAAAGGCTTGTAAGGATTCACACCATACACCACTTACGTAGGCTTATAAGGACCTTCAGCTTTTGGCATCAACTTTTGTTTGGAAAACGTTCTTTCCTCATATGCACCAACACCAAATCACCATCTTGAAAGACACAAGGTTTCCTATACATGTTGGAATTCTGTTTGTACACGTCAATCACGGCTTCAATCTTCACACTAGCTTGTTGGTGTAGTTTCGTCATGGCCTTCAACTTGTCATTAGCATCCTTGTGAACCAATTCATCGTTTGGAAATGGAATAATATACAAAGGCTCGTAAGGATTCACACCATACACCACTTACAAAGGCTTGTAAGGACCTTCAGCTCTTGGCATCAACTCTTGTTCAAAGTGAACAAAGGTTAGTTTGATTAAAATTTCATCTATCTCTTTTTTCCATGCATAATTGGCTTATATGAAGCCTTTATAACAAAGTTGGTGGTTACTAGCCACCCAACCAACTACTCAGTAAAACTAATAATGGAAATTAAAGAAACTCATGAAACCACACAAAAAAAACGTCTGACACACTGATGAATGAAAAAAGAGCCCATGCTCCATTAAGGAGCAAAAAGAAGCATTAAAGTGTAATCCAAATCCACCAAAGAGTATCAACAATGGCTAGAAGGCTTGACGAAGCAAAAAGTAACAGTTTTGAGCACTTATTAAGCCTTTAAAATGTTGCCCTAGCCTTCATGCGACCCTAATTTAATACGTAGGTTACCATGCACAACCCAACCATTGAGTACAAACCACCTTCTGGCCTACTAGTAATCACTAATCCATCACATTTTTCGGCTTTTCATGAGCCATGCATGGATCCTCCCCTGCCTCTTTGAAAGGAACTGACCTTAATTCATCAAGGCCATCCTCAACAAGATACGGTGAAAGGTCTCCCACATTAAAGGTAGCATGCACTCCATGGTCTCGTCCCAGATCAACCTTATAAGTATTATCATTGACATGTGTCACCACTTTGTAAGGACCTTCAGCTCTTGGCATCAACTTTTGTTCTTCCTTTTGTTAGCAAAACGTTCTTTCCTCATATGCGCCTAAACCACGTCACCATCTTGTAAGACACGTGGTTTCCTATGCATGTTGGAATTCTGTTTGTACACGTCATACACAGCTTCAATCTTCACACAAACTTGTTGGTGTAGTTACATCATGGCCTTCAAATTGTCATTTGCATCCTTGTGAACCAATTCACCATTTGGAAATGGAATGAAATCCAAAGGCTTGTAAGGATTCACATCATACACCACTTACGTAGGCTTATAAGGACCTTCAGCTTTTGGCATCAACTTTTGTTTGGAAAACGTTCTTTCCTCATATGCACCAACACCAAATCACCATCTTGAAAGACACGAGGTTTCCTATACATGTTGGAATTCTGTTTGTACACGTCAATCACGGCTTCAATCTTCACACTAGCTTGTTGGTGTAGTTTCGTCATGGCCTTCAACTTGTCATTAGCATCCTTGTGAACCAATTCATCGTTTGGAAATGGAATAATATACAAAGGCTCGTAAGGATTCACACCATACACCACTTACAAAGGCTTGTAAGGACCTTCAGCTCTTGGCATCAACTCTTGTTCAAAGTGAACAAAGGTTAGTTTGATTAAAATTTCATCTATCTCTTTTTTCCATGCATAATTGGCTTATATGAAGCCTTTATAACAAAGTTGGTGGTTACTAGCCACCCAACCAACTACTCAGTAAAACTAATAATGGAAATTAAAGAAACTCATGAAACCACACAAAAAAAACGTCTGACACACTAATGAATGAAAAAAGAGCCCATGCTCCATTAAGGAGCAAAAAGAAGCATTAAAGTGTAATCCAAATCCACCAAAGAGTATCAACAATGGCTAGAAGGCTTGACGAAGCAAAAAGTAACAGTTTTGAGCACTTATTAAGCCTTTAAAATGTTGCCCTAGCCTTCATGCGACCCTAATTTAATACGTAGGTTACCATGCACAACCCAACCATTGAGTACAAACCACCTTCTGGCCTACTAGTAATCACTAATCCATCACATTTTTCGGCTTTTCATGAGCCATGCATGGATCCTCCCCTGCCTCTTTGAAAGGAACTGACCTTAATTCATCAAGGCCATCCTCAACAAGATACGGTGAAAGGTCTCCCACATTAAAGGTAGCATGCACTCCATGGTCTCGTCCCAGATCAACCTTATAAGTATTATCATTGACATGTGTCACCACTTTGTAAGGACCTTCAGCTCTTGGCATCAACTTTTGTTCTTCCTTTTGTTAGCAAAACGTTCTTTCCTCATATGCGCCTAAACCACGTCACCATCTTGTAAGACACGTGGTTTCCTATGCATGTTGGAATTCTGTTTGTACACGTCATACACAGCTTCAATCTTCACACAAACTTGTTGGTGTAGTTACATCATGGCCTTCAAATTGTCATTTGCATCCTTGTGAACCAATTCACCATTTGGAAATGGAATGAAATCCAAAGGCTTGTAAGGATTCACACCATACACCACTTACGTAGGCTTATAAGGACCTTCAGCTTTTGGCATCAACTTTTGTTTGGAAAACGTTCTTTCCTCATATGCACCAACACCAAATCACCATCTTGAAAGACACGAGGTTTCCTATACATGTTGGAATTCTGTTTGTACACGTCAATCACGGCTTCAATCTTCACACTAGCTTTTTGGTGTAGTTTCGTCATGGCCTTCAACTTGTCATTAGCATCCTTGTGAACCAATTCATCGTTTGGAAATGGAATAATATACAAAGGCTCGTAAGGATTCACACCATACACCACTTACAAAGGCTTGTAAGGACCTTCAGCTCTTGGCATCAACTCTTGTTCAAAGTGAACAAAGGTTAGTTTGATTAAAATTTCATCTATCTCTTTTTTCCATGCATAATTGGCTTATATGAAGCCTTTATAACAAAGTTGGTGGTTACTAGCCACCCAACCAACTACTCTGTAAAACCAATAACGGAAATTAAAGAAACTCATGAAACCACACAAAAAAACGTCTGACACACTGATGAATGAAAAAAGTGTCCATGCTCCATTAAGGAGCAAAAAGAAGCATTAAAGTGTAATCCAAATCCACCAAAGAGTATCAACAATGGCTAGAAGGCTGGACGAAGCAAAAAAGTAGCAGTTTTGAGCACTTATTAAGCCTTTAAAATGTTGCCCTAACCTTCATGCGACCCTAATTTAATACGTAGGTTACCATGCACAACCCAACCATTGAGTACAAACCACCTTCTGGCCTACTAGTAATCACTAATCCATCACATTTTTCGGCTTTTCATGAGCCATGCATGGATCCTCCCCTCCCTCTTTGAAAGGAAATGACCTTAATTCATCACGGCCATCCTCAACAAGATACGGTGAAAGGTCTCCCACATTAAAGGTAGCATGCACTCCATGGTCTCGTCCCAGATCAACCTTATAAGTATTATCATTGACATGTGTCACCACTTTGTAAGGACCTTCAGCTCTTGGCATCAACTTTTGTTCTTCCTTTTGTTAGCAAAACGTTCTTTCCTCATATGCGCCTTAACCACGTCACCATCTTGTAAGACACGTGGTTTCCTATGCATGTTGGAATTCTGTTTGTACACGTTATACACAGCTTCAATCTTCACACAAACTTGTTGGTGTAGTTACATCATGGCCTTCAAATTGTCATTTGCATCCTTGTGAACCAAGTCACCATTTGGAAATGGAATGAAATATAAAGGCTTGTAAGGATTTACACCATACACCACTTACGTAGGCTTATAAGGACCTTCAGCTTTTGGCATCAACTTTTGTTTGGAAAACGTTCTTTCCTCATATGCACCAACACCAAATCACCATCTTGAAAGACACGAGGTTTCCTATACATGTTGGAATTCTGTTTGTACACGTCAATCACGGCTTCAATCTTCACACTAGCTTGTTGGTGTAGTTTCGTCATGGCCTTCAACTTGTCATTAGCATCCTTGTGAACCAATTCATCGTTTGGAAATGGAATAATATACAAAGGCTCGTAAGGATTCACACCATACACCACTTACAAAGCCTTGTAAGGACCTTCAGCTCTTGGCATCAACTCTTGTTCAAAGTGAACAAAGGTTAGTTTGATTAAAATGTCATCTATCTCTTTTTTCCATGCATAATTGGCTTATATGAAGCCTTTATAACAAAGTTGGTGGTTACTAGCCACCCAACCAACAACTCAGTAAAACTAATAATGGAAATTAAAGAAACTCATGAAACCACACAAAAAAACGTCTGACACACTGATGAATGAAAAAAGTGTCCATGCTTCATTAAGGAGCAAAAAGAAGCATTAAAGTGTAATCCAAATCCACCAAAGAGTATCAACAATGGCTAGAAGGCTTGAGGAAGCAAAAAGTAACAGTTTTGAGCACTTTTTAAGCCTTTAAAATGTTGCCCTAGCCTTCATGCGACCCTAATTTAATACGTAGGTTACCATGCACAACCCAACCATTGAGTACAAACCACCTTCTGGCCTACTAGTAATCACTAATCCATCACATTTTTCGGCTTTTCATGAGCCATGCATGGATCCTCCCCTCCCTCTTTGAAAGGAAATGACCTTAATTCATCACGGCCATCCTCAACAAGATACGATGAAAGGTCTCCCACATTAAAGGTAGCATGCACTCCATGGTCTCATCCCAGATCAACCTTATAAGTATTATCATTGACATGTGTCACCATTTTGTAAGGACCTTCAGCTCTTGGCATCAACTTTTGTTCTTCCTTTTGTTAGCAAAACATTCTTTCCTCATATACGCCTTAACCACGTCACCATCTTGTAAGACACGTGGTTTCCTATGCATGTTGGAATTCTGTTTGTACACGTCATACACAGCTTCAATCTTCACACAAACTTGTTGGTGTAGTTACATCATGGCCTTCAAATTGTCATTTGCATCCTTGTGAACCAATTCACCATTTGGAAATGGAATGAAATACAAAGGCTTGTAAGGATTCACACCATACACCACTTACGTAGGCTTATAAGGACCTTCAGCTTTTGGCATCAACTTTTGTTTGGAAAACGTTCTTTCCTCATATGCACCAACACCAAATCACCATCTTGAAAGACACGAGGTTTCCTATACATGTTGGAATTCTGTTTGTACACGTCAATCACGGCTTCAATCTTCACACTAGCTTGTTGGTGTAGTTTCGTCATGGCCTTCAACTTGTCATTAGCATCCTTGTGAACCAATTCATCGTTTGGAAATGGAATAATATACAAAGGCTCGTAAGGATTCACACCATACACCACTTACAAAGGCTTGTAAGGACCTTCAGCTCTTGGCATCAACTCTTGTTCAAAGTGAACAAAGGTTATTTTGATTAAAATTTCATCTATCTCTTTTTTCCATACATAATTGGCTTATATGAAGCCTTTATAACAAAGTTGGTGGTTACTAGCCACCCAACCAACTACTCAGTAAAACTAATAATGGAAATTAAAGAAACTCATGAACCCACACAAAAAAAACGTCTGACACACTGATGAATGAAAAAAGAGTCCATGCTCCATTAAGGAGCAAAAAGAAGCATTAAAGTGTAATCCAAATCCACCAAAGAGTATCAACAATGGCTAGAAGGCTTGACGAAGCAAAAAGTAACAGTTTTGAGAACTTATTAAGCCTTTAAAATGTTGCCCTAGCCTTCATGCGACCCTAATTTAATACGTAGGTTACCATGCACAACCCAACCATTGAGTACAAACCACCTTCTGGCCTACTAGTAATCACTAATCCATCACATTTTTCGGCTTTTCATGAGCCATGCATGGATCCTCCCCTCCCTCTTTGAAAGGAAATGACCTTAATTCATCACGGCCATCCTCAACAAGATACGGTGAAAGGTCTCCCACATTAAAGGTAGCATGCACTCCATGGTCTCGTCCCAGATCAACCTTATAAGTATTATCATTGACATGTGTCACCACTTTGTAAGGACCTTCAGCTCTTGGCATCAACTTTTGTTCTTCCTTTTGTTAGCAAAACGTTCTTTCCTCATATGCGCCTAAACCACGTCACCATCTTGTAAGACACGTGGTTTCCTATGCATGTTGGAATTCTGTTTGTACACGTCATACACAGCTTCAATCTTCACACAAACTTGTTGGTGTAGTTACATCATGGCCTTCAAATTGTCATTTGCATCCTTGTGAACCAATTCACCATTTGGAAATGGAATGAAATACAAAGGCTTGTAAGGATTCACACCATACACCACTTACGTAGGCTTATAAGGACCTTCAGCTTTTGGCATCAACTTTTGTTTGGAAAACGTTCTTTCCTCATATGCACCAACACCAAATCACCATCTTGAAAGACACGAGGTTTCCTATACATGTTGGAATTCTGTTTGTACACGTCAATCACGGCTTCAATCTTCACACTAGCTTGTTGGTGTAGTTTCGTCATGGCCTTCAACTTGTCATTAGCATCCTTGTGAACCAATTCATCGTTTGGAAATGGAATAATATACAAAGGCTCGTAAGGATTCACACCATACACCACTTACAAAGGCTTGTAAGGACCTTCAGCTCTTGGCATCAACTCTTGTTCAAAGTGAACAAAGGTTAGTTTGATTAAAATTTCATCTATCTCTTTTTTCCATGCATAATTGGCTTATATGAAGCCTTTATAACAAAGTTGGTGGTTACTAGCCACGCAACCAACTACTCTGTAAAACCAATAATGGAAATTAAAGAAACTCATGAAACCACACAAAAAAACGTCTGACACACTGATGAATGAAAAAAGTGTCCATGCTCCATTAAGGAGCAAAAAGAAGCATTAAAGTGTAATCCAAATCCACCAAAGAGTATCAACAATGGCTAGAAGGCTTGACGAAGCAAAAAAGTAACAGTTTTGAGCACTTATTAAGCCTTTAAAATGTTGCCCTAACCTTCATGCGACCCTAATTTAATACGTAGGTTACCATGCACAACCCCACCATTGAGTACAAACCACCTTCTGGCCTACTAGTAATCACTAATCCATCACATTTTTCGGCTTTTCATGAGCCATGCATGGATCCTCCCCTCCCTCTTTGAAAGGAAATGACCTTAATTCATCACGGCCATCCTCAACAAGATACGGTAAAAGGTCTCCCACATTAAAGGTAGCATGCACTCCATGGTCTCGTCCCAGATCAACCTTATAAGTATTATCATTGACATGTGTCACCACTTTGTAAGGACCTTCAGCTCTTGGCATCAACTTTTGTTCTTCCTTTTGTTAGCAAAACGTTCTTTCCTCATATGCGCCTTAACCACGTCACCATCTTGTAAGACACGTGGTTTCCTATGCATGTTGGAATTCTGTTTGTACACGTTATACATAGCTTCAATCTTCACACAAACTTGTTGGTGTAGTTACATCATGGCCTTCAAATTGTCATTTGCATCCTTGTGAACCAATTCACCATTTGGAAATGGAATGAAATATAAAGGCTTGTAAGGATTTACACCATACACCACTTACGTAGGCTTATAAGGACCTTCAGCTTTTGGCATCAACTTTTGTTTGGAAAACGTTCTTTCCTCATATGCACCAACACCAAATCACCATCTTGAAAGACACGAGGTTTCCTATACATGTTGGAATTCTGTATGTACACGTCAATCACGGCTTCAATCTTCACACTAGCTTGTTGGTGTAGTTTCGTCATGGCCTTCAACTTGTCATTAGCATCCTTGTGAACCAATTCATCGTTTGGAAATGGAATAATATACAAAGGCTCGTAAGGATTCACACCATACACCACTTACAAAGCCTTGTAAGGACCTTCAGCTCTTGGCATCAACTCTTGTTCAAAGTGAACAAAGGTTAGTTTGATTAAAATGTCATCTATCTCTTTTTTCCATGCATAATTGGCTTATATGAAGCCTTTATAACAAAGTTGGTGGTTACTAGCCACCCAACCAACAACTCAGTAAAACTAATAATGGAAATTAAAGAAACTCATGAAACCACACAAAAAAACGTCTGACACACTGATGAATGAAAAAAGTGTCCATGCTCCATTAAGGAGCAAAAAGAAGCATTAAAGTGTAATCCAAATCCACCAAAGAGTATCAACAATGGCTAGAAGGCTTGAGGAAGCAAAAAGTAACAGTTTTGAGCACTTTTTAAGCCTTTAAAATGTTGCCCTAGCCTTCATGCGACCCTAATTTAATACGTAGGTTACCATGCACAACCCAACCATTGAGTACAAACCACCTTCTGGCCTACTAGTAATCACTAATCCATCACATTTTTCGGCTTTTCATGAGCCATGCATGGATCCTCCCCTCCCTCTTTGAAAGGAAATGACCTTAATTCATTAAGCCCATCCTCAACAAGATACGGTGAAAGGTCTCCCACATTAAAGGTAGCATGCACTCCATGGTCTCGTCCCAGATCAACCTTATAAGTATTATCATTGACATGTGTCACCACTTTGTAAGGACCTTCAGCTCTTGGCATCAACTTTTGTTCTTCCTTTTGTTAGCAAAACGTTCTTTCCTCATATGCGCCTAAACCACGTCACCATCTTGTAAGACACGTGGTTTCCTATGCATGTTGGAATTATGTTTGTACACGTCATACACAGCTTCAATCTTCACACATCATGGCCTTCAAATTGTCATTTGCATCCTTGTGAACCAATTCACCATTTGGAAATGGAATGAAATACAAAGGCTTGTAAGGATTCACACCATACACCACTTACGTAGGCTTATAAGGACCTTCAGCTTTTGGCATCAACTTTTGTTTGGAAAACGTTCTTTCCTCATATGCACCAACACCAAATCACCATCTTGAAAGACACGAGGTTTCCTATACATGTTGGAATTCTGTTTGTACACGTCAATCACGGCTTCAATCTTCACACTAGCTTGTTGGTGTAGTTTCGTCATGGCCTTCAACTTGTCATTAGCATCCTTGTGAACCAATTCATCGTTTGGAAATGGAATAATATACAAAGGCTCGTAAGGATTCACACCATACACCACTTACAAAGCCTTGTAAGGACCTTCAGCTCTTGGCATCAACTCTTGTTCAAAGTGAACAAAGGTTAGTTTGATTAAAATGTCATCTATCTCTTTTTTCCATGCATAATTGGCTTATATGAAGCATTTATAACAAAGTTGGTGGTTACTAGCCACCCAACCAACAACTCAGTAAAACTAATAATGGAAATTAAAGAAACTCATGAAACCACACAAAAAAACGTCTGACACACTGATGAATGAAAAAAGTGTCCATGCTCCATTAAGGAGCAAAAAGAAGCATTAAAGTGTAATCCAAATCCACCAAAGAGTATCAACAATGGCTAGAAGGCTTGAGGAAGCAAAAAGTAACAGTTTTGAGCACTTTTTAAGCCTTTAAAATGTTGCCCTAGCCTTCATGCGACCCTAATTTAATACGTAGGTTACCATGCACAACCCAACCATTGAGTACAAACCACCTTCTGGCCTACTAGTAATCACTAATCCATCACATTTTTCGGCTTTTCATGAGCCATGCATGGATCCTCTCCTCCCTCTTTGAAATGAAATGACCTTAATTCATCACGGCCATCCTCAACAAGATACGGTGAAAGGTCTCCCACATTAAAGGTAGCATGCACTCCATGGTCTCGTCCCAGATCAACCTTATAAGTATTAACATTGACATGTGTCACCACTTTGTAAGGACCTTCAGCTCTTGGCATCAACTTTTGTTCTTCCTTTTGTTAGCAAAACCTTCTTTCCTCATATACGCCTTAACCACGTCACCATCTTGTAAGACACGTGGTTTCCTATGCATGTTGGAATTCTGTTTGTACACGTCATACACAGCTTCAATCTTCACACAAACTTGTTGGTGTAGTTACATCATGGCCTTCAAATTGTCATTTGCATCCTTGTGAACCAATTCACCATTTGGAAATGGAATGAAATACAAAGGCTTGTAAGGATTCACACCATACACCACTTACGTAGGCTTATAAGGACCTTCAGCTTTTGGCATCAACTTTTGTTTGGAAAACGTTCTTTCCTCATATGCACCAACACCAAATCACCATCTTGAAAGACACGAGGTTTCCTATACATGTTGGAATTCTGTTTGTACACGTCAATCACGGCTTCAATCTTCACACTAGCTTGTTGGTGTAGTTTCGTCATGGCCTTCAACTTGTCATTAGCATCCTTGTGAACCAATTCATCGTTTGGAAATGGAATAATATACAAAGGCTCGTAAGGATTCACACCATACACCACTTACAAAGGCTTGTAAGGACCTTCAGCTCTTGGCATCAACTCTTGTTCAAAGTGAACAAAGGTTAGTTTGATTAAAATTTCATCTATCTCTTTTTTCCATACATAATTGGCTTATATGAAGCCTTTATAACAAAGTTGGTGGTTACTAGCCACCCAACCAACTACTCAGTAAAACTAATAATGGAAATTAAAGAAACTCATGAAACCACACAAAAAAAACGTCTGACACACTGATGAATGAAAAAAGAGTCCATGCTCCATTAAGGAGCAAAAAGAAGCATTAAAGTGTAATCCAAATCCACCAAAGAGTATCAACAATGGCTAGAAGGCTTGAGGAAGCAAAAAGTAACAGTTTTGAGCACTTTTTAAGCCTTTAAAATGTTGCCCTAGCCTTCATGCGACCCTAATTTAATACGTAGGTTACCATGCACAACCCAACCATTGAGTACAAACCACCTTCTGGCCTACTAGTAATCACTAATCCATCACATTTTTCGGCTTTTCATGAGCCATGCATGGATCCTCCCCTCCCTCTTTGAAATGAAATGACCTTAATTCATCACGGCCATCCTCAACAAGATACGGTGAAAGGTCTCCCACATTAAAGGTAGCATGCACTCCATGGTCTCGTCCCAGATCAACCTTATAAGTATTAACATTGACATGTGTCACCACTTTGTAAGGACCTTCAGCTCTTGGCATCAACTTTTGTTCTTCCTTTTGTTAGCAAAACGTTCTTTCCTCATATGCGCCTAAACCACGTCACCATCTTGTAAGACACGTGGTTTCCTATGCATGTTGGAATTCTGTTTGTACACGTCATACACAGCTTCAATCTTCACACAAACTTGTTGGTGTAGTTACATCATGGCCTTCAAATTGTCATTTGCATCCTTGTGAACCAATTCACCATTTGGAAATGGAATGAAATACAAAGGCTTGTAAGGATTCACACCATACACCACTTACGTAGGCTTATAAGGACCTTCAGCTTTTGGCATCAACTTTTGTTTGGAAAACGTTCTTTCCTCATATGCACCAACACCAAATCACCATCTTGAAAGACACGAGGTTTCCTATACATGTTGGAATTCTGTTTGTACACGTCAATCACGGCTTCAATCTTCACACTAGCTTGTTGGTGTAGTTTCGTCATGGCCTTCAACTTGTCATTAGCATCCTTGTGAACCAATTCATCGTTTGGAAATGGAATAATATACAAAGGCTCGTAAGGATTCACACCATACACCACTTACAAAGGCTTGTAAGGACCTTCAGCTCTTGGCATCAACTCTTGTTCAAAGTGAACAAAGGTTAGTTTGATTAAAATTTCATCTATCTCTTTTTTCCATACATAATTGGCTTATATGAAGCCTTTATAACAAAGTTGGTGGTTACTAGCCACCCAACCAACTACTCAGTAAAACTAATAATGGAAATTAAAGAAACTCATGAAACCACACAAAAAAAACGTCTGACACACTGATGAATGAAAAAAGAGTCCATGCTCCATTAAGGAGCAAAAAGAAGCATTAAAGTGTAATCCAAATCCACCAAAGAGTATCAACAATGGCTAGAAGGCTTGACGAAGCAAAAAGTAACAGTTTTGAGCACTTTTTAAGCCTTTAAAATGTTGCCCTAGCCTTCATGCGACCCTAATTTAATACGTAGGTTACCATGCACAACCCAACCATTGAGTACAAACCACCTTCTGGCCTACTAGTAATCACTAATCCATCACATTTTTCGGCTTTTCATGAGCCATGCATGGATCCTCCCCTCCCTCTTTGAAAGGAAATGACCTTAATTCATCACGGCCATCCTCAACAAGATACGGTGAAAGGTCTCCCACATTAAAGGTAGCATGCACTCCATGGTCTCGTCCCAGATCAACCTTATAAGTATTATCATTGACATGTGTCACCACTTTGTAAGGACCTTCAGCTCTTGGCATCAACTTTTGTTCTTCCTTTTGTTAGCAAAACGTTCTTTCCTCATATGCGCCTTAACCACGTCACCATCTTGTAAGACACGTGGTTTCCTATGCATGTTGGAATTCTGTTTGTACACGTTATACACAGCTTCAATCTTCACACAAACTTGTTGGTGTAGTTACATCATGGCCTTCAAATTGTCATTTGCATCCTTGTGAACCAATTCACCATTTGGAAATGGAATGAAATATAAAGGCTTGTAAGGATTTACACCATACACCACTTACGTAGGCTTATAAGGACCTTCAGCTTTTGGCATCAACTTTTGTTTGGAAAACGTTCTTTCCTCATATGCACCAACACCAAATCACCATCTTGAAAGACACGAGGTTTCCTATACATGTTGGAATTCTGTTTGTACACGTCAATCACGGCTTCAATCTTCACACTAGCTTGTTGGTGTAGTTTCGTCATGGCCTTCAACTTGTCATTAGCATCCTTGTGAACCAATTCATCGTTTGGAAATGGAATAATATACAAAGGCTCGTAAGGATTCACACCATACACCACTTACAAAGGCTTGTAAGGACCTTCAGCTCTTGGCATCAACTCTTGTTCAAAGTGAACAAAGGTTATTTTGATTAAAATTTCATCTATCTCTTTTTTCCATACATAATTGGCTTATATGAAGCCTTTATAACAAAGTTGGTGGTTACTAGCCACCCAACCAACTACTCAGTAAAACTAATAATGGAAATTAAAGAAACTCATGAACCCACACAAAAAAAACGTCTGACACACTGATGAATGAAAAAAGAGTCCATGCTCCATTAAGGAGCAAAAAGAAGCATTAAAGTGTAATCCAAATCCACCAAAGAGTATCAACAATGGCTAGAAGGCTTGACGAAGCAAAAAGTAACAGTTTTGAGCACTTATTAAGCCTTTAAAATGTTGCCCTAGCCTTCATGCGACCCTAATTTAATACGTAGGTTACCATGCACAACCCAACCATTGAGTACAAACCACCTTCTGGCCTACTAGTAATCACTAATCCATCACATTTTTCGGCTTTTCATGAGCCATGCATGGATCCTCCCCTCCCTCTTTGAAAGGAAATGACCTTAATTCATCAAGGCCATCCTCAACAAGATACGGTGAAAGGTCTCCCACATTAAAGGTAGCATGCACTCCATGGTCTCGTCCCAGATCAACCTTATAAGTATTATCATTGACATGTGTCACCACTTTGTAAGGACCTTCAGCTCTTGGCATCAACTTTTGTTCTTCCTTTTGTTAGCAAAACGTTCTTTCCTCATATGCGCCTAAACCACGTCACCATCTTGTAAGACACGTGGTTTCCTATGCATGTTGGAATTCTATTTGTACACGTCATACACAGCTTCAATCTTCACACAAACTTGTTGGTGTAGTTACATCATGGCCTTCAAATTGTCATTTGCATCCTTGTGAACCAATTCACCATTTGGAAATGGAATGAAATACAAAGGCTTGTAAGGATTCACACCATACACCACTTACGTAGGCTTATAAGGACCTTCAGCTTTTGGCATCAACTTTTGTTTGGAAAACGTTCTTTCCTCATATGCACCAACACCAAATCACCATCTTGAAAGACACGAGGTTTCCTATACATGTTGGAATTCTGTTTGTACACGTCAATCACGGCTTCAATCTTCACACTAGCTTGTTGGTGTAGTTTCGTCATGGCCTTCAACTTGTCATTAGCATCCTTGTGAACCAATTCATCGTTTGGAAATGGAATAATATACAAAGGCTCGTAAGGATTCACACCATACACCACTTACAAAGGCTTGTAAGGACCTTCAGCTCTTGGCATCAACTCTTGTTCAAAGTGAACAAAGGTTAGTTTGATTAAAATTTCATCTATCTCTTTTTTCCATGCATAATTGGCTTATATGAAGCCTTTATAACAAAGTTGGTGGTTACTAGCCACGCAACCAACTACTCTGTAAAACCAATAATGGAAATTAAAGAAACTCATGAAACCACACAAAAAAACGTCTGACACACTGATGAATGAAAAAAGTGTCCATGCTCCATTAAGGAGCAAAAAGAAGCATTAAAGTGTAATCCAAATCCACCAAAGAGTATCAACAATGGCTAGAAGGCTTGACGAAGCAAAAAAGTAACAGTTTTGAGCACTTATTAAGCCTTTAAAATGTTGCCCTAACCTTCATGCGACCCTAATTTAATACGTAGGTTACCATGCACAACCCAACCATTGAGTACAAACCACCTTCTGGCCTACTAGTAATCACTAATCCATCACATTTTTCGGCTTTTCATGAGCCATGCATGGATCCTCCCCTCCCTCTTTGAAAGGAAATGACCTTAATTCATCACGGCCATCCTCAACAAGATACGGTAAAAGGTCTCCCACATTAAAGGTAGCATGCACTCCATGGTCTCGTCCCAGATCAACCTTATAAGTATTATCATTGACATGTGTCACCACTTTGTAAGGACCTTCAGCTCTTGGCATCAACTTTTGTTCTTCCTTTTGTTAGCAAAACGTTCTTTCCTCATATGCGCCTTAACCACGTCACCATCTTGTAAGACACGTGGTTTCCTATGCATGTTGGAATTCTGTTTGTACACGTTATACATAGCTTCAATCTTCACACAAACTTGTTGGTGTAGTTACATCATGGCCTTCAAATTGTCATTTGCATCCTTGTGAACCAATTCACCATTTGGAAATGGAATGAAATATAAAGGCTTGTAAGGATTTACACCATACACCACTTACGTAGGCTTATAAGGACCTTCAGCTTTTGGCATCAACTTTTGTTTGGAAAACGTTCTTTCCTCATATGCACCAACACCAAATCACCATCTTGAAAGACACGAGGTTTCCTATACATGTTGGAATTCTGTATGTACACGTCAATCATGGCTTCAATCTTCACACTAGCTTGTTGGTGTAGTTTCGTCATGGCCTTCAACTTGTCATTAGCATCCTTGTGAACCAATTCATCGTTTGGAAATGGAATAATATACAAAGGCTCGTAAGGATTCACACCATACACCACTTACAAAGCCTTGTAAGGACCTTCAGCTCTTGGCATCAACTCTTGTTCAAAGTGAACAAAGGTTAGTTTGATTAAAATGTCATCTATCTCTTTTTTCCATGCATAATTGGCTTATATGAAGCCTTTATAACAAAGTTGGTGGTTACTAGCCACCCAACCAACAACTCAGTAAAACTAATAATGGAAATTAAAGAAACTCATGAAACCACACAAAAAAACGTCTGACACACTGATGAATGAAAAAAGTGTCCATGCTCCATTAAGGAGCAAAAAGAAGCATTAAAGTGTAATCCAAATCCACCAAAGAGTATCAACAATGGCTAGAAGGCTTGAGGAAGCAAAAAGTAACAGTTTTGAGCACTTTTTAAGCCTTTAAAATGTTGCCCTAGCCTTCATGCGACCCTAATTTAATACGTAGGTTACCATGCACAACCCAACCATTGAGTACAAACCACCTTCTGGCCTACTAGTAATCACTAATCCATCACATTTTTCGGCTTTTCATGAGCCATGCATGGATCCTCCCCTCCCTCTTTGAAAGGAAATGACCTTAATTCATCAAGGCCATCCTCAACAAGATACGGTGAAAGGTCTCCCACATTAAAGGTAGCATGCACTCCATGGTCTCGTCCCAGATCAACCTTATAAGTATTATCATTGACATGTGTCACCACTTTGTAAGGACCTTCAGCTCTTGGCATCAACTTTTGTTCTTCCTTTTGTTAGCAAAACGTTCTTTCCTCATATGCGCCTAAACCACGTCACCATCTTGTAAGACACGTGGTTTCCTATGCATGTTGGAATTATGTTTGTACACGTCATACACAGCTTCAATCTTCACACATCATGGCCTTCAAATTGTCATTTGCATCCTTGTGAACCAATTCACCATTTGGAAATGGAATGAAATACAAAGGCTTGTAAGGATTCACACCATACACCACTTACGTAGGCTTATAAGGACCTTCAGCTTTTGGCATCAACTTTTGTTTGGAAAACGTTCTTTCCTCATATGCACCAACACCAAATCACCATCTTGAAAGACACGAGGTTTCCTATACATGTTGGAATTCTGTTTGTACACGTCAATCACGGCTTCAATCTTCACACTAGCTTGTTGGTGTAGTTTCGTCATGGCCTTCAACTTGTCATTAGCATCCTTGTGAACCAATTCATCGTTTGGAAATGGAATAATATACAAAGGCTCGTAAGGATTCACACCATACACCACTTACAAAGCCTTGTAAGGACCTTCAGCTCTTGGCATCAACTCTTGTTCAAAGTGAACAAAGGTTAGTTTGATTAAAATGTCATCTATCTCTTTTTTCCATGCATAATTGGCTTATATGAAGCATTTATAACAAAGTTGGTGGTTACTAGCCACCCAACCAACAACTCAGTAAAACTAATAATGGAAATTAAAGAAACTCATGAAACCACACAAAAAAACGTCTGACACACTGATGAATGAAAAAAGTGTCCATGCTCCATTAAGGAGCAAAAAGAAGCATTAAAGTGTAATCCAAATCCACCAAAGAGTATCAACAATGGCTAGAAGGCTTGAGGAAGCAAAAAGTAACAGTTTTGAGCACTTTTTAAGCCTTTAAAATGTTGCCCTAGCCTTCATGCGACCCTAATTTAATACGTAGGTTACCATGCACAACCCAACCATTGAGTACAAACCACCTTCTGGCCTACTAGTAATCACTAATCCATCACATTTTTCGGCTTTTCATGAGCCATGCATGGATCCTCCCCTCCATCTTTGAAATGAAATGACCTTAATTCATCACGGCCATCCTCAACAAGATACGGTGAAAGGTCTCCCACATTAAAGGTAGCATGCACTCCATGGTCTCGTCCCAGATCAACCTTATAAGTATTAACATTGACATGTGTCACCACTTTGTAAGGACCTTCAGCTCTTGGCATCAACTTTTGTTCTTCCTTTTGTTAGCAAAACCTTCTTTCCTCATATACGCCTTAACCACGTCACCATCTTGTAAGACACGTGGTTTCCTATGCATGTTGGAATTCTGTTTGTACACGTCATACACAGCTTCAATCTTCACACAAACTTGTTGGTGTAGTTACATCATGGCCTTCAAATTGTCATTTGCATCCTTGTGAACCAATTCACCATTTGGAAATGGAATGAAATACAAAGGCTTGTAAGGATTCACACCATACACCACTTACGTAGGCTTATAAGGACCTTCAGCTTTTGGCATCAACTTTTGTTTGGAAAACGTTCTTTCCTCATATGCACCAACACCAAATCACCATCTTGAAAGACACGAGGTTTCCTATACATGTTGGAATTCTGTTTGTACACGTCAATCACGGCTTCAATCTTCACACTAGCTTGTTGGTGTAGTTTCGTCATGGCCTTCAACTTGTCATTAGCATCCTTGTGAACCAATTCATCGTTTGGAAATGGAATAATATACAAAGGCTCGTAAGGATTCACACCATACACCACTTACAAAGGCTTGTAAGGACCTTCAGCTCTTGGCATCAACTCTTGTTCAAAGTGAACAAAGGTTAGTTTGATTAAAATTTCATCTATCTCTTTTTTCCATACATAATTGGCTTATATGAAGCCTTTATAACAAAGTTGGTGGTTACTAGCCACCCAACCAACTACTCAGTAAAACTAATAATGGAAATTAAAGAAACTCATGAAACCACACAAAAAAAACGTCTGACACACTGATGAATGAAAAAAGAGTCCATGCTCCATTAAGGAGCAAAAAGAAGCATTAAAGTGTAATCCAAATCCACCAAAGAGTATCAACAATGGCTAGAAGGCTTGACGAAGCAAAAAGTAACAGTTTTGAGCACTTATTAAGCCTTTAAAATGTTGCCCTAGCCTTCATGCGACCCTAATTTAATACGTAGGTTACCATGCACAACCCAACCATTGAGTACAAACCACCTTCTGGCCTACTAGTAATCACTAATCCATCACATTTTTCGGCTTTTCATGAGCCATGCATGGATCCTCCCCTCCCTCTTTGAAAGGAAATGACCTTAATTCATCACGGCCATCCTCAACAAGATACGGTGAAAGGTCTCCCACATTAAAGGTAGCATGCACTCCATGGTCTCGTCCCAGATCAACCTTATAAGTATTATCATTGACATGTGTCACCACTTTGTAAGGACCTTCAGCTCTTGGCATCAACTTTTGTTCTTCCTTTTGTTAGCAAAACGTTCTTTCCTCATATGCGCCTAAACCACGTCACCATCTTGTAAGACACGTGGTTTCCTATGCATGTTGGAATTCTGTTTGTACACGTCATACACAGCTTCAATCTTCACACAAACTTGTTGGTGTAGTTACATCATGGCCTTCAAATTGTCATTTGCATCCTTGTGAACCAATTCACCATTTGGAAATGGAATGAAATACAAAGGCTTGTAAGGATTCACACCATACACCACTTACGTAGGCTTATAAGGACCTTCAGCTTTTGGCATCAACTTTTGTTTGGAAAACGTTCTTTCCTCATATGCACCAACACCAAATCACCATCTTGAAAGACACGAGGTTTCCTATACATGTTGGAATTCTGTTTGTACACGTCAATCACGGCTTCAATCTTCACACTAGCTTGTTGGTGTAGTTTCGTCATGGCCTTCAACTTGTCATTAGCATCCTTGTGAACCAATTCATCGTTTGGAAATGGAATAATATACAAAGGCTCGTAAGGATTCACACCATACACCACTTACAAAGGCTTGTAAGGACCTTCAGCTCTTGGCATCAACTCTTGTTCAAAGTGAACAAAGGTTAGTTTGATTAAAATTTCATCTATCTCTTTTTTCCATGCATAATTGGCTTATATGAAGCCTTTATAACAAAGTTGGTGGTTACTAGCCACCCAACCAACTACTCTGTAAAACCAATAATGGAAATTAAAGAAACTCATGAAACCACACAAAAAAACGTCTGACACACTGATGAATGAAAAAAAGTGTCCATGCTCCATTAAGGAGCAAAAAGAAGCATTAAAGTGTAATCCAAATCCACCAAAGAGTATCAACAATGGCTAGAAGGCTTGACGAAGCAAAAAAGTAACAGTTTTGAGCACTTATTAAGCCTTTAAAATGTTGCCCTAACCTTCATGCGACCCTAATTTAATACGTAGGTTACCATGCACAACCCAACCATTGAGTACAAACCACCTTCTGGCCTACTAGTAATCACTAATCCATCACATTTTTCGGCTTTTCATGAGCCATGCATGGATCCTCCCCTCCCTCTTTGAAAGGAAATGACCTTAATTCATCACGGCCATCCTCAACAAGATACGGTGAAAGGTCTCCCACATTAAAGGTAGCATGCACTCCATGGTCTCGTCCCAGATCAACCTTATAAGTATTATCATTGACATGTGTCACCACTTTGTAAGGACCTTCAGCTCTTGGCATCAACTTTTGTTCTTCCTTTTGTTAGCAAAACGTTCTTTCCTCATATGCGCCTTAACCACGTCACCATCTTGTAAGACACGTGGTTTCCTATGCATGTTGGAATTCTGTTTGTACACGTTATACACAGCTTCAATCTTCACACAAACTTGTTGGTGTAGTTACATCATGGCCTTCAAATTGTCATTTGCATCCTTGTGAACCAATTCACCATTTGGAAATGGAATGAAATATAAAGGCTTGTAAGGATTTACACCATACACCACTTACGTAGGCTTATAAGGACCTTCAGCTTTTGGCATCAACTTTTGTTTGGAAAACGTTCTTTCCTCATATGCACCAACACCAAATCACCATCTTGAAAGACACGAGGTTTCCTATACATGTTGGAATTCTGTTTGTACACGTCAATCACGGCTTCAATCTTCACACTAGCTTGTTGGTGTAGTTTCGTCATGGCCTTCAACTTGTCATTAGCATCCTTGTGAACCAATTCATCGTTTGGAAATGGAATAATATACAAAGGCTCGTAAGGATTCACACCATACACCACTTACAAAGGCTTGTAAGGACCTTCAGCTCTTGGCATCAACTCTTGTTCAAAGTGAACAAAGGTTATTTTGATTAAAATTTCATCTATCTCTTTTTTCCATACATAATTGGCTTATATGAAGCCTTTATAACAAAGTTGGTGGTTACTAGCCACCCAACCAACTACTCAGTAAAACTAATAATGGAAATTAAAGAAACTCATGAACCCACACAAAAAAAACGTCTGACACACTGATGAATGAAAAAAGAGTCCATGCTCCATTAAGGAGCAAAAAGAAGCATTAAAGTGTAATCCAAATCCACCAAAGAGTATCAACAATGGCTAGAAGGCTTGACGAAGCAAAAAGTAACAGTTTTGAGCACTTATTAAGCCTTTAAAATGTTGCCCTAGCCTTCATGCGACCCTAATTTAATACGTAGGTTACCATGCACAACCCAACCATTGAGTACAAACCACCTTCTGGCCTACTAGTAATCACTAATCCATCACATTTTTCGGCTTTTCATGAGCCATGCATGGATCCTCCCCTCCCTCTTTGAAAGGAAATGACCTTAATTCATCACGGCCATCCTCAACAAGATACGGTGAAAGGTCTCCCACATTAAAGGTAGCATGCACTCCATGGTCTCGTCCCAGATCAACCTTATAAGTATTATCATTGACATGTGTCACCACTTTGTAAGGACCTTCAGCTCTTGGCATCAACTTTTGTTCTTCCTTTTGTTAGCAAAACGTTCTTTCCTCATATGCGCCTAAACCACGTCACCATCTTGTAAGACACGTGGTTTCCTATGCATGTTGGAATTCTATTTGTACACGTCATACACAGCTTCAATCTTCACACAAACTTGTTGGTGTAGTTACATCATGGCCTTCAAATTGTCATTTGCATCCTTGTGAACCAATTCACCATTTGGAAATGGAATGAAATACAAAGGCTTGTAAGGATTCACACCATACACCACTTACGTAGGCTTATAAGGACCTTCAGCTTTTGGCATCAACTTTTGTTTGGAAAACGTTCTTTCCTCATATGCACCAACACCAAATCACCATCTTGAAAGACACAAGGTTTCCTATACATGTTGGAATTCTGTTTGTACACGTCAATCACGGCTTCAATCTTCACACTAGCTTGTTGGTGTAGTTTCGTCATGGCCTTCAACTTGTCATTAGCATCCTTGTGAACCAATTCATCGTTTGGAAATGGAATAATATACAAAGGCTCGTAAGGATTCACACCATACACCACTTACAAAGGCTTGTAAGGACCTTCAGCTCTTGGCATCAACTCTTGTTCAAAGTGAACAAAGGTTAGTTTGATTAAAATTTCATCTATCTCTTTTTTCCATGCATAATTGGCTTATATGAAGCCTTTATAACAAAGTTGGTGGTTACTAGCCACGCAACCAACTACTCTGTAAAACCAATAATGGAAATTAAAGAAACTCATGAAACCACACAAAAAAACGTCTGACACACTGATGAATGAAAAAAGTGTCCATGCTCCATTAAGGAGCAAAAAGAAGCATTAAAGTGTAATCCAAATCCACCAAAGAGTATCAACAATGGCTAGAAGGCTTGACGAAGCAAAAAAGTAACAGTTTTGAGCACTTATTAAGCCTTTAAAATGTTGCCCTAACCTTCATGCGACCCTAATTTAATACGTAGGTTACCATGCACAACCCAACCATTGAGTACAAACCACCTTCTGGCCTACTAGTAATCACTAATCCATCACATTTTTCGGCTTTTCATGAGCCATGCATGGATCCTCCCCTCCCTCTTTGAAAGGAAATGACCTTAATTCATCACGGCCATCCTCAACAAGATACGGTAAAAGGTCTCCCACATTAAAGGTAGCATGCACTCCATGGTCTCGTCCCAGATCAACCTTATAAGTATTATCATTGACATGTGTCACCACTTTGTAAGGACCTTCAGCTCTTGGCATCAACTTTTGTTCTTCCTTTTGTTAGCAAAACGTTCTTTCCTCATATGCGCCTTAACCACGTCACCATCTTGTAAGACATGTGGTTTCCTATGCATGTTGGAATTCTGTTTGTACACGTTATACATAGCTTCAATCTTCACACAAACTTGTTGGTGTAGTTACATCATGGCCTTCAAATTGTCATTTGCATCCTTGTGAACCAATTCACCATTTGGAAATGGAATGAAATATAAAGGCTTGTTAGGATTTACACCATACACCACTTACGTAGGCTTATAAGGACCTTCAGCTTTTGGCATCAACTTTTGTTTGGAAAACGTTCTTTCCTCATATGCACCAACACCAAATCACCATCTTGAAAGACACGAGGTTTCCTATACATGTTGGAATTCTGTATGTACACGTCAATCACGGCTTCAATCTTCACACTAGCTTGTTGGTGTAGTTTCGTCATGGCCTTCAACTTGTCATTAGCATCCTTGTGAACCAATTCATCGTTTGGAAATGGAATAATATACAAAGGCTCGTAAGGATTCACACCATACACCACTTACAAAGCCTTGTAAGGACCTTCAGCTCTTGGCATCAACTCTTGTTCAAAGTGAACAAAGGTTAGTTTGATTAAAATGTCATCTATCTCTTTTTTCCATGCATAATTGGCTTATATGAAGCCTTTATAACAAAGTTGGTGGTTACTAGCCACCCAACCAACAACTCAGTAAAACTAATAATGGAAATTAAAGAAACTCATGAAACCACACAAAAAAACGTCTGACACACTGATGAATGAAAAAAGTGTCCATGCTCCATTAAGGAGCAACAAGAAGCATTAAAGTGTAATCCAAATCCACCAAAGAGTATCAACAATGGCTAGAAGGCTTGAGGAAGCAAAAAGTAACAGTTTTGAGCACTTTTTAAGCCTTTAAAATGTTGCCCTAGCCTTCATGCGACCCTAATTTAATACGTAGGTTACCATGCACAACCCAACCATTGAGTACAAACCACCTTCTGGCCTACTAGTAATCACTAATCCATCACATTTTTCGGCTTTTCATGAGCCATGCATGGATCCTCCCCTCCCTCTTTGAAAGGAAATGACCTTAATTCATTAAGCCCATCCTCAACAAGATACGGTGAAAGGTCTCCCACATTAAAGGTAGCATGCACTCCATGGTCTCGTCCCAGATCAACCTTATAAGTATTATCATTGACATGTGTCACAACTTTGTAAGGACCTTCAGCTCTTGGCATCAACTTTTGTTCTTCCTTTTGTTAGCAAAACGTTCTTTCCTCATATGCGCCTAAACCACGTCACCATCTTGTAAGACACGTGGTTTCCTATGCATGTTGGAATTATGTTTGTACACGTCATACACAGCTTCAATCTTCACACATCATGGCCTTCAAATTGTCATTTGCATCCTTGTGAACCAATTCACCATTTGGAAATGGAATGAAATACAAAGGCTTGTAAGGATTCACACCATACACCACTTACGTAGGCTTATAAGGACCTTCAGCTTTTGGCATCAACTTTTGTTTGGAAAACGTTCTTTCCTCATATGCACCAACACCAAATCACCATCTTGAAAGACACGAGGTTTCCTATACATGTTGGAATTCTGTTTGTACACGTCAATCACGGCTTCAATCTTCACACTAGCTTGTTGGTGTAGTTTCGTCATGGCCTTCAACTTGTCATTAGCATCCTTGTGAACCAATTCATCATTTGGAAATGGAATAATATACAAAGGCTCGTAAGGATTCACACCATACACCACTTACAAAGCCTTGTAAGGACCTTCAGCTCTTGGCATCAACTCTTGTTCAAAGTGAACAAAGGTTAGTTTGATTAAAATGTCATCTATCTCTTTTTTCCATGCATAATAGGCTTATATGAAGCATTTATAACAAAGTTGGTGGTTACTAGCCACCCAACCAACAACTCAGTAAAACTAATAATGGAAATTAAAGAAACTCATGAAACCACACAAAAAAACGTTTGACACACTGATGAATGAAAAAGGTGTCCATGCTCCATTAAGGAGCAAAAAGAAGCATTAAAGTGTAATCCAAATCCACCAAAGAGTATCAACAATGGCTAGAAGGCTTGAGGAAGCAAAAAGTAACAGTTTTGAGCACTTTTTAAGCCTTTAAAATGTTGCCCTAGCCTTCATGCGACCCTAATTTAATACGTAGGTTACCATGCACAACCCAACCATTGAGTACAAACCACCTTCTGGCCTACTAGTAATCACTAATCCATCACATTTTTCGGCTTTTCATGAGCCATGCATGGATCCTCCCCTCCCTCTTTGAAATGAAATGACCTTAATTCATCACGGCCATCCTCAACAAGATACGGTGAAAGGTCTCCCACATTAAAGGTAGCATGCACTCCATGGTCTCGTCCCAGATCAACCTTATAAGTATTATCATTGACATGTGTCACCACTTTGTAAGGACCTTCAGCTCTTGGCATCAACTTTTGTTCTTCCTTTTGTTAGCAAAACGTTCTTTCCTCATATGCGCCTAAACCACGTCACCATCTTGTAAGACACGTGGTTTCCTATGCATGTTGGAATTCTATTTGTACACGTCATACACAGCTTCAATCTTCACACAAACTTGTTGGTGTAGTTACATCATGGCCTTCAAATTGTCATTTGCATCCTTGTGAACCAATTCACCATTTGGAAATGGAATGAAATACAAAGGCTTGTAAGGATTCACACCATACACCACTTACGTAGGCTTATAAGGACCTTCAGCTTTTGGCATCAACTTTTGTTTGGAAAACGTTCTTTCCTCATATGCACCAACACCAAATCACCATCTTGAAAGACACGAGGTTTCCTATACATGTTGGAATTCTGTTTGTACACGTCAATCACGGCTTCAATCTTCACACTAGCTTGTTGGTGTAGTTTCGTCATGGCCTTCAACTTGTCATTAGCATCCTTGTGAACCAATTCATCGTTTGGAAATGGAATAATATACAAAGGCTCGTAAGGATTCACACCATACACCACTTACAAAGGCTTGTAAGGACCTTCAGCTCTTGGCATCAACTCTTGTTCAAAGTGAACAAAGGTTAGTTTGATTAAAATTTCATCTATCTCTTTTTTCCATACATAATTGGCTTATATGAAGCCTTTATAACAAAGTTGGTGGTTACTAGCCACCCAACCAACTACTCAGTAAAACTAATAATGGAAATTAAAGAAACTCATGAAACCACACAAAAAAAACGTCTGACACACTGATGAATGAAAAAAGAGTCCATGCTCCATTAAGGAGCAAAAAGAAGCATTAAAGTGTAATCCAAATCCACCAAAGAGTATCAACAATGGCTAGAAGGCTTGACGAAGCAAAAAGTAACAGTTTTGAGCACTTATTAAGCCTTTAAAATGTTGCCCTAGCCTTCATGCGACCCTAATTTAATACGTAGGTTACCATGCACAACCCAACCATTGAGTACAAACCACCTTCTGGCCTACTAGTAATCACTAATCCATCACATTTTTCGGCTTTTCATGAGCCATGCATGGATCCTCCCCTCCCTCTTTGAAAGGAAATGACCTTAATTCATCACGGCCATCCTCAACAAGATACGGTGAAAGGTCTCCCACATTAAAGGTAGCATGCACTCCATGGTCTCGTCCCAGATCAACCTTATAAGTATTATCATTGACATGTGTCACCACTTTGTAAGGACCTTCAGCTCTTGGCATCAACTTTTGTTCTTCCTTTTGTTAGCAAAACGTTCTTTCCTCATATGCGCCTAAACCACGTCACCATCTTGTAAGACACGTGGTTTCCTATGCATGTTGGAATTCTGTTTGTACACGTCATACACAGCTTCAATCTTCACACAAACTTGTTGGTGTAGTTACATCATGGCCTTCAAATTGTCATTTGCATCCTTGTGAACCAATTCACCATTTGGAAATGGAATGAAATACAAAGGCTTGTAAGGATTCACACCATACACCACTTACGTAGGCTTATAAGGACCTTCAGCTTTTGGCATCAACTTTTGTTTGGAAAACGTTCTTTCCTCATATGCACCAACACCAAATCACCATCTTGAAAGACACGAGGTTTCCTATACATGTTGGAATTCTGTTTGTACACGTCAATCACGGCTTCAATCTTCACACTAGCTTGTTGGTGTAGTTTCGTCATGGCCTTCAACTTGTCATTAGCATCCTTGTGAACCAATTCATCGTTTGGAAATGGAATAATATACAAAGGCTCGTAAGGATTCACACCATACACCACTTACAAAGGCTTGTAAGGACCTTCAGCTCTTGGCATCAACTCTTGTTCAAAGTGAACAAAGGTTAGTTTGATTAAAATTTCATCTATCTCTTTTTTCCATGCATAATTGGCTTATATGAAGCCTTTATAACAAAGTTGGTGGTTACTAGCCACCCAACCAACTACTCTGTAAAACCAATAATGGAAATTAAAGAAACTCATGAAACCACACAAAAAAACGTCTGACACACTGATGAATGAAAAAAGTGTCCATGCTCCATTAAGGAGCAAAAAGAAGCATTAAAGTGTAATCCAAATCCACCAAAGAGTATCAACAATGGCTAGAAGGCTTGACGAAGCAAAAAAGTAACAGTTTTGAGCACTTATTAAGCCTTTAAAATGTTGCCCTAACCTTCATGCGACCCTAATTTAATACGTAGGTTACCATGCACAACCCAACCATTGAGTACAAACCACCTTCTGGCCTACTAGTAATCACTAATCCATCACATTTGTCGGCTTTTCATGAGCCATGCATGGATCCTCCCCAACCTCTTTGAAAGGAAATGACCTTAATTCATCACGGCCATCCTCAACAAGATACGGTGAAAGGTCTCCCACATTAAAGGTAGCATGCACTCCATGGTCTCGTCCCAGATCAACCTTATAAGTATTATCATTGACATGTGTCACCACTTTGTAAGGACCTTCAGCTCTTGGCATCAACTTTTGTTCTTCCTTTTGTTAGCAAAACGTTCTTTCCTCATATGCGCCTTAACCACGTCACCATCTTGTAAGACACGTGGTTTCCTATGCATGAAGGAATTCTGTTTGTACACGTTATACACAGCTTCAATCTTCACACAAACTTGTTGGTGTAGTTACATCATGGCCTTCAAATTGTCATTTGCATCCTTGTGAACCAATTCACCATTTGGAAATGGAATGAAATATAAAGGCTTGTAAGGATTTACACCATACACCACTTACGTAGGCTTATAAGGACCTTCAGCTTTTGGCATCAACTTTTGTTTGGAAAACGTTCTTTCCTCATATGCACCAACACCAAATCACCATCTTGAAAGACACGAGGTTTCCTATAAATGTTGGAATTCTGTTTGTACACGTCAATCACGGCTTCAATCTTCACACTAGCTTGTTGGTGTAGTTTCGTCATGGCCTTCAACTTGTCATTAGCATCCTTGTGAACCAATTCATCGTTTGGAAATGGAATAATATACAAAGGCTCGTAAGGATTCACACCATACACCACTTACAAAGCCTTGTAAGGACCTTCAGCTCTTGGCATCAACTCTTGTTCAAAGTGAACAAAGGTTAGTTTGATTAAAATGTCATCTATCTCTTTTTTCCATGCATAATTGGCTTATATGAAGCCTTTATAACAAAGTTGGTGGTTACTAGCCACCCAACCAACAACTCAGTAAAACTAATAATGGAAATTAAAGAAACTCATGAAACCACACAAAAAAACGTCTGACACACTGATGAATGAAAAAAGTGTCCATGCTCCATTAAGGAGCAACAAGAAGCATTAAAGTGTAATCCAAATCCACCAAAGAGTATCAACAATGGCTAGAAGGCTTGAGGAAGCAAAAAGTAACAGTTTTGAGCACTTTTTAAGCCTTTAAAATGTTGCCCTAGCCTTCATGCGACCCTAATTTAATACGTAGGTTACCATGCACAACCCAACCATTGAGTACAAACCACCTTCTGGCCTACTAGTAATCACTAATCCATCACATTTTTCGGCTTTTCATGAGCCATGCATGGATCCTCCCCTCCCTCTTTGAAAGGAAATGACCTTAATTCATTAAGCCCATCCTCAACAAGATACGGTGAAAGGTCTCCCACATTAAAGGTAGCATGCACTCCATGGTCTCGTCCCAGATCAACCTTATAAGTATTATCATTGACATGTGTCACAACTTTGTAAGGACCTTCAGCTCTTGGCATCAACTTTTGTTCTTCCTTTTGTTAGCAAAACGTTCTTTCCTCATATGCGCCTAAACCACGTCACCATCTTGTAAGACACGTGGTTTCCTATGCATGTTGGAATTATGTTTGTACACGTCATACACAGCTTCAATCTTCACACATCATGGCCTTCAAATTGTCATTTGCATCCTTGTGAACCAATTCACCATTTGGAAATGGAATGAAATACAAAGGCTTGTAAGGATTCACACCATACACCACTTACGTAGGCTTATAAGGACCTTCAGCTTTTGGCATCAACTTTTGTTTGGAAAACGTTCTTTCCTCATATGCACCAACACCAAATCACCATCTTGAAAGACACGAGGTTTCCTATACATGTTGGAATTCTGTTTGTACACGTCAATCACGGCTTCAATCTTCACACTAGCTTGTTGGTGTAGTTTCGTCATGGCCTTCAACTTGTCATTAGCATCCTTGTGAACCAATTCATCATTTGGAAATGGAATAATATACAAAGGCTCGTAAGGATTCACACCATACACCACTTACAAAGCCTTGTAAGGACCTTCAGCTCTTGGCATCAACTCTTGTTCAAAGTGAACAAAGGTTAGTTTGATTAAAATGTCATCTATCTCTTTTTTCCATGCATAATAGGCTTATATGAAGCATTTATAACAAAGTTGGTGGTTACTAGCCACCCAACCAACAACTCAGTAAAACTAATAATGGAAATTAAAGAAACTCATGAAACCACACAAAAAAACGTTTGACACACTGATGAATGAAAAAGGTGTCCATGCTCCATTAAGGAGCAAAAAGAAGCATTAAAGTGTAATCCAAATCCACCAAAGAGTATCAACAATGGCTAGAAGGCTTGAGGAAGCAAAAAGTAACAGTTTTGAGCACTTTTTAAGCCTTTAAAATGTTGCCCTAGCCTTCATGCGACCCTAATTTAATACGTAGGTTACCATGCACAACCCAACCATTGAGTACAAACCACCTTCTGGCCTACTAGTAATCACTAATCCATCACATTTTTCGGCTTTTCATGAGCCATGCATGGATCCTCCCCTCCCTCTTTGAAATGAAATGACCTTAATTCATCACGGCCATCCTCAACAAGATACGGTGAAAGGTCTCCCACATTAAAGGTAGCATGCACTCCATGGTCTCGTCCCAGATCAACCTTATAAGTATTATCATTGACATGTGTCACCACTTTGTAAGGACCTTCAGCTCTTGGCATCAACTTTTGTTCTTCCTTTTGTTAGCAAAACCTTCTTTCCTCATATACGCCTTAACCACGTCACCATCTTGTAAGACACGTGGTTTCCTATGCATGTTGGAATTCTGTTTGTACACGTCATACACAGCTTCAATCTTCACACAAACTTGTTGGTGTAGTTACATCATGGCCTTCAAATTGTCATTTGCATCCTTGTGAACCAATTCACCATTTGGAAATGGAATGAAATACAAAGGCTTGTAAGGATTCACACCATACACCACTTACGTAGGCTTATAAGGACCTTCAGCTTTTGGCATCAACTTTTGTTTGGAAAACGTTCTTTCCTCATATGCACCAACACCAAATCACCATCTTGAAAGACACGAGGTTTCCTATACATGTTGGAATTCTGTTTGTACACGTCAATCACGGCTTCAATCTTCACACTAGCTTGTTGGTGTAGTTTCGTCATGGCCTTCAACTTGTCATTAGCATCCTTGTGAACCAATTCATCGTTTGGAAATGGAATAATATACAAAGGCTCGTAAGGATTCACACCATACACCACTTACAAAGGCTTGTAAGGACCTTCAGCTCTTGGCATCAACTCTTGTTCAAAGTGAACAAAGGTTAGTTTGATTAAAATTTCATCTATCTCTTTTTTCCATACATAATTGGCTTATATGAAGCCTTTATAACAAAGTTGGTGGTTACTAGCCACCCAACCAACTACTCAGTAAAACTAATAATGGAAATTAAAGAAACTCATGAAACCACACAAAAAAAACGTCTGACACACTGATGAATGAAAAAAGAGTCCATGCTCCATTAAGGAGCAAAAAGAAGCATTAAAGTGTAATCCAAATCCACCAAAGAGTATCAACAATGGCTAGAAGGCTTGACGAAGCAAAAAGTAACAGTTTTGAGCACTTATTAAGCCTTTAAAATGTTGCCCTAGCCTTCATGCGACCCTAATTTAATACGTAGGTTACCATGCACAACCCAACCATTGAGTACAAACCACCTTCTGGCCTACTAGTAATCACTAATCCATCACATTTTTCGGCTTTTCATGAGCCATGCATGGATCCTCCCCTCCCTCTTTGAAAGGAAATGACCTTAATTCATCACGGCCATCCTCAACAAGATACGGTGAAAGGTCTCCCACATTAAAGGTAGCATGCACTCCATGGTCTCGTCCCAGATCAACCTTATAAGTATTATCATTGACATGTGTCACCACTTTGTAAGGACCTTCAGCTCTTGGCATCAACTTTTGTTCTTCCTTTTGTTAGCAAAACGTTCTTTCCTCATATGCGCCTAAACCACGTCACCATCTTGTAAGACACGTGGTTTCCTATGCATGTTGGAATTCTGTTTGTACACGTCATACACAGCTTCAATCTTCACACAAACTTGTTGGTGTAGTTACATCATGGCCTTCAAATTGTCATTTGCATCCTTGTGAACCAATTCACCATTTGGAAATGGAATGAAATACAAAGGCTTGTAAGGATTCACACCATACACCACTTACGTAGGCTTATAAGGACCTTCAGCTTTTGGCATCAACTTTTGTTTGGAAAACGTTCTTTCCTCATATGCACCAACACCAAATCACCATCTTGAAAGACACGAGGTTTCCTATACATGTTGGAATTCTGTTTGTACACGTCAATCACGGCTTCAATCTTCACACTAGCTTGTTGGTGTAGTTTCGTCATGGCCTTCAACTTGTCATTAGCATCCTTGTGAACCAATTCATCGTTTGGAAATGGAATAATATACAAAGGCTCGTAAGGATTCACACCATACACCACTTACAAAGGCTTGTAAGGACCTTCAGCTCTTGGCATCAACTCTTGTTCAAAGTGAACAAAGGTTAGTTTGATTAAAATTTCATCTATCTCTTTTTTCCATGCATAATTGGCTTATATGAAGCCTTTATAACAAAGTTGGTGGTTACTAGCCACCCAACCAACTACTCTGTAAAACCAATAATGGAAATTAAAGAAACTCATGAAACCACACAAAAAAACGTCTGACACACTGATGAATGAAAAAAGTGTCCATGCTCCATTAAGGAGCAAAAAGAAGCATTAAAGTGTAATCCAAATCCACCAAAGAGTATCAACAATGGCTAGAAGGCTTGACGAAGCAAAAAAGTAACAGTTTTGAGCACTTATTAAGCCTTTAAAATGTTGCCCTAACCTTCATGCGACCCTAATTTAATACGTAGGTTACCATGCACAACCCAACCATTGAGTACAAACCACCTTCTGGCCTACTAGTAATCACTAATCCATCACATTTTTCGGCTTTTCATGAGCCATGCATGGATCCTCCCCTCCCTCTTTGAAAGGAAATGACCTTAATTCATCACGGCCATCCTCAACAAGATACGGTGAAAGGTCTCCCACATTAAAGGTAGCATGCACTCCATGGTCTCGTCCCAGATCAACCTTATAAGTATTATCATTGACATGTGTCACCACTTTGTAAGGACCTTCAGCTCTTGGCATCAACTTTTGTTCTTCCTTTTGTTAGCAAAACATTCTTTCCTCATATACGCCTTAACCACGTCACCATCTTGTAAGACACGTGGTTTCCTATGCATGTTGGAATTCTGTTTGTACACGTCATACACAGCTTCAATCTTCACACAAACTTGTTGGTGTAGTTACATCATGGCCTTCAAATTGTCATTTGCATCCTTGTGAACCAATTCACCATTTGGAAATGGAATGAAATACAAAGGCTTGTAAGGATTCACACCATACACCACTTACGTAGGCTTATAAGGACCTTCAGCTTTTGGCATCAACTTTTGTTTGGAAAACGTTCTTTCCTCATATGCACCAACACCAAATCACCATCTTGAAAGACACGAGGTTTCCTATACATGTTGGAATTCTGTTTGTACACGTCAATCACGGCTTCAATCTTCACACTAGCTTGTTGGTGTAGTTTCGTCATGGCCTTCAACTTGTCATTAGCATCCTTGTGAACCAATTCATCGTTTGGAAATGGAATAATATACAAAGGCTCGTAAGGATTCACACCATACACCACTTACAAAGGCTTGTAAGGACCTTCAGCTCTTGGCATCAACTCTTCTTCAAAGTGAACAAAGGTTAGTTTGATTAAAATTTCATCTATCTCTTTTTTCCATGCATAATTGGCTTATATGAAGCCTTTATAACAAAGTTGGTGGTTACTAGCCACCCAACCAACTACTCAGTAAAACTAATAATGGAAATTAAAGAAACTCATGAAACCACACAAAAAAAACGTCTGACACACTGATGAATGAAAAAAGAGTCCATGCTTCATTAAGGAGCAAAAAGAAGCATTAAAGTGTAATCCAAATCCACCAAAGAGTATCAACAATGGCTAGAAGGCTTGACGAAGCAAAAAGTAACAGTTTTGAGCACTTATTAAGCCTTTAAAATGTTGCCCTAGCCTTCATGCGACCCTAATTTAATACGTAGGTTACCATGCACAACCCAACCATTGAGTACAAACCACCTTCTGGCCTACTAGTAATCACTAATCCATCACATTTTTCGGCTTTTCATGAGCCATGCATGGATCCTCCCCTCCCTCTTTGAAAGGAAATGACCTTAATTCATCACGGCCATCCTCAACAAGATTCGGTGAAAGGTCTCCCACATTAAAGGTAGCATGCACTCCATGGTCTCGTCCCAGATAAACCTTATAAGTATTATCATTGACATGTGTCACCACTTTGTAAGGACCTTCAGCTCTTGGCATCAACTTTTGTTCTTCCTTTTGTTAGCAAAACGTTCTTTCCTCATATGCGCCTTAACCACGTCACCATCTTGTAAGACACGTGGTTTCCTATGCATGTTGGAATTCTGTTTGTACACGTTATACACAGCTTCAATCTTCACACAAACTTGTTGGTGTAGTTACATCATGGCCTTCAAATTGTCATTTGCATCCTTGTGAACCAATTCACCATTTGGAAATGGAATGAAATATAAAGGCTTGTAAGGATTTACACCATACACCACTTACGTAGGCTTATAAGGACCTTCAGCTTTTGGCATCAACTTTTGTTTGGAAAACGTTCTTTCCTCATATGCACCAACACCAAATCACCATCTTGAAAGACACGAGGTTTCCTATACATGTTGGAATTCTGTTTGTACACGTCAATCACGGCTTCAATCTTCACACTAGCTTTGTTGGTGTAGTTTTGTCATGGCCTTCAACTTGTCATTAGCATCCTTGTGAACCAATTCATCGTTTGGAAATGGAATAATATACAAAGGCTCGTAAGGATTCACACCATACACCACTTACAAAGCCTTGTAAGGACCTTCAGCTCTTGGCATCAACTCTTGTTCAAAGTGAACAAAGGTTAGTTTGATTAAAATTTCATCTATCTCTTTTTTCCATGAATAATTGGCTTATATGAACCCTTTATAACAATGTTGGTGGTTACTAGCCACCCAACCAACAACTCAGTAAAACTAATAATGGAAATTAAAGAAACTCATGAAACCACACAAAAAAACGTCTGACACACTGATGAATGAAAAAAGTGTCCATGCTCCATTAAGGAGCAAAAAGAAGCATTAAAGTGTAATCCAAATCCACCAAAGAGTATCAACAATGGCTAGAAGGCTTGACGAAGCAAAAAAGTAACAGTTTTGAGCACTTATTAAGCCTTTAAAATGTTGCCCTAGCCTTCATGCGACCCTAATTTAATACGTAGGTTACCATGCACAACCCAACCATTGAGTACAAACCACCTTCTGGCCTACTAGTAATCACTAATCCATCACATTTTTCGGCTTTTCATGAGCCATGCGTGGATCCTCCCCTCCCTCTTTGAAAGGAAATGACCTTAATTCATCACGGCCATCCTCAACAAGATACGGTGAAAGGTCTCTCACATTAAAGGTAGCATGCACTCCATGGTCTCGTCCCAGATCAACCTTATAAGTATTATCATTGACATGTGTCACCACTTTGTAAGGACCTTCAGCTCTTTGCATCAACTTTTGTTCTTCCTTTTGTTAGCAAAACGTTCTTTCCTCATATGCGCCTTAACCACGTCACCATCTTGTAAGACACGTGGTTTCCTATGCATGTTGGAATTCTGTTTGTACACGTTATACACAGCTTCAATCTTCACACAAACTTGTTGGTGTAGTTACATCATGGCCTTCAAATTGTCATTTGCATCCTTGTGAACCAATTCACCATTTGGAAATGGAATGAAATATAAAGGCTTGTAAGGATTTACACCATACACCACTTACGTAGGCTTATAAGGACCTTCAGCTTTTGGCATCAACTTTGGTTTGGAAAACGTTCTTTCCTCATATGCACCAACACCAAATCACCATCTTGAAAGACACGAGGTTTCCTATACATGTTGGAATTCTGTTTGTACACGTCAATCACGGCTTCAATCTTCACACTAGCTTGTTGGTGTAGTTTCGTCATGGCCTTCAACTTGTCATTAGCATCCTTGTGAACCAATTCATCGTTTGGAAATGGAATAATATACAAAGGCTCGTAAGGATTCACACCATACACCACTTACAAAGGCTTGTAAGGACCTTCAGCTCTTGGCATCAACTCTTGTTCAAAGTGAACAAAGGTTAGTTTGATTAAAATTTCATCTATCTCTTTTTTCCATGCATAATTGGCTTATATGAAGCCTTTATAACAAAGTTGGTGGTTACTAGCCACCCAACCAACAACTCAGTAAAACTAATAATGGAAATTAAAGAAACTCATGAAACCACACAAAAAAACATCTGACACACTGATGAATGAAAAAAGTGTCCATGCTCCATTAAGGAGCAAAAAGAAGCATTAAAGTGTAATCCAAATCCACCAAAGAGTATCAACAATGGCTAGAAGGCTTGAGGAAGCAAAAAGTAACAGTTTTGAGCACTTATTAAGCCTTTAAAATGTTGCCCTAGCCTTCATGCGACCCTAATTTAATACGTAGGTTACCATGCACAACCCAACCATTAAGTACAAACCACCTTCTGGCCTACTAGTAATCACTAATCCATCACATTTTTCGGCTTTTCATGAACCATGCATGGATCCTCCCCTCCCTCTTTGAAAGGAAATGACCTTAATTCATCACGGCCATCCTCAACAAGATACGGTGAAAGGTCTCCCACATTAAAGGTAGCATGCACTCCATGGTCTCGTCCCAGATCAACCTTATAAGTATTATCATTGACATGTGTCACCACTTTGTAAGGACCTTCAGCTCTTGGCATCAACTTTTGTTCTTCCTTTTGTTAGCAAAACGTTCTTTCCTCATATGCGCCTTAACCACGTCACCATCTTGTAAGACACGTGGTTTCCTATGCATGAAGGAATTCTGTTTGTACACGTTATACACAGCTTCAATCTTCACACAAACTTGTTGGTGTAGTTACATCATGGCCTTCAAATTGTCATTTGCATCCTTGTGAACCAATTCACCATTTGGAAATGGAATGAAATATAAAGGCTTGTAAGGATTTACACCATACACCACTTACGTAGGCTTATAAGGACCTTCAGCTTTTGGCATCAACTTTTGTTTGGAAAACGTTCTTTCCTCATATGCACCAACACCAAATCACCATCTTGAAAGACACGAGGTTTCCTATAAATGTTGGAATTCTGTTTGTACACGTCAATCACGGCTTCAATCTTCACACTAGCTTGTTGGTGTAGTTTCGTCATGGCCTTCAACTTGTCATTAGCATCCTTGTGAACCAATTCATCGTTTGGAAATGGAATAATATACAAAGGCTCGTAAGGATTCACACCATACACCACTTACAAAGCCTTGTAAGGACCTTCAGCTCTTGGCATCAACTCTTGTTCAAAGTGAACAAAGGTTAGTTTGATTAAAATTTCATCTATTTCTTTTTTCCATGCATAATTGGCTTATATGAAGCCTTTATAACAAAGTTGGTGGTTACTAGCCACCCAACCAACAACTCAGTAAAACTAATAATGGAAATTAAAGAAACTCATGAAACCACACAAAAAAACGTCTGACACACTGATGAATGAAAAAAGTGTCCATGCTCCACTAAGGAGCAAAAAGAAGCATTAAAGTGTAATCCAAATCCACCAAAGAGTATCAACAATGGCTAGAAGGCTTGAGGAAGCAAAAAGTAACAGTTTTGAGCACTTTTTAAGCCTTTAAAATGTTGCCCTAGCCTTCATGCGACCCTAATTTAATACGTAAGTTACCATGCACAACCCAACCATTGAGTACAAACCACCTTCTGGCCTACTAGTAATCACTAATCCATCACATTTGTCGGCTTTTCATGAGCCATGCATGGATCCTCCCCAACCTCTTTGAAAGGAAATGACCTTAATTCATCACGGCCATCCTCAACAAGATACGGTGAAAGGTCTCCCACATTAAAGGTAGCATGCACTCCATGGTCTCGTCCCAGATCAACCTTATAAGTATTATCATTGACATGTGTCACCACTTTGTAAGGACCTTCAGCTCTTGGCATCAACTTTTGTTCTTCCTTTTGTTAGCAAAACGTTCTTTCCTCATATGCGCCTTAACCACGTCACCATCTTGTAAGACACGTGGTTTCCTATGCATGAAGGAATTCTGTTTGTACACGTTATACACAGCTTCAATCTTCACACAAACTTGTTGGTGTAGTTACATCATGGCCTTCAAATTGTCATTTGCATCCTTGTGAACCAATTCACCATTTGGAAATGGAATGAAATATAAAGGCTTGTAAGGATTTACACCATACACCACTTACGTAGGCTTATAAGGACCTTCAGCTTTTGGCATCAACTTTTGTTTGGAAAACGTTCTTTCCTCATATGCACCAACACCAAATCACCATCTTGAAAGACACGAGGTTTCCTATAAATGTTGGAATTCTGTTTGTACACGTCAATCACGGCTTCAATCTTCACACTAGCTTGTTGGTGTAGTTTCGTCATGGCCTTCAACTTGTCATTAGCATCCTTGTGAACCAATTCATCGTTTGGAAATGGAATAATATACAAAGGCTCGTAAGGATTCACACCATACACCACTTACAAAGCCTTGTAAGGACCTTCAGCTCTTGGCATCAACTCTTGTTCAAAGTGAACAAAGGTTAGTTTGATTAAAATTTCATCTATTTCTTTTTTCCATGCATAATTGGCTTATATGAAGCCTTTATAACAAAGTTGGTGGTTACTAGCCACCCAACCAACAACTCAGTAAAACTAATAATGGAAATTAAAGAAACTCATGAAACCACACAAAAAAACGTCTGACACACTGATGAATGAAAAAAGTGTCCATGCTCCACTAAGGAGCAAAAAGAAGCATTAAAGTGTAATCCAAATCCACCAAAGAGTATCAACAATGGCTAGAAGGCTTGAGGAAGCAAAAAGTAACAGTTTTGAGCACTTTTTAAGCCTTTAAAATGTTGCCCTAGCCTTCATGCGACCCTAATTTAATACGTAAGTTACCATGCACAACCCAACCATTGAGTACAAACCACCTTCTGGCCTACTAGTAATCACTAATCCATCACATTTGTCGGCTTTTCATGAGCCATGCATGGATCCTCCCCAACCTCTTTGAAAGGAAATGACCTTAATTCATCACGGCCATCCTCAACAAGATACGGTGAAAGGTCTCCCACATTAAAGGTAGCATGCACTCCATGGTCTCGTCCCAGATCAACCTTATAAGTATTATCATTGACATGTGTCACCACTTTGTAAGGACCTTCAGCTCTTGGCATCAACTTTTGTTCTTCCTTTTGTTAGCAAAACGTTCTTTCCTCATATGCGCCTTAACCACGTCACCATCTTGTAAGACACGTGGTTTCATATGCATGTTGGAATTCTGTTTGTACACGTTATACACAGCTTCAATCTTCACACAAACTTGTTGGTGTAGTTACATCATGGCCTTCAAATTGTCATTTGCATCCTTGTGAACCAATTCACCATTTGGAAATGGAATGAAATATAAAGGCTTGTAAGGATTTACACCATACATCACTTACGTAGGCTTATAAGGACCTTCAGCTTTTGGCATCAACTTTGGTTTGGAAAACGTTCTTTCCTCATATGCACCAACACCAAATCACCATCTTGAAAGACACGAGGTTTCCTATACATGTTGGAATTCTGTTTGTACACGTCAATCACGGCTTCAATCTTCACACTAGCTTGTTGGTGTAGTTTCGTCATGGCCTTCAACTTGTCATTAGCATCCTTGTGAACCAATTCATCGTTTGGAAATGGAATAATATACAAAGGCTCGTAAGGATTCACACCATACACCACTTACAAAGCCTTGTAAGGACCTTCAGCTCTTGGCATCAACTCTTGTTCAAAGTGAACAAAGGTTAGTTTGATTAAAATTTCATCTATTTCTTTTTTCCATGCATAATTGGCTTATATGAAGCCTTTATAACAAAGTTGGTGGTTACTAGCCACCCAACCAACAACTCAGTAAAACTAATAATGGAAATTAAAGAAACTCATGAAACCACACAAAAAAACGTCTGACACACTGATGAATGAAAAAAGTGTCCATGCTCCACTAAGGAGCAAAAAGAAGCATTAAAGTGTAATCCAAATCCACCAAAGAGTATCAACAATGGCTAGAAGGCTTGAGGAAGCAAAAAGTAACAGTTTTGAGCACTTTTTAAGCCTTTAAAATGTTGCCCTAGCCTTCATGCGACCCTAATTTAATACGTAAGTTACCATGCACAACCCAACCATTGAGTACAAACCACCTTCTGGCCTACTAGTAATCACTAATCCATCACATTTGTCGGCTTTTCATGAGCCATGCATGGATCCTCCCCAACCTCTTTGAAAGGAAATGACCTTAATTCATCACGGCCATCCTCAACAAGATACGGTGAAAGGTCTCCCACATTAAAGGTAGCATGCACTCCATGGTCTCGTCCCAGATCAACCTTATAAGTATTATCATTGACATGTGTCACCACTTTGTAAGGACCTTCAGCTCTTGGCATCAACTTTTGTTCTTCCTTTTGTTAGCAAAACGTTCTTTCCTCATATGCGCCTTAACCACGTCACCATCTTGTAAGACACGTGGTTTCCTATGCATGAAGGAATTCTGTTTGTACACGTTATACACAGCTTCAATCTTCACACAAACTTGTTGGTGTAGTTACATCATGGCCTTCAAATTGTCATTTGCATCCTTGTGAACCAATTCACCATTTGGAAATGGAATGAAATATAAAGGCTTGTAAGGATTTACACCATACACCACTTACGTAGGCTTATAAGGACCTTCAGCTTTTGGCATCAACTTTTGTTTGGAAAACGTTCTTTCCTCATATGCACCAACACCAAATCACCATCTTGAAAGACACGAGGTTTCCTATAAATGTTGGAATTCTGTTTGTACACGTCAATCACGGCTTCAATCTTCACACTAGCTTGTTGGTGTAGTTTCGTCATGGCCTTCAACTTGTCATTAGCATCCTTGTGAACCAATTCATCGTTTGGAAATGGAATAATATACAAAGGCTCGTAAGGATTCACACCATACACCACTTACAAAGCCTTGTAAGGACCTTCAGCTCTTGGCATCAACTCTTGTTCAAAGTGAACAAAGGTTAGTTTGATTAAAATTTCATCTATTTCTTTTTTCCATGCATAATTGGCTTATATGAAGCCTTTATAACAAAGTTGGTGGTTACTAGCCACCCAACCAACAACTCAGTAAAACTAATAATGGAAATTAAAGAAACTCATGAAACCACACAAAAAAACGTCTGACACACTGATGAATGAAAAAAGTGTCCATGCTCCACTAAGGAGCAAAAAGAAGCATTAAAGTGTAATCCAAATCCACCAAAGAGTATCAACAATGGCTAGAAGGCTTGAGGAAGCAAAAAGTAACAGTTTTGAGCACTTTTTAAGCCTTTAAAATGTTGCCCTAGCCTTCATGCGACCCTAATTTAATACGTAAGTTACCATGCACAACCCAACCATTGAGTACAAACCACCTTCTGGCCTACTAGTAATCACTAATCCATCACATTTGTCGGCTTTTCATGAGCCATGCATGGATCCTCCCCAACCTCTTTGAAAGGAAATGACCTTAATTCATCACGGCCATCCTCAACAAGATACGGTGAAAGGTCTCCCACATTAAAGGTAGCATGCACTCCATGGTCTCGTCCCAGATCAACCTTATAAGTATTATCATTGACATGTGTCACCACTTTGTAAGGACCTTCAGCTCTTGGCATCAACTTTTGTTCTTCCTTTTGTTAGCAAAACGTTCTTTCCTCATATGCGCCTTAACCACGTCACCATCTTGTAAGACACGTGGTTTCATATGCATGTTGGAATTCTGTTTGTACACGTTATACACAGCTTCAATCTTCACACAAACTTGTTGGTGTAGTTACATCATGGCCTTCAAATTGTCATTTGCATCCTTGTGAACCAATTCACCATTTGGAAATGGAATGAAATATAAAGGCTTGTAAGGATTTACACCATACATCACTTACGTAGGCTTATAAGGACCTTCAGCTTTTGGCATCAACTTTGGTTTGGAAAACGTTCTTTCCTCATATGCACCAACACCAAATCACCATCTTGAAAGACACGAGGTTTCCTATACATGTTGGAATTCTGTTTGTACACGTCAATCACGGCTTCAATCTTCACACTAGCTTGTTGGTGTAGTTTCGTCATGGCCTTCAACTTGTCATTAGCATCCTTGTGAACCAATTCATCGTTTGGAAATGGAATAATATACAAAGGCTCGTAAGGATTCACACCATACACCACTTACAAAGCCTTGTAAGGACCTTCAGCTCTTGGCATCAACTCTTGTTCAAAGTGAACAAAGGTTAGTTTGATTAAAATTTCATCTATCTCTTTTTTCCATGCATAATTGGCTTATATGAAGCCTTTATAACAAAGTTGGTGGTTACTAGCCACCCAACCAACAACTCAGTAAAACTAATAATGGAAATTAAAGAAACTCATGAAACCACACAAAAAAACGTCTGACACACTGATGAATGAAAAAAGTGTCCATGCTCCATTAAGGAGCAAAAAGAAGCATTAAAGTGTAATCCAAATCCACCAAAGAGTATCAACAATGGCTAGAAGGCTTGAGGAAGCAAAAAGTAACAGTTTTGAGCACTTATTAAGCCTTTAAAATGTTGCCCTAGCCTTCATGCGACCCTAGTTTAATACGTAGGTTACCATGCACAACCCAACCATTGAGTACAAACCACCTTCTGGCCTACTAGTAATCACTAATCCATCACATTTTTCGGCTTTTCATGAGCCATGCATGGATCCTCCCCTCCCTCTTTGAAAGGAAATGACCTTAATTCATCACGGCCATCCTCAACAAGATACGGTGAAAGGTCTCCAACATTAAAGGTAGCATGCACTCCATGGTCTCGTCCCAGATCAACCTTATAAGTATTATCATTGACATGTGTCACCACTTTGTAAGGACCTTCAGCTCTTGGCATCAACTTTTGTTCTTCCTTTTGTTAGCAAAACGTTCTTTCCTCATATGCGCCTTAACCACGTCACCATCTTGTAAGACACGTGGTTTCCTATGCATGAAGGAATTCTGTTTGTACACGTTATACACAGCTTCAATCTTCACACAAACTTGTTGGTGTAGTTACATCATGGCCTTCAAATTGTCATTTGCATCCTTGTGAACCAATTCACCATTTGGAAATGGAATGAAATATAAAGGCTTGTAAGGATTTACACCATACACCACTTACGTAGGCTTATAAGGACCTTCAGCTTTTGGCATCAACTTTTGTTTGGAAAACGTTCTTTCCTCATATGCACCAACACCAAATCACCATCTTGAAAGACACGAGGTTTCCTATAAATGTTGGAATTCTGTTTGTACACGTCAATCACGGCTTCAATCTTCACACTAGCTTGTTGGTGTAGTTTCGTCATGGCCTTCAACTTGTCATTAGCATCCTTGTGAACCAATTCATCGTTTGGAAATGGAATAATATACAAAGGCTCGTAAGGATTCACACCATACACCACTTACAAAGCCTTGTAAGGACCTTCAGCTCTTGGCATCAACTCTTGTTCAAAGTGAACAAAGGTTAGTTTGATTAAAATTTCATCTATTTCTTTTTTCCATGCATAATTGGCTTATATGAAGCCTTTATAACAAAGTTGGTGGTTACTAGCCACCCAACCAACAACTCAGTAAAACTAATAATGGAAATTAAAGAAACTCATGAAACCACACAAAAAAACGTCTGACACACTGATGAATGAAAAAAGTGTCCATGCTCCACTAAGGAGCAAAAAGAAGCATTAAAGTGTAATCCAAATCCACCAAAGAGTATCAACAATGGCTAGAAGGCTTGAGGAAGCAAAAAGTAACAGTTTTGAGCACTTTTTAAGCCTTTAAAATGTTGCCCTAGCCTTCATGCGACCCTAATTTAATACGTAAGTTACCATGCACAACCCAACCATTGAGTACAAACCACCTTCTGGCCTATTAGTAATCACTAATCCATCACATTTGTCGGCTTTTCATGAGCCATGCATGGATCCTCCCCAACCTCTTTGAAAGGAAATGACCTTAATTCATCACGGCCATCCTCAACAAGATACGGTGAAAGGTCTCCCACATTAAAGGTAGCATGCACTCCATGGTCTCGTCCCAGATCAACCTTATAAGTATTATCATTGACATGTGTCACCACTTTGTAAGGACCTTCAGCTCTTGGCATCAACTTTTGTTCTTCCTTTTGTTAGCAAAACGTTCTTTCCTCATATGCGCCTTAACCACGTCACCATCTTGTAAGACACGTGGTTTCCTATGCATGTTGGAATTCTGTTTGTACACGTTATACACAGCTTCAATCTTCACACAAACTTGTTGGTGTAGTTACATCATGGCCTTCAAATTGTCATTTGCATCCTTGTGAACCAATTCACCATTTGGAAATGGAATGAAATATAAAGGCTTGTAAGGATTTACACCATACACCACTTACGTAGGCTTATAAGGACCTTCAGCTTTTGGCATCAACTTTGGTTTGGAAAACGTTCTTTCCTCATATGCACCAACACCAAATCACCATCTTGAAAGACACGAGGTTTCCTATACATGTTGGAATTCTGTTTGTACACGTCAATCACGGCTTCAATCTTCACACTAGCTTGTTGGTGTAGTTTCGTCATGGCCTTCAACTTGTCATTAGCATCCTTGTGAACCAATTCATCGTTTGGAAATGGAATAATATACAAAGGCTCGTAAGGATTCACACCATACACCACTTACAAAGCCTTGTAAGGACCTTCAGCTCTTGGCATCAACTCTTGTTCAAAGTGAACAAAGGTTAGTTTGATTAAAATTTCATCTATCTCTTTTTTCCATGCATAATTGGCTTATATGAAGCCTTTATAACAAAGTTGGTGGTTACTAGCCACCCAACCAACAACTCAGTAAAACTAATAATGGAAATTAAAGAAACTCATGAAACCACACAAAAAAACGTCTGACACACTGATGAATGAAAAAAGTGTCCATGCTCCATTAAGGAGCAAAAAGAAGCATTAAAGTGTAATCCAAATCCACCAAAGAGTATCAACAATGGCTAGAAGGCTTGAGGAAGCAAAAAGTAACAGTTTTGAGCACTTTTTAAGCCTTTAAAATGTTGCCCTAGCCTTCATGCGACCCTAATTTAATACGTAGGTTACCATGCACAACCCAACCATTGAGGACAAACCACCTTCTGGCCTACTAGTAATCACTAATCCATCACATTTGTCGGCTTTTCATGAGCCATGCATGGATCCTCCCCAACCTCTTTGAAAGGAAATGACCTTAATTCATCACGGCCATCCTCAACAAGATACGGTGAAAGGTCTCCCACATTAAAGGTAGCATGCACTCCATGGTCTCGTCCCAGATCAACCTTATAAGTATTATCATTGACATGTGTCACCACTTTGTAAGGACCTTCAGCTCTTGGCATCAACTTTTGTTCTTCCTTTTGTTAGCAAAACGTTCTTTCCTCATATGCGCCTTAACCACGTCACCATCTTGTAAGACACGTGGTTTCCTATGCATGTTGGAATTCTGTTTGTACACGTTATACACAGCTTCAATCTTCACACAAACTTGTTGGTGTAGTTACATCATGGCCTTCAAATTGTCATTTGCATCCTTGTGAACCAATTCACCATTTGGAAATGGAATGAAATATAAAGGCTTGTAAGGATTTACACCATACACCACTTACGTAGGCTTATAAGGACCTTCAGCTTTTGGCATCAACTTTGGTTTGGAAAACGTTCTTTCCTCATATGCACCAACACCAAATCACCATCTTGAAAGACACGAGGTTTCCTATACATGTTGGAATTCTGTTTGTACACGTCAATCACGGCTTCAATCTTCACACTAGCTTGTTGGTGTAGTTTTGTCATGGCCTTCAACTTGTCATTAGCATCCTTGTGAACCAATTCATCGTTTGGAAATGGAATAATATACAAAGGCTCGTAAGGATTCACACCATACACCACTTACAAAGCCTTGTAAGGACCTTCAGCTCTTGGCATCAACTCTTGTTCAAAGTGAACAAAGGTTAGTTTGATTAAAATTTCATCTATCTCTTTTTTCCATGCATAATTGGCTTATATGAAGCCTTTATAACAAAGTTGGTGGTTACTAGCCACCCAACCAACAACTCAGTAAAACTAATAATGGAAATTAAAGAAACTCATGAAACCACACAAAAAAACGTCTGACACACTGATGAATGAAAAAAGTGTCCATGCTCCATTAAGGAGCAAAAAGAAGCATTAAAGTGTAATCCAAATCCACCAAAGAGTATCAACAATGGCTAGAAGGCTTGAGGAAGCAAAAAGTAACAGTTTTGAGCACTTATTAAGCCTTTAAAATGTTGCCCTAGCCTTCATGCGACCCTAGTTTAATACGTAGGTTACCATGCACAACCCAACCATTGAGTACAAACCACCTTCTGGCCTACTAGTAATCACTAATCCATCACATTTTTCGGCTTTTCATGAGCCATGCATGGATCCTCCCCTCCCTCTTTGAAAGGAAATGACCTTAATTCATCACGGCCATCCTCAACAAGATACGGTGAAAGGTCTCCAACATTAAAGGTAGCATGCACTCAATGGTCTCGTCCCAGATCAACCTTATAAGTATTATCATCGACATGTGTCACCACTTTGTAAGGACCTTCAGCTCTTGGCATCAACTTTTGTTCTTCCTTTTGTTAGCAAAACGTTCTTTCCTCATATGCGCCTTAACCACGTCACCATCTTGTAAGACACGTGGTTTCCTATGCATGTTGGAATTCTGTTTGTACACGTTATACACAGCTTCAATCTTCACACAAACTTGTTGGTGTAGTTACATCATGGCCTTCAAATTGTCATTTGCATCCTTGTGAACCAATTCACCATTTGGAAATGGAATGAAATATAAAGGCTTGTAAGGATTTACACCATACACCACTTACGTAGGCTTATAAGGACCTTCAGCTTTTGGCATCAACTTTGGTTTGGAAAACGTTCTTTCCTCATATGCACCAACACCAAATCACCATCTTGAAAGACACGAGGTTTCCTATACATGTTGGAATTCTGTTTGTACACGTCAATCACGGCTTCAATCTTCACACTAGCTTGTTGGTGTAGTTTCGTCATGGCCTTCAACTTGTCATTAGCATCCTTGTGAACCAATTCATCGTTTGGAAATGGAATAATATACAAAGGCTCGTAAGGATTCACACCATACACCACTTACAAAGCCTTGTAAGGACCTTCAGCTCTTGGCATCAACTCTTGTTCAAAGTGAACAAAGGTTAGTTTGATTAAAATTTCATCTATCTCTTTTTTCCATGCATAATTGGCTTATATGAAGCCTTTATAACAAAGTTGGTGGTTACTAGCCACCCAACCAACAACTCAGTAAAACTAATAATGGAAATTAAAGAAACTCATGAAACCACACAAAAAAACGTCTGACACACTGATGAATGAAAAAAGTGTCCGTGCTCCATTAAGGAGCAAAAAGAAGCATTAAAGTGTAATCCAAATCCACCAAAGAGTATCAACAATGGCTAGAAGGCTTGAGGAAGCAAAAAGTAACAGTTTTGAGCACTTATTAAGCCTTTAAAATGTTGCCCTAGCCTTCATGCGACCCTAGTTTAATACGTAGGTTACCATGCACAACCCCACCATTGAGTACAAACCACCTTCTGGCCTACTAGTAATCACTAATCCATCACATTTTTCGGCTTTTCATGAGCCATGCATGGATCCTCCCCTCCCTCTTTGAAAGGAAATGACCTTAATTCATCACGGCCATCCTCAACAAGATACGGTGAAAGGTCTCCAACATTAAAGGTAGCATGCACTCCATGGTCTCGTCCCAGATCAACCTTATAAGTATTATCATTGACATGTGTCACCACTTTGTAAGGACCTTCAGCTCTTGGCATCAACTTTTGTTCTTCCTTTTGTTAGTAAAACGTTCTTTCCTCATATGCACCTAAACCACGTCACCATCTTGTAAGACACGTGGTTTCCTATGCATGTTGGAATTCTGTTTGTACACGTCATACACAGCTTCAATCTTCACACAAACTTGCTGGTGTAGTTACATCATGGCCTTCAAATTGTCATTTGCATCCTTGTGAACCAATTCACCATTTGGAAAAGGAATGAAATACAAAGGCTTGTAAGGATTCACACCATACACCACTTACGTAGGCTTATAAGGACCTTCAGCTTTTGGCATCAACTTTTGTTTGGAAAACGTTCTTTCCTCATATGCACCAACACCAAATCACCATCTTGAAAGACACGAGGTTTCCTATACATGTTGGAATTCTGTTTGTACACGTCAATCACGGCTTCAATCTTCACACTAGCTTGTTGGTGTAGTTTCGTCATGGCCTTCAACTTGTCATTAGTATCCTTGTGAACCAATTAATCGTTTGGAAATGAAATAATATACAAAGGCTCGTAAGGATTCACACCATACACCACTTACAAAGGCTTGTAAGGACCTTCAGCTCTTGGCATCAACTCTTGTTCAAAGTGAACAAAGGTTAGTTTGATTAAAATTTCATCTATCTCTTTTTTCCATGCATAATTGGCTTATATGAAGCCTTTATAACAAAGTTGGTGGTTACTAGCCACCCAACCAACAACTCAGTAAAACTAATAATGGAAATTAAAGAAACTCATGAAACCACACAAAAAAAACGTCTGACACACTGATGAATGAAAAAAGTGTCCATGCTCCATTAAGGAGCAAAAAGAAGCATTAAAGTGTAATCCAAATCCACCAAAGAGTATCAACAATGGCTAGAAGGCTTGAGGAAGCAAAAAGTAACAGTTTTGAGCACTTATTAAGCCTTTAAAATGTTGCCCTAGCCTTCATGCGACCCTAATTTAATACGTAGGTTACCATGCACAACCCAACCATTAAGTACAAACCACCTTCTGGCCTACTAGTAATCACTAATCCATCACATTTTTCGGCTTTTCATGAACCATGCATGGATCCTCCCCTCCCTCTTTGAAAGGAAATGACCTTAATTCATCACGGCCATCCTCAACAAGATACGGTGAAAGGTCTCCCACATTAAAGGTAGCATGCACTCCATGGTCTCGTCCCAGATCAACCTTATAAGTATTATCATTGACATGTGTCACCACTTTGTAAGGACCTTCAGCTCTTGGCATCAACTTTTGTTCTTCCTTTTGTTAGCAAAACGTTCTTTCCTCATATGCGCCTTAACCACGTCACCATCTTGTAAGACACGTGGTTTCCTATGCATGAAGGAATTCTGTTTGTACACGTTATACACAGCTTCAATCTTCACACAAACTTGTTGGTGTAGTTACATCATGGCCTTCAAATTGTCATTTGCATCCTTGTGAACCAATTCACCATTTGGAAATGGAATGAAATATAAAGGCTTGTAAGGATTTACACCATACACCACTTACGTAGGCTTATAAGGACCTTCAGCTTTTGGCATCAACTTTTGTTTGGAAAACGTTCTTTCCTCATATGCACCAACACCAAATCACCATCTTGAAAGACACGAGGTTTCCTATAAATGTTGGAATTCTGTTTGTACACGTCAATCACGGCTTCAATCTTCACACTAGCTTGTTGGTGTAGTTTCGTCATGGCCTTCAACTTGTCATTAGCATCCTTGTGAACCAATTCATCGTTTGGAAATGGAATAATATACAAAGGCTCGTAAGGATTCACACCATACACCACTTACAAAGCCTTGTAAGGACCTTCAGCTCTTGGCATCAACTCTTGTTCAAAGTGAACAAAGGTTAGTTTGATTAAAATTTCATCTATCTCTTTTTTCCATGCATAATTGGCTTATATGAAGCCTTTATAACAAAGTTGGTGGTTACTAGCCACCCAACCAACAACTCAGTAAAACTAATAATGGAAATTAAAGAAACTCATGAAACCACACAAAAAAACGTCTGACACACTGATGAATGAAAAAAGTGTCCATGCTCCATTAAGGAGCAAAAAGAAGCATTAAAGTGTAATCCAAATCCACCAAAGAGTATCAACAATGGCTAGAAGGCTTGAGGAAGCAAAAAGTAACAGTTTTGAGCACTTTTTAAGCCTTTAAAATGTTGCCCTAGCCTTCATGCGACCCTAATTTAATACGTAGGTTACCATGCACAACCCAACCATTGAGTACAAACCACCTTCTGGCCTACTAGTAATCACTAATCCATCACATTTTTCGGCTTTTCATGAGCCATGCATGGATCCTCCCCAACCTCTTTGAAAGGAAATGACCTTAATTCATCACGGCCATCCTCAACAAGATACGGTGAAAGGTCTCCCACATTAAAGGTAGCATGCACTCCATGGTCTCGTCCCAGATCAACCTTATAAGTATTATCATTGACATGTGTCACCACTTTGTAAGGACCTTCAGCTCTTGGCATCAACTTTTGTTCTTCCTTTTGTTAGCAAAACGTTCTCCCTCATATGCGCCTTAACCACGTCACCATCTTGTAAGACACGTGGTTTCCTATGCATGTTGGAATTCTGTTTGTACACGTTATACACAGCTTCAATCTTCACACAAACTTGTTGGTGTAGTTACATCATGGCCTTCAAATTGTCATTTGCATCCTTGTGAACCAATTCACCATTTGGAAATGGAATGAAATATAAAGGCTTGTAAGGATTTACACCATACACCACTTACGTAGGCTTATAAGGACCTTCAGCTTTTGGCATCAACTTTGGTTTGGAAAACGTTCTTTCCTCATATGCACCAACACCAAATCACCATCTTGAAAGACACGAGGTTTCCTATACATGTTGGAATTCTGTTTGTACACGTCAATCACGGCTTCAATCTTCACACTAGCTTGTTGGTGTAGTTTCGTCATGGCCTTCAACTTGACATTAGCATCCTTGTGAACCAATTCATCATTTGGAAATGGAATAATATACAAAGGCTCGTAAGGATTCACACCATACACCACTTACAAAGCCTTGTAAGGACCTTCAGCTCTTGGCATCAACTCTTGTTCAAAGTGAACAAAGGTTAGTTTGATTAAAATTTCATCTATCTCTTTTTTCCATGCATAATTGGCTTATATGAAGCCTTTATAACAAAGTTGGTGGTTACTAGCCACCCAACCAACAACTCAGTAAAACTAATAATGGAAATTAAAGAAACTCATGAAACCACACAAAAAAACGTCTGACACACTAATGAATGAAAAAAGTGTCCATGCTCCATTAAGGAGCAAAAAGAAGCATTAAAGTGTAATCCAAATCCACCAAAGAGTATCAACAATGGCTAGAAGGCTTGAGGAAGCAAAAAGTAACAGTTTTGAGCACTTATTAAGCCTTTAAAATGTTGCCCTAGCCTTCATGCGACCCTAGTTTAATACGTAGGTTACCATGCACAACCCAACCATTGAGTACAAACCACCTTCTGGCCTACTAGTAATCACTAATCCATCACATTTTTCGGCTTTTCATGAGCCATGCATGGATCCTCCCCTCCCTCTTTGAAAGGAAATGACCTTAATTCATCACGGCCATCCTCAACAAGATACGGTGAAAGGTCTCCCACATTAAAGGTAGCATGCACTCCATGGTCTCGTCCCAGATCAACCTTATAAGTATTATCATTGACATGTGTCACCACTTTGTAAGGACCTTCAGCTCTTGGCATCAACTTTTGTTCTTCCTTTTGTTAGTAAAACGTTCTTTCCTCATATGCGCCTTAACCACGTCACCATCTTGTAAGACATGTGGTTTCCTATGCATGTTGGAATTCTGTTTGTACACGTCATACACAGCTTCAATCTTCACACAAACTTGCTGGTGTAGTTACATCATGGCCTTCAAATTGTCATTTGCATCCTTGTGAACCAATTCACCATTTGGAAATGGAATGAAATACAAAGGCTTGTAAGGATTCACACCATACACCACTTACGTAGGCTTATAAGGACCTTCAGCTTTTGGCATCAACTTTTGTTTGGAAAACGTTCTTTCCTCATATGCACCAACACCAAATCACCATCTTGAAAGACACGAGGTTTCCTATACATGTTGGAATTCTGTTTGTACACGTCAATCACGGCTTCAATCTTCACACTAGCTTGTTGGTGTAGTTTCGTCATGGCCTTCAACTTGTCATTAGCATCCTTGTGAACCAATTCATCGTTTGGAAATGGAATAATATACAAAGGCTCGTAACGATTCACACCATACACCACTTACAAAGCCTTGTAAGGACCTTCAGCTCTTGGCATCAACTCTTGTTCAAAGTGAACAAAGGTTAGTTTGATTAAAATTTCATCTATCTCTTTTTTCCATGCATAATTGGCTTATATGAAGCCTTTATAACAAAGTTGGTGGTTACTAGCCACCCAACCAACAACTCAGTAAAACTAATAATGGAAATTAATGAAACTCATGAAACCACACAAAAAAACGTCTGACACACTGATGAATGAAAAAAGTGTCCATGCTCCATTAAGGAGCAAAAAGAAGCATTAAAGTGTAATCCAAATCCACCAAAGAGTATCAACAATGGCTAGAAGGCTTGAGGAAGCAAAAAGTAACAGTTTTGAGCGCTTATTAAGCCTTTAAAATGTTGCCCTAGCCTTCATGCGACCCTAATTTAATACGTAGGTTACCATGCACAACCCAACCATTGAGTACAAACCACCTTCTGGCCTACTAGTAATCACTAATCCATCACATTTTTCGGCTTTTCATGAGCCATGCATGGATCCTCCCCTCCCTCTTTGAAAGGAAATGACCTTAATTCATCACGGCCATCCTCAACAAGATACGGTGAAAGGTCTCCAACATTAAAGGTAGCATGCACTCCATGGTCTCGTCCCAGATCAACCTTATAAGTATTATCATTGACATGTGTCACCACTTTGTAAGGACCTTCAGCTCTTGGCATCAACTTTTGTTCTTCCTTTTGTTAGCAAAACGTTCTTTCCTCACATACGCCTTAACCACGTCACCATCTTGTAAGACACGTGGTTTCCTATGCATGTTGGAATTCTGTTTGTACACGTCATACACAGCTTCAATCTTCACACAAACTTGTTGGTGTAGTTACATCATGGCCTTCAAATTGTCATTTGCATCCTTGTGAACCAATTCACCATTTGGAAATGGAATGAAATATAAAGGCTTGTAAGGATTTACACCATACACCACTTACGTAGGCTTATAAGGACCTTCAGCTTTTGGCATCAACTTTTGTTTGGAAAACGTTCTTTCCTCATATGCACCAACACCAAATCACCATCTTGAAAGACACGAGGTTTCCTATACATGTTGGAATTCTGTTTGTACACGTCAATCACGGCTTCAATCTTCACACTAGCTTGTTGGTGTAGTTTCGTCATGGCCTTCAACTTGTCATTAGCATCCTTGTGAACCAATTCATCGTTTGGAAATGGAATAATATACAAAGGCTCGTAAGGATTCACACCATACACCACTTACAAAGCCTTGTAAGGACCTTCAGCTCTTGGCATCAACTCTTGTTCAAAGTGAACAAAGGTTAGTTTGATTAAAATTTCATCTATCTCTTTTTTCCATGCATAATTGGCTTATATGAAGCCTTTATAACAAAGTTGGTGGTTACAAGCCACCCAACCAACAACTTAGTAAAACTAATAATGGAAATTAAAGAAACTCATGAAACCACACAAAAAAACGTCTGACACACTGATGAATGAAAAAAGTGTCCATGCTCCATTAAGGAGCAAAAAGAAGCATTAAAGTGTAATCCAAATCCACCAAAGAGTATCAACAATGGCTAGAAGGCTTGAGGAAGCAAAAAGTAACAGTTTTGAGCACTTATTAAGCCTTTAAAATGTTGCCCTAGCCTTCATGCGACCCTAATTTAATACGTAGGTTACCATGCACAACCCAACCATTGAGTACAAACCACCTTCTGGCCTACTAGTAATCACTAATCCATCACATTTTTCGGCTTTTCATGAGCCATGCATGGATCCTCCCCTCCCTCTTTGAAAGGAAATGACCTTAATTCATCACGGCCATCCTCAACAAGATACGGTGAAAGGTCTCCCACATTAAAGGTAGCATGCACTCCATGGTCTCGTCCCAGATCAACCTTATAAGTATTATCATTGACATGTGTCACCACTTTGTAAGGACCTTCAGCTCTTGGCATCAACTTTTGTTCTTCCTTTTGTTAGCAAAACGTTCTCCCTCATATGCGCCTTAACCACGTCACCATCTTGTAAGACACGTGGTTTCCTATGCATGTTGGAATTCTGTTTGTACACGTTATACACAGCTTCAATCTTCACACAAACTTGTTGGTGTAGTTACATCATGGCCTTCAAATTGTCATTTGCATCCTTGTGAACCAATTCACCATTTGGAAATGGAATGAAATATAAAGGCTTGTAAGGATTTACACCATACACCACTTACGTAGGCTTATAAGGACCTTCAGCTTTTGGCATCAACTTTGGTTTGGAAAACGTTCTTTCCTCATATGCACCAACACCAAATCACCATCTTGAAAGACACGAGGTTTCCTATACATGTTGGAATTCTGTTTGTACACGTCAATCACGGCTTCAATCTTCACACTAGCTTGTTGGTGTAGTTTCGTCATGGCCTTCAACTTGACATTAGCATCCTTGTGAACCAATTCATCATTTGGAAATGGAATAATATACAAAGGCTCGTAAGGATTCACACCATACACCACTTACAAAGCCTTGTAAGGACCTTCAGCTCTTGGCATCAACTCTTGTTCAAAGTGAACAAAGGTTAGTTTGATTAAAATTTCATCTATCTCTTTTTTCCATGCATAATTGGCTTATATGAAGCCTTTATAACAAAGTTGGTGGTTACTAGCCACCCAACCAACAACTCAGTAAAACTAATAATGGAAATTAAAGAAACTCATGAAACCACACAAAAAAACGTCTGACACACTGATGAATGAAAAAAGTGTCCATGCTCCATTAAGGAGCAAAAAGAAGCATTAAAGTGTAATCCAAATCCACCAAAGAGTATCAACAATGGCTAGAAGGCTTGAGGAAGCAAAAAGTAACAGTTTTGAGCACTTATTAAGCCTTTAAAATGTTGCCCTAGCCTTCATGCGACCCTAGTTTAATACGTAGGTTACCATGCACAACCCAACCATTGAGTACAAACCACCTTCTGGCCTACTAGTAATCACTAATCCATCACATTTTTCGGCTTTTCATGAGCCATGCATGGATCCTCCCCTCCCTCTTTGAAAGGAAATGACCTTAATTCATCACGGCCATCCTCAACAAGATACGGTGAAAGGTCTCCCACATTAAAGGTAGCATGCACTCCATGGTCTCGTCCCAGATCAACCTTATAAGTATTATCATTGACATGTGTCACCACTTTGTAAGGACCTTCAGCTCTTGGCATCAACTTTTGTTCTTCCTTTTGTTAGTAAAACGTTCTTTCCTCATATGCGCCTTAACCACGTCACCATCTTGTAAGACACGTGGTTTCCTATGCATGTTGGAATTCTGTTTGTACACGTCATACACAGCTTCAATCTTCACACAAACTTGCTGGTGTAGTTACATCATGGCCTTCAAATTGTCATTTGCATCCTTGTGAACCAATTCACCATTTGGAAATGGAATGAAATACAAAGGCTTGTAAGGATTCACACCATACACCACTTACGTAGGCTTATAAGGACCTTCAGCTTTTGGCATCAACTTTTGTTTGGAAAACGTTCTTTCCTCATATGCACCAACACCAAATCACCATCTTGAAAGACACGAGGTTTCCTATACATGTTGGAATTCTGTTTGTACACGTCAATCACGGCTTCAATCTTCACACTAGCTTGTTGGTGTAGTTTCGTCATGGCCTTCAACTTGTCATTAGCATCCTTGTGAACCAATTCATCGTTTGGAAATGGAATAATATACAAAGGCTCGTAACGATTCACACCATACACCACTTACAAAGCCTTGTAAGGACCTTCAGCTCTTGGCATCAACTCTTGTTCAAAGTGAACAAAGGTTAGTTTGATTAAAATTTCATCTATCTCTTTTTTCCATGCATAATTGGCTTATATGAAGCCTTTATAACAAAGTTGGTGGTTACTAGCCACCCAACCAACAACTCAGTAAAACTAATAATGGAAATTAATGAAACTCATGAAACCACACAAAAAAACGTCTGACACACTGATGAATGAAAAAAGTGTCCATGCTCCATTAAGGAGCAAAAAGAAGCATTAAAGTGTAATCCAAATCCACCAAAGAGTATCAACAATGGCTAGAAGGCTTGAGGAAGCAAAAAGTAACAGTTTTGAGCGCTTATTAAGCCTTTAAAATGTTGCCCTAGCCTTCATGCGACCCTAATTTAATACGTAGGTTACCATGCACAACCCAACCATTGAGTACAAACCACCTTCTGGCCTACTAGTAATCACTAATCCATCACATTTTTCGGCTTTTCATGAGCCATGCATGGATCCTCCCCTCCCTCTTTGAAAGGAAATGACCTTAATTCATCACGGCCATCCTCAACAAGATACGGTGAAAGGTCTCCAACATTAAAGGTAGCATGCACTCCATGGTCTCGTCCCAGATCAACCTTATAAGTATTATCATTGACATGTGTCACCACTTTGTAAGGACCTTCAGCTCTTGGCATCAACTTTTGTTCTTCCTTTTGTTAGCAAAACGTTCTTTCCTCACATACGCCTTAACCACGTCACCATCTTGTAAGACACGTGGTTTCCTATGCATGTTGGAATTCTGTTTGTACACGTCATACACAGCTTCAATCTTCACACAAACTTGTTGGTGTAGTTACATCATGGCCTTCAAATTGTCATTTGCATCCTTGTGAACCAATTCACCATTTGGAAATGGAATGAAATATAAAGGCTTGTAAGGATTTACACCATACACCACTTACGTAGGCTTATAAGGACCTTCAGCTTTTGGCATCACCTTTTGTTTGGAAAACGTTCTTTCCTCATATGCACCAACACCAAATCACCATCTTGAAAGACACGAGGTTTCCTATACATGTTGGAATTCTGTTTGTACACGTCAATCACGGCTTCAATCTTCACACTAGCTTGTTGGTGTAGTTTCGTCATGGCCTTCAACTTGTCATTAGCATCCTTGTGAACCAATTCATCGTTTGGAAATGGAATAATATACAAAGGCTCGTAAGGATTCACACCATACACCACTTACAAAGCCTTGTAAGGACCTTCAGCTCTTGGCATCAACTCTTGTTCAAAGTGAACAAAGGTTAGTTTGATTAAAATTTCATCTATCTCTTTTTTCCATGCATAATTGGCTTATATGAAGCCTTTATAACAAAGTTGGTGGTTACTAGCCACCCAACCAACAACTCAGTAAAACTAATAATGGAAATTAAAGAAACTCATGAAACCACACAAAAAAACGTCTGACACACTGATGAATGAAAAAAGTGTCCATGCTCCATTAAGGAGCAAAAAGAAGCATTAAAGTGTAATCCAAATCCACCAAAGAGTATCAACAATGGCTAGAAGGCTTGAGGAAGCAAAAAGTAACAGTTTTGAGCACTTATTAAGCCTTTAAAATGTTGCCCTAGCCTTCATGCGACCCTAATTTAATACGTAGGTTACCATGCACAACCCAACCATTGAGTACAAACCACCTTCTGGCCTACTAGTAATCACTAATCCATCACATTTTTCGGCTTTTCATGAGCCATGCATGGATCCTCCCCTCCCTCTTTGAAAGGAAATGACCTTAATTCATCACGGCCATCCTCAACAAGATACGGTGAAAGGTCTCCCACATTAAAGGTAGCATGCACTCCATGGTCTCGTCCCAGATCAACCTTATAAGTATTATCATTGACATGTGTCACCACTTTGTAAGGACCTTCAGCTCTTGGCATCAACTTTTGTTCTTCCTTTTGTTAGCAAAACGTTCTCCCTCATATGCGCCTTAACCACGTCACCATCTTGTAAGACACGTGGTTTCCTATGCATGTTGGAATTCTGTTTGTACACGTTATACACAGCTTCAATCTTCACACAAACTTGTTGGTGTAGTTACATCATGGCCTTCAAATTGTCATTTGCATCCTTGTGAACCAATTCACCATTTGGAAATGGAATGAAATATAAAGGCTTGTAAGGATTTACACCATACACCACTTACGTAGGCTTATAAGGACCTTCAGCTTTTGGCATCAACTTTGGTTTGGAAAACGTTCTTTCCTCATATGCACCAACACCAAATCACCATCTTGAAAGACACGAGGTTTCCTATACATGTTGGAATTCTGTTTGTACACGTCAATCACGGCTTCAATCTTCACACTAGCTTGTTGGTGTAGTTTCGTCATGGCCTTCAACTTGTCATTAGCATCCTTGTGAACCAATTCATCATTTGGAAATGGAATAATATAAAAAGGCTCGTAAGGATTCACACCATACACCACTTACAAAGCCTTGTAAGGACCTTCAGCTCTTGGCATCAACTCTTGTTCAAAGTGAACAAAGGTTAGTTTGATTAAAATTTCATCTATCTCTTTTTTCCATGCATAATTGGCTTATATGAAGCCTTTATAACAAAGTTGGTGGTTACTAGCCACCCAACCAACAACTCAGTAAAACTAATAATGGAAATTAAAGAAACTCATGAAACCACACAAAAAAACGTCTGACACACTGATGAATGAAAAAAGTGTCCATGCTCCATTAAGGAGCAAAAAGAAGCATTAAAGTGTAATCCAAATCCACCAAAGAGTATCAACAATGGCTAGAAGGCTTGAGGAAGCAAAAAGTAACAGTTTTGAGCACTTATTAAGCCTTTAAAATGTTGCCCTAGCCTTCATGCGACCCAAGTTTAATACGTAGGTTACCATGCACAACCCAACCAATGAGTACAAACCACCTTCTGGCCTACTAGTAATCACTAATCCATCACATTTTTCGGCTTTTCATGAGCCATGCATGGATCCTCCCCTCCCTCTTTGAAAGGAAATGACCTTAATTCATCACGGCCATCCTCAACAAGATACGGTGAAAGGTCTCCAACATTAAAGGTAGCATGCACTCCATGGTCTCGTCCCAGATCAACCTTATAAGTATTATCATTGACATGTGTCACCACTTTGTAAGGACCTTCAGCTCTTGGCATCAACTTTTGTTCTTCCTTTTGTTAGCAAAACGTTCTTTCCTCACATACGCCTTAACCACGTCACCATCTTGTAAGACACGTGGTTTCCTATGCATGTTGGAATTCTGTTTGTACACGTCATACACAGCTTCAATCTTCACACAAACTTGTTGGTGTAGTTACATCATGGCCTTCAAATTGTCATTTGCATCCTTGTGAACCAATTCACCATTTGGAAATGGAATGAAATATAAAGGCTTGTAAGGATTTACACCATACACCACTTACGTAGGCTTATAAGGACCTTCAGCTTTTGGCATCACCTTTTGTTTGGAAAACGTTCTTTCCTCATATGCACCAACACCAAATCACCATCTTGAAAGACACGAGGTTTCCTATACATGTTGGAATTCTGTTTGTACACGTCAATCACGGCTTCAATCTTCACACTAGCTTGTTGGTGTAGTTTCGTCATGGCCTTCAACTTGTCATTAGCATCCTTGTGAACCAATTCATCGTTTGGAAATGGAATAATATACAAAGGCTCGTAAGGATTCACACCATACACCACTTACAAAGCCTTGTAAGGACCTTCAGCTCTTGGCATCAACTCTTGTTCAAAGTGAACAAAGGTTAGTTTGATTAAAATTTCATCTATCTCTTTTTTCCATGCATAATTGGCTTATATGAAGCCTTTATAACAAAGTTGGTGGTTCCTAGCCACCCAACCAACAACTCAGTAAAACTAATAATGGAAATTAAAGAAACTCATGAAACCACACAAAAAAACGTCTGACACACTGATGAATGAAAAAAGTGTCCATGCTCCATTAAGGAGCAAAAAGAAGCATTAAAGTGTAATCCAAATCCACCAAAGAGTATCAACAATGGCTAGAAGGCTTGAGGAAGCAAAAAGTAACAGTTTTGAGCACTTATTAAGCCTTTAAAATGTTGCCCTAGCCTTCATGCGACCCTAATTTAATACGTAGGTTACCATGCACAACCCAACCATTGAGTACAAACCACCTTCTGGCCTACTAGTAATCACTAATCCATCACATTTTTCGGCTTTTCATGAGCCATGCATGGATCCTCCCCTCCCTCTTTGAAAGGAAATGACCTTAATTCATCACGGCCATCCTCAACAAGATACGGTGAAAGGTCTCCCACATTAAAGGTAGCATGCACTCCATGGTCTCGTCCCAGATCAACCTTATAAGTATTATCATTGACATGTGTCACCACTTTGTAAGGACCTTCAGCTCTTGGCATCAACTTTTGTTCTTCCTTTTGTTAGCAAAACGTTCTCCCTCATATGCGCCTTAACCACGTCACCATCTTGTAAGACACGTGGTTTCCTATGCATGTTGGAATTCTGTTTGTACACGTTATACACAGCTTCAATCTTCACACAAACTTGTTGGTGTAGTTACATCATGGCCTTCAAATTGTCATTTGCATCCTTGTGAACCAATTCACCATTTGGAAATGGAATGAAATATAAAGGCTTGTAAGGATTTACACCATACACCACTTACGTAGGCTTATAAGGACCTTCAGCTTTTGGCATCAACTTTGGTTTGGAAAACGTTCTTTCCTCATATGCACCAACACCAAATCACCATCTTGAAAGACACGAGGTTTCCTATACATGTTGGAATTCTGTTTGTACACGTCAATCACGGCTTCAATCTTCACACTAGCTTGTTGGTGTAGTTTCGTCATGGCCTTCAACTTGTCATTAGCATCCTTGTGAACCAATTCATCATTTGGAAATGGAATAATATAAAAAGGCTCGTAAGGATTCACACCATACACCACTTACAAAGCCTTGTAAGGACCTTCAGCTCTTGGCATCAACTCTTGTTCAAAGTGAACAAAGGTTAGTTTGATTAAAATTTCATCTATCTCTTTTTTCCATGCATAATTGGCTTATATGAAGCCTTTATAACAAAGTTGGTGGTTACTAGCCACCCAACCAACAACTCAGTAAAACTAATAATGGAAATTAAAGAAACTCATGAAACCACACAAAAAAACGTCTGACACACTGATGAATGAAAAAAGTGTCCATGCTCCATTAAGGAGCAAAAAGAAGCATTAAAGTGTAATCCAAATCCACCAAAGAGTATCAACAATGGCTAGAAGGCTTGAGGAAGCAAAAAGTAACAGTTTTGAGCACTTATTAAGCCTTTAAAATGTTGCCCTAGCCTTCATGCGACCCAAGTTTAATACGTAGGTTACCATGCACAACCCAACCAATGAGTACAAACCACCTTCTGGCCTACTAGTAATCACTAATCCATCACATTTTTCGGCTTTTCATGAGCCATGCATGGATCCTCCCCTCCCTCTTTGAAAGGAAATGACCTTAATTCATCACGGCCATCCTCAACAAGATACGGTGAAAGGTCTCCAACATTAAAGGTAGCATGCACTCCATGGTCTCGTCCCAGATCAACCTTATAAGTATTATCATTGACATGTGTCACCACTTTGTAAGGACCTTCAGCTCTTGGCATCAACTTTTGTTCTTCCTTTTGTTAGCAAAACGTTCTTTCCTCACATACGCCTTAACCACGTCACCATCTTGTAAGACACGTGGTTTCCTATGCATGTTGGAATTCTGTTTGTACACGTCATACACAGCTTCAATCTTCACACAAACTTGTTGGTGTAGTTACATCATGGCCTTCAAATTGTCATTTGCATCCTTGTGAACCAATTCACCATTTGGAAATGGAATGAAATATAAAGGCTTGTAAGGATTTACACCATACACCACTTACGTAGGCTTATAAGGACCTTCAGCTTTTGGCATCAACTTTTGTTTGGAAAACGTTCTTTCCTCATATGCACCAACACCAAATCACCATCTTGAAAGACACGAGGTTTCCTATACATGTTGGAATTCTGTTTGTACACGTCAATCACGGCTTCAATCTTCACACTAGCTTGTTGGTGTAGTTTCGTCATGGCCTTCAACTTGTCATTAGCATCCTTGTGAACCAATTCATCGTTTGGAAATGGAATAATATACAAAGGCTCGTAAGGATTCACACCATACACCACTTACAAAGCCTTGTAAGGACCTTCAGCTCTTGGCATCAACTCTTGTTCAAAGTGAACAAAGGTTAGTTTGATTAAAATTTCATCTATCTCTTTTTTCCATGCATAATTGCCTTATATGAAGCCTTTATAACAAAGTTGGTGGTTACTAGCCACCCAACCAACAACTCAGTAAAACTAATAATGGAAATTAAAGAAACTCATGAAACCACACAAAAAAACGTCTGACACACTGATGAATGAAAAAAGTGTCCATGCTCCATTAAGGAGCAAAAAGAAGCATTAAAGTGTAATCCAAATCCACCAAAGAGTATCAACAATGGCTAGAAGGCTTGAGGAAGCAAAAAGTAACAGTTTTGAGCACTTATTAAGCCTTTAAAATGTTGCCCTAGCCTTCATGCGACCCTAATTTAATACGTAGGTTACCATGCACAACCCAACCATTGAGTACAAACCACCTTCTGGCCTACTAGTAATCACTAATCCATCACATTTTTCGGCTTTTCATGAGCCATGCATGGATCCTCCCCTCCCTCTTTGAAAGGAAATGACCTTAATTCATCACGGCCATCCTCAACAAGATACGGTGAAAGGTCTCCCACATTAAAGGTAGCATGCACTCCATGGTCTCGTCCCAGATCAACCTTATAAGTATTATCATTGACATGTGTCACCACTTTGTAAGGACCTTCAGCTCTTGGCATCAACTTTTATTCTTCCTTTTGTTAGCAAAACGTTCTCCCTCATATGCGCCTTAACCACGTCACCATCTTGTAAGACACGTGGTTTCCTATGCATGTTGGAATTCTGTTTGTACACGTTATACACAGCTTCAATCTTCACACAAACTTGTTGGTGTAGTTACATCATGGCCTTCAAATTGTCATTTGCATCCTTGTGAACCAATTCACCATTTGGAAATGGAATGAAATATAAAGGCTTGTAAGGATTTACACCATACACCACTTACGTAGGCTTATAAGGACCTTCAGCTTTTGGCATCAACTTTGGTTTGGAAAACGTTCTTTCCTCATATGCACCAACACCAAATCACCATCTTGAAAGACACGAGGTTTCCTATACATGTTGGAATTCTGTTTGTACACGTCAATCACGGCTTCAATCTTCACACTAGCTTGTTGGTGTAGTTTCGTCATGGCCTTCAACTTGTCATTAGCATCCTTGTGAACCAATTCATCATTTGGAAATGGAATAATATAAAAAGGCTCGTAAGGATTCACACCATACACCACTTACAAAGCCTTGTAAGGACCTTCAGCTCTTGGCATCAACTCTTGTTCAAAGTGAACAAAGGTTAGTTTGATTAAAATTTCATCTATCTCTTTTTTCCATGCATAATTGGCTTATATGAAGCCTTTATAACAAAGTTGGTGGTTACTAGCCACCCAACCAACAACTCAGTAAAACTAATAATGGAAATTAAAGAAACTCATGAAACCACACAAAAAAACGTCTGACACACTGATGAATGAAAAAAGTGTCCATGCTCCATTAAGGAGCAAAAAGAAGCATTAAAGTGTAATCCAAATCCACCAAAGAGTATCAACAATGGCTAGAAGGCTTGAGGAAGCAAAAAGTAACAGTTTTGAGCACTTATTAAGCCTTTAAAATGTTGCCCTAGCCTTCATGCGACCCTAGTTTAATACGTAGGTTACCATGCACAACCTAACCAATGAGTACAAACCACCTTCTGGCCTACTAGTAATCACTAATCCATCACATTTTTCGGCTTTTCATGAGCCATGCATGGATCCTCCCCTCCCTCTTTGAAAGGAAATGACCTTAATTCATCACGGCCATCCTCAACAAGATACGGTGAAAGGTCTCCAACATTAAAGGTAGCATGCACTCCATGGTCTCGTCCCAGATCAACCTTATAAGTATTATCATTGACATGTGTCACCACTTTGTAAGGACCTTCAGCTCTTGGCATCAACTTTTGTTCTTCCTTTTGTTAGCAAAACGTTCTTTCCTCATATACGCCTTAACCACGTCACCATCTTGTAAGACACGTGGTTTCCTATGCATGTTGGAATTCTGTTTGTACACGTCATACACAGCTTCAATCTTCACACAAACTTGCTGGTGTAGTTACATCATGGCCTTCAAATTGTCATTTGCATCCTTGTGAACCAATTCACCATTTGGAAAAGGAATGAAATACAAAGGCTTGTAAGGATTCACACCATACACCACTTACGTAGGCTTATAAGGACCTTCAGCTTTTGGCATCAACTTTTGTTTGGAAAACGTTCTTTCCTCATATGCACCAACACCAAATCACCATCTTGAAAGACACGAGGTTTCCTATACATGTTGGAATTCTGTTTGTACACGTCAATCACGGCTTCAATCTTCACACTAGCTTGTTGGTGTAGTTTCGTCATGGCCTTCAACTTGTCATTAGTATCCTTGTGAACCAATTAATCGTTTGGAAATGAAATAATATACAAAGGCTCGTAAGGATTCACACCATACACCACTTACAAAGGCTTGTAAGGACCTTCAGCTCTTGGCATCAACTCTTGTTCAAAGTGAACAAAGGTTAGTTTGATTAAAATTTCATCTATCTCTTTTTTCCATGCATAATTGGCTTATATGAAGCCTTTATAACAAAGTTGGTGGTTACTAGCCACCCAACCAACAACTCAGTAAAACTAATAATGGAAATTAAAGAAACTCATGAACCCCACACAAAAAAACGTCTGACACACTGATGAATGAAAAAAGTGTCCATGCTCCATTAAGGAGCAAAAAGAAGCATTAAAGTGTAATCCAAATCCACCAAAGAGTATCAACAATGGCGAGAAGGCTTGAGGAAGCAAAAAGTAACAGTTTTGAGCACTTATTAAGCCTTTAAAATGTTGCCCTAGCCTTCATGCAACCCTAATTTAATACGTAGGTTACCATGCACAACCCAACCATTGAGTACAAACCACCTTCTGGCCTACTAGTAATCACTAATCCGTCACATTTTTCGGCTTTTCATGAACCATGCATGGATCCTCCCCTCCCTCTTTGAAAGGAAATGACCTTAATTCATCACGGCCATCCTCAACAAGATACGGTGAAAGGTCTCCAACATTAAAGGTAGCATGCACTCCATGGTCTCGTCCCAGATCAACCTTATAAGTATTATCATTGACATGTGTCACCACTTTGTAAGGACCTTCAGCTCTTGGCATCAACTTTTGTTCTTCCTTTTGTTAGCAAAACGTTCTTTCCTCATATACGCCTTAACCACGTCACCATCTTGTAAGACACGTGGTTTCCTATGCATGTTGGAATTCTGTTTGTACACGTCATACACAGCTTCAATCTTCACACAAACTTGCTGGTGTAGTTACATCATGGCCTTCAAATTGTCATTTGCATCCTTGTGAACCAATTCACCATTTGGAAAAGGAATGAAATACAAAGGCTTGTAAGGATTCACACCATACACCACTTACGTAGGCTTATAAGGACCTTCAGCTTTTGGCATCAACTTTTGTTTGGAAAACGTTCTTTCCTCATATGCACCAACACCAAATCACCATCTTGAAAGACACGAGGTTTCCTATACATGTTGGAATTCTGTTTGTACACGTCAATCACGGCTTCAATCTTCACACTAGCTTGTTGGTGTAGTTTCGTCATGGCCTTCAACTTGTCATTAGTATCCTTGTGAACCAATTAATCGTTTGGAAATGAAATAATATACAAAGGCTCGTAAGGATTCACACCATACACCACTTACAAAGCCTTGTAAGGACCTTCAGCTCTTGGCATCAACTCTTGTTCAAAGTGAACAAAGGTTAGTTTGATTAAAATTTCATCTATCTCTTTTTTCCATGCATAATTGGCTTATATGAAGCCTTTATAACAAAGTTGGTGGTTACTAGCCACCCAACCAACTACTCAGTAAAACTAATAATGGAAATTAAAGAAACTCATGAAACCACACAAATAAAACGTCTGACACACTGATGAATGAAAAAAGTGTCCATGCTCCATTAAGGAGCAAAAAGAAGCATTAAAGTGTAATCCAAATCCACCAAAGAGTATCAACAATGGCTAGAAGGCTTGACGAAGCAAAAAGTAACAGTTTTGAGCACTTATTAAGCCTTTAAAATGTTGCCCTAGCCTTCATGCGACCCTAATTTAATACGTAGGTTACCATGCACAACCCAACCATTGAGTACAAACCACCTTCTGGCCTACTAGTAATCACTAATCCATCACATTTTTCGGCTTTTCATGAGCCATGCATGGATCCTCCCCTCCCTCTTTGAAAGGAAATGACCTTAATTCATCACGGCCATCCTCAACAAGATACGGTGAAAGGTCTCCCACATTAAAGGTAGCATGCACTCCATGGTCTCGTCCCAGATCAACCTTATAAGTATTATCATTGACATGTGTCACCACTTTGTAAGGACCTTCAGCTCTTGGCATCAACTTTTGTTCTTCCTTTTGTTAGCAAAACGTTCTTTCCTCATATACGCCTTAACCACGTCACCATCTTGTAAGACACGTGGTTTCCTATGCATGTTGGAATTCTGTTTGTACACGTCATACACAACTTCAATCTTCACACAAACTTGCTGGTGTAGTTACATCATGGCCTTCAAATTGTCATTTGCATCCTTGTGAACCAATTCACCATTTGGAAATGGAATGAAATATAAAGGCTTGTAAGGATTTACACCATACACCACTTACGTAGGCTTATAAGGACCTTCAGCTTTTGGCATCAACTTTTGTTTGGAAAACGTTCTTTCCTCATATGCACCAACACCAAATCACCATCTTGAAAGACACGAGGTTTCCTATACATGTTGGAATTCTGTTTGTACACGTCAATCACGGCTTCAATCTTCACACTAGCTTGTTGGTGTAGTTTCGTCATGGCCTTCAACTTGTCATTAGCATCCTTGTGAACCAATTCATCGTTTGGAAATGGAATAATATACAAAGGCTCGTAAGGATTCACACCATACACCACTTACAAAGCCTTGTAAGGACCTTCAGCTCTTGGCATCAACTCTTGTTCAAAGTGAACAAAGGTTAGTTTGATTAAAATTTTATCTATCTCTTTTTTCATGCATAATTGGCTTATATGAAGCCTTTATAACAAAGTTGGTGGTTACTAGCCACCCAACCAACAACTCAGTAAAACTAATAATGGAAATTAAAGAAACTCATGAAACCACACAAAAAAACGTCTGACACACTGATGAATGAAAAAAGTGTCCATGCTCCATTAAGGAGCAAAAAGAAGCATTAAAGTGTAATCCAAATCCACCAAAGAGTATCAACAATGGCTAGAAGGCTTGAGGAAGCAAAAAGTAACAGTTTTGAGCACTTATTAAGCCTTTAAAATGTTGCCCTAGCCTTCATGCGACCCTAATTTAATACGTAGGTTACCATGCACAACCCAACCATTGAGTACAAACCACCTTCTGGCCTACTAGTAATCACTAATCCATCACATTTTTCGGCTTTTCATGAGCCATGCATGGATCCTCCCCTCCCTCTTTGAAAGGAAATGACCTTAATTCATCACGGCCATCCTCAACAAGATACGGTGAAAGGTCTCCCACATTAAAGGTAGCATGCACTCCATGGTCTCGTCCCAGATCAACCTTATAAGTATTATCATTGACATGTGTCACCACTTTGTAAGGACCTTCAGCTCTTGGCATCAACTTTTGTTCTTCCTTTTGTTAGCAAAACGTTCTTTCCTCATATGCGCCTTAACCACGTCACCATCTTGTAAGACACGTGGTTTCCTATGCATGTTGGAATTCTGTTTGTACACGTCATACACAGCTTCAATCTTCACACAAACTTGTTGGTGTAGTTACATCATGGCCTTCAAATTGTCATTTGCATCCTTGTGAACCCATTCACCATTTGGAAATGGAATGAAATATAAAGGCTTGTAAGGATTTACACCATACACCACTTACGTAGGCTTATAAGGACCTTCAGCTTTTGGCATCAACTTTTGTTTGGAAAACGTTCTTTCCTCATATGCACCAACACCAAATCACCATCTTGAAAGACACGAGGTTTCCTATACATGTTGGAATTCTGTTTGTACACGTCAATCACGGCTTCAATCTTCACACTAGCTTGTTGGTGTAGTTTCGTCATGGCCTTCAACTTGTCATTAGCATCCTTGTGAACCAATTCATCGTTTGGAAATGGAATAATATACAAAGGCTCGTAAGGATTCACACCATACACCACTTACAAAGCCTTGTAAGGACCTTCAGCTCTTGGCATCAACTCTTGTTCAAAGTGAACAAAGGTTAGTTTGATTAAAATTTCATCTATCTCTTTTTTCCATGCATAATTGGCTTATATGAAGCCTTTGTAACAAAGTTGGTGGTTACTAGCCACCCAACCAACAACTCGGTAAAACTAATAATGGAAATTAAAGAAACTCATGAAACCACACAAAAAAACGTCTGATACACTGATGAATGAAAAAAGTGTCCATGCTCCATTAAGGAGCAAAAAGAAGCATTAAAGTGTAATCCAAATCCACCAAAGAGTATCAACAATGGCTAGAAGGCTTGAGGAAGCAAAAAGTAACAGTTTTGAGCACTTATTAAGCCTTTAAAATGTTGCCCTAGCCTTCATGCAACCCTAATTTAATACGTAGGTTACCATGCACAACCCAACCATTGAGTACAAACCACCTTCTGGCCTACTAGTAATCACTAATCCATCACATTTTTCGGCTTTTCATGAGCCATGCATGGATCCTCCCCTCCCTCTTTGAAAGGAAATGACCTTAATTCATCACGGCCATCCTCAACAAGATACGGTGAAAGGTCTCCCACATTAAAGGTAGCATGCACTCCATGGTCTCGTCCCAGATCAACCTTATAAGTATTATCATTGACATGTGTCACCACTTTGTAAGGACCTTCAGCTCTTGGCATCAACTTTTGTTCTTCCTTTTGTTAGCAAAACGTTCTTTCCTCATATGCGCCTTAACCACGTCACCATCTTGTAAGACACGTGGTTTCCTATGCATGTTGGAATTCTGTTTGTACACGTTATACACAGCTTCAATCTTCACACAAACTTGCTGGTGTAGTTACATCATGGCCTTCAAATTGTCATTTGCATCCTTGTGAACCAATTCACCATTTGGAAAAGGAATGAAATACAAAGGCTTGTAAGGATTCACACCATACACCACTTACGTAGGCTTATAAGGACCTTCAGCTTTTGGCATCAACTTTTGTTTGGAAAACGTTCTTTCCTCATATGCACCAACACCAAATCACCATCTTGAAAGACACGAGGTTTCCTATACATGTTGGAATTCTGTTTGTACACGTCAATCACGGCTTCAATCTTCACACTAGCTTGTTGGTGTAGTTTCGTCATGGCCTTCAACTTGTCATTAGCATCCTTGTGAACCAATTCATCGTTTGGAAATGGAATAATATACAAAGGCTCGTAAGGATTCACACCATACACCACTTACAAAGCCTTGTAAGGACCTTCAGCTCTTGGCATCAACTCTTGTTCAAAGTGAACAAAGGTTAGTTTGATTAAAATTTCATCTATCTCTTTTTTCCATGCATAATTGGCTTATATGAAGCCTTTATAACAAAGTTGGTGGTTACTAGCCACCCAACCAACAACTCAGTAAAACTAATAATGGAAATTAAAGAAACTCATGAACCCCACACAAAAAAACGTCTGACACACTGATGAATGAAAAAAGTGTCCATGCTCCATTAAGGAGCAAAAAGAAGCATTAAAGTGTAATCCAAATCCACCAAAGAGTATCAACAATGGCTAGAAGGCTTGAGGAAGCAAAAAGTAACAGTTTTGAGCACTTATTAAGCCTTTAAAATGTTGCCCTAGCCTTCATGCAACCCTAATTTAATACGTAGGTTACCATGCACAACCCAACCATTGAGTACAAACCACCTTCTGGCCTACTAGTAATCACTAATCCATCACATTTTTCGGCTTTTCATGAACCATGCATGGATCCTCCCCTCCCTCTTTGAAAGGAAATGACCTTAATTCATCACGGCCATCCTCAACAAGATACGGTGAAAGGTCTCCCACATTAAAGGTAGCATGCACTCCATGGTCTCGTCCCAGATCAACCTTATAAGTATTATCATTGACATGTGTCACCACTTTGTAAGGACCTTCAGCTCTTGGCATCAACTTTTGTTCTTCCTTTTGTTAGCAAAACGTTCTTTCCTCATATACGCCTTAACCACGTCACCATCTTGTAAGACACGTGGTTTCCTATGCATGTTGGAATTCTGTTTGTACACGTCATACACAGCTTCAATCTTCACACAAACTTGCTGGTGTAGTTACATCATGGCCTTCAAATTGTCATTTGCATCCTTGTGAACCAATTCACCATTTGGAAAAGGAATGAAATACAAAGGCTTGTAAGGATTCACACCATACACCACTTACGTAGGCTTATAAGGACCTTCAGCTTTTGGCATCAACTTTTGTTTGGAAAACGTTCTTTCCTCATATGCACCAACACCAAATCACCATCTTGAAAGACACGAGGTTTCCTATACATGTTGGAATTCTGTTTGTACACGTCAATCACGGCTTCAATCTTCACACTAGCTTGTTGGTGTAGTTTCGTCATGGCCTTCAACTTGTCATTAGTATCCTTGTGAACCAATTAATCGTTTGGAAATGAAATAATATACAAAGGCTCGTAAGGATTCACACCATACACCACTTACAAAGCCTTGTAAGGACCTTCAGCTCTTGGCATCAACTCTTGTTCAAAGTGAACAAAGGTTAGTTTGATTAAAATTTCATCTATCTCTTTTTTCCATGCATAATTGGCTTATATGAAGCCTTTATAACAAAATTGGTGGTTACTAGCCACCCAACCAACTACTCAGTAAAACTAATAATGGAAATTAAAGAAACTCATGAAACCACACAAATAAAACGTCTGACACACTGATGAATGAAAAAAGAGTCCATGCTTCATTAAGGAGCAATAAGAAGCATTAAAGTGTAATCCAAATCCACCAAAGAGTATCAACAATGGCTAGAAGGCTTGACGAAGCAAAAAGTAACAGTTTTGAGCACTTATTAAGCCTTTAAAATGTTGCCCTAGCCTTCATGCGACCCTAATTTAATACGTAGGTTACCATGCACAACCCAACCATTGAGTACAAACCACCTTCTGGCCTACTAGTAATCACTAATCCATCACATTTTTCGGCTTTTCATGAGCCATGCATGGATCCTCCCCTCCCTCTTTGAAAGGAAATGACCTTAATTCATCACGGCCATCCTCAACAAGATACGGTGAAAGGTCTCCCACATTAAAGGTAGCATGCACTCCATGGTCTCGTCCCAGATCAACCTTATAAGTATTATCATTGACATGTGTCACCACTTTGTAAGGACCTTCAGCTCTTGGCATCAACTTTTGTTCTTCCTTTTGTTAGCAAAACGTTCTTTCCTCATATACGCCTTAACCACGTCACAATCTTGTAAGACACGTGGTTTCCTATGCATGTTGGAATTATGTTTGTACACGTCATACACAGCTTCAATCTTCACACAAACTTGTTGGTGTAGTTACATCATGGCCTTCAAATTGTCATTTGCATCCTTGTGAACCAATTCACCATTTGGAAATGGAATGAAATACAAAGGCTTGTAAGGATTCACACCATACACCACTTACGTAGGCTTATAAGGACCTTCAGCTTTTGGCATCAACTTTTGTTTGGAAAACGTTCTTTCCTCATATGCACCAACACCAAATCACCATCTTAAAAGACACGAGGTTTCCTATACATGTTGGAATTCTGTTTGTACACGTCAATCACGGCTTCAATCTTCACACTAGCTTGTTGGTGTAGTTTCGTCATGGCCTTCAACTTGTCATTAGCATCCTTGTGAACCAATTCATCGTTTGGGAATGGAATAATATACAAAGGCTCGTAAGGATTCACACCATACACCACTTACAAAGGCTTGTAAGGACCTTCAGCTCTTGGCATCAACTCTTGTTCAAAGTGAACAAAGGTTAGTTTGATTAAAATTTCATCTATCTCTTTTTTCCATGCATAATTGGCTTATATGAAGCCTTTATAACAAAGTTGGTGGTTACTAGCCACCCAACCAACTACTCAGTAAAACTAATAATGGAAATTAAAGAAACTCATGAAACCACACAAAAAAAACGTCTGACACACTGATGAATGAAAAAAGAGTCCATGCTCCATTAAGGAGCAAAAAGAAGCATTAAAGTGTAATCCAAATCCACGAAAGAGGATCAACAATGGCTAGAAGGCTTGACGAAGCAAAAAGTAACAGTTTTGAGCACTTATTAAGCCTTTAAAATGTTGCCCTAGCCTTCATGCGACCCTAATTTAATACGTAGGTTACCATGCACAACCCAACCATTGAGTACAAACCACCTTCTGGCCTACTAGTAATCACTAATCCATCACATTTTTCGGCTTTTCATGAGCCATGCATGGATCCTCCCCTCCCTCTTTGAAAGGAAATGACCTTAATTCATCAAGGCCATCCTCAACAAGATACGGTGAAAGGGCTCCCACATTAAAAGTAGCATGCACTCCATGGTCTCGTCCCAGATCAACCTTATAAGTATTATCATTGACATGTGTCACCACTTTGTAAGGACCTTCAGCTCTTGGCATCAACTTTTGTTCTTCCTTTTGTTAGCAAAACGTTCTTTCCTCATATGCGCCTAAACCACGTCACCATCTTGTAAGACACGTGGTTTCCTATGCATGTTGGAATTATGTTTGTACACGTCATACACAGCTTCAATCTTCACACAAACTTGTTGGTGTAGTTACATCATGGCCTTCAAATTGTCATTTGCATCCTTGTGAACCAATTCACCATTTGGAAATGGAATGAAATACAAAGGCTTGTAAGGATTCAAACCATACACCACTTACGTAGACTTATAAGGACCTTCAGCTTTTGGCATCAACTTTTGTTTGGAAAACGTTCTTTCCTCATATGCACCAACACCAAATCACCATTTTGAAAGACACGATGTTTCCTATACATGTTGGAATTCTGTTTGTACACGTCAATCACGGCTTTAATCTTCACACTAGCTTGTTGGTGTAGTTTCGTCATGGCCTTCAACTTGTCATTAGCATCCTTGTGAACCAATTCATCGTTTGGAAATGGAATAATATACAAAGGCTCGTAAGGATTCACACCATACACCACCTACAAAGGCTTGTAAGGACCTTCAACTCTTGGCATCAACTCTTGTTCAAAGTGAACAAAGGTTAGTTTGATTAAAATTTCATCTATCTCTTTTTTCCATGCATAATTGGCTTATATGAAGCCTTTATAACAAAGTTGGTGGTTACTAGCCACCCAACCAACTACTCAGTAAAACTAATAATGGAAATTAAAGAAACTCATGAAACCACACAAAAAAAACGTCTGACACACTGATGAATGAAAAAAGAGTCCATGCTCCATTAAGGAGCAAAAAGAAGCATTAAAGTGTAATCCAAATCCACGAAAGAGGATCAACAATGGCTAGAAGGCTTGACGAAGCAAAAAGTAACAGTTTTGAGCACTTATTAAGCCTTTAAAATGTTGCCCTAGCCTTCATGCGACCCTAATTTAATACGTAGGTTACCATGCACAACCCAACCATTGAGTACAAACCACCTTCTGGCCTACTAGTAATCACTAATCCATCACATTTTTCGGCTTTTCATGAGCCATGCATGGATCCTCCCCTCCCTCATTGAAAGGAAATGACCTTAATTCATCAAGGCCATCCTCAACAAGATACGGTGAAAGGGCTCCCACATTAAAAGTAGCATGCACTCCATGGTCTCGTCCCAGATCAACCTTATAAGTATTATCATTGACATGTGTCACCACTTTGTAAGGACCTTCAGCTCTTGGCATCAACTTTTGTTCTTCCTTTTGTTAGCAAAACGTTCTTTCCTCATATGCGCCTAAACCACGTCACCATCTTGTAAGACACGTGGTTTCCTATGCATGTTGGAATTATGTTTGTACACGTCATACACAGCTTCAATCTTCACACAAACTTGTTGGTGTAGTTACATCATGGCCTTCAAATTGTCATTTGCATCCTTGTGAACCAATTCACCATTTGGAAATGGAATGAAATACAAAGGCTTGTAAGGATTCAAACCATACACCACTTACGTAGACTTATAAGGACCTTCAGCTTTTGGCATCAACTTTTGTTTGGAAAACGTTCTTTCCTCATATGCACCAACACCAAATCACCATCTTGAAAGACACGATGTTTCCTATACATGTTGGAATTCTGTTTGTACACGTCAATCACGGCTTTAATCTTCACACTAGCTTGTTGGTGTAGTTTCGTCATGGCCTTCAACTTGTCATTAGCATCCTTGTGAACCAATTCATCGTTTGGAAATGGAATAATATACAAAGGCTCGTAAGGATTCACACCATACACCACCTACAAAGGCTTGTAAGGACCTTCAACTCTTGGCATCAACTCTTGTTCAAAGTGAACAAAGGTTAGTTTGATTAAAATTTCATCTATCTCTTTTTTCCATGCATAATTGGCTTATATGAAGCCTTTATAACAAAGTTGGTGGTTACTAGCCACCCAACCAACTACTCAGTAAAACTAATAATGGAAATTAAAGAAACTCATGAAACCACACAAAAAAAACGTCTGACACACTGATGAATGAAAAAAGAGTCCATGCTCCATTAAGGAGCAAAAAGAAGCATTAAAGTGTAATCCAAATCCACGAAAGAGTATCAACAATGGCTAGAAGGCTTGACGAAGCAAAAAGTAACAGTTTTGAGCACTTATTAAGCCTTTAAAATGTTGCCCTAGCCGTCATGCGACCCTAATTTAATACGTAGGTTACCATGCACAACCCAACCATTGAGTACAAACCACCTTCTGGCCTACTAGTAATCACTAATCCATCACATTTTTCGGCTTTTCATGAGCCATGCATGGATCCTCCCCTCCTTCTTTGAAAGGAAATGACCTGAATTCATCAAGGCCATCCTCAACAAGATACGGTGAAAGGTCTCCCACATTAAAGGTAGCATGCACTCCATGGTCTCGTCCCAGATCAACCTTATAAGTATTATCATTGACATGTGTCACCACTTTGTAAGGACCTTCAGCTCTTGGCATCAACTTTTGTTCTTCCTTTTGTTAGCAAAACGTTCTTTCCTCATATGCGCCTAAACCACGTCACCATCTTGTAAGACACGTGGTTTCCTATGCATGTTGGAATTATGTTTGTACATGTCATACACAGCTTCAATCTTCACACAAACTTGTTGGTGTAGTTACATCATGGCCTTCAAATTGTCATTTGCATCCTTGTGAACCAATTCACCATTTGGAAATGGAATGAAATACAAAGGCTTGTAAGGATTCACACCATACACCACTTACGTAGGCTTATAAGGACCTTCAGCTTTTGGCATCAACTTTTGTTTGGAAAACGTTCTTTCCTCATATGCACCAACACCAAATCACCATCTTGAAAGACACGAGGTTTCCTATACATGTTGGAATTCTGTTTGTACACGTCAATCACGGCTTCAATCTTCACACTAGCTTGTTGGTGTAGTTTCGTCATGGCCTTCAACTTGTCATTAGCATCCTTGTGAACCAATTCATCGTTTGGAAATGCAATAATATACAAAGGCTCGTAAGGATTCACACCATACACCACTTACAAAGGCTTGTACGGACCTTCAGCTCTTGGCATCAACTCTTGTTCAAAGTGAACAAAGGTTAGTTTGATTAAAATTTCATCTATCTCTTTTTTCCATGCATAATTGGCTTATATGAAGCCTTTATAACAAAGTTGGTGGTTACTAGCCACCCAACCAACTACTCAGTAAAACTAATAATGGAAATTAAAGAAACTCATGAAACCACACTAAAAAACGTCTGACACACTGATGAATGAAAAAAGTGTCCATGCTCCATTAAGGAGCAAAAAGAAGCATTAAAGTGTAATCCAAATCCACGAAAGAGTATCAACAATGGCTAGAAGGCTTGACGAAGCAAAAAGTAACAGTTTTGAGCACTTATTAAGCCTTTAAAATGTTGCCCTAGCCTTCATGCGACCCTAATTTAATACGTAGGTTACCATGCACAACCCAACCATTGAGTACAAACCACCTTCTGGCCTACTAGTAATCACTAATCCATCACATTTTTCGGCTTTTCATGAGCCATGCATGGATCCTCCCCTTCCTCTTTGAAAGGAAATGACCTTAATTCATCAAGCCCATCCTCAACAAGATACGGTGAAAGGTCTCCCACATTAAAGGTAGCATGCACTCCATGGTCTCGTCCCAGATCAACCTTATAAGTATTATCATTGACATGTGTCACCACTTTGTAAGGACCTTCAGCTCTTGGCATCAACTTTTGTTCTTCCTTTTGTTAGCAAAACGTTCTTTCCTCATATGCGCCTAAACCACGTCACCATCTTGTAAGACACGTGGTTTCCTATGCATGTTGGAATTATGTTTGTACACGTCATACACAGCTTCAATCTTCACACAAACTTGTTGGTGTAGTTACATCATGGCCTTCAAATTGTCATTTGCATCCTTGTGAACCAATTCACCATTTGGAAATGGAATGAAATACAAAGGCTTGTAAGGATTCACACCATACACCACTTACGTAGGCTTATAAGGACCTTCAGCTTTTGGCATCAACTTTTGTTTGGAAAACGTTCTTTCCTCATATGCACCAACACCAAATCACCATCTTGAAAGACACGAGGTTTCCTATACATGTTGGAATTCTGTTTGTACACGTCAATCACGGCTTCAATCTTCACACTAGCTTGTTGGTGTAGTTTTGTCATGGCCTTCAACTTGTCATTAGCATCCTTGTGAACCAATTCATCGTTTGGAAATGGAATAATATACAAAGGCTCGTAAGGATTCACACCATACACCACTTACAAAGGCTTGTAAGGACCTTCAGCTCTTGGCATCAACTCTTGTTCAAAGTGAACAAAGGTTAGTTTGATTAAAATTTCATCTATCTCTTTTTTCCATGCATAATTGGCTTATATGAAGCCTTTATAACAAAGTTGGTGGTTACTAGCCACCCAACCAACTACTCAGTAAAACTAATAATGGAAATTAAAGAAACTCATGAAACCACACAAAAAAACGTCTGACACACTGATGAATGAAAAAAGTGTCCATGCTCCATTAAGGAGCAAAAAGAAGCATTAAAGTGTAATCCAAATCCACCAAAGAGTATCAACAATGGCTAGAAGGCTTGAGGAAGCAAAAAGTAACAGTTTTGAGCACTTATTAAGCCTTTAAAATGTTGCCCTAGCCTTCATGCGACCCTAATTTAATACGTAGGTTACCATGCACAACCCAACCATTGAGTACAAACCACCTTCTGGCCTACTAGTAATCACTAATCCATCACATTTTTCGGCTTTTCATGAGCCATGCATGGATCCTCCCCTCCTTCTTTGAAAGGAAATGACCTTAATTCATCAAGGCCATCCTCAACAAGATACGGTGAAAGGTCTCCCACATTAAAGGTAGCATGCACTCCATGGTCTCGTCCCAGATCAACCTTATAAGTATTATCATTGACATGTGTCACCACTTTGTAAGGACCTTCAGCTCTTGGCATCAACTTTTGTTCTTCCTTTTGTTAGCAAAACGTTCTTTCCTCATATGCGCCTAAACCACGTCACCATCTTGTAAGACACGTGGTTTCCTATGCATGTTGGAATTATGTTTGTACATGTCATACACAGCTTCAATCTTCACACAAACTTGTTGGTGTAGTTACATCATGGCCTTCAAATTGTCATTTGCATCCTTGTGAACCAATTCACCATTTGGAAATGGAATGAAATACAAAGGCTTGTAAGGATTCACACCATACACCACTTACGTAGGCTTATAAGGACCTTCAGCTTTTGGCATCAACTTTTGTTTGGAAAACGTTCTTTCCTCATATGCACCAACACCAAATCACCATCTTGAAAGACACGAGGTTTCCTATACATGTTGGAATTCTGTTTGTACACGTCAATCACGGCTTCAATCTTCACACTAGCTTGTTGGTGTAGTTTCGTCATGGCCTTCAACTTGTCATTAGCATCCTTGTGAACCAATTCATCGTTTGGAAATGCAATAATATACAAAGGCTCGTAAGGATTCACACCATACACCACTTACAAAGGCTTGTACGGACCTTCAGCTCTTGGCATCAACTCTTGTTCAAAGTGAACAAAGGTTAGTTTGATTAAAATTTCATCTATCTCTTTTTTCCATGCATAATTGGCTTATATGAAGCCTTTTTTTTTTTTTTTTTTTTTTGAAAGAGCCAAAGCTCAGCAAACTTTATTAAAAAGAATAAAAGAATACAAACACCAAAAATTCAAACAAAGTACAATAATAACCAGCCTATCCATAACCAACTACCAAACCACTTCCTAATACTAAGAACTAACCACTCCCAACCCCAATAATCCCTAAATTCCTTAAAGTTAGCCCAAGGACTTATTGAAAGAGGGAAAAAAGGTAACTTCACCCCCTTGCTCCAACCAAACCTCCAAAAGATAAAGAAACCAAAGCAAGGGGTAAGGCCCTTAAAAAAACCCTCAGTCCATAAGCTAACCTTTAAGAAAAAAAACCTCAAGTTCAAAACCCACAAATCACAAATAACAAGGAAATCCCTATAAACTAATCCACAAAAAAACATAACATCACGGATAAAACAGGAATGCCCCAAACAACAAATAGACCCAAAGCTCCTTTCGCGACCCTTGTCCATAACATCCTTCAAAGTCTTCAACAGGGAATCCATAATCTCTCCACAACTATTGCCCACCATCAACCTTTGCTTCGCCTTTCTGCACCACAAACTCAAATAGAAACACAAAAAAATAATTCCAAAACACCAGTGAATCAAATTAAGTTTCATACTAGACATGGCATCAATCACATGTCTAGGATTCACTATTTGGATAATCTCAATTAAGATCATATCCAAACAGCAAATCCCATAGGTACAAGTCACATGATTAAAGAGTAAACTCTCCAACCAGCGACATATTCCGTCAATTCCTTTGTGCATATTTTTATTCCCAAAAAACCCCCACCAAATACCATTAATAACATCATCCTTATTTAACTGCCACCACTGCCAAACCCAAAACCATAACCAACCACACTCAAAACAGCAAAACCAGAATTTGATCTTCATTATTCAACATTCTCAATTCCCGAAATACCCCAGATCAAATAAACCTTATTATTGATCATTTTAACTCTTTTCTTTAATCCCATCAGCTTCAAACGAATCTCATTCTCAATTCTAGCTATAACCCCCTCAACTGATATTCTGCTGGAACCAAAAAGTCTAGCATTTCTCTCTCTCCAAATATTAGACACACAGCTAGCAAACATACATTTAATGATCAAATTCTCACCTGTCTTCATTTTAAGCATTCTGTTCAACATTAAAATAAGATCATTCCATTCAACCCTTTTCAAATTTAACCCCACTTTACTGCAGAAATATTTCCAGATTCTAGAGGAATACTCACAATTAAAGAATAAATGGCTATGCGAATCAGGAACATTATCACAAAAAGGACACAGCAAATTACCAGCCAATTCCCATCCTCTAACCCTATCCTGAGTTTTTAATCTGTTCAGGACAGCCAGCCATAAAATAAAAGAGTTGCGAGGAATGCAATTATTATACCAAACAAGATTAAACCAAGGCACAATATCCCCAAAATTATTCAAATCATTCCATACCTGTTTGCAAGAGAATTTTCTGCATATACCTCCCTTATCCCTCCATCCAATAACATCATTCAAATTAGAATCAATACAAAACATAGGAGCTTCAGTCAATCCAGGGTACTTATTAACCCACTCAACCGGCCAAGAATACGACTCCAACTCAAGAACATCACAAACTAAAGCAGAATCACTAAGCCCATTACTAATCCACTCTCTCCTAGGAATAATGGCGCAAAGAATACCAATAGGATGCCACCAATCATGCCATAAAGAAGTGTTCCTCCCATTACCCACACAAGAAATAACATGAGGCCTAACAGTATTCCTTATCTCCAAAAATCTCTTCCATGTCCAGTTCATACTCTTTTTCTGCAGAATATCCCAAAAATTCCTGCTGCCAATATAATTGATTCTCACCCACTGCACCCACAGGGAATTTTTGTTATTAACCACATTCCAAACATGTTTAGCAAGTAAAGCATCATTCCATTTCCTCAAATTCTTTATTCCCAGCCCACCATACTCCTTAGGTTTACAAATATCAAGCCATTTAACTTTAGCTTTCCCTTTAACTATCTCACCATTAGCCCATAAAAAACTCCTGCACATCTTTTCAATCTCATTAATAGTAGCAATAGGAATTTTAAAAATAGAGGCCCAATAAACATGAATAGAAGTTAAAACCGAATTAATGAGTTGCAATCTGCCAGCAAAAGATAAGGTTTTACACTTCCAATTGAAAATTCTCAACTTAATCTTTTCAATCAACTTTTTACAATCTCTATCAAACAGTTTAGTAACACACATAGGAACCCCCAAATATTTAAATGGAAATTTCCCAACTTCATAAGGAAGAATACCCAAAATAATCCTTCTCATATTAGGCTTAACACAACTGAAATAAATCTGACTTTTTTCCATACTAACCTTCAGCCCTGAAATCTTATTGAAATCATCAAGGGCCTTCCTTATAATTCTGGCCGAATTCCCATTACCATAAGAAAAAATTAACAAATCATCAGCAAAACATAAATGGGAAATTCTGAGGCTCAAACACTTACTATGGAACTTAAAATTCAAAGAATCTTCAATAAGTTTACCCATAATAATATTGAAAACCTCCATAACTATAGTAAATAGGTAAGGAGATAAAGGATCTCCCTGCCTAAGCCCACGCTTTCCTTCAAAATACCCATGATCTTCACCATTAAAATTGAGCATGAACCACGGGGAAGAAACACAAGCCATAATCCATTTAACCATGACTGGATGAAACCCAAATCCCTGCAGAACTCTATTAAGAAAATCCCAATCCACCGTATCATAAGCCTTTTGTACATCAATCTTTATCGTACATTTAGGGGTACCTCTCTTTTTTTTGTACCCCACCATCAACTCCTGAGCAAGAAGAATATTGTCCAAAATAGATCTACCAGGAATAAAAGCTGATTGGTTATTACTAACAATATCACCCAAGCAATTTCTAATTCTATTTACTATAATCTTACTGATACATTTATAAAAAGTGTTACAGCAAGCTATAGGTCTAAAATCAGAAACTTTCCTCGGAACTTCAACTTTAGGGACCAGAACAATTCTCGTGGCATTAATCCCATTCAGCAATTTACCAGTCCAAAAAAATTCTCTCACAGCCTTACACACATCTGGACCAACAATACTCCAAGCACTTTTAAAAAATTTCGAAGAATACCCATCAGGCCCAGGGGCACGATTGTCATCTATGTCAAACATCGCCAATTTAATTTCTTCATCAGTAACCACTCTAATCATATCAACAGCCACCCTACTGTCCAATTTTTTAGGAAAAAACTCATCATTTAAGCCTGACAAATCAGTATCATCCTTACATCCCAAAAATTTATTAAAATGAGACACAAATTTCTCTATCATAGCCTTCCCACTCACCCAACGACCATCTTCATTCAGAACCATCTGAATACGATTATTGATACCTCTGCTTTTAACAATTTTGTGGAAGAATTTAGAGTTATTGTCCCCATCCTGTAACCATTTGATTTTAGCACGCTGAGCAAGAATCTTTTCTTCATCAATACAAGCAATATTAAAATCTAAGAGAATATTAGCATGCTCTTCCCTAATCTTGCAATCAAAAGGATTATTGTCAATATCTTGTTGTTTACACTCCAAATCCTTTCTTAACTTCTGTATTCTTTTTCCAGCTCCCCAATATTTATTACACATCTCCCTGCAATGTTTTTTGAGAATCTTCAACTTTTGTGTCACTTTAAACATAAAATACCCATCAATATTCTTATCCCAAACCTCCTTAACCAAAGGGAGAAATTCCTCCTTCTCAGAGATAAAATTCGCAAATCTAAAAGAAGGCTTCCACTTTACTTTGTTACCAGGAAAATTTAAGATAGCAGGGCAATGATCCGAATTTCTGTATGGTTTAAAGACAGCATGAGCAAGAGGATGGTTCAACATAAATTTTTGATTAACCATAACTCTATCAAGCTTCTTTAACAGCCCCATATTACCCATAGGGGTTTTGTTCCATGTAAACTGAAACCCATAAGACTTCAAGTCCTCCACTTCTATAAAATTCAAACAATCAACAAAATCTTCAACTCCTTTAGGAGTTCTAGAACAGCTTTCAGAATATTCCGAAGGTTTTAAAGCAACATTAAAATCACCTAATAAACCCCAAGCTTCCCTATTAACAACCAAACTATGTTTTTTCAAATTATCCCAAAGCAATCTTCTTTCAATATAATTCGAAGCAGCATATATAAAAGACAAATACATGCCAATATCCGAATTACACAATTTCACATAACAATGAATAACCTGTTTGGATTGAGACAGCAGAATCACATCAAAAAGTCTCGGATTCCACCCCACAATTATTCTAGTACCAGCTTCACAACTATTATTATTAGATATCCAATCCCACTGCCCAAAAGTCTTAGCACAAACACTCTTGAGATTTAAAATTTTGACATGAGATTCAATCACAGCACAAATACCAAGGTTATTACACCTAATAACATCAATAACCTCCTTCTGCTTAACAGACTTATTCAATCCCCTAACATTCCAAGCACCAACAGACATCATTGGGAAAAAAAAGAATTTTTGGCATTTACCTCCTCAAATGCCTGAGAACTCCCCAACTTACTGCTATTATTATCCGCCTCCAACTTATCTTTATTCACTTTATTACTTTCATTTCCTTTCTTCTTCCCCTCTCCCTTGATTGAAGACATCAATTTATTATTCTTGCTTTCATTAGAACCCATTTCACCTTCACCACTATCAACATTTTGATTAGCAACAGTCTTCATAATCTTATCATCCTCTTCCATTTTATCCAATACTTCCTCTTCAATCTCTCCCAAAATTCCAAAGCTGTTTTTATTACTTAATCCCTCCCCTATTTTATTCTCACTACCAATACTAACATTGCCCATCTCTGTCTTGTTATCCTTTTCCACTACAACCTGCTGCTTATTATTCTCCTTCAACCCCCGATTTCCTATATCATCTTTCCCATTAACAAACTTCTCATAATTTCTATTCTTTTCTAAATTCCAGTGACTTACTCCTTTATTACTCCAATTCCAATTTTGCCCTTTACCATTTCCACCTCTGCTCCCATTATTGCCTTTAGAAAAAATACCCCTTCTCCAATTCCCATTCTTTCCATTATTCTTCATATTATTTGATTGATAATTACCCACTTGAGATTTACTAGTGCCTTCACCATCAATGTTACCCATAACCTTTTTATATTTAACTTCTGTGAAACCATCCCCATTAACAACTTCCTTCCCTTTATTATTCTTTAGATTTCTCACTTCTTCATTATTATCCTCCTTTACAACATTCATAGCAGCAGCACAAACTTTATCTACATGCCCATAGACTTTGCAATGATTACATCTAGAAGGAATCCAAGCATATTCAACATCAAAACTTTGAATCACAGCAGAATTAGAAACAAAATCCCAAGTAGCAATATCAATCTTCTTTCTCCATTCCTTCCCAGCTGCCATTTCAACAAGAATTCTAGCATAAGCATTCCTTCCTTTATGTTCCAAACACATATCCTCAGTAAAGGAATCAAAAGCCAAAGGAATACCTATCTTACTAGCAATTCTACATAAGTTTTCACCACTCCAAACTTCCAAGGGCAAATCAAATATTTTAATCCAAACAGGAATTTTATCATGCTTGTTCTTAGTTAATGTCAAACCAGGCCTCCATCGTTGAAGAAATAAAGGCATATTATTAAACATTAACCAAGGACTACCCTCCAAAACAGATAACATCCCCTTTTCATCACTGAATTTAAAGAAGAAAAAACCTTTGCTGTTCATGAATACCTCTTCCAAACCCATATTCTTCCACAATCTTCTTACTTCTTTCTGAATAACAGGGAACGCCAACTTCTTGTCAATCATATAACCATAAAGAGTATTAGTAAAAGGAATACTAGCATTCTTTAGATTCTCTAATGGAATTATTACAGGTCCATCCTCTTCCCCATTCTCCCCTGGAATGAATCTAACATCTATTTTACCCTTATGTCTATTACCCTTTAACACTCCAGCATAAGAGTTCATCACATTCCCCTGCATTCCTCCATCCTCCTTATTACTATTCTTAGCATTTCCCAAAATAGAAGGAAGTAAATTAATGCTATTGATAACAATACCTGATTTCTCATTGCAGTTATTACCCATATTACTCTTAGCATTAACCTCTTCTTCTATCTCATTTTCCTCTTCCCCTCTAGAATCATCCTCACTTGAATCATTATCCCCTTCCTCATCAGAAGTGTCATCATCTTCAGTATTACCTTCTATCTCCTTGTCTTTCTTTTCCAAATTTGACTTATCAACATCCATTTCCTGATTCTTTTCACTGTCTAAATCCTTCCCCACAGTCTTCTCCACCTTCAGATCACTAAGAAATTGAAAGCCAACCCCCGGAATAAATTCTTCACTACTGATAACAATCTTATCCCCATCAGCTCTACACTTCACACCTTTATTCTCATCCAATTTAGAACTATCATGAATATTGATATCAATCACCTCAATGTTAGGATTCACCCTAATCATTTCATTCGTAACATTCTTCAATTCCATATTAGGATCCTGAACAGCATTACTCAATTTCGATCCATCCCAATTTTTCAACAAATTAGCAGTGTTACCTGAAGGAATAGAAACAACTTGATCTCCATCATTTTTTACCTCTCCAGTAGTTCCATACTTCAATTCCATCATATTGCTCTCAGATCTAGGAAAAGAGCTGATAGAGTCTGAATCCCAAGCTGATACTGATTCCAAATCATCTCCTGATACTTCTTCAAATCCTTCTTCAAAATCATAATCCTCAGTATCCATCGAAGTTAACCCATCCACCAACTTACGGCCTCTATTCTTGACTCTGAAAGCTTTACCCTCCATTTTCCACTCAGCTTTACCAATTCCTGACGCAACAGCTCCAGAGACACTAGGCTTACGACGAGCTTTATAGATCGTAGCTGACGATTGCTCAATAATTCCAGGCGGAATTAGATCCTTCACATCCACTTCAGTCTTAGTGAACCGGACAGCAGCACTTTTATCCGGAGGTTTTACCTTCACTTCCTTCAATCGATCCGATTTGGATGATGCTCCCATTAAGACAATGGAAATAGAAGAGAAATTGCTTCACCAAATTAAATGAAATACGTCGGAAAAGCAGCACCGATGAATCGAAACTAGATCGCACCACCGTCAGAAAGAATCACGGGAAGAGAGAGAAAGTAGAGAGAGAAAGCGAAAAAGTTAGCATATCATTGTTTAACTTATATGAAGCCTTTATAACAAAGTTGGTGGTTACTAGCCACCCAACCAACTACTCAGTAAAACTAATAATGGAAATTAAAGAAACTCATGAAACCACACTAAAAAACGTCTGACACACTGATGAATGAAAAAAGTGTCCATGCTCCATTAAGGAGCAAAAAGAAGCATTAAAGTGTAATCCAAATCCACGAAAGAGTATCAACAATGGCTAGAAGGCTTGACGAAGCAAAAAGTAACAGTTTTGAGCACTTATTAAGCCTTTAAAATGTTGCCCTAGCCTTCATGCGACCCTAATTTAATACGTAGGTTACCATGCACAACCCAACCATTGAGTACAAACCACCTTCTGGCCTACTAGTAATCACTAATCCATCACATTTTTCGGCTTTTCATGAGCCATGCATGGATCCTCCCCTTCCTCTTTGAAAGGAAATGACCTTAATTCATCAAGCCCATCCTCAACAAGATACGGTGAAAGGTCTCCCACATTAAAGGTAGCATGCACTCCATGGTCTCGTCCCAGATCAACCTTATAAGTATTATCATTGACATGTGTCACCACTTTGTAAGGACCTTCAGCTCTTGGCATCAACTTTTGTTCTTCCTTTTGTTAGCAAAACGTTCTTTCCTCATATGCGCCTAAACCACGTCACCATCTTGTAAGACACGTGGTTTCCTATGCATGTTGGAATTATGTTTGTACACGTCATACACAGCTTCAATCTTCACACAAACTTGTTGGTGTAGTTACATCATGGCCTTCAAATTGTCATTTGCATCCTTGTGAACCAATTCACCATTTGGAAATGGAATGAAATACAAAGGCTTGTAAGGATTCACACCATACACCACTTACGTAGGCTTATAAGGACCTTCAGCTTTTGGCATCAACTTTTGTTTGGAAAACGTTCTTTCCTCATATGCACCAACACCAAATCACCATCTTGAAAGACACGAGGTTTCCTATACATGTTGGAATTCTGTTTGTACACGTCAATCACGGCTTCAATCTTCACACTAGCTTGTTGGTGTAGTTTCGTCATGGCCTTCAACTTGTCATTAGCATCCTTGTGAACCAATTCATCGTTTGGAAATGGAATAATATACAAAGGCTCGTAAGGATTCACACCATACACCACTTACAAAGGCTTGTAAGGACCTTCAGCTCTTGGCATCAACTCTTGTTCAAAGTGAACAAAGGTTAGTTTGATTAAAATTTCATCTATCTCTTTTTTCCATGCATAATTGGCTTATATGAAGCCTTTATAACAAAGTTGGTGGTTACTAGCCACCCAACCAACTACTCAGTAAAACTAATAATGGAAATTAAAGAAACTCATGAAACCACACAAAAAAACGTCTGACACACTGATGAATGAAAAAAGTGTCCATGCTCCATTAAGGAGCAAAAAGAAGCATTAAAGTGTAATCCAAATCCACCAAAGAGTATCAACAATGGCTAGAAGGCTTGACGAAGCAAAAAAGTAACAGTTTTGAGCACTTATTAAGCCTTTAAAATGTTGCCCTAGCCTTCACGCGACCCTAATTTAATACGTAGGTTACCATGCACAACCCAACCATTGAGTACAAACCACCTTCTGGCCTACTAGTAATCACTAATCCATCACATTTTTCGGCTTTTCATGAGCCATGCATGGATCCTCCCCTCCTTCTTTGAAAGGAAATGACCTTAATTCATCAAGGCCATCCTCAACAAGATACGGTGAAAGGTCTCCCACATTAAAGGTAGCATGCACTCCATGGTCTCGTCCCAGATCAACCTTATAAGTATTATCATTGACATGTGTCACCACTTTGTAAGGACCTTCAGCTCTTGGCATCAACTTTTGTTCTTCCTTTTGTTAGCAAAACGTTCTTTCCTCATATGCGCCTAAACCACGTCACCATCTTGTAAGACACGTGGTTTCCTATGCATGTTGGAATTATGTTTGTACACATCATACACAGCTTCAATCTTCGCACAAACTTGTTGGTGTAGTTACATCATGGCCTTCAAATTGTCATTTGCATCCTTGTGAACCAATTCACCATTTGGAAATGGAATGAAATATAAAGGCTTGTAAGGATTTACACCATACACCACTTACGTAGGCTTATAAGGACCTTCAGCTTTTGGCATCAACTTTTGTTTGGAAAACGTTCTTTCCTCATATGCACCAACACCAAATCACCATCTTGAAAGACACGAGGTTTCCTATACATGTTGGAATTCTGTTTGTACACGTCAATCACGGCTTCAATCTTCACACTAGCTTGTTGGTGTAGTTTCGTCATGGCCTTCAACTTGTCATTAGCATCCTTGTGAACCAATTCATCGTTTGGAAATGGAATAATATACAAAGGCTCGTAAGGATTCACACCATACACCACATACAAAGCCTTGTAAGGACCTTCAGCTCTTGGCATCAACTCTTGTTCAAAGTGAACAAAGGTTAGTTTGATTAAAATTTCATCTATCTCTTTTTTCCATGCATAATTGGCTTATATGAAGCCTTTATAACAAAGTTGGTGGTTACTAGCCACCCAACCAACAACTCAGTAAAACTAATAATGGAAATTAAAGAAACTCATGAAACCACACAAAAAAACGTCTGACACACTGATGAATGAAAAAAGTGTCCATGCTCCATTAAGGAGCAAAAAGAAGCATTAAAGTGTAATCCAAATCCACCAAAGAGTATCAACAATGGCTAGAAGGCTTGAGGAAGCAAAAAGTAACAGTTTTGAGCACTTATTAAGCCTTTAAAATGTTGCCCTAGCCTTCATGCGACCCTAATTTAATACGTAGGTTACCATGCACAACCCAACCATTGAGTACAAACCACCTTCTGGCCTACTAGTAATCACTAATCCATCACATTTTTCGGCTTTTCATGAGCCATGCATGGATCCTCCCCTCCCTCTTTGAAAGGAAATGACCTTAATTCATCACGGCCATCCTCAACAAGATACGGTGAAAGGTCTCCCACATTAAAGGTAGCATGCACTCCATGGTCTCGTCCCAGATCAACCTTATAAGTATTATCATTGACATGTGTCACCACTTTGTAAGGACCTTCAGCTCTTGGCATCAACTTTTGTTCTTCCTTTTGTTAGCAAAACGTTCTTTCCTCATATGCGCCTTAACCACGTCACCATCTTGTAAGACACGTGGTTTCCTATGCATGTTGGAATTCTGTTTGTACACGTTATACACAGCTTCAATCTTCACACAAACTTGCTGGTGTAGTTACATCATGGCCTTCAAATTGTCATTTGCATCCTTGTGAACCAATTCACCATTTGGAAAAGGAATGAAATACAAAGGCTTGTAAGGATTCACACCATACACCACTTACGTAGGCTTATAAGGACCTTCAGCTTTTGGCATCAACTTTTGTTTGGAAAACGTTCTTTCCTCATATGCACCAACACCAAATCACCATCTTGAAAGACACGAGGTTTCCTATACATGTTGGAATTCTGTTTGTACACGTCAATCACGGCTTCAATCTTCACACTAGCTTGTTGGTGTAGTTTCGTCATGGCCTTCAACTTGTCATTAGTATCCTTGTGAACCAATTAATCGTTTGGAAATGAAATAATATACAAAGGCTCGTAAGGATTCACACCATACACCACTTACAAAGCCTTGTAAGGACCTTCAGCTCTTGGCATCAACTCTTGTTCAAAGTGAACAAAGGTTAGTTTGATTAAAATTTCATCTATCTCTTTTTTCCATGCATAATTGGCTTATATGAAGCCTTTATAACAAAATTGGTGGTTACTAGCCACCCAACCAACTACTCAGTAAAACTAATAATGGAAATTAAAGAAACTCATGAAACCACACAAATAAAACGTCTGACACACTGATGAATGAAAAAAGAGTCCATGCTTCATTAAGGAGCAAAAAGAAGCATTAAAGTGTAATCCAAATCCACCAAAGAGTATCAACAATGGCTAGAAGGCTTGAGGAAGCAAAAAGTAACAGTTTTGAGCACTTATTAAGCCTTTAAAATGTTGCCCTAGCCTTCATGCGACCCTAATTTAATACGTAGGTTACCATGCACAACCCAACCATTGAGTACAAACCACCTTCTGGCCTACTAGTAATCACTAATCCATCACATTTTTCGGCTTTTCATGAGCCATGCATGGATCCTCCCCTCCCTCTTTGAAAGGAAATGACCTTAATTCATCACGACCATCCTCAACAAGATACGGTGAAAGGTCTCCCACATTAAAGGTAGCATGCACTCCATGGTCTCGTCCCAGATCAACCTTATAAGTATTATCATTGACATGTGTCACCACTTTGTAAGGACCTTCAGCTCTTGGCATCAACTTTTGTTCTTTCTTTTGTTAGCAAAACGTTCTTTCCTCATATGTGCCTTAACCACGTCACCATCTTGTAAGACACGTGGTTTCCTATGCATGTTGGAATTCTGTTTGTACACGTCATACACAACTTCAATCTTCACACAAACTTGCTGGTGTAGTTACATCATGGCCTTCAAATTGTCATTTGCATCCTTGTGAACCAATTCACCATTTGGAAATGGAATGAAATATAAAGGCTTGTAAGGATTTACACCATACACCACTTACGTAGGCTTATAAGGACCTTCAGCTTTTGGCATCAACTTTTGTTTGGAAAACGTTCTTTCCTCATATGCACCAACACCAAATCACCATCTTGAAAGACACGAGGTTTCCTATACATGTTGGAATTCTGTTTGTACACGTCAATCACGGCTTCAATCTTCACACTAGCTTGTTGGTGTAGTTTCGTCATGGCCTTCAACTTGTCATTAGCATCCTTGTGAACCAATTCATCGTTTGGAAATGGAATAATATACAAAGGCTCGTAAGGATTCACACCATACACCACTTACAAAGCCTTGTAAGGACCTTCAGCTCTTGGCATCAACTCTTGTTCAAAGTGAACAAAGGTTAGTTTGATTAAAATTTCATCTATCTCTTTTTTCCATGCATAATTGGCTTATATGAAGCCTTTATAACAAAGTTGGTGGTTACTAGCCACCCAACCAACAACTCAGTAAAACTAATAATGGAAATTAAAGAAACTCATGAAACCACACAAAAAAACGTCTGACACACTGATGAATGAAAAAAGTGTCCATGCTCCATTAAGGAGCAAAAAGAAGCATTAAAGTGTAATCCAAATCCACCAAAGAGTATCAACAATGGCTAGAAGGCTTGAGGAAGCAAAAAGTAACAGTTTTGAGCACTTATTAAGCCTTTAAAATGTTGCCCTAGCCTTCATGCGACCCTAATTTAATACGTAGGTTACCATGCACAACCCAACCATTGAGTACAAACCACCTTCTGGCCTACTAGTAATCACTAATCCATCACATTTTTCGGCTTTTCATGAGCCATGCATGGATCCTCCCCTCCCTCTTTGAAAGGAAATGACCTTAATTCATCACGGCCATCCTCAACAAGATACGGTGAAAGGTCTCCCACATTAAAGGTAGCATGCACTCCATGGTCTCGTCCCAGATCAACCTTATAAGTATTATCATTGACATGTGTCACCACTTTGTAAGGACCTTCAGCTCTTGGCATCAACTTTTGTTCTTCCTTTTGTTAGCAAAACGTTCTTTCCTCATATGCGCCTTAACCACGTCACCATCTTGTAAGACACGTGGTTTCCTATGCATGTTGGAATTCTGTTTGTACACGTCATACACAGCTTCAATCTTCACACAAACTTGTTGGTGTAGTTACATCATGGCCTTCAAATTGTCATTTGCATCCTTGTGAACCAATTCACCATTTGGAAATGGAATGAAATATAAAGGCTTGTAAGGATTTACACCATACACCACTTACGTAGGCTTATAAGGACCTTCAGCTTTTGGCATCAACTTTTGTTTGGAAAACGTTCTTTCCTCATATGCACCAACACCAAATCACCATCTTGAAAGACACGAGGTTTCCTATACATGTTGGAATTCTGTTTGTACACGTCAATCACGGCTTCAATCTTCACACTAGCTTGTTGGTGTAGTTTCGTCATGGCCTTCAACTTGTCATTAGCATCCTTGTGAACCAATTCATCGTTTGGAAATGGAATAATATACAAAGGCTCGTAAGGATTCACACCATACACCACTTACAAAGCCTTGTAAGGACCTTCAGCTCTTGGCATCAACTCTTGTTCAAAGTGAACAAAGGTTAGTTTGATTAAAATTTCATCTATCTCTTTTTTCCATGCATAATTGGCTTATATGAAGCCTTTATAACAAAGTTGGTGGTTACTAGCCACCCAACCAACAACTCAGTAAAACTAATAATGGAAATTAAAGAAACTCATGAAACCACACAAAAAAACGTCTGACACACTGATGAATGAAAAAAGTGTCCATGCTCCATTAAGGAGCAAAAAGAAGCATTAAAGTGTAATCCAAATCCACCAAAGAGTATCAACAATGGCTAGAAGGCTTGAGGAAGCAAAAAGTAACAGTTTTGAGCACTTATTAAGCCTTTAAAATGTTGCCCTAGCCTTCATGCGACCCTAATTTAATACGTAGGTTACCATGCACAACCCAACCATTGAGTACAAACCACCTTCTGGCCTACTAGTAATCACTAATCCATCACATTTTTCGGCTTTTCATGAGCCATGCATGGATCCTCCCCTCCCTCTTTGAAAGGAAATGACCTTAATTCATCACGGCCATCCTCAACAAGATACGGTGAAAGGTCTCCCACATTAAAGGTAGCATGCACTCCATGGTCTCGTCCCAGATCAACCTTATAAGTATTATCATTGACATGTGTCACCACTTTGTAAGGACCTTCAGCTCTTGGCATCAACTTTTGTTCTTCCTTTTGTTAGCAAAACGTTCTTTCCTCATATGCGCCTTAACCACGTCACCATCTTGTAAGACACGTGGTTTCCTATGCATGTTGGAATTCTGTTTGTACACGTTATACACAGCTTCAATCTTCACACAAACTTGCTGGTGTAGTTACATCATGGCCTTCAAATTGTCATTTGCATCCTTGTGAACCAATTCACCATTTGGAAAAGGAATGAAATACAAAGGCTTGTAAGGATTCACACCATACACCACTTACGTAGGCTTATAAGGACCTTCAGCTTTTGGCATCAACTTTTGTTTGGAAAACGTTCTTTCCTCATATGCACCAACACCAAATCACCATCTTGAAAGACACGAGGTTTCCTATACATGTTGGAATTCTGTTTGTACACGTCAATCACGGCTTCAATCTTCACACTAGCTTGTTGGTGTAGTTTCGTCATGGCCTTCAACTTGTCATTAGTATCCTTGTGAACCAATTCATCGTTTGGAAATGAAATAATATACAAAGGCTCGTAAGGATTCACACCATACACCACTTACAAAGCCTTGTAAGGACCTTCAGCTCTTGGCATCAACTCTTGTTCAAAGTGAACAAAGGTTAGTTTGATTAAAATTTCATCTATCTCTTTTTTCCATGCATAATTGGCTTATATGAAGCCTTTATAACAAAGTTGGTGGTTACTAGCCACCCAACCAACAACTCAGTAGAACTAATAATGGAAATTAAAGAAACTCATGAAACCACACAAAAAAACGTCTGACACCCTGATGAATGAAAAAAGTGTCCATGCTCCATTAAGGAGCAAAAAGAAGCATTAAAGTGTAATCCAAATCCACCAAAGAGTATCAACAATGGCTAGAAGGCTTGAGGAAGCAAAAAGTAACAGTTTTGAGCACTTATTAAGCCTTTAAAATGTTGCCCTAGCCTTCATGCGACCCTAATTTAATACGTAGGTTACCATGCACAACCCAACCATTGAGTACAAACCACCTTCTGGCCTACTAGTAATCACTAATCCATCACATTTTTCGGCTTTTCACGAGCCATGCATGGATCCTCCCCTCCCTCTTTGAAAGGAAATGACCTTAATTCATCACGGCCATCCTCAACAAGATACGGTGAAAGGTCTCCCACATTAAAGGTAGCATGCACTCCATGGTCTCGTCCCAGATCAACCTTATAAGTATTATCATTGACATGTGTCACCACTTTGTAAGGACCTTCAGCTCTTGGCATCAACTTTTGTTCTTCCTTTTGTTAGCAAAACGTTCTTTCCTCATATGCGCCTTAACCACGTCACCATCTTGTAAGACACGTGGTTTCCTATGCATGTTGGAATTCTGTTTGTACACGTCATACACAACTTCAATCTTCACACAAACTTGCTGGTGTAGTTACATCATGGCCTTCAAATTGTCATTTGCATCCTTGTGAACCAATTCACCATTTGGAAATGGAATGAAATACAAAGGCTTGTAAGGATTCACACCATACACCACTTACGTAGGCTTATAAGGACCTTCAGCTTTTGGCATCAACTTTTGTTTGGAAAACGTTCTTTCCTCATATGCACCAACACCAAATCACCATCTTGAAAGACACGAGGTTTCCTATACATGTTGGAATTCTGTTTGTACACGTCAATCACGACTTCAATCTTCACACTAGCTTGTTGGTGTAGTTTCGTCATGGCCTTCAACTTGTCATTAGCATCCTTGTGAACCAATTCATCGTTTGGAAATGGAATAATATACAAAGGCTCGTAAGGATTCACACCATACACCACTTACAAAGCCTTGTAAGGACCTTCAGCTCTTGGCATCAACTCTTGTTCAAAGTGAACAAAGGTTAGTTTGATTAAAATTTCATCTATCTCTTTTTTCCATGCATAATTGGCTTATATGAAGCCTTTATAACAAAGTTGGTGGTTACTAGCCACCCAACCAACAACTCAGTAAAACTAATAATGGAAATTAAAGAAACTCATGAAACCACACAAAAAAACGTCTGACACACTGATGAATGAAAAAAGTGTCCATGCTCCATTAAGGAGCAAAAAGAAGCATTAAAGTGTAATCCAAATCCACCAAAGAGTATCAACAATGGCTAGAAGGCTTGAGGAAGCAAAAAGTAACAGTTTTGAGCACTTATTAAGCCTTTAAAATGTTGCCCTAGCCTTCATGCGACCCTAATTTAATACGTAGGTTACCATGCACAACCCAACCATTGAGTACAAACCACCTTCTGGCCTACTAGTAATCACTAATCCATCACATTTTTCGGCTTTTCATGAGCCATGCATGGATCCTCCCCTCCCTCTTTGAAAGGAAATGACCTTAATTCATCACGGCCATCCTCAACAAGATACGGTGAAAGGTCTCCCACATTAAAGGTAGCATGCACTCCATGGTCTCGTCCCAGATCAACCTTATAAGTATTATCATTGACATGTGTCACCACTTTGTAAGGACCTTCAGCTCTTGGCATCAACTTTTGTTCTTCCTTTTGTTAGCAAAACGTTCTTTCCTCATATGCGCCTTAACCACGTCACCATCTTGTAAGACACGTGGTTTCCTATGCATGTTGGAATTCTGTTTGTACACGTCATACACAGCTTCAATCTTCACACAAACTTGTTGGTGTAGTTACATCATGGCCTTCAAATTGTCATTTGCATCCTTGTGAACCAATTCACCATTTGGAAATGGAATGAAATATAAAGGCTTGTAAGGATTTACACCATACACCACTTACGTAGGCTTATAAGGACCTTCAGCTTTTGGCATCAACTTTTGTTTGGAAAACGTTCTTTCCTCATATGCACCAACACCAAATCACCATCTTGAAAGACACGAGGTTTCCTATACATGTTGGAATTCTGTTTGTACACGTCAATCACGGCTTCAATCTTCACACTAGCTTGTTGGTGTAGTTTCGTCATGGCCTTCAACTTGTCATTAGCATCCTTGTGAACCAATTCATCGTTTGGAAATGGAATAATATACAAAGGCTCGTAAGGATTCACACCATACACCACTTACAAAGCCTTGTAAGGACCTTCAGCTCTTGGCATCAACTCTTGTTCAAAGTGAACAAAGGTTAGTTTGATTAAAATTTCATCTATCTCTTTTTTCCATGCATAATTGGCTTATATGAAGCCTTTATAACAAAGTTGGTGGTTACTAGCCACCCAACCAACAACTCAGTAAAACTAATAATGGAAATTAAAGAAACTCATGAAACCACACAAAAAAACGTCTGACACACTGATGAATGAAAAAAGTGTCCATGCTCCATTAAGGAGCAAAAAGAAGCATTAAAGTGTAATCCAAATCCACCAAAGAGTATCAACAATGGCTAGAAGGCTTGAGGAAGCAAAAAGTAACAGTTTTGAGCACTTATTAAGCCTTTAAAATGTTGCCCTAGCCTTCATGCGACCCTAATTTAATACGTAGGTTACCATGCACAACCCAACCATTGAGTACAAACCACCTTCTGGCCTACTAGTAATCACTAATCCATCACATTTTTCGGCTTTTCATGAGCCATGCATGGATCCTCCCCTCCCTCTTTGAAAGGAAATGACCTTAATTCATCACGGCCATCCTCAACAAGATACGGTGAAAGGTCTCCCACATTAAAGGTAGCATGCACTCCATGGTCTCGTCCCAGATCAACCTTATAAGTATTATCATTGACATGTGTCACCACTTTGTAAGGACCTTCAGCTCTTGGCATCAACTTTTGTTCTTCCTTTTGTTAGCAAAACGTTCTTTCCTCATATGCGCCTTAACCACGTCACCATCTTGTAAGACACGTGGTTTCCTATGCATGTTGGAATTCTGTTTGTACACGTTATACACAGCTTCAATCTTCACACAAACTTGCTGGTGTAGTTACATCATGGCCTTCAAATTGTCATTTGCATCCTTGTGAACCAATTCACCATTTGGAAAAGGAATGAAATACAAAGGCTTGTAAGGATTCACACCATACACCACTTACGTAGGCTTATAAGGACCTTCAGCTTTTGGCATCAACTTTTGTTTGGAAAACGTTCTTTCCTCATATGCACCAACACCAAATCACCATCTTGAAAGACACGAGGTTTCCTATACATGTTGGAATTCTGTTTGTACACGTCAATCACGGCTTCAATCTTCACACTAGCTTGTTGGTGTAGTTTCGTCATGGCCTTCAACTTGTCATTAGTATCCTTGTGAACCAATTCATCGTTTGGAAATGAAATAATATACAAAGGCTCGTAAGGATTCACACCATACACCACTTACAAAGGCTTGTAAGGACCTTCAGCTCTTGGCATCAACTCTTGTTCAAAGTGAACAAAGGTTAGTTTGATTAAAATTTCATCTATCTCTTTTTTCCATGCATAATTGGCTTATATGAAGCCTTTATAACAAAGTTGGTGGTTACTAGCCACCCAACCAACTACTCAGTAAAACGAATAATGGAAACTAAAGAAACTCATGAAACCACACAAAAAAAACGTCTGACACACTGATGAATGAAAAAAGAGTCCATGCTTCATTAAGGAGCAAAAAGAAGCATTAAAGTGTAATCCAAATCCACCAAAGAGTATCAACAATGGCTAGAAGGCTTGACGAAGCAAAAAGTAACAGTTTTGAGCACTTATTAAGCGTTTAAAATGTTGCCCTAGCCTTCATGCGACCCTAATTTAATACGTAGGTTACCATGCACAACCCAACCATTGAGTACAAACCACCTTCTGGCCTACTAGTAATCACTAATCCATCACATTTTTCGGCTTTTCATGAGCCATGCATGGATCCTCCCCTCCCTCTTTGAAAGGAAATGACCTTAATTCATCACGGCCATCCTCAACAAGATACAGTGAAAGGTCTCCCACATTAAAGGTAGCATGCACTCCATGGTCTCGTCCCAGATCAACCTTATAAGTATTATCATTGACATGTGTCACCACTTTGTAAGGACCTTCAGCTCTTGGCATCAACTTTTGTTCTTCCTTTTGTTAGCAAAACGTTCTTTCCTCATATGCGCCTTAACCACGTCACCATCTTGTAAGACACGTGGTTTCCTATGCATGTTGGAATTCTGTTTGTACACGTTATACACAGCTTCAATCTTCACACAAACTTGTTGGTGTAGTTACATCATGGCTTTCAAATTGTCATTTGCATCCTTGTGAACCAATTCACCATTTGGAAATGGAATGAAATATAAAGGCTAGTAAGGATTTACACCATACACCACTTACGTAGGCTTATAAGGACCTTCAGCTTTTGGCATCAACTTTTGTTTGGAAAACGTTCTTTCCTCATATGCACCAACACCAAATCACCATCTTGAAAGACACGAGGTTTCCTATACATGTTGGAATTCTGTTTGTACACGTCAATCACGGCTTCAGTCTTCACACTAGCTTGTTGGTGTAGTTTCGTCATGGCCTTCAACTTGTCATTAGCATCCTTGTGAACCAATTCATCGTTTGGAAATGGAATAATATACAAAGGCTCGTAAGGATTCACACCATACACCACTTACATAGCCTTGTAAGGACCTTCAACTCTTGGCATCAACTCTTGTTCAAAGTGAACAAAGGTTAGTTTGATTAAAATTTCATCTATCTCTTTTTTCCATGCAAAATTGGCTTATATGAAGCCTTTATAACAAAGTTGGTGGTTACTAGCCACCCAACCAACAACTCAGTAAAACTAATAATGGAAATTAAAGAAACTCATGAAACCACACAAAAAAACGTCTGACACACTGATGAATGAAAAAAGTGTCCATGCTCCATTAAGGAGCAAAAAGAAGCATTAAAGTGTAATCCAAATCCACCAAAGAGTATCAACAATGGCTAGAAGGCTTGAGGAAGCAAAAAGTAACAGTTTTGAGCACTTATTAAGCCTTTAAAATGTTGCCCTAGCCTTCATGCGACCCTAATTTAATACGTAGGTTACCATGCACAACCCAACCATTGAGTACAAACCACCTTCTGGCCTACTAGTAATCACTAATCCATCACATTTTTCGGCTTTTCATGACCCATGCATGGATCCTCCCCTCCCTCTTTGAAAGGAAATGACCTTAATTCATCACGGCCATCCTCAACAAGATACGGTGAAAGGTCTCCCACATTAAAGGTAGCATGCACTCCATGGTCTCGTCCCAGATCAACATTATAAGTATTATCATTGACATGTGTCACCACTTTGTAAGGACCTTCAGCTCTTGGCATCAACTTTTGTTCTTCCTTTTGTTAGCAAAACGTTCTTTCCTCATATACGCCTTAACCACGTCACCATCTTGTAAGACACGTGGTTTCCTATGCATGTTGGAATTCTGTTTGTACACGTCATACACAGCTTCAATCTTCACACAAACTTGTTGGTGTAGTTACATCATGGCCTTCAAATTGTCATTTGCATCCTTGTGAACCAATTCACCATTTGGAAATGGAATGAAATACAAAGGCTTGTAAGGATTCACACCATACACCACTTACGTAGGCTTATAAGGACCTTCAGCTTTTGGCATCAACTTTTGTTTGGAAAATGTTCTTTCCTCATATGCACCAACACCAAATCACCATCTTGAAAGACACGAGGTTTCCTATACATGTTGGAATTCTGTTTGTACACGTCAATCACGGCTTCAATCTTCACACTAGCTTGTTGGTGTAGTTTCGTCATGGCCTTCAACTTGTCATTAGCATCCTTGTGAACCAATTCATCGATTGGAAATGGAATAATATACAAAGGCTCGTAAGGATTCACACCATACACCACTTACAAAGGCTTGTAAGGACCTTCAGCTCTTGGCATCAACTCTTGTTCAAAGTGAACAAAGGTTAGTTTGATTAAAATTTCATCTATCTCTTTTTTCCATGAATAATTGGCTTATATGAAGCCTTTATAACAAAGTTGGTGGTTACTAGCCACCCAACCAACTACTCAGTAAAACTAATAATGGAAATTAAAGAAACTCATGAAACCACACAAAAAAACGTCTGACACACTGATGAATGAAAAAAGTGTCCATGCTCCATTAAGGAGCAAAAAGAAGCATTAAAGTGTAATCCAAATCCACCAAAGAGTATCAACAATGGCTAGAAGGCTTGACGAAGCAAAAAGTAACAGTTTTGAGCACTTATTAAGCCTTTAAAATGTTGCCCTAGCCTTCATGCGACCCTAATTTAATACGTAGGTTACCATGCACAACCCAACCATTGAGTACAAACCACCTTCTAGCCTACTAGTAGTAATCACTAATGCATCACATTTTTCGGCTTTTCATGAGCCATGCATGGATCCTCCCCTCCCTCTTTGAAAGGAAATGACCTTAATTCATCAAGGCCATCCTCAACAAGATACGGTGAAAGGTCTTCCACATTAAAGGTAGCATGCACTCCATGGTCTCGTCCCAGATCAACCTTATAAGTATTATCATTGACATGTGTCACCACTTTGTAAGGACCTTCAGCTCTTGGCATCAACTTTTGTTCTTCCTTCTGTTAGCAAAACGTTCTTTCCTCATATGCGCCTAAACCACGTCACCATCTTGTAAGACACGTGGTTTCCTATGCATGTTGGAATTCTGTTTGTACACGTCATACACAGCTTCAATCTCCACACAAACTTGTTGGTGTAGTTACATCAAGGCCTTCAAATTGTCATTTGCATCCTTGTGAACCAATTCACCATTTGGAAATGGAATGAAATACAAAGGCTTGTAAGGATTCACACCATACACCACTTACGTAGGCTTATAAGGACCTTCAGCTTTTGGCATCAACTTTTGTTTGGAAAACGTTCTTTCCTCATATGCACCAACACCAAATCACCATCTTGAAAGACACGAGTTTTCCTATACATGTTGGAATTCTGTTTGTACACGTCAATCACGGCTTCAATCTTCACACTAGCTTGTTGGTGTAGTTTCGTCATGGCCTTCAACTTGTCATGAGCATCCTTGTGAACCAATTCGTCGTTTGGAAATGGAATAATATACAAAGGCTCGTAAGGACCTTCAGCTCTTGGCATCAACTCTTGTTCAAAGTGAACAAAGGTTAGTTTGATTAAAATTTCATCTATCTCTTTTTTCCATGCATAATTGGCTTATATGAAGCCTTTATAACAAAGTTGGTGGTTACTAGCCACCCAACCAACTACTCAGTAAAACTAATAATGGAAATTAAAGAAACTCATGAAACCACACAAAAAAACGTCTGACACACTGATGAATGAAAAAAGTGTCCATGCTCCATTAAGGAGCAAAAAGAAGCATTAAAGTGTAATCCAAATCCACCAAAGAGTATCAACAATGGCTAGAAGGCTTGACGAAGCAAAAAGTAACAGTTTTGAGCACTTATTAAGCCTTTAAAATGTTGCCCTAGCCTTCATGCGACCCTAATTTAATACGTAGGTTACCATGCACAACCCAACCATTGAGTACAAACCACCTTCTAGCCTACTAGTAGTAATCACTAATGCATCACATTTTTCGGCTTTTCATGAGCCATGCATGGATCCTCCCCTCCCTCTTTGAAAGGAAATGACCTTAATTCATCAAGGCCATCCTCAACAAGATACGGTGAAAGGTCTCCCACATTAAAGGTAGCATGCACTCCATGGTCTCGTCCCAGATCAACCTTATAAGTATTATCATTGACATGTGTCACCACTTTGTAAGGACCTTCAGCTCTTGGCATCAACTTTTGTTCTTCCTTTTGTTAGCAAAACGTTCTTTCCTCATATGCGCCTAAACCACGTCACCATCTTGTAAGACACGTGGTTTCCTATGCATGTTGGAATTCTGTTTGTACACGTCATACACAGCTTCAATCTTCACACAAACTTGTTGGTGTAGTTACATCATGGCCTTCAAATTGTCATTTGCATCCTTGTGAACCAATTCACCATTTGGAAATGGAATGAAATACAAAGGCTTGTAAGGATTCACACCATACACCACTTACCTACTATAAGAAACTTCAGCTTTTGGCATCAACTTTTGTTTGGAAAACGTTCTTTCCTCATATGCACCAACACCAAATCACCATCTTGAAAGACACGAGGTTTCCTATACATGTTGGAATTTTGTTTGTACACGTCAATCACGGCTTCAATCTTCACACTAGCTTGTTGGTGTAGTTTCGTCTTGGCCTTCAACTTGTCATTAGCATCCTTGTGAACCAATTCATCGTTTGGAAATGGAATAATATACATAGGCTCGTAAGGATTCACACCATACACCACTTACAAAGGCTTGTAAGGACCTTCAGCTCTTGGCATCAACTCTTGTTCAAAGTGAACAAAGGTTAGTTTGATTAAAATTTCATCTATCTCTTTTTTCCATGAATAATTGGCTTATATGAAGCCTTTATAACAAAGTTGGTGGTTACTAGCCACCCAACCAACTACTCAGTAAAACTAATAATGGAAATTAAAGAAACTCATGAAACCACACAAAAAAACGTCTGACACACTGATGAATGAAAAAAGTGTCCATGCTCCATTAAGGAGCAAAAAGAAGCATTAAAGTGTAATCCAAATCCAACAAAGAGTATCAACAATGGCTAGAAGGCTTGACGAAGCAAAAAGTAACAGTTTTGAGCACTTATTAAGCCTTTAAAATGTTGCCCTAGCCTTCATGCGACCCTAATTTAATACGTAGGTTACCATGCACAACCCAACCATTGAGTACAAACCACCTTCTAGCCTACTAGTAATCACTTATCCATCACATTTTTCGGCTTTTCATGAGCCATGCATGGATCCTCCCCTCCCTCTTTGAAAGGAAATGACCTTAATTCATCAAGGCCATCCTCAACAAGATACGGTGAAAGGTCTCCCACATTAAAGGTAGCATGCACTCCATGGTCTCGTCCCAGATCAACCTTATAAGTATTATCATTGACATGTGTCACTCTTTGTAAGGACCTTCAGCTCTTGGCATCAACTTTTGTTCTTCCTTTTGTTAGCAAAACGTTCTTTCCTCATATGCGCCTAAACCACGTCACCATCTTGTAAGACACGTGGTTTCCTATGCATGTTGGAATTCTGTTTGTACACGTCATACACAGCTTCAATCTTCACACAAACTTGTTGGTGTAGTTACATCATGGCCTTCAAATTGTCATTTGCATCCTTGTGAACCAATTCACCATTTGGAAATGGAATGAAATACAAAGGCTTGTAAGGATTCACACCATACACCTTTACGTAGGCTTATAAGGAACTTCAGCTTTTGGCATCAACTTTTGTTTGGAAAACGTTCTTTCCTCATATGCACCAACACCAAATCACCATCTTGAAAGACACGAGGTTTCCTATACATGTTGGAATTCTGTTTGTACACGTCAATCACGGCTTCAATCTTCACACTAGCTTGTTGGTGTAGTTTCGTCATGGCCTTCAACTTGTCATTAGCATCCTTGTGAACCAATTCATCGTTTGGAAATGGAATAATATACAAAGGCACGTAAGGATTCACACCATACACCACTTACAAAGGCTTGTAAGGACCTTCAGCTCTTGGCATCAACTCTTGTTCAAAGTGAACAAAGGTTAGTTTGATTAAAATTTCATCTATCTCTTTTTTCCATGCATAATTGGCTTATATGAAGCCTTTATAACAAAGTTGGTGGTTTCTAGCCACCCAACCAACTACTCAGTAAAACTAATAATGGAAATTAAAGAAACTCATGAAACCACACAAAAAAACGTCTGACACACTGATGAATGAAAAAAGTGTCCATGCTCCATTAAGGAGCAAAAAGAAGCATTAAAGTGTAATCCAAATCCACCAAAGAGTATCAACAATGGCTAGAAGGCTTGACGAAGCAAAAAGTAACAGTTTTGAGCACTTATTAAGCCTTTAAAATGTTGCCCTAGCCTTCATGCGACCCTAATATAATACGTAGGTTACCATGCACAACCCAACCATTGAGTACAAACCACCTTCTAGCCTACTAGTAGTAATCACTAATGCATCACATTTTTCGGCTTTTCATGAGCCATGCATGGATCCTCCCCTCCCTCTTTGAAAGGAAATGACCTTAATTCATCAAGGCCATCCTCAACAAGATACGGTGAAAGGTCTTCCACATTAAAGGTAGCATGCACTCCATGGTCTCGTCCCAGATCAACCTTATAAGTATTATCATTGACATGTGTCACCACTTTGTAAGGACCTTCAGCTCTTGGCATCAACTTTTGTTCTTCCTTCTGTTAGCAAAACGTTCTTTCCTCATATGCGCCTAAACCACGTCACCATCTTGTAAGACACGTGGTTTCCTATGCATGTTGGAATTCTGTTTGTACACGTCATACACAGCTTCAATCTCCACACAAACTTGTTGGTGTAGTTACATCATGGCCTTCAAATTGTCATTTGCATCCTTGTGAACCAATTCACTATTTGGAAATGGAATGAAATACAAAGGCTTGTAAGGATTCACACCATACACCACTTACGTAGGCTTATAAGGACCTTCAGCTTTTGGCATCAACTTTTGTTTGGAAAACGTTCTTTCCTCATATGCACCAACACCAAATCACCATCTTGAAAGACACGAGTTTTCCTATACATGTTGGAATTCTGTTTGTACACGTCAATCACGGCTTCAATCTTCACACTAGCTTGTTGGTGTAGTTTCGTCATGGCCTTCAACTTGTCATGAGCATCCTTGTGAACCAATTCATCGTTTGGAAATGGAATAATATACAAAGGCTCGTAAGGACCTTCAGCTCTTGGCATCAACTCTTGTTCAAAGTGAACAAAGGTTAGTTTGATTAAAATTTCATCTATCTCTTTTTTCCATGCATAATTGGCTTATATGAAGCCTTTATAACAAAGTTGGTGGTTACTAGCCACCCAACCAACTACTCAGTAAAACTAATAATGGAAATTAAAGAAACTCATGAAACCACACAAAAAAACGTCTGACACACTGATGAATGAAAAAAGTGTCCATGCTCCATTAAGGAGCAAAAAGAAGCATTAAAGTGTAATCCAAATCCACCAAAGAGTATCAACAATGGCTAGAAGGCTTGACGAAGCAAAAAGTAACAGTTTTGAGCACTTATTAAGCCTTTAAAATGTTGCCCTAGCCTTCATGCGACCCTAATTTAATACGTAGGTTACCATGCACAACCCAACCATTGAGTACAAACCACCTTCTAGCCTACTAGTAGTAATCACTAATGCATCACATTTTTCGGCTTTTCATGAGCCATGCATGGATCCTCCCCTCCCTCTTTGAAAGGAAATGACCTTAATTCATCAAGGCCATCCTCAACAAGATACGGTGAAAGGTCTCCCACATTAAAGGTAGCATGCACTCCATGGTCTCGACCTAGATCAACCTTATAAGTATTATCATTGACATGTGTCACCACTTTGTAAGGACCTTCAGCTCTTGGCATCAACTTTTGTTCTTCCTTTTGTTAGCAAAACGTTCTTTCCTCATATGCGCCTAAACCACGTCACCATCTTGTAAGACACGTGGTTTCCTATGCATGTTGGAATTCTGTTTGTACACGTCATACACAGCTTCAATCTTCACACAAACTTGTTGGTGTAGTTACATCATGGCCTTCAAATTGTCATTTGCATCCTTGTGAACCAATTCACCATTTGGAAATGGAATGAAATACAAAGGCTTGTAAGGATTCACACCATACACCACTTACCTACTATAAGAAACTTCAGCTTTTGGCATCAACTTTTGTTTGGAAAACGTTCTTTCCTCATATGCACCAACACCAAATCACCATCTTGAAAGACACGAGGTTTCCTATACATGTTGGAATTCTGTTTGTACACGTCAATCACGGCTTCAATCTTCACACTAGCTTGTTGGTGTAGTTTCGTCTTGGCCTTCAACTTGTCATTAGCATCCTTGTGAACCAATTCATCGTTTGGAAATGGAATAATATACATAGGCTCGTAAGGATTCACACCATACACCACTTACAAAGGCTTGTAAGGACCTTCAGCTCTTGGCATCAACTCTTGTTCAAAGTGAACAAAGGTTAGTTTGATTAAAATTTCATCTATCTCTTATTTCCATGCATAATTGGCTTATATGAAGCCTTTATAATTAAGTTGGTGGTTACTAGCCACCCAACCAACTACTCAGTAAAACTAATAATGGAAATTAAAGAAACTCATGAAACCACACAAAAAAACGTCTGACACACTGATGAATGAAAAAAGTGTCCATGCTCCATTAAGGAGCAAAAAGAAGCATTAAAGTGTAATCCAAATCCACCAAAGAGTATCAACAATGGCTAGAAGGCTTGACGAAGCAAAAAGTAACAGTTTTGAGCACTTATTAAGCCTTTAAAATGTTGCCCTAGCCTTAATGCGACCCTAATTTAATACGTAGGTTACCATGCACAACCCAACCATTGAGTACAAACCACCTTCTAGCCTACTAGTAGTAATCACTAATGCATCACATTTTTCGGCTTTTCATGAGCCATGCATGGATCCTCCCCTCCCTCTTTGAAAGGAAATGACCTTAATTCATCAAGGCCATCCTCAACAAGATACGGTGAAAGGTCTCCCACATTAAAGGTAGCATGCACTCCATGGTCTCGTCCCAGATCAACCTTATAAGTATTATCATTGACATGTGTCACCACTTTGTAAGGACCTTCAGCTCTTGGCATCAACTTTTGTTCTTCCTTCTGTTAGCAAAACGTTCTTTCCTCATATGCGCCTAAACCACGTCACCATCTTGTAAGACACGTGGTTTCCTATGCATGTTGGAATTCTGTTTGTACACGTCATACACAGCTTCAATCTCCACACAAACTTGTTGGTGTAGTTACATCATGGCCTTCAAATTGTCATTTGCATCCTTGTGAACCAATTCACTATTTGGAAATGGAATGAAATACAAAGGCTTGTAAGGATTCACACCATACACCACTTACGTAGGCTTATAAGGACCTTCAGCTTTTGGCATCAACTTTTGTTTGGAAAACGTTCTTTCCTCATATGCACCAACACCAAATCACCATCTTGAAAGACACGAGTTTTCCTATACATGTTGGAATTCTGTTTGTACACGTCAATCACGGCTTCAATCTTCACACTAGCTTGTTGGTGTAGTTTCGTCATGGCCTTCAACTTGTCATGAGCATCCATGTGAACCAATTCATCGTTTGGAAATGGAATAATATACAAAGGCTCGTAAGGACCTTCAGCTCTTGGCATCAACTCTTGTTCAAAGTGAACAAAGGTTAGTTTGATTAAAATTTCATCTATCTCTTTTTTCCATGCATAATTGGCTTATATGAAGCCTTTATAACAAAGTTGGTGGTTACTATCCACCCAACCAACTACTCAGTAAAACTAATAATGGAAATTAAAGAAACTCATGAAACCACACAAAAAAACGTCTGACACACTGATGAATGAAAAAAGTGTCCATGCTCCATTAAGGAGCAAAAAGAAGCATTAAAGTGTAATCCAAATCCACCAAAGAGTATCAACAATGGCTAGAAGGCTTGACGAAGCAAAAAGTAACAGTTTTGAGCACTTATTAAGCCTTTAAAATGTTGCCCTAGCCTTCATGCGACCCTAATTTAATACGTAGGTTACCATGCACAACCCAACCATTGAGTACAAACCACCTTCTAGCCTACTAGTAGTAATCACTAATGCATGGATCCTCCCCTCCCTCTTTGAAAGGAAATGACCTTAATTCATCAAGGCCATCCTCAACAAGATACGGTGAAAGGTCTCCCACATTAAAGGTAGCATGCACTCCATGGTCTCGACCCAGATCAACCTTATAAGTATTATCATTGACATGTGTCACCACTTTGTAAGGACCTTCAGCTCTTGGCATCAACTTTTGTTCTTCCTTTTGTTAGCAAAACGTTCTTTCCTCATATGCGCCTAAACCACGTCACCATCTTGTAAGACACGTGGTTTCCTATGCATGTTGGAATTCTGTTTGTACACGTCATACACAGCTTCAATCTTCACACAAACTTGTTGGTGTAGTTACATCATGGCCTTCAAATTGTCATTTGCATCCTTGTGAACCAATTCACCATTTGGAAATGGAATGAAATACAAAGGCTTGTAAGGATTCACACCATACACCACTTACCTACTATAAGAAACTTCAGCTTTTGGCATCAACTTTTGTTTGGAAAACGTTCTTTCCTCATATGCACCAACACCAAATCACCATCTTGAAAGACACGAGGTTTCCTATACATGTTGGAATTCTGTTTGTACACGTCAATCACGGCTTCAATCTTCACACTAGCTTGTTGGTGTAGTTTCGTCTTGGCCTTCAACTTGTCATTAGCATCCTTGTGAACCAATTCATCGTTTGGAAATGTAATAATATACATAGGCTCGTAAGGATTCACACCATACACCACTTACAAAGGCTTGTAAGGACCTTCAGCTCTTGGCATCAACTCTTGTTCAAAGTGAACAAAGGTTAGTTTTATTAAAATTTCATCTATCTCTTTTTTCCATGCATAATTGGCTTATATGAAGCCTTTATAATTAAGTTGGTGGTTACTAGCCACCCAACCAACTATTCAGTAAAACTAATAATGGAAATTAAAGAAACTCATGAAACCACACAAAAAAACGTCTGACACACTGATGAATGAAAAAAGTGTCCATGCTCCATTAAGGAGCAAAAAGAAGCATTAAAGTGTAATCCAAATCCACCAAAGAGTATCAACAATGGCTAGAAGGCTTGACGAAGCAAAAAGTAACAGTTTTGAGCACTTATTAAGCCTTTAAAATGTTGCCCTAGCCTTAATGCGACCCTAATTTAATACGTAGGTTACCATGCACAACCCAACCATTGAGTACAAACCACCTTCTAGCCTACTAGTAGTAATCACTAATGCATCACATTTTTCGGCTTTTCATGAGCCATGCATGGATCCTCCCCTCCCTCTTTGAAAGGAAATGACCTTAATTCATCAAGGCCATCCTCAACAAGATACGGTGAAAGGTCTCCCACATTAAAGGTAGCATGCACTCCATGGTCTCGTCCCAGATCAACCTTATAAGTATTATCATTGACATGTGTCACCACTTTGTAAGGACCTTCATCTCTTGGCATCAACTTTTGTTCTTCCTTTTGTTAGCAAAACGTTCTTTCCTCATATGCGCCTAAACCACGTCACCATCTTGTAAGACACGTGGTTTCCTATGCATGTTGGAATTCTGTTTGTACACGTCATACACAGCTTCAATCTTCACACAAACTTGTTGGTGTAGTTACATCATGGCCTTCAAATTGTCATTTGCATCCTTGTGAACCAATTCACCATTTGGAAATGGAATGAAATACAAAGGCTTGTAAGGATTCACACCATACACCACTTACCTACTATAAGAAACTTCAGCTTTTGGCATCAACTTTTGTTTGGAAAACGTTCTTTCCTCATATGCACCAACACCAAATCACCATCTTGAAAGACACGAGGTTTCCTATACATGTTGGAATTCTGTTTGTACACGTCAATCACGGCTTCAATCTTCACACTAGCTTGTTGGTGTAGTTTCGTCTTGGCCTTCAACTTGTCATTAGCATCCTTGTGAACCAATTCATCGTTTGGAAATGGAATAATATACATAGGCTCGTAAGGATTCACACCATACACCACTTACAAAGGCTTGTAAGGACCTTCAGCTCTTGGCATCAACTCTTGTTCAAAGTGAACAAAGGTTAGTTTGATTAAAATTTCATCTATCTCTTATTTCCATGCATAATTGGCTTATATGAAGCCTTTATAATTAAGTTGGTGGTTACTAGCCACCCAACCAACTACTCAGTAAAACTAATAATGGAAATTAAAGAAACTCATGAAACCACACAAAAAAACGTCTGACACACTGATGAATGAAAAAAGTGTCCATGCTCCATTAAGGAGCAAAAAGAAGCATTAAAGTGTAATCCAAATCCACCAAAGAGTATCAACAATGGCTAGAAGGCTTGACGAAGCAAAAAGTAACAGTTTTGAGCACTTATTAAGCCTTTAAAATGTTGCCCTAGCCTTAATGCGACCCTAATTTAATACGTAGGTTACCATGCACAACCCAACCATTGAGTACAAACCACCTTCTAGCCTACTAGTAGTAATCACTAATGCATCACATTTTTCGGCTTTTCATGAGCCATGCATGGATCCTCCCCTCCCTCTTTGAAAGGAAATGACCTTAATTCATCAAGGCCATCCTCAACAAGATACGGTGAAAGGTCTCCCACATTAAAGGTAGCATGCACTCCATGGTCTCGTCCCAGATCAACCTTATAAGTATTATCATTGACATGTGTCACCACTTTGTAAGGACCTTCAGCTCTTGGCATCAACTTTTGTTCTTCCTTTTGTTAGCAAAACGTTCTTTCCTCATATGCGCCTAAACCACGTCACCATCTTGTAAGACACGTGGTTTCCTATGCATGTTGGAATTCTGTTTGTACACGTCATACACAGCTTCAAGCTTCACACAAACTTGTTGGTGTAGTTACATCATGGCCTTCAAATTGTCATTTGCATCCTTGTGAACCAATTCACCATTTGGAAATGGAATGAAATACAAAGGCTTGTAAGGATTCACACCATACACCACTTACGTAGGCTTATAAGGAACTTCAGCTTTTGGCATCAACTTTTGTTTGGAAAACGTTCTTTCCTCATATGCACCAACACCAAATCACCATCTTGAAAGACACGAGGTTTCCTATACATGTTGGAATTCTGTTTGTACACGTCAATCACGGCTTCAATCTTCACACTAGCTTGTTGGTGTAGTTTCGTCATGGCCTTTAACTTGTCATTAGCATCCTTGTGAACCAATTCATCGTTTGGAAATGGAATAATATACAAAGGCTCGTAAGGACCTTCAGCTCTTGGCATCAACTCTTGTTCAAAGTGAACAAAGGTTAGTTTGATTAAAATTTCATCTATCTCTTTTTTCCATGCATAATTGGCTTATATGAAGCCTTTATAACAAAGTTGGTGGTTACTAGCCACCCAACCAACTACTCAGTAAAACTAATAATGGAAATTAACGAAACTCATGAAACCACACAAAAAAACGTCTGACACACTGATGAATGAAAAAAGTGTCCATGCTCCATTAAGGAGCAAAAAGAAGCATTAAAGTGTAATCCAAATCCACCAAAGAGTATCAACAATGGCTAGAAGGCTTGACGCAGCAAAAAGTAACAGTTTTGAGCACTTATTAAGCCTTTAAAATGTTGCCCTAGCCTTCATGCGACCCTAATTTAATACGTAGGTTACCATGCACAACCCAACCATTGAGTACAAACCACCTTCTAGCCTACTAGTAATCACTAATGCATCACATTTTTCGGCTTTTCATGAGCCATGCATGGATCCTCCCCTCCCTCTTTGAAAGGAAATGACCTTAATTCATCAAGGCCATCCTCAACAAGATACGGTGAAAGGTCTCCCACATTAAAGGTAGCATGCACTCCATGGTCTCGTCCCAGATCAACCTTATAAGTATTATCATTGACATGTGTCACCACTTTGTAAGGACCTTCAGCTCTTGGCATCAACTTTTGTTCTTCCTTTTGTTAGCAAAACGTTCTTTCCTCATATGCGCCTAAACCACGTCACCATCTTGTAAGACACGTGGTTTCCTATGCATGTTGGAATTCTGTTTGTACACGTCATACACAGCTTCAATCTTCACACAAACTTGTTGGTGTAGTTACATCATGGCCTTCAAATTGTCATTTGCATCCTTGTGAACCAATTCACCATTTGGAAATGGAATGAAATACAAAGGCTTGTAAGGATTCACACCATACACCACTTACGTAGGCTTATAAGGAACTTCAGCTTTTGGCATCAACTTTTGTTTGGAAAACGTTCTTTCCTCATATGCACCAACACCAAATCACCATCTTGAAAGACACGAGGTTTCCTATACATGTTGGAATTCTGTTTGTACACGTCAATCACGGCTTCAATCTTCACACTAGCTTGTTGGTGTAGTTTCGTCATGGCCTTCAACTTGTCATTAGCATCCTTGTGAACCAATTCATCGTTTGGAAATGGAATAATATACAAAGGCTCGTAAGGACCTTCAGCGCTTGGCATCAACTCTTGTTCAAAGTGAACAAAGGTTAGTTTGATTGAAATTTCATCTATCTCTTTTTTCCATGCATAATTGGCTTATATGAAGCCTTTATAACAAAGTTGGTGGTTACTAGCCACCCAACCAACTACTCAGTAAAACTAATAATGGAAATTAAAGAAACTCATGAAACCACACAAAAAAACGTCTGACACACTGATGAATGAAAAAAGTGTCCATGCTCCATTAAGGAGCAAAAAGAAGCATTAAAGTGTAATCCAAATCCACCAAAGAGTATCAACAATGGCTAGAAGGCTTGACGAAGCAAAAAGTAACAGTTTTGAGCACTTATTAAGCCTTTAAAATGTTGCCCTAGCCTTCATGCGACCCTAATTTAATACGTAGGTTACCATGCACAACCCAACCATTGAGTACAAACCACCTTCTAGCCTACTAGTAATCACTAATGCATCATATTTTTCGGCTTTTCATGAGCCATGCATGGATCCTCCCCTCCCTCTTTGAAAGGAAATGACCTTAATTCATCAAGGCCATCCTCAACAAGATACGGTGAAAGGTCTCCCACATTAAAGGTAGCATGCACTCCATGGTCTCGTCCCAGATCAACCTTATAAGTATTATCATTGACATGTGTCACCACTTTGTAAGGACCTTCAGCTCTTGGCATCAACTTTTGTTCTTCCTTTTGTTAGCAAAACGTTCTTTCCTCATATGCGCCTAAACCACGTCACCATCTTGTAAGACACGTGGTTTCCTATGCATGTTGGAATTCTGTTTGTACACGTCATACACAGCTTCAATCTTCACACAAACTTGTTGGTGTAGTTACATCATGGCCTTCAAATTGTCATTTGCATCCTTGTGAACCAATTCACCATTTGGAAATGGAATGAAATACAAAGGCTTGTAAGGATTCACACCATACACCACTTACGTAGGCTTATACGGAACTTCAGCTTTTGGCATCAACTTTTGTTTGGAAAACGTTCTTTCCTCATATGCACCAACACCAAATCACCATCTTGAAAGACACGAGGTTTCCTATACATGTTGGAATTCTGTTTGTACACGTCAATCACGGCTTCAATCTTCACACTAGCTTGTTGGTGTAGTTTCGTCATGGCCTTCAACTTGTCATTAGCATCCTTGTGAACCAATTCATCGTTTGGAAATGGAATAATATACAAAGGCTCGTAAGGACCTTCAGCTCTTGGCATCAACTCTTGTTCAAAGTGAACAAAGGTTAGTTTGATTAAAATTTCATCTATCTCTTTTTTCCATGCATAATTGGCTTATATGAAGCCTTTATAACAAAGTTGGTGGTTACTAGCCACCCAACCAACTACTCAGTAAAACTAATAATGGAAATTAAAGAAACTCATGAAACCACACAAAAAAAACGTCTGACACACTGATGAATGAAAAAAGAGTCCATGCTCCATTAAGGAGCAAAAAGAAGCATTAAAGTGTAATCCAAATCCACCAAAGAGTGTCAACAATGGCTAGAAGGCTTGACGAAGCAAAAAGTAACAGTTTTGAGCACTTATTAAGCCTTTAAAATGTTGCCCTAGCCTTCATGCGACCCTAATTTAATACGTAGGTTACCATGCACAACCCAACCATTGAGTACAAACCACCTTCTAGCCTACTAGTAATCACTAATCCATCACATTTTTCAGCTTTTCATGAGCCATGCATGGATCCTCCCCTCCCTCTTTGAAAGGAAATGACCTTAATTCATCAAGGCCATCCTCAACAAGATACGGTGAAAGGTCTCCCACATTAAAGGTAGCATGCACTCCATGGTCTCGTCCCAGATCAACCTTATAAGTATTATCATTGACATGTGTCACCACTTTGTAAGGACCTTCCGCTCTTGGCATCAACTTTTGTTCTTCCTTTTGTTAGCAAAACGTTCTTTCCTCATATGCGCCTAAACCACGTCACCATCTTGTAAGACACGTGGTTTCCTATGCATGTTGGAATTCTGTTTGTACACGTCATACACAGCTTCAATCTTCACACAAACTTGTTGGTGTAGTTACATCATGGCCTTCAAATTGTCATTTGCATCCTTGTGAACCAATTCACCATTTGGAAATGGAATGAAATACAAAGGCTTGTAAGGATTCACACCATACACCACTTACCTACTATAAGGAACTTCAGCTTTTGGCATCAACTTTTGTTTGGAAAATGTTCTTTCCTCATATGCACCAACACCAAATCACCATCTTGAAAGACACGAGGTTTCCTATACATGTTGGAATTCTGTTTGTACACGTCAATCACGGCTTCAATCTTCACACTAGCATGTTGGTGTAGTTTCGTCTTGGCCTTCAACTTGTCATTAGCATCCTTTTGAACCAATTCATCGTTTGGAAATGGAATAATATACAAAGGCTCGTAAGGATTCACACCATACACCACTTACAAAGGCTTGTAAGGACCTTCAGCTCTTGGCATCAACTCTTGTTCAAAGTGAACAAAGGTTAGTTTGATTAAAATTTCATCTATCTCTTTTTTCCATGCATAATTGGCTAATATGAAGCCTTTATAACAAAGTTGGTGGTTACTAGCCACCCAACCAACTACTCAGTAAAACTAATAATGGAAATTAAAGAAACTCATGAAACCACACAAAAAAATGTCTGACACACTGATGAATGAAAAAAGTGTCCATGCTCCATTAAGGAGCAAAAAGAAGCATTAAAGTGTAATCCAAATCCACCAAAGAGTATCAACAATGGCTAGAAGGCTTGACGAAGCAAAAAGTAACAGTTTTGAGCACTTATTAAGCCTTTAAAATGTTGCCCTAGCCTTCATGCGACCCTAATTTAATACGTAGGTTACCATGTACAACCCAACCATTGAGTACAAACCACCTTCTAGCCTACTAGTAATCACTAATCCATCACATTTTTCGGCTTTTCATGAGCCATGCATGGATCCTCCCCTCCCTCTTTGAAAGGAAATGACCTTAATTCATCAAGGCCATCCTCAACAAGATACGGTGAAAGGTCTCCCACATTAAAGGTAGCATGCACTCCATGGTCTCGTCCCAGATCAACCTTATAAGTATTATCATTGACATGTGTCACCACTTTGTAAGGACCTTCAGCTCTTGGCATCAACTTTTGTTCTTCCTTTTGTTAGCAAAACGTTCTTTCCTCATATGCGCCTAAACCACGTCACCATCTTGTAAGACACGTGGTTTCCTATGCATGTTGGAATTCTGTTTGTACACGTCATACACAGCTTCAATCTTCACACAAACTTGTTGGTGTAGTTACATCATGGCCTTCAAATTGTCATTTGCATCCTTGTGAACCAATTCACCATTTGGAAATGGAATGAAATACAAAGGCTTGTAAGGATTCACACCATACACCACTTACGTAGGCTTATAAGGAACTTCAGCTTTTGGCATCAACTTTTGTTTGGAAAACGTTCTTTCCTCATATGCACCAACACCAAATCACCATCTTGAAAGACACGAGGTTTCCTTTACATGTTGGAATTCTGTTTGTACACATCAATCACGGCTTCAATCTTCACACTAGCTTGTTGGTGTAGTTTCGTCATGGCCTTCAACTTGTCATTAGCATCCTTGTGAACCAATTCATCGTTTGGAAATGGAATAATATACAAAGGCACGTAAGGATTCACACCATACACCACTTACAAAGGCTTGTAAGGACCTTCAGCTCTTGGCATCAACTCTTGTTCAAAGTGAACAAAGGTTAGTTTGATTAAAATTTCATCTATCTCTTTTTTCCATGCATAATTGGCTTATATGAAGCCTTTATAACAAAGTTGGTGGTTACTAGCCACCCAACCAACTACTCAGTAAAACTAATAATGGAAATTAAAGAAACTCATGAAACCACACAAAAAAACGTCTGACACACTGATGAATGAAAAAAGTGTCCATGCTCCATTAAGGAGCAAAAAGAAGCATTAAAGTGTAATCCAAATCCACCAAAGAGTATCAACAATGGCTAGAAGGCTTGACGAAGCAAACAGTAACAGTTTTGAGCACTTATTAAGCCTTTAAAATGTTGCCCTAGCCTTCATGCGACCCTAATTTAATACGTAGGTTACCATGCACAACCCAACCATTGAGTACAAACCACCTTCTCGCCTACTAGTAATCACTAATCCATCACATTTTTCGGCTTTTCATGAGCCATGCATGGATCCTCCCCTCACTCTTTGAAAGGAAATGACCTTAATTCATCAAGGCCATCCTCAACAAGATACGGTGAAAGGTCTTCCACATTAAAGGTAGCATGCACTCCATGGTCTCGTCCCAGATCAACCTTATAAGTATTATCATTGACATGTGTCACCACTTTGTAAGGACCTTCAGCTCTTGGCATCAACTTTTGTTCTTCCTTTTGTTAGCAAAACGTTCTTTCCTCATATGCGCCTAAACCACGTCACCATCTTGTAAGACACGTGGTTTCCTATGCATGTTGGAATTCTGTTTGTACACGTCATACACAGCTTCAATCTCCACACAAACTTGTTGGTGTAGTTACATCATGGCCTTCAAATTGTCATTTGCATCCTTGTGAACCAATTCACCATTTGGAAATGGAATGAAATACAAAGGCTTGTAAGGATTCACACCATACACCACTTACGTAGGCTTATAAGGAACTTCAGCTTTTGGCATCAACTTTTGTTTGGAAAACGTTCTTTCCTCATATGCACCAACACCAAATCACCATCTTGAAAGACACGAGGTTTCCTATACATGTTGGAGTTCTGTTTGTACACGTCAATCACGGCTTCAATCTTCACACTAGCTTGTTGGTGTAGTTTCGTCTTGGCCTTCAACTTGTCATTAGCATCCTTGTGAACCAATTCATCGTTTGGAAATGGAATAATATACAAAGGCTCGTAAGGATTCACACCATACACCACTTACAAAGGCTTGTAAGGACCTTCAGCTCTTGGCATCAACTCTTGTTCAAAGTGAACAAAGGTTAGTTTGATTAAAATTTCATCTATCTCTTTTTTCCATGCATAATTGGCTTATATGAAGCCTTTATAATTAAGTTGGTGGTTACTAGCCACCCAACCAACTACTCAGTAAAACTAATAATGGAAATTAAAGAAACTCATGAAACCACACAAAAAAACGTCTGACACACTAATGAATGAAAAAAGTGTCCATGCTCCATTAAGGAGCAAAAAGAAGCATTAAAGTGTAATCCAAATCCACCAAAGAGTATCAACAATGACTAGAAGGCTTGACGAAGCAAAAAGTAACAGTTTTGAGCACTTATTAAGCCTTTAAAATGTTGCCCTAGCCTTAATGCGACCCTAATTTAATACGTAGGTTACCATGCACAACCCAACCATTGAGTACAAACCACCTTCTAGCCTACTAGTAGTAATCACTATTGCATCACATTTTTCGGCTTTTCATGAGCCATGCATGGATCCTCCCCTCCCTCTTTGAAAGGAAATGACCTTAATTCATCAAGGCCATCCTCAACAAGATACGGTGAAAGGTCTCCTACATTAAAGGTAGCATGCACTCCATGGTCTCGTCCCAGATCAACCTTATAAGTATTATCATTGACATGTGTCACCACTTTGTAAGGACCTTCAGCTCTTGGCATCAACTTTTGTTCTTCCTTTTGTTAGCAAAACGTTCTTTCCTCATATGCGCCTAAACCACGTCACCATCTTGTAAGACACGTGGTTTCCTATGCATGTTGGAATTCTGTTTGTACACGTCATACACAGCTTCAATCTTCACACAAACTTGTTGGTGTAGTTACATCATGGCCTTCAAATTGTCATTTGCATCCTTGTGAACCAATTCACCATTTGGAAATGGAATGAAATACAAAGGCTTGTAAGGATTCACACCATACACCACTTACGTAGGCTTATAAGGAACTTCAGCTTTTGGCATCAACTTTTGTTTGGAAAACGTTCTTTCCTCATATGCACCAACACCAAATCACCATCTTGAAAGACACGAGGTTTCCTATACATGTTGGAATTCTGTTTGTACACGTCAATCACGGCTTCAATCTTCACACTAGCTTGTTGGTGTAGTTTCGTCTTGGCCTTCAACTTGTCATTAGCATCCTTGTGAACCAATTCATCGTTTGGAAATGGAATAATATACAAAGGCTCGTAAGGATTCACACCATACACCACTTACAAAGGCTTGTAAGGACCTTCAGCTCTTGGCATCAACTCTTGTTCAAAGTGAACAAAGGTTAGTTTGATTAAAATTTCATCTATCTCTTTTTTCCATGCATAATTGGCTTATATGAAGCCTTTATAATTAAGTTGGTGGTTACTAGCCACCCAACCAACTACTCAGTAAAACTAATAATGGAAATTAAAGAAACTCAAGAAACCACACAAAAAAACGTCTGACACACTGATGAATGAAAAAAGTGTCCATGCTCCATTAAGGAGCAAAAAGAAGCATTAAAGTGTAATCCAAATCCACCAAAGAGTATCAACAATGGCTAGAAGGCTTGACGAAGCAAAAAGTAACAGTTTTGAGCACTTATTAAGCCTTTAAAATGTTGCCCTAGCCTTCATGCGACCCTAATTTAATACGTAGGTTACCATGCACAACCCAACCATTGAGTACAAACCACCTTCTAGCCTACTAGTAATCACTAATGCATCACATTTTTCGGCTTTTCATGAGCCATGCATGGATCCTCCCCTCCCTCTTTGAAAGGAAATGACCTTAATTCATCAAGGCCATCCTCAACAAGATACGGTGAAAGGTCTCCCACATTAAAGGTAGCATGCACTCCATGGTCTCGTCCCAGATCAACCTTATAAGTATTATCATTGACATGTGTCACCACTTTGTAAGGACCTTCAGCTCTTGGCATCAACTTTTGTTCTTCCTTTTGTAAGCAAAACGTTCTTTCCTCATATGCGCCTAAACCACGTCACCGTCTTGTAAGACACGTGGTTTCCTATGCATGTTGGAATTCTATTTGTACACGTCATACACAGCTTCAATCTTCACACAAACTTGTTGGTGTAGTTACATCATGGCCTTCAAATTGTCATTTGCATCCTTGTGAACCAATTCACCATTTGGAAATGGAATGAAATACAAAGGCTTGTAAGGATTCACACCATACACCACTTACCTACTATCAGGAACTTCAGCTTTTGGCATCAACTTTTGTTTGGAAAACGTTCTTTCCTCATATGCACCAACACCAAATCACCATCTTGAAAGACACGAGGTTTTCTATACATGTTGGAATTATGTTTGTACACGTCAATCACGGCTTCAATCTTCACACTAGCTTGTTGGTGTAGTTAAGTCATGGCCTTCAACTTGTCATTAGCATCCTTGTGAACCAATTCATCGTTTGGAAATGGAATAATATACAAAGGCTCGTAAGGATTCACACCATACACCACTTACAAAGGCTTGTAAGGACCTTCAGCTCTTGGCATCAACTCTTGTTCAAAGTGAACAAAGGTTAGTTTGATTAAAATTTCATCTATCTCTTTTTTCCATGGATAATTGGCTTATATGAAGCCTTTATAACAAAGTTGGTGGTTACTAGCCACCCAACCAACTACTCAGTAAAACTAATAATGGAAATTAAAGAAACTCATGAAACCACACAAAAAAACGTCTGACACACTGATGAATGAAAAAAGTGTCAACAATTTTGAGCACATATTAAGCCTTTAAAATGTTGCCCTAGCCTTCATGCGACCCTAATTTAATACGTAGGTTACCATGCACAACCCAACCATTGAGTACAAACCACCTTCTAGCCTACTAGTAATCACTAATGCATCACATTTTTCGGCTTTTCATGAGCCATGCATGGATCCTCCCCTCCCTCTTTGAAAGGAAATGACCTTAATTCATCAAGGCCATCCTCAACAAGATACGGTGAAAGGTCTCCTACATTAAAGGTAGCATGCACTCCATGGTCTCGTCCCAGATCAACCTTATAAGTATTATCATTGACATGTGTCACCACTTTGTAAGGACCTTCAGCTCTTGGCATCAACTTTTGTTCTTCCTTTTGTTAGCAAAACGTTCTTTCCTCATATGCGCCTAAACCACGTCACCATCTTGTAAGACACGTGGTTTCCTATGCATGTTGGAATTCTGTTTGTACACGTCATACACAGCTTCAATCTTCACACAAACTTGTTGGTGTAGTTACATCATGGCCTTCAAATTGTCATTTGCATCCTTGTGAACCAATTCACCATTTGGAAATGGAATGAAATACAAAGGCTTGTAAGGATTCACACCATACACCACTTACGTAGGCTTATAAGGAACTTCAGCTTTTGGCATCAACTTTTGTTTGGAAAACGTTCTTTCCTCATATGCACCAACACCAAATCACCATCTTGAAAGACACGAGGTTTCCTATACATGTTGGAATTCTGTTTGTACACGTCAATCACGGCTTCAATCTTCACACTAGCTTGTTGGTGTAGTTTCGTCTTGGCCTTCAACTTGTCATTAGCATCCTTGTGAACCAATTCATCGTTTGGAAATGGAATAATATACAAAGGCTCGTAAGGATTCACACCATACACCACTTACAAAGGCTTGTAAGGACCTTCAGCTCTTGGCATCAACTCTTGTTCAAAGTGAACAAAGGTTAGTTTGATTAAAATTTCATCTATCTCTTTTTTCCATGCATAATTGGCTTATATGAAGCCTTTATAATTAAGTTGGTGGTTACTAGCCACCCAACCAACTACTCAGTAAAACTAATAATGGAAATTAAAGAAACTCAAGAAACCACACAAAAAAACGTCTGACACACTGATGAATGAAAAAAGTGTCCATGCTCCATTAAGGAGCAAAAAGAAGCATTAAAGTGTAATCCAAATCCACCAAAGAGTATCAACAATGGCTAGAAGGCTTGACGAAGCAAAAAGTAACAGTTTTGAGCACTTATTAAGCCTTTAAAATGTTGCCCTAGCCTTCATGCGACCCTAATTTAATACGTAGGTTACCATGCACAACCCAACCATTGAGTACAAACCACCTTCTAGCCTACTAGTAATCACTAATGCATCACATTTTTCGGCTTTTCATGAGCCATGCATGGATCCTCCCCTCCCTCTTTGAAAGGAAATGACCTTAATTCATCAAGGCCATCCTCAACAAGATACGGTGAAAGGTCTCCCACATTAAAGGTAGCATGCACTCCATGGTCTCGTCCCAGATCAACCTTATAAGTATTATCATTGACATGTGTCACCACTTTGTAAGGACCTTCAGCTCTTGGCATCAACTTTTGTTCTTCCTTTTGTAAGCAAAACGTTCTTTCCTCATATGCGCCTAAACCACGTCACCGTCTTGTAAGACACGTGGTTTCCTATGCATGTTGGAATTCTATTTGTACACGTCATACACAGCTTCAATCTTCACACAAACTTGTTGGTGTAGTTACATCATGGCCTTCAAATTGTCATTTGCATCCTTGTGAACCAATTCACCATTTGGAAATGGAATGAAATACAAAGGCTTGTAAGGATTCACACCATACACCACTTACCTACTATCAGGAACTTCAGCTTTTGGCATCAACTTTTGTTTGGAAAACGTTCTTTCCTCATATGCACCAACACCAAATCACCATCTTGAAAGACACGAGGTTTTCTATACATGTTGGAATTATGTTTGTACACGTCAATCACGGCTTCAATCTTCACACTAGCTTGTTGGTGTAGTTAAGTCATGGCCTTCAACTTGTCATTAGCATCCTTGTGAACCAATTCATCGTTTGGAAATGGAATAATATACAAAGGCTCGTAAGGATTCACACCATACACCACTTACAAAGGCTTGTAAGGACCTTCAGCTCTTGGCATCAACTCTTGTTCAAAGTGAACAAAGGTTAGTTTGATTAAAATTTCATCTATCTCTTTTTTCCATGGATAATTGGCTTATATGAAGCCTTTATAACAAAGTTGGTGGTTACTAGCCACCCAACCAACTACTCAGTAAAACTAATAATGGAAATTAAAGAAACTCATGAAACCACACAAAAAAACGTCTGACACACTGATGAATGAAAAAAGTGTCAACAATTTTGAGCACATATTAAGCCTTTAAAATGTTGCCCTAGCCTTCATGCGACCCTAATTTAATACGTAGGTTACCATGCACAACCCAACCATTGAGTACAAACCACCTTCTAGCCTACTAGTAATCACTAATGCATCACATTTTTCGGCTTTTCATGAGCCATGCATGGATCCTCCCCTCCCTCTTTGAAAGGAAATGACCTTAATTCATCAAGGCCATCCTCAACAAGATACGGTGAAAGGTCTCCTACATTAAAGGTAGCATGCACTCCATGGTCTCGTCCCAGATCAACCTTATAAGTATTATCATTGACATGTGTCACCACTTTGTAAGGACCTTCAGCTCTTGGCATCAACTTTTGTTCTTCCTTTTGTTAGCAAAACGTTCTTTCCTCATATGCGCCTAAACCACGTCACCATCTTGTAAGACACGTGGTTTCCTATGCATGTTGGAATTCTGTTTGTACACGTCATACACAGCTTCAATCTTCACACAAACTTGTTGGTGTAGTTACATCATGGCCTTCAAATTGTCATTTGCATCCTTGTGAACCAATTCACCATTTGGAAATGGAATGAAATACAAAGGCTTGTAAGGATTCACACCATACACCACTTACGTAGGCTTATAAGGAACTTCAGCTTTTGGCATCAACTTTTGTTTGGAAAACGTTCTTTCCTCATATGCACCAACACCAAATCACCATCTTGAAAGACACGAGGTTTCCTATACATGTTGGAATTCTGTTTGTACACGTCAATCACGGCTTCAATCTTCACACTAGCTTGTTGGTGTAGTTTCGTCTTGGCCTTCAACTTGTCATTAGCATCCTTGTGAACCAATTCATCGTTTGGAAATGGAATAATATACAAAGGCTCGTAAGGATTCACACCATACACCACTTACAAAGGCTTGTAAGGACCTTCAGCTCTTGGCATCAACTCTTGTTCAAAGTGAACAAAGGTTAGTTTGATTAAAATTTCATCTATCTCTTTTTTCCATGCATAATTGGCTTATATGAAGCCTTTATAATTAAGTTGGTGGTTACTAGCCACCCAACCAACTACTCAGTAAAACTAATAATGGAAATTAAAGAAACTCAAGAAACCACACAAAAAAACGTCTGACACACTGATGAATGAAAAAAGTGTCCATGCTCCATTAAGGAGCAAAAAGAAGCATTAAAGTGTAATCCAAATCCACCAAAGAGTATCAACAATGGCTAGAAGGCTTGACGAAGCAAAAAGTAACAGTTTTGAGCACTTATTAAGCCTTTAAAATGTTGCCCTAGCCTTCATGCGACCCTAATTTAATACGTAGGTTACCATGCACAACCCAACCATTGAGTACAAACCACCTTCTAGCCTACTAGTAATCACTAATGCATCACATTTTTCGGCTTTTCATGAGCCATGCATGGATCCTCCCCTCCCTCTTTGAAAGGAAATGACCTTAATTCATCAAGGCCATCCTCAACAAGATACGGTGAAAGGTCTCCCACATTAAAGGTAGCATGCACTCCATGGTCTCGTCCCAGATCAACCTTATAAGTATTATCATTGACATGTGTCACCACTTTGTAAGGACCTTCAGCTCTTGGCATCAACTTTTGTTCTTCCTTTTGTAAGCAAAACGTTCTTTCCTCATATGCGCCTAAACCACGTCACCGTCTTGTAAGACACGTGGTTTCCTATGCATGTTGGAATTCTATTTGTACACGTCATACACAGCTTCAATCTTCACACAAACTTGTTGGTGTAGTTACATCATGGCCTTCAAATTGTCATTTGCATCCTTGTGAACCAATTCACCATTTGGAAATGGAATGAAATACAAAGGCTTGTAAGGATTCACACCATACACCACTTACCTACTATCAGGAACTTCAGCTTTTGGCATCAACTTTTGTTTGGAAAACGTTCTTTCCTCATATGCACCAACACCAAATCACCATCTTGAAAGACACGAGGTTTTCTATACATGTTGGAATTATGTTTGTACACGTCAATCACGGCTTCAATCTTCACACTAGCTTGTTGGTGTAGTTAAGTCATGGCCTTCAACTTGTCATTAGCATCCTTGTGAACCAATTCATCGTTTGGAAATGGAATAATATACAAAGGCTCGTAAGGATTCACACCATACACCACTTACAAAGGCTTGTAAGGACCTTCAGCTCTTGGCATCAACTCTTGTTCAAAGTGAACAAAGGTTAGTTTGATTAAAATTTCATCTATCTCTTTTTTCCATGGATAATTGGCTTATATGAAGCCTTTATAACAAAGTTGGTGGTTACTAGCCACCCAACCAACTACTCAGTAAAACTAATAATGGAAATTAAAGAAACTCATGAAACCACACAAAAAAACGTCTGACACACTGATGAATGAAAAAAGTGTCAACAATTTTGAGCACATATTAAGCCTTTAAAATGTTGCCCTAGCCTTCATGCGACCCTAATTTAATACGTAGGTTACCATGCACAACCCAACCATTGAGTACAAACCACCTTCTAGCCTACTAGTAATCACTAATGCATCACATTTTTCGGCTTTTCATGAGCCATGCATGGATCCTCCCCTCCCTCTTTGAAAGGAAATGACCTTAATTCATCAAGGCCATCCTCAACAAGATACGGTGAAAGGTCTCCTACATTAAAGGTAGCATGCACTCCATGGTCTCGTCCCAGATCAACCTTATAAGTATTATCATTGACATGTGTCACCACTTTGTAAGGACCTTCAGCTCTTGGCATCAACTTTTGTTCTTCCTTTTGTTAGCAAAACGTTCTTTCCTCATATGCGCCTAAACCACGTCACCATCTTGTAAGACACGTGGTTTCCTATGCATGTTGGAATTCTGTTTGTACACGTCATACACAGCTTCAATCTTCACACAAACTTGTTGGTGTAGTTACATCATGGCCTTCAAATTGTCATTTGCATCCTTGTGAACCAATTCACCATTTGGAAATGGAATGAAATACAAAGGCTTGTAAGGATTCACACCATACACCACTTACGTAGGCTTATAAGGAACTTCAGCTTTTGGCATCAACTTTTGTTTGGAAAACGTTCTTTCCTCATATGCACCAACACCAAATCACCATCTTGAAAGACACGAGGTTTCCTATACATGTTGGAATTCTGTTTGTACACGTCAATCACGGCTTCAATCTTCACACTAGCTTGTTGGTGTAGTTTCGTCTTGGCCTTCAACTTGTCATTAGCATCCTTGTGAACCAATTCATCGTTTGGAAATGGAATAATATACAAAGGCTCGTAAGGATTCACACCATACACCACTTACAAAGGCTTGTAAGGACCTTCAGCTCTTGGCATCAACTCTTGTTCAAAGTGAACAAAGGTTAGTTTGATTAAAATTTCATCTATCTCTTTTTTCCATGCATAATTGGCTTATATGAAGCCTTTATAATTAAGTTGGTGGTTACTAGCCACCCAACCAACTACTCAGTAAAACTAATAATGGAAATTAAAGAAACTCAAGAAACCACACAAAAAAACGTCTGACACACTGATGAATGAAAAAAGTGTCCATGCTCCATTAAGGAGCAAAAAGAAGCATTAAAGTGTAATCCAAATCCACCAAAGAGTATCAACAATGGCTAGAAGGCTTGACGAAGCAAAAAGTAACAGTTTTGAGCACTTATTAAGCCTTTAAAATGTTGCCCTAGCCTTCATGCGACCCTAATTTAATACGTAGGTTACCATGCACAACCCAACCATTGAGTACAAACCACCTTCTAGCCTACTAGTAATCACTAATGCATCACATTTTTCGGCTTTTCATGAGCCATGCATGGATCCTCCCCTCCCTCTTTGAAAGGAAATGACCTTAATTCATCAAGGCCATCCTCAACAAGATACGGTGAAAGGTCTCCCACATTAAAGGTAGCATGCACTCCATGGTCTCGTCCCAGATCAACCTTATAAGTATTATCATTGACATGTGTCACCACTTTGTAAGGACCTTCAGCTCTTGGCATCAACTTTTGTTCTTCCTTTTGTAAGCAAAACGTTCTTTCCTCATATGCGCCTAAACCACGTCACCGTCTTGTAAGACACGTGGTTTCCTATGCATGTTGGAATTCTATTTGTACACGTCATACACAGCTTCAATCTTCACACAAACTTGTTGGTGTAGTTACATCATGGCCTTCAAATTGTCATTTGCATCCTTGTGAACCAATTCACCATTTGGAAATGGAATGAAATACAAAGGCTTGTAAGGATTCACACCATACACCACTTACCTACTATCAGGAACTTCAGCTTTTGGCATCAACTTTTGTTTGGAAAACGTTCTTTCCTCATATGCACCAACACCAAATCACCATCTTGAAAGACACGAGGTTTTCTATACATGTTGGAATTATGTTTGTACACGTCAATCACGGCTTCAATCTTCACACTAGCTTGTTGGTGTAGTTAAGTCATGGCCTTCAACTTGTCATTAGCATCCTTGTGAACCAATTCATCGTTTGGAAATGGAATAATATACAAAGGCTCGTAAGGATTCACACCATACACCACTTACAAAGGCTTGTAAGGACCTTCAGCTCTTGGCATCAACTCTTGTTCAAAGTGAACAAAGGTTAGTTTGATTAAAATTTCATCTATCTCTTTTTTCCATGGATAATTGGCTTATATGAAGCCTTTATAACAAAGTTGGTGGTTACTAGCCACCCAACCAACTACTCAGTAAAACTAATAATGGAAATTAAAGAAACTCATGAAACCACACAAAAAAACGTCTGACACACTGATGAATGAAAAAAGTGTCAACAATTTTGAGCACATATTAAGCCTTTAAAATGTTGCCCTAGCCTTCATGCGACCCTAATTTAATACGTAGGTTACCATGCACAACCCAACCATTGAGTACAAACCACCTTCTAGCCTACTAGTAATCACTAATGCATCACATTTTTCGGCTTTTCATGAGCCATGCATGGATCCTCCCCTCCCTCTTTGAAAGGAAATGACCTTAATTCATCAAGGCCATCCTCAACAAGATACGGTGAAAGGTCTCCCACATTAAAGGTAGCATGCACTCCATGGTCTCGTCCCAGATCAACCTTATAAGTATTATCATTGACATGTGTCACCACTTTGTAAGGACCTTCAGCTCTTGGCATCAACTTTTGTTCTTCCTTTTGTAAGCAAAACGTTCTTTCCTCATATGCGCCTAAACCACGTCACCGTCTTGTAAGACACGTGGTTTCCTATGCATGTTGGAATTCTATTTGTACACGTCATACACAGCTTCAATCTTCACACAAACTTGTTGGTGTAGTTACATCATGGCCTTCAAATTGTCATTTGCATCCTTGTGAACCAATTCACCATTTGGAAATGGAATGAAATACAAAGGCTTGTAAGGATTCACACCATACACCACTTACGTAGGCTTATAAGGAACTTCAGCTTTTGGCATCAACTTTTGTTTGGAAAACGTTCTTTCCTCATATGCACCAACACCAAATCACCATCTTGAAAGACACGAGGTTTCCTATACATGTTGGAATTCTGTTTGTACACGTCAATCACGGCTTCAATCTTCACACTAGCTTGTTGGTGTAGTTTCGTCATGGCCTTCAACTTGTCATTAGCATCCTTGTGAACCAATTCATCGTTTGGAAATGGAATAATATACAAAGGCTCGTAAGGACCTTCAGCTCTTGGCATCAACTCTTGTTCAAAGTGAACAAAGGTTAGTTTGATTAAAATTTCATCTATCTCTTTTTTCCATGCATAATTGGCTTATATGAAGCCTTTATAACAAAGTTGGTGGTTACTAGCCACCCAACCAACTACTCAGTAAAACTAATAATGGAAATTAAAGAAACTCATGAAACCACACAAAAAAACGTCTGACACACTGATGAATGAAAAAAGTGTCCATGCTCCATTAAGGAGCAAAAAGAAGCATTAAAGTGTAATCCAAATCCACCAAAGAGTATCAACAATGGCTAGAAGGCTTGACGAAGCAAAAAGTAACAGTTTTGAGCACTTATTAAGCCTTTAAAATGTTGCCCTAGCCTTCATGCGACCCTAATTTAATACGTAGGTTACCATGCACAACCCAACCATTGAGTACAAACCACCTTCTAGCCTACTAGTAATCACTAATGCATCACATTTTTCGGCTTTTCATGAGCCATGCATGGATCCTCCCCTCCCTCTTTGAAAGGAACTGACCTTAATTCATCAAGGCCATCCTCAACAAGATACGGTGAAAGGTCTCCCACATTAAAGGTAGCATGCACTCCATGGTCTCGTCCCAGATCAACCTTATAAGTATTATCATTGACATGTGTCACCACTTTGTAAGGACCTTCAGCTCTTGGCATCAACTTTTGTTCTTCCTTTTGTTAGCAAAACGTTCTTTCCTCATATGCGCCTAAACCACGTCACCATCTTGTAAGACACGTGGTTTCCTATGCATGTTGGAATTCTGTTTGTACACGTCATACACAGCTTCAATCTTCACACAAACTTGTTGGTGTAGTTACATCATGGCCTTCAAATTGTCATTTGCATCCTTGTGAACCAATTCACCATTTGGAAATGGAATGAAATACAAAGGCTTGTAAGGATTCACACCATACACCACTTACGTAGGCTTATAAGGAACTTCAGCTTTTGGCATCAACTTTTGTTTGGAAAACGTTCTTTCCTCATATGCACCAACACCAAATCACCATCTTGAAAGACACGAGGTTTCCTATACATGTTGGAATTCTGTTTGTACACGTCAATCACGGCTTCAATCTTCACACTAGCTTGTTGGTGTAGTTTCGTCATGGCCTTCAACTTGTCATTAGCATCCTTGTGAACCAATTCATCGTTTGGAAATGGAATAATAGACAAAGGCTCGTAAGGACCTTCAGCTCTTGGCATCAACTCTTGTTCAAAGTGAACAAACGTTAGTTTGATTAAAATTTCATCTATCTCTTTTTTCCATGCATAATTGGCTTATATGAAGCCTTTATAACAAAGTTGGTGGTTACTAGCCACCCAACCAACTACTCAGTAAAACTAATAATGGAAATTAAAGAAACTCATGAAACCACACAAAAAAACGTCTGACACACTGATGAATGAAAAAAGTGTCCATGCTCCATTAAGGAGCAAAAAGAAGCATTAAAGTGTAATCCAAATCCACCAAAGAGTATCAACAATGGCTAGAAGGCTTGACGAAGCAAAAAGTAACAGTTTTGAGCACTTATTAAGCCTTTAAAATGTTGCCCTAGCCTTCATGCGACCCTAATTTAATACGTAGGTTACCATGCACAACCCAACCATTGAGTACAAACCACCTTCTAGCCTACTAGTAATCACTAATGCATCACATTTTTCGGCTTTTCATGAGCCATGCATGGATCCTCCCCTCCCTCTTTGAAAGGAAATGACCTTAATTCATCAAGGCCATCCTCAACAAGATACGGTGAAAGGTCTCCCACATTAAAGGTAGCATGCACTCCATGGTCTCGTCCCAGATCAACCTTATAAGTATTATCATTGACATGTGTCACCACTTTGTAAGGACCTTCAGCTCTTGGCATCAACTTTTGTTCTTCCTTTTGTTAGCAAAACGTTCTTTCCTCATATGCGCCTAAACCACGTCACCATCTTGTAAGACACGTGGTTTCCTATGCATGTTGGAATTCTGTTTGTACACGTCATACACAGCTTCAATCTTCACACAAACTTGTTGGTGTAGTTACATCATGGCCTTCAAATTGTCATTTGCATCCTTGTGAACCAATTCACCATTTGGAAATGGAATGAAATACAAAGGCTTGTAAGGATTCACACCATACACCACTTACGTAGGCTTATAAGGAACTTCAGCTTTTGGCATCAACTTTTGTTTGGAAAACGTTCTTTCCTCATATGCACCAACACCAAATCACCATCTTGAAAGACACGAGGTTTCCTATACATGTTGGAATTCTGTTTGTACACGTCAATCACGGCTTCAATCTTCACACTAGCTTGTTGGTGTAGTTTCGTCATGGCCTTCAACTTGTCATTAGCATCCTTGTGAACCAATTCATCGTTTGGAAATGGAATAATATACAAAGGCTCGTAAGGACCTTCAGCTCTTGGCATCAACTCTTGTTCAAAGTGAACAAAGGTTAGTTTGATTAAAATTTAATCTATCTCTTTTTTCCATGCATAATTGGCTTATATGAAGCCTTTATAACAAAGTTGGTGGTTACTAGCCACCCAACCAACTACTCAGTAAAACTAATAATGGAAATTAAAGAAACTCATGAAACCACACAAAAAAACGTCTGACACACTGATGAATGAAAAAAGTGTCCATGCTCCATTAAGGAGCAAAAAGAAGCATTAAAGTGTAATCCAAATCCACCAAAGAGTATCAACAATGGCTAGAAGGCTTGACGAAGCAAAAAAGTAACAGTTTTGAGCACTTATTAAGCCTTTAAAATGTTGCCCTAGCCTTCATGCGACCCTAATTTAATACGTAGGTTACCATGCACAACCCAACCATTGAGTACAAACCACCATCTGGCCTACTAGTAATCACTAATCCATCACATTTTTCGGCTTTTCATGAGCCATGCATGGATCCTCCCCTCCCTCTTTGAAAGGAAATGACCTTAATTCATCAAGGCCATCCTCAACAAGATACGGTGAAAGGTCTCCCACATTAAAGGTAGCATGCACTCCATGGTCTCGTCCCAGATCAACCTTATAAGTATTATCATTGACATGTGTCACCACTTTGTAAGGACCTTCAGCTCTTGGCATCAACTTTTGTTCTTCCTTTTGTTAGCAAAACGTTCTTTCCTCATATGCGCCTAAACCACGTCACCATCTTGTAAGACACGTGGTTTCCTATGCATATTGGAATTCTGTTTGTACACGTCAGACACAGCTTCAATCTTCACACAAACTTGTTGGTGTAGTTACATCATGGCCTTCAAATTGTCATTTGCATCCTTGTGAACCAATTCACCATTTGGAAATGGAATGAAATACAAAGGCTTGTAAGGATTCACACCATACACCACTTACGTAGGCTTATAAGGAACTTCAGCTTTTGGCATCAACTTTTGTTTGGAAAACGTTCTTTCCTCATATGCACCAACACCAAATCACCATCTTGAAAGACACGAGGTTTCCTATACATGTTGGAATTCTGTTTGTACACGTCAATCACGGCTTCAATCTTCACACTAGCTTGTTGGTGTAGTTTCGTCATGGCCTTCAACTTGTCATTAGCATCCTTGTGAACCAATTCATCGTTTGGAAATGGAATAATAGACAAAGGCTCGTAAGGACCTTCAGCTCTTGGCATCAACTCTTGTTCAAAGTGAACAAACGTTAGTTTGATTAAAATTTCATCTATCTCTTTTTTCCATGCATAATTGGCTTATATGAAGCCTTTATAACAAAGTTGGTGGTTACTAGCCACCCAACCAACTACTCAGTAAAACTAATAATGGAAATTAAAGAAACTCATGAAACCACACAAAAAAACGTCTGACACACTGATGAATGAAAAAAGTGTCCATGCTCCATTAAGGAGCAAAAAGAAGCATTAAAGTGTAATCCAAATCCACCAAAGAGTATCAACAATGGCTAGAAGGCTTGACGAAGCAAAAAGTAACAGTTTTGAGCACTTATTAAGCCTTTAAAATGTTGCCCTAGCCTTCATGCGACCCTAATTTAATACGTAGGTTACCATGCACAACCCAACCATTGAGTACAAACCACCTTCTAGCCTACTAGTAATCACTAATGCATCACATTTTTCGGCTTTTCATGAGCCATGCATGGATCCTCCCCTCCCTCTTTGAAAGGAAATGACCTTAATTCATCAAGGCCATCCTCAACAAGATACGGTGAAAGGTCTCCCACATTAAAGGTAGCATGCACTCCATGGTCTCGTCCCAGATCAACCTTATAAGTATTATCATTGACATGTGTCACCACTTTGTAAGGACCTTCAGCTCTTGGCATCAACTTTTGTTCTTCCTTTTGTTAGCAAAACGTTCTTTCCTCATATGCGCCTAAACCACGTCACCATCTTGTAAGACACGTGGTTTCCTATGCATGTTGGAATTCTGTTTGTACACGTCATACACAGCTTCAATCTTCACACAAACTTGTTGGTGTAGTTACATCATGGCCTTCAAATTGTCATTTGCATCCTTGTGAACCAATTCACCATTTGGAAATGGAATGAAATACAAAGGCTTGTAAGGATTCACACCATACACCACTTACGTAGGCTTATAAGGAACTTCAGCTTTTGGCATCAACTTTTGTTTGGAAAACGTTCTTTCCTCATATGCACCAACACCAAATCACCATCTTGAAAGACACGAGGTTTCCTATACATGTTGGAATTCTGTTTGTACACGTCAATCACGGCTTCAATCTTCACACTAGCTTGTTGGTGTAGTTTCGTCATGGCCTTCAACTTGTCATTAGCATCCTTGTGAACCAATTCATCGTTTGGAAATGGAATAATATACAAAGGCTCGTAAGGACCTTCAGCTCTTGGCATCAACTCTTGTTCAAAGTGAACAAAGGTTAGTTTGATTAAAATTTAATCTATCTCTTTTTTCCATGCATAATTGGCTTATATGAAGCCTTTATAACAAAGTTGGTGGTTACTAGCCACCCAACCAACTACTCAGTAAAACTAATAATGGAAATTAAAGAAACTCATGAAACCACACAAAAAAACGTCTGACACACTGATGAATGAAAAAAGTGTCCATGCTCCATTAAGGAGCAAAAAGAAGCATTAAAGTGTAATCCAAATCCACCAAAGAGTATCAACAATGGCTAGAAGGCTTGACGAAGCAAAAAAGTAACAGTTTTGAGCACTTATTAAGCCTTTAAAATGTTGCCCTAGCCTTCATGCGACCCTAATTTAATACGTAGGTTACCATGCACAACCCAACCATTGAGTACAAACCACCATCTGGCCTACTAGTAATCACTAATCCATCACATTTTTCGGCTTTTCATGAGCCATGCATGGATCCTCCCCTCCCTCTTTGAAAGGAAATGACCTTAATTCATCAAGGCCATCCTCAACAAGATACGGTGAAAGGTCTCCCACATTAAAGGTAGCATGCACTCCATGGTCTCGTCCCAGATCAACCTTATAAGTATTATCATTGACATGTGTCACCACTTTGTAAGGACCTTCAGCTCTTGGCATCAACTTTTGTTCTTCCTTTTGTTAGCAAAACGTTCTTTCCTCATATGCGCCTAAACCACGTCACCATCTTGTAAGACACGTGGTTTCCTATGCATATTGGAATTCTGTTTGTACACGTCAGACACAGCTTCAATCTTCACACAAACTTGTTGGTGTAGTTACATCATGGCCTTCAAATTGTCATTTGCATCCTTGTGAACCAATTCACCATTTGGAAATGGAATGAAATACAAAGGCTTGTAAGGATTCACACCATACACCACTTACGTAGGCTTATAAGGAACTTCAGCTTTTGGCATCAACTTTTGTTTGGAAAACGTTCTTTCCTCATATGCACCAACACCAAATCACCATCTTGAAAGACACGAGGTTTCCTATACATGTTGGAATTCTGTTTGTACACGTCAATCACGGCTTCAATCTTCACACTAGCTTGTTGGTGTAGTTTCGTCATGGCCTTCAACTTGTCATTAGCATCCTTGTGAACCAATTCATCGTTTGGAAATGGAATAATATACAAAGGCTCGTAAGGAACTTCAGCTCTTGGCATCAACTCTTGTTCAAAGTGAACAAAGGTTAGTTTGATTAAAATTTCATCTATCTCTTTTTTCCATGCATAATTGGCTTATATGAAGCCTTTATAACAAAGTTGGTGGTTACTAGCCACCCAACCAACTACTCAGTAAAACTAATAATGGAAATTAAAGAAACTCATGAAACCACACAAAAAAACGTCTGACACACTGATGAATGAAAAAAGTGTCCATGCTCCATTAAGGAGCAAAAAGAAGCATTAAAGTGTAATCCAAATCCACCAAAGAGTATCAACAATGGCTAGAAGGCTTGACGAAGCAAAAAAGTAACAGTTTTGAGCACTTATTAAGCCTTTAAAATGTTGCCCTAGCCTTCATGCGACCCTAATTTAATACGTAGGTTACCATGCACAACCCAACCATTGAGTACAAACCACCTTCTGGCCTACTAGTAATCACTAATCCATCACATTTTTCGGCTTTTCATGAGCCATGCATGGATCCTCCCCTCCCTCTTTGAAAGGAAATGACCTTAATTCATCAAGGCCATCCTCAACAAGATACGGTGAAAGGTCTCCCACATTAAAGGTAGCATGCACTCCATGGTCTCGTCCCAGATCAACCTTATAAGTATTATCATTGACATGTGTCACCACTTTGTAAGGACCTTCAGCTCTTGGCATCAACTTTTGTTCTTCCTTTTGTTAGCAAAACGTTCTTTCCTCATATGCGCCTAAACCACGTCACCATCTTGTAAGACACGTGGTTTCCTATGCATATTGGAATTCTGTTTGTACACGTCAGACACAGCTTCAATCTTCACACAAACTTGTTGGTGTAGTTACATCATGGCCTTCAAATTGTCATTTGCATCCTTGTGAACCAATTCACCATTTGGAAATGGAATGAAATACAAAGGCTTGTAAGGATTCACACCATACACCACTTACGTAGGCTTATAAGGAACTTCAGCTTTTGGCATCAACTTTTGTTTGGAAAACGTTCTTTCCTCATATGCACCAACACCAAATCACCATCTTGAAAGACACGAGGTTTCCTATACATGTTGGAATTCTGTTTGTACACGTCAATCACGGCTTCAATCTTCACACTAGCTTGTTGGTGTAGTTTCGTCATGGCCTTCAACTTGTCATTAGCATCCTTGTGAACCAATTCATCGTTTGGAAATGGAATAATATACAAAGGCTCGTAAGGAACTTCAGCTCTTGGCATCAACTCTTGTTCAAAGTGAACAAAGGTTAGTTTGATTAAAATTTCATCTATCTCTTTTTTCCATGCATAATTGGCTTATATGAAGCCTTTATAACAAAGTTGGTGGTTACTAGCCACCCAACCAACTACTCAGTAAAACTAATAATGGAAATTAAAGAAACTCATGAAACCACACAAAAAAACGTCTGACACACTGATGAATGAAAAAAGTGTCCATGCTCCATTAAGGAGCAAAAAGAAGCCTTAAAGTGTAATCCAAATCCACCAAAGAGTATCAACAATGGCTAGAAGGCTTGACGAAGCAAAAAGTAACAGTTTTGAGCACTTATTAAGCCTTTAAAATGTTGCCCTAGCCTTCATGCGACCCTAATTTAATACGTAGGTTACCATGCACAACCCAACCATTGAGTACAAACCACCTTCTAGCCTACTAGTAGTAATCACTAATGCATCACATTTTTCGGCTTTTCATGAGCCATGCATGGATCCTCCCCTCCCTCTTTGAAAGGAAATGACCTTAATTCATCAAGGCCATCCTCAACAAGATACGGTGAAAGGTCTCCCACATTAAAGGTAGCATGCACTCCATGGTCTCGTCCCAGATCAACCTTATAAGTATTATCATTGACATGTGTCACCACTTTGTAAGGACCTTCAGCTCTTGGCATCAACTTTTGTTCTTCCTTTTGTTAGCAAAACGTTCTTTCCTCATATGCGCCTAAACCACGTCACCATCTTGTAAGACACGTGGTTTCCTATGCATGTTGGAATTCTGTTTGTACACGTCATACACAGCTTCAATCTTCACACAAACTTGTTGGTGTAGTTACATCATGGCCTTCAAATTGTCATTTGCATCCTTGTGAACCAATTCACCATTTGGAAATGGAATGAAATACAAAGGCTTGTAAGGATTCACACCATACACCACTTACGTAGGCTTATAAGGACCTTCAGCTTTTGGCATCAACTTTTGTTTGGAAAACGTTCGTTCCTCATATGCACCAACACCAAATCACCATATTGAAAGACACGAGGTTTCCTATACATGTTGGAATTCTGTTTGTACACGTCAATCACGGCTTCAATCTTCACACTAGCTTGTTGGTGTAGTTTCGTCATGGCCTTCAACTTGTCATTAGCATCCTTGTGAACCAATTCATCGTTTGGAAATGGAATAATATACAAAGGCTCGTAAGGATTCACACCATACACCACTTACAAAGGCTTGTAAGGACCTTCAGCTCTTGGCATCAACTCTTGTTCAAAGTGAACAAAGGTTAGTTTGATTAAAATTTCATCTATCTCTTTTTTCCATACATAATTGGCTTATATGAAGCCTTTATAATAAAGTTGGTGGTTACTAGCCACCCAACCAACTACTCAGTAAAACTAATAATGGAAATTAAAGAAACTCATGAAACCACACAAAAAAACGTCTGACACACTGATGAATGAAAAAAGTGTCCATGCTCCATTAAGGAGCAAAAAGAAGCATTAAAGTGTAATCCAAATCCACCAAAGAGTATCAACAATGGCTAGAAGGCTTGACGAAGCAAAAAGTAACAGTTTTGAGCACTTATTAAGCCTTTAAAATGTTGCCCTAGCCTTCATGCGACCCTAATTTAATACGTAGGTTACCATGCACAACCCAACCATTGAGTACAAACCACCTTCTAGCCTACTAGTAATCACTAATGCATCACATTTTTCGGCTTTTCATGAGCCATGCATGGATCCTCCCCTCCCTCTTTAAAAGGAAATGACCTTAATTCATCAAGGCCATCCTCAACAAGATACGGTGAAAGGTCTCCCACATTAAAGGTAGCATGCACTCCATTGTCTCGTCCCAGATCAACCTTATAAGTATTATCATTGACATGTGTCACCACTTTGTAAGGACCTTCAGCTCTTGGCATCAACTTTTGTTCTTCCTTTTGTTAGCAAAACGTTCTTTCCTCATATGCGCCTAAACCACGTCACCATCTTGTAAGACACGTGGTTTCCTATGCATGTTGGAATTCTGTTTGTACACGTCATACACAGCTTCAATCTTCACACAAACTTGTTGGTGTAGTTACATCATGGCCTTCAAATTGTCATTTGCATCCTTGTGAACCAATTCACCATTTGGAAATGGAATGAAATACAAAGGCTTGTAAGGATTCACACCATACACCACTTACCTACTATAAGGAACTTCAGCTTTTGGCATCAACTTTTGTTTGGAAAACGTTCTTTCCTCATATGCACCAACACCAAATCACCATCTTGAAAGACACGAGGTTTCCTATACATGTTGGAATTCTGTTTGTACACGTCAATCACGGCTTCAATCTTCACACTAGCTTGTTGGTGTAGTTTCGTCTTGGCCTTCAACTTGTCATTAGCATCCTTTTGAACCAATTCATCGTTTGGAAATGGAATAATATACAAAGGCTCGTAAGGATTCACACCATACACCACTTACAAAGGCTTGTAAGGACCTTCAGCTCTTGGCATCAACTCTTGTTCAAAGTGAACAAAGGTTAGTTTGATTAAAATTTCATATATCTCTTTTTTCCATGCATAATTGGCTTATATGAAGCCTTTATAATAAAGTTGGTGGTTACTAGCCACCCAACCAACTACTCAGTAAAACTAATAATGGAAATTAAAGAAACTGATGAAACCACACAAAAAAACGTCTGACACACTGATGAATGAAAAAAGTGTCCATGCTCCATTAAGGAGCAAAAAGAAGCATTAAAGTGTAATCCAAATCCACCAAAGAGTATCAACAATGGCTAGAAGGCTTGACGAAGCAAAAAGTAACAGTTTTGAGCACTTATTAAGCCTTTAAAATGTTGCCCTAGCCTTCATGCGACCCTAATTTAATATGTAGGTTACCATGCACAACCCAACCATTGAGTACAAACCACCTTCTAGCCTACTAGTAATCACTAATCCATCACATTTTACGGCTTTTCATGAGCCATGCATGGATCCTCCCCTCCCTCTTTGAAAGGAAATGACCTTAATTCATCAAGGCCATCCTCAACAAGATACGGTGAAAGGTCTCCCACATTAAAGGTAGCATGCACTCCATGGTCTCGTCCCAGATCAACCTTATAAGTATTATCATTGACATGTGTCACCACTTTGTAAGGACCTTCAGCTCTTGGCATCAACTTTTGTTCTTCCTTTTGTTAGCAAAACGTTCTTTCCTCATATGCGCCTAAACCACGTCACCATCTTGTAAGACATGTGGTTTCCTATGCATGTTGGAATTCTGTTTGTACACGTCATACACAGCTTCAATCTTCACACAAACTTGTTGGCGTAGTTACATCATGGCCTTCAAATTGTCATTTGCATCCTTGTGAACCAATTCACCATTTGGAAATGGAATGAAATACAAAGGCTTATAAGGATTCACACCATACACCACTTACCTACTATAAGGAACTTCAGCTTTTGGCATCAACTTTTGTTTGGAAAACGTTCTTTCCTCATATGCACCAACACCAAATCACCATCTTGAAAGACACGAGGTTTCCTATACATGTTGGAATTCTGTTTGTACACGTCAATCACGGCTTCAATCTTCACACTAGCTTGTTGGTGTAGTTTCGTCTTGGCCTTCAACTTGTCATTAGCATCCTTGTGAACCAATTCATCGTTTGGAAATGGAATAATATACAAAGGCTCGTAAGGATTCACACCATACACCACTTACAAAGGCTTGTAAGGACCTTCAGCTCTTGGCATCAACTCTTGTTCAAAGTGGACAAAGGTTAGTTTGATTAAAATTTCATCTATCTCTTTTTTCCATGCATAATTGGCTTATATGAAGCCTTTATAACAAAGTTGGTGGTTACTAGCCACCCAACCAACTACTCAGTAAAACTAATAATGGAAATTAAAGAAACTCATGAAACCACACAAAAAAACGTCTGACACACTGATGAATGAAAAAAGTGTCCATGCTCCATTAAGGAGCAAAAAGAAGCATTAAAGTGTAATCCAAATCCACCAAAGAGTATCAACAATGGCTAGAAGGCTTGACGAAGCAAAAAGTAACAGTTTTGAGCACTTATTAAGCCTTTAAAATGTTGCCCTAGCCTTCATGCGACCCTAATTTAATACGTAGGTTACCATGCACAACCCAACCATTGAGTACAAACCACCTTCTAGCCTACTAGTAATCACTAATGCATCACATTTTTCGGCTTTTCATGAGCCATGCATGGATCCTCCCCTCCCTCTTTGAAAGGAAATGACCTTAATTCATCAAGGCCATCCTCAACAAGATACGGTGAAAGGTCTCCCACATTAAAGGTAGCATGCACTCCATGGTCTCGTCCCAGATCAACCTTATAAGTATTATCATTGACATGTGTCACCACTTTGTAAGGACCTTCAGCTCTTGGCATCAACTTTTGTTCTTCCTTTTGTTAGCAAAACGTTCTTTCCTCATATGCGCCTAAACCACGTCACCATCTTGTAAGACACGTGGTTTCCTATGCATGTTGGAATTCTGTTTGTACACGTCATACACAGCTTCAATCTTCACACAAACTTGTTGGTGTAGTTACATCATGGCCTTCAAATTGTCATTTGCATCCTTGTGAACCAATTCACCATTTGGAAATGGAATGAAATACAAAGGCTTGTAAGGATTCACACCATACACCACTTACCTACTATAAGGAACTTCAGCTTTTGGCATCAACTTTTGTTTGGAAAACGTTCTTTCCTCATATGCACCAACACCAAATCACCATCTTGAAAGACACGAGGTTTCCTATACATGTTGGAATTCTGTTTGTACACGTCAATCACGGCTTCAATCTTCACACTAGCTTGTTGGTGTAGTTTCGTCTTGGCCTTCAACTTGTCATTAGCATCCTTTTGAACCAATTCATCATTTGGAAATGGAATAATATACAAAGGCTCGTAAGGAATCACACCATACACCACTTACAAAGGCTTGTAAGGACCTTCAGCTCTTGGCATCAACTCTTGTTCAAAGTGAACAAAGGTTAGTTTGATTAAAATTTCATCTATCTCTTTTTTCCATGCATAATTGGCTTATATGAAGCCTTTATAACAAAGTTGGTGGTTACTAGCCACCCAACCAACTACTCAGTAAAACTAATAATGGAAATTAAAGAAACTCATGAAACCACACAAAAAAACGTCTGACACACTGATGAATGAAAAAAGTGTCCATGCTCCATTAAGGAGCAAAAAGAAGCATTAAAGTGTAATCCAAATCCACCAAAGAGTATCAACAATGGCTAGAAGGCTTGACGAAGCAAAAAGTAACAGTTTTGAGCACTTATTAAGCCTTTAAAATGTTGCCCTAGCCTTCATGCGACCCTAATTTAATACGTAGGTTACCATGCACAACCCAACCATTGAGTACAAACCACCTTCTAGCCTACTAGTAATCACTAATGCATCACATTTTTCGGCTTTTCATGAGCCATGCATGGATCCTCCCCTCCCTCTTTGAAAGGAAATGACCTTAATTCATCAAGGCCATCCTCAACAAGATACGGTGAAAGGTCTCCCACATTAAAGGTAGCATGCACTCCATGGTCTCGTCCCAGATCAACCTTATAAGTATTATCATTGACATGTGTCACCACTTTGTAAGGACCTTCAGCTCTTGGCATCAACTTTTGTTCTTCCTTTTGTTAGCAAAACGTTCTTTCCTCATATGCGCCTAAACCACGTCACCATCTTGTAAGACACGTGGTTTCCTATGCATGTTGGAATTCTGTTTGTACACGTCATACACAGCTTCAATCTTCACACAAACTTGTTGGTGTAGTTACATCATGGCCTTCAAATTGTCATTTGCATCCTTGTGAACCAATTCACCATTTGGAAATGGAATGAAATACAAAGGCTTGTAAGGATTCACACCATACACCACTTACCTACTATAAGGAACTTCAGCTTTTGGCATCAACTTTTGTTTGGAAAACGTTCTTTCCTCATATGCACCAACACCAAATCACCATCTTGAAAGACACGAGGTTTCCTATACATGTTGGAATTCTGTTTGTACACGTCAATCACGGCTTCAATCTTCACACTAGCTTGTTGGTGTAGTTTCGTCTTGGCCTTCAACTTGTCATTAGCATCCTTTTGAACCAATTCATCATTTGGAAATGGAATAATATACAAAGGCTCGTAAGGAATCACACCATACACCACTTACAAAGGCTTGTAAGGACCTTCAGCTCTTGGCATCAACTCTTGTTCAAAGTGAACAAAGGTTAGTTTGATTAAAATTTCATCTATCTCTTTTTTCCATGCATAATTGGCTTATATGAAGCCTTTATAACAAAGTTGGTGGTTACTAGCCACCCAACCAACTACTCAGTAAAACTAATAATGGAAATTAAAGAAACTCATGAAACCACACAAAAAAACGTCTGACACACTGATGAATGAAAAAAGTGTCCATGCTCCATTAAGGAGCAAAAAGAAGCATTAAAGTGTAATCCAAATCCACCAAAGAGTATCAACAATGGCTAGAAGGCTTGACGAAGCAAAAAGTAACAGTTTTGAGCACTTATTAAGCCTTTAAAATGTTGCCCTAGCCTTCATGCGACCCTAATTTAATACGTAGGTTACCATGCACAACCCAACCATTGAGTACAAACCACCTTCTAGCCTACTAGTAATCACTAATGCATCACATTTTTCGGCTTTTCATGAGCCATGCATGGATCCTCCCCTCCCTCTTTGAAAGGAAATGACCTTAATTCATCAAGGCCATCCTCAACAAGATACGGTGAAAGGTCTCCCACATTAAAGGTAGCATGCACTCCATGGTCTCGTCCCAGATCAACCTTATAAGTATTATCATTGACATGTGTCACCACTTTGTAAGGACCTTCAGCTCTTGGCATCAACTTTTGTTCTTCCTTTTGTTAGCAAAACGTTCTTTCCTCATATGCGCCTAAACCACGTCACCATCTTGTAAGACACCTGGTTTCCTATGCATGTTGGAATTCTGTTTGTACACGTCATACACAGCTTCAATCTTCACACAAACTTGTTGGTGTAGTTACATCATGGCCTTCAAATTGTCATTTGCATCCTTGTGAACCAATTCACCATTTGGAAATGGAATGAAATACAAAGGCTTGTAAGGATTCACACCATACACCACTTACCTACTATAAGGAACTTCAGCTTTTGGCATCAACTTTTGTTTGGAAAACGTTCTTTCCTCATATGCACCAACACCAAATCACCATCTTGAAAGACACGAGGTTTCCTATACATGTTGGAATTCTGTTTGTACACGTCAATCACGGCTTCAATCTTCACACTAGCTTGTTGGTGTAGTTTCGTCTTGGCCTTCAACTTGTCATTAGCATCCTTTTGAACCAATTCATCATTTGGAAATGGAATAATATACAAAGGCTCGTAAGGAATCACACCATACACCACTTACAAAGGCTTGTAAGGACCTTCAGCTCTTGGCATCAACTCTTGTTCAAAGTGAACAAAGGTTAGGTTGATTAAAATTTCATCTATCTCTTTTTTCCATGCATAATTGGCTTATATGAAGCCTTTATAAAAAAGTTGGTGGTTACTAGCCACCCAACCAACTACTCAGTAAAACTAATAATGGAAATTAAAGAAACTCATGAAACCACACAAAAAAACGTCTGACACACTGATGAATGAAAAAAGTGTCCATGCTCCATTAAGGAGCAAAAAGAAGCATTAAAGTGTAATCCAAATCCACCAAAGAGTATCAACAACGGCTAGAAGGCTTGACGAAGCAAAAAGTAACAGTTTTGAGCACTTATTAAGCCTTTAAAATGTTGCCCTAGCCTTCATGCGACCCTAATTTAATACGTAGGTTACCATGCACAACCCAACCATTGAGTACAAACCACCTTCTAGCCTACTAGTAATCACTAATGCATCACATTTTTCGGCTTTTCATGAGCCATGCATGGATCCTCCCCTCCCTCTTTGAAAGGAAATGACCTTAATTCATCAAGGCCATCCTCAACAAGATACGGTGAAAGGTCTCCCACATTAAAGGTAGCATGCACTCCATGGTCTCGTCCCAGATCAACCTTATAAGTATTATCATTGACATGTGTCACCACTTTGTAAGGACCTTCAGCTCTTGGCATCAACTTTTGTTCTTCCTTTTGTTAGCAAAACGTTCTTTCCTCATATGCGCCTAAACCACGTCACCATCTTGTAAGACACGTGGTTTCCTATGCATGTTGGAATTCTGTTTGTACACGTCATACACAGCTTCAATCTTCACACAAACTTGTTGGTGTAGTTACATCATGGCCTTCAAATTGTCATTTGCATCCTTGTGAACCAATTCACCATTTGGAAATGGAATGAAATACAAAGGCTTGTAAGGATTCACACCATACACCACTTACCTACTATAAGGAACTTCAGCTTTTGGCATCAACTTTTGTTTGGAAAACGTTCTTTCCTCATATGCACCAACACCAAATCACCATCTTGAAAGACACGAGGTTTCCTATACATGTTGGAATTCTGTTTGTACACGTCAATCACGGCTTCAATCTTCACACTAGCTTGTTGGTGTAGTTTCGTCTTGGCCTTCAACTTGTCATTAGCATCCTTTTGAACCAATTCATCATTTGGAAATGGAATAATATACAAAGGCTCGTAAGGAATCACACCATACACCACTTACAAAGGCTTGTAAGGACCTTCAGCTCTTGGCATCAACTCTTGTTCAAAGTGAACAAAGGTTAGTTTGATTAAAATTTCATCTATCTCTTTTTTCCATGCATAATTGGCTTATATGAAGCCTTTATAACAAAGTTGGTGGTTACTAGCCACCCAACCAACTACTCAGTAAAACTAATAATGGAAATTAAAGAAACTCATGAAACCACACAAAAAAACGTCTGACACACTGATGAATGAAAAAAGTGTCCATGCTCCATTAAGGAGCAAAAAGAAGCATTAAAGTGTAATCCAAATCCACCAAAGAGTATCAACAATGGCTAGAAGGCTTGACGAAGCAAAAAGTAACAGTTTTGAGCACTTATTAAGCCTTTAAAATGTTGCCCTAGCCTTCATGCGACCCTAATTTAATACGTAGGTTACCATGCACAACCCAACCATTGAGTACAAACCACCTTCTAGCCTACTAGTAATCACTAATGCATCACATTTTTCGGCTTTTCATGAGCCATGCATGGATCCTCCCCTCCCTCTTTGAAAGGAAATGACCTTAATTCATCAAGGCCATCCTCAACAAGATACGGTGAAAGGTCTCCCACATTAAAGGTAGCATGCACTCCATGGTCTCGTCCCAGATCAACCTTATAAGTATTATCATTGACATGTGTCACCACTTTGTAAGGACCTTCAGCTCTTGGCATCAACTTTTGTTCTTCCTTTTGTTAGCAAAACGTTCTTTCCTCATATGCGCCTAAACCACGTCACCATCTTGTAAGACACGTGGTTTCCTATGCATGTTGGAATTCTGTTTGTACACGTCATACACAGCTTCAATCTTCACACAAACTTGTTGGTGTAGTTACATCATGGCCTTCAAATTGTCATTTGCATCCTTGTGAACCAATTCACCATTTGGAAATGGAATGAAATACAAAGGCTTGTAAGGATTCACACCATACACCACTTACCTACTATAAGGAACTTCAGCTTTTGGCATCAACTTTTGTTTGGAAAACGTTCTTTCCTCATATGCACCAACACCAAATCACCATCTTGAAAGACACGAGGTTTCCTATACATGTTGGAATTCTGTTTGTACACGTCAATCACGGCTTCAATCTTCACACTAGCTTGTTGGTGTAGTTTCGTCTTGGCCTTCAACTTGTCATTAGCATCCTTTTGAACCAATTCATCATTTGGAAATGGAATAATATACAAAGGCTCGTAAGGAATCACACCATACACCACTTACAAAGGCTTGTAAGGACCTTCAGCTCTTGGCATCAACTCTTGTTCAAAGTGAACAAAGGTTAGGTTGATTAAAATTTCATCTATCTCTTTTTTCCATGCATAATTGGCTTATATGAAGCCTTTATAACAAAGTTGGTGGTTACTAGCCACCCAACCAACTACTCAGTAAAACTAATAATGGAAATTAAAGAAACTCATGAAACCACACAAAAAAACGTCTGACACACTGATGAATGAAAAAAGTGTCCATGCTCCATTAAGGAGCAAAAAGAAGCATTAAAGTGTAATCCAAATCCACCAAAGAGTATCAACAACGGCTAGAAGGCTTGACGAAGCAAAAAGTAACAGTTTTGAGCACTTATTAAGCCTTTAAAATGTTGCCCTAGCCTTCATGCGACCCTAATTTAATACGTAGGTTACCATGCACAACCCAACCATTGAGTACAAACCACCTTCTAGCCTACTAGTAATCACTAATGCATCACATTTTTCGGCTTTTCATGAGCCATGCATGGATCCTCCCCTCCCTCTTTGAAAGGAAATGACCTTAATTCATCAAGGCCATCCTCAACAAGATACGGTGAAAGGTCTCCCACATTAAAGGTAGCATGCACTCCATGGTCTCGTCCCAGATCAACCTTATAAGTATTATCATTGACATGTGTCACCACTTTGTAAGGACCTTCAGCTCTTGGCATCAACTTTTGTTCTTCCTTTTGTTAGCAAAACGTTCTTTCCTCATATGCGCCTAAACCACGTCACCATCTTGTAAGACACGTGGTTTCCTATGCATGTTGGAATTCTGTTTGTACACGTCATACACAGCTTCAATCTTCACACAAACTTGTTGGTGTAGTTACATCATGGCCTTCAAATTGTCATTTGCATCCTTGTGAACCAATTCACCATTTGGAAATGGAATGAAATACAAAGGCTTGTAAGGATTCACACCATACACCACTTACCTACTATAAGGAACTTCAGCTTTTGGCATCAACTTTTGTTTGGAAAACGTTCTTTCCTCATATGCACCAACACCAAATCACCATCTTGAAAGACACGAGGTTTCCTATACATGTTGGAATTCTGTTTGTACACGTCAATCACGGCTTCAATCTTCACACTAGCTTGTTGGTGTAGTTTCGTCTTGGCCTTCAACTTGTCATTAGCATCCTTTTGAACCAATTCATCATTTGGAAATGGAATAATATACAAAGGCTCGTAAGGAATCACACCATACACCACTTACAAAGGCTTGTAAGGACCTTCAGCTCTTGGCATCAACTCTTGTTCAAAGTGAACAAAGGTTAGTTTGATTAAAATTTCATCTATCTCTTTTTTCCATGCATAATTGGCTTATATGAAGCCTTTATAACAAAGTTGGTGGTTACTAGCCACCCAACCAACTACTCAGTAAAACTAATAATGGAAATTAAAGAAACTCATGAAACCACACAAAAAAACGTCTGACACACTGATGAATGAAAAAAGTGTCCATGCTCCATTAAGGAGCAAAAAGAAGCATTAAAGTGTAATCCAAATCCACCAAAGAGTATCAACAATGGCTAGAAGGCTTGACGAAGCAAAAAGTAACAGTTTTGAGCACTTATTAAGCCTTTAAAATGTTGCCCTAGCCTTCATGCGACCCTAATTTAATACGTAGGTTACCATGCACAACCCAACCATTGAGTACAAACCACCTTCTAGCCTACTAGTAATCACTAATGCATCACATTTTTCGGCTTTTCATGAGCCATGCATGGATCCTCCCCTCCCTCTTTGAAAGGAACTGACCTTAATTCATCAAGGCCATCCTCAACAAGATACGGTGAAAGGTCTCCCACATTAAAGGTAGCATGCACTCCATGGTCTCGTCCCAGATCAACCTTATAAGTATTATCATTGACATGTGTCACCACTTTGTAAGGACCTTCAGCTCTTGGCATCAACTTTTGTTCTTCCTTTTGTTAGCAAAACGTTCTTTCCTCATATGCGCCTAAACCACGTCACCATCTTGTAAGACACGTGGTTTCCTATGCATGTTGGAATTCTGTTTGTACACGTCATACACAGCTTCAATCTTCACACAAACTTGTTGGTGTAGTTACATCATGGCCTTCAAATTGTCATTTGCATCCTTGTGAACCAATTCACCATTTGGAAATGGAATGAAATACAAAGGCTTGTAAGGATTCACACCATACACCACTTACCTACTATAAGGAACTTCAGCTTTTGGCATCAACTTTTGTTTGGAAAACGTTCTTTCCTCATATGCACCAACACCAAATCACCATCTTGAAAGACACGAGGTTTCCTATACATGTTGGAATTCTGTTTGTACACGTCAATCACGGCTTCAATCTTCACACTAGCTTGTTGGTGTAGTTTCGTCTTGGCCTTCAACTTGTCATTAGCATCCTTTTGAACCAATTCATCATTTGGAAATGGAATAATATACAAAGGCTCGTAAGGAATCACACCATACACCACTTACAAAGGCTTGTAAGGACCTTCAGCTCTTGGCATCAACTCTTGTTCAAAGTGAACAAAGGTTAGGTTGATTAAAATTTCATCTATCTCTTTTTTCCATGCATAATTGGCTTATATGAAGCCTTTATAACAAAGTTGGTGGTTACTAGCCACCCAACCAACTACTCAGTAAAACTAATAATGGAAATTAAAGAAACTCATGAAACCACACAAAAAAACGTCTGACACACTGATGAATGAAAAAAGTGTCCATGCTCCATTAAGGAGCAAAAAGAAGCATTAAAGTGTAATCCAAATCCACCAAAGAGTATCAACAACGGCTAGAAGGCTTGACGAAGCAAAAAGTAACAGTTTTGAGCACTTATTAAGCCTTTAAAATGTTGCCCTAGCCTTCATGCGACCCTAATTTAATACGTAGGTTACCATGCACAACCCAACCATTGAGTACAAACCACCTTCTAGCCTACTAGTAATCACTAATGCATCACATTTTTCGGCTTTTCATGAGCCATGCATGGATCCTCCCCTCCCTCTTTGAAAGGAAATGACCTTAATTCATCAAGGCCATCCTCAACAAGATACGGTGAAAGGTCTCCCACATTAAAGGTAGCATGCACTCCATGGTCTCGTCCCAGATCAACCTTATAAGTATTATCATTGACATGTGTCACCACTTTGTAAGGACCTTCAGCTCTTGGCATCAACTTTTGTTCTTCCTTTTGTTAGCAAAACGTTCTTTCCTCATATGCGCCTAAACCACGTCACCATCTTGTAAGACACGTGGTTTCCTATGCATGTTGGAATTCTGTTTGTACACGTCATACACAGCTTCAATCTTCACACAAACTTGTTGGTGTAGTTACATCATGGCCTTCAAATTGTCATTTGCATCCTTGTGAACCAATTCACCATTTGGAAATGGAATGAAATACAAAGGCTTGTAAGGATTCACACCATACACCACTTACCTACTATAAGGAACTTCAGCTTTTGGCATCAACTTTTGTTTGGAAAACGTTCTTTCCTCATATGCACCAACACCAAATCACCATCTTGAAAGACACGAGGTTTACTATACATGTTGGAATTCTGTTTGTACACGTCAATCACGGCTTCAATCTTCACACTAGCTTGTTGGTGTAGTTTCGTCTTGGCCTTCAACTTGTCATTAGCATCCTTTTGAACCAATTCATCATTTGGAAATGGAATAATATACAAAGGCTCGTAAGGAATCACACCATACACCACTTACAAAGGCTTGTAAGGACCTTCAGCTCTTGGCATCAACTCTTGTTCAAAGTGAACAAAGGTTAGTTTGATTAAAATTTCATCTATCTCTTTTTTCCATGCATAATTGGCTTATATGAAGCCTTTATAACAAAGTTGGTGGTTACTAGCCACCCAACCAACTACTCAGTAAAACTAATAATGGAAATTAAAGAAACTCATGAAACCACACAAAAAAACGTCTGACACACTGATGAATGAAAAAAGTGTCCATGCTCCATTAAGGAGCAAAAAGAAGCATTAAAGTGTAATCCAAATCCACCAAAGAGTATCAACAATGGCTAGAAGGCTTGACGAAGCAAAAAGTAACAGTTTTGAGCACTTATTAAGCCTTTAAAATGTTGCCCTAGCCTTCATGCGACCCTAATTTAATACGTAGGTTACCATGCACAACCCAACCATTGAGTACAAACCACCTTCTAGCCTACTAGTAATCACTAATGCATCACATTTTTCGGCTTTTCATGAGCCATGCATGGATCCTCCCCTCCCTCTTTGAAAGGAACTGACCTTAATTCATCAAGGCCATCCTCAACAAGATACGGTGAAAGGTCTCCCACATTAAAGGTAGCATGCACTCCATGGTCTCGTCCCAGATCAACCTTATAAGTATTATCATTGACATGTGTCACCACTTTGTAAGGACCTTCAGCTCTTGGCATCAACTTTTGTTCTTCCTTTTGTTAGCAAAACGTTCTTTCCTCATATGCGCCTAAACCACGTCACCATCTTGTAAGACACGTGGTTTCCTATGCATGTTGGAATTCTGTTTGTACACGTCATACACAGCTTCAATCTTCACACAAACTTGTTGGTGTAGTTACATCATGGCCTTCAAATTGTCATTTGCATCCTTGTGAACCAATTCACCATTTGGAAATGGAATGAAATACAAAGGCTTGTAAGGATTCACACCATACACCACTTACCTACTATAAGGAACTTCAGCTTTTGGCATCAACTTTTGTTTGGAAAACGTTCTTTCCTCATATGCACCAACACCAAATCACCATCTTGAAAGACACGAGGTTTCCTATACATGTTGGAATTCTGTTTGTACACGTCAATCACGGCTTCAATCTTCACACTAGCTTGTTGGTGTAGTTTCGTCTTGGCCTTCAACTTGTCATTAGCATCCTTTTGAACCAATTCATCATTTGGAAATGGAATAATATACAAAGGCTCGTAAGGAATCACACCATACACCACTTACAAAGGCTTGTAAGGACCTTCAGCTCTTGGCATCAACTCTTGTTCAAAGTGAACAAAGGTTAGTTTGATTAAAATTTCATCTATCTCTTTTTTCCATGCATAATTGGCTTATATGAAGCCTTTATAACAAAGTTGGTGGTTACTAGCCACCCAACCAACTACTCAGTAAAACTAATAATGGAAATTAAAGAAACTCATGAAACCACACAAAAAAACGTCTGACACACTGATGAATGAAAAAAGTGTCCATGCTCCATTAAGGAGCAAAAAGAAGCATTAAAGTGTAATCCAAATCCACCAAAGAGTATCAACAATGGCTAGAAGGCTTGACGAAGCAAAAAGTAACAGTTTTGAGCACTTATTAAGCCTTTAAAATGTTGCCCTAGCCTTCATGCGACCCTAATTTAATACGTAGGTTACCATGCACAACCCAACCATTGAGTACAAACCACCTTCTAGCCTACTAGTAATCACTAATGCATCACATTTTTCGGCTTTTCATGAGCCATGCATGGATCCTCCCCTCCCTCTTTGAAAGGAAATGACCTTAATTCATCAAGGCCATCCTCAACAAGATACGGTGAAAGGTCTCCCACATTAAAGGTAGCATGCACTCCATGGTCTCGTCCCAGATCAACCTTATAAGTATTATCATTGACATGTGTCACCACTTTGTAAGGACCTTCAGCTCTTGGCATCAACTTTTGTTCTTCCTTTTGTTAGCAAAACGTTCTTTCCTCATATGCGCCTAAACCACGTCACCATCTTGTAAGACACGTGGTTTCCTATGCATGTTGGAATTCTGTTTGTACACGTCATACACAGCTTCAATCTTCACACAAACTTGTTGGTGTAGTTACATCATGGCCTTCAAATTGTCATTTGCATCCTTGTGAACCAATTCACCATTTGGAAATGGAATGAAATACAAAGGCTTGTAAGGATTCACACCATACACCACTTACCTACTATAAGGAACTTCAGCTTTTGGCATCAACTTTTGTTTGGAAAACGTTCTTTCCTCATATGCACCAACACCAAATCACCATCTTGAAAGACACGAGGTTTCCTATACATGTTGGAATTCTGTTTGTACACGTCAATCACGGCTTCAATCTTCACACTAGCTTGTTGGTGTAGTTTCGTCTTGGCCTTCAACTTGTCATTAGCATCCTTTTGAACCAATTCATCATTTGGAAATGGAATAATATACAAAGGCTCGTAAGGAATCACACCATACACCACTTACAAAGGCTTGTAAGGACCTTCAGCTCTTGGCATCAACTCTTGTTCAAAGTGAACAAAGGTTAGTTTGATTAAAATTTCATCTATCTCTTTTTTCCATGCATAATTGGCTTATATGAAGCCTTTATAACAAAGTTGGTGGTTACTAGCCACCCAACCAACTACTCAGTAAAACTAATAATGGAAATTAAAGAAACTCATGAAACCACACAAAAAAACGTCTGACACACTGATGAATGAAAAAAGTGTCCATGCTCCATTAAGGAGCAAAAAGAAGCATTAAAGTGTAATCCAAATCCACCAAAGAGTATCAACAACGGCTAGAAGGCTTGACGAAGCAAAAAGTAACAGTTTTGAGCACTTATTAAGCCTTTAAAATGTTGCCCTAGCCTTCATGCGACCCTAATTTAATACGTAGGTTACCATGCACAACCCAACCATTGAGTACAAACCACCTTCTAGCCTACTAGTAATCACTAATGCATCACATTTTTCGGCTTTTCATGAGCCATGCATGGATCCTCCCCTCCCTCTTTGAAAGGAAATGACCTTAATTCATCAAGGCCATCCTCAACAAGATACGGTGAAAGGTCTCCCACATTAAAGGTAGCATGCACTCCATGGTCTCGTCCCAGATCAACCTTATAAGTATTATCATTGACATGTGTCACCACTTTGTAAGGACCTTCAGCTCTTGGCATCAACTTTTGTTCTTCCTTTTGTTAGCAAAACGTTCTTTCCTCATATGCGCCTAAACCACGTCACCATCTTGTAAGACACGTGGTTTCCTATGCATGTTGGAATTCTGTTTGTACACGTCATACACAGCTTCAATCTTCACACAAACTTGTTGGTGTAGTTACATCATGGCCTTCAAATTGTCATTTGCATCCTTGTGAACCAATTCACCATTTGGAAATGGAATGAAATACAAAGGCTTGTAAGGATTCACACCATACACCACTTACCTACTATAAGGAACTTCAGCTTTTGGCATCAACTTTTGTTTGGAAAACGTTCTTTCCTCATATGCACCAACACCAAATCACCATCTTGAAAGACACGAGGTTTCCTATACATGTTGGAATTCTGTTTGTACACGTCAATCACGGCTTCAATCTTCACACTAGCTTGTTGGTGTAGTTTCGTCTTGGCCTTCAACTTGTCATTAGCATCCTTTTGAACCAATTCATCATTTGGAAATGGAATAATATACAAAGGCTCGTAAGGAATCACACCATACACCACTTACAAAGGCTTGTAAGGACCTTCAGCTCTTGGCATCAACTCTTGTTCAAAGTGAACAAAGGTTAGTTTGATTAAAATTTCATCTATCTCTTTTTTCCATGCATAATTGGCTTATATGAAGCCTTTATAACAAAGTTGGTGGTTACTAGCCACCCAACCAACTACTCAGTAAAACTAATAATGGAAATTAAAGAAACTCATGAAACCACACAAAAAAACGTCTGACACACTGATGAATGAAAAAAGTGTCCATGCTCCATTAAGGAGCAAAAAGAAGCATTAAAGTGTAATCCAAATCCACCAAAGAGTATCAACAATGGCTAGAAGGCTTGACGAAGCAAAAAGTAACAGTTTTGAGCACTTATTAAGCCTTTAAAATGTTGCCCTAGCCTTCATGCGACCCTAATTTAATACGTAGGTTACCATGCACAACCCAACCATTGAGTACAAACCACCTTCTAGCCTACTAGTAATCACTAATGCATCACATTTTTCGGCTTTTCATGAGCCATGCATGGATCCTCCCCTCCCTCTTTGAAAGGAAATGACCTTAATTCATCAAGGCCATCCTCAACAAGATACGGTGAAAGGTCTCCCACATTAAAGGTAGCATGCACTCCATGGTCTCGTCCCAGATCAACCTTATAAGTATTATCATTGACATGTGTCACCACTTTGTAAGGACCTTCAGCTCTTGGCATCAACTTTTGTTCTTCCTTTTGTTAGCAAAACGTTCTTTCCTCATATGCGCCTAAACCACGTCACCATCTTGTAAGACACGTGGTTTCCTATGCATGTTGGAATTCTGTTTGTACACGTCATACACAGCTTCAATCTTCACACAAACTTGTTGGTGTAGTTACATCATGGCCTTCAAATTGTCATTTGCATCCTTGTGAACCAATTCACCATTTGGAAATGGAATGAAATACAAAGGCTTGTAAGGATTCACACCATACACCACTTACCTACTATAAGGAACTTCAGCTTTTGGCATCAACTTTTGTTTGGAAAACGTTCTTTCCTCATATGCACCAACACCAAATCACCATCTTGAAAGACACGAGGTTTCCTATACATGTTGGAATTCTGTTTGTACACGTCAATCACGGCTTCAATCTTCACACTAGCTTGTTGGTGTAGTTTCGTCATGGCCTTCAACTTGTCATTAGCATCCTTGTGAACCAATTCATCGTTTGGAAATGGAATAATATACAAAGGCTCGTAAGGACCTTCAGCTCTTGGCATCAACTCTTGTTCAAAGTGAACAAAGGTTAGTTTGATTAAAATTTCATCTATCTCTTTTTTCCATGCATAATTGGCTTATATGAAGCCTTTATAACAAAGTTGGTGGTTACTAGCCACCCAACCAACTACTCAGTAAAACTAATAATGGAAATTAAAGAAACTCATGAAACCACACAAAAAAACGTCTGACACACTGATGAATGAAAAAAGTGTCCATGCTCCATTAAGGAGCAAAAAGAAGCATTAAAGTGTAATCCAAATCCACCAAAGAGTATCAACAATGGCTAGAAGGCTTGACGAAGCAAAAAGTAACAGTTTTGAGCACTTATTAAGCCTTTAAAATGTTGCCCTAGCCTTCATGCGACCCTAATTTAATACGTAGGTTACCATGCACAACCCAACCATTGAGTACAAACCACCTTCTCGCCTACTAGTAATCACTAATCCATCACATTTTTCGGCTTTTCATGAGCCATGCATGGATCCTCCCCTCACTCTTTGAAAGGAAATGACCTTAATTCATCAAGGCCATCCTCAACAAGATACGGTGAAAGGTCTTCCACATTAAAGGTAGCATGCACTCCATGGTCTCGTCCCAGATCAACCTTATAAGTATTATCATTGACATGTGTCACCACTTTGTAAGGACCTTCAGCTCTTGGCATCAGCTTTTGTTCTTCCTTTTGTTAGCAAAACGTTCTTTCCTCATATGCGCCTAAACCACGTCACCATCTTGTAAGACACGTGGTTTCCTATGCATGTTGGAATTCTGTTTGTACACGTCATACACAGCTTCAATCTCCACACAAACTTGTTGGTGTAGTTACATCATGGCCTTCAAATTGTCATTTGCATCCTTGTGAACCAATTCACCATTTGGAAATGGAATGAAATACAAAGGCTTGTAAGGATTCACACCATACACCACTTACGTAGGCTTATAAGGACCTTCAGCTTTTGGCATCAACTTTTGTTTGGAAAACGTTCTTTCCTCATATGCACCAACACCAAATCACCATCTTGAAAGACACGAGTTTTCCTATACATGTTGGAATTCTGTTTGTACACGTCAATCACGGCTTCAATCTTCACACTAGCTTGTTGGTGTAGTTTCGTCATGGCCTTCAACTTGTCATGAGCATCCTTGTGAACCAATTCATCGTTTGGAAATGGAATAATATACAAAGGCTCGTAAGGACCTTCAGCTCTTGGCATCAACTCTTGTTCAAAGTGAACAAAGGTTAGTTTGATTAAAATTTCATCTATCTCTTTTTTCCATGCATAATTGGCTTATATGAAGCCTTTATAACAAAGTTGGTGGTTACTAGCCACCCAACCAACTACTCAGTAAAACTAATAATGGAAATTAAAGAAACTCATGAAACCACACAAAAAAACGTCTGACACACTGATGAATGAAAAAAGTGTCCATGCTCCATTAAGGAGCAAAAAGAAGCATTAAAGTGTAATCCAAATCCACCAAAGAGTATCAACAATGGCTAGAAGGCTTGACGAAGCAAAAAGTAACAGTTTTGAGCACTTATTAAGCCTTTAAAATGTTGCCCTAGCCTTCATGCGACCCTAATTTAATACGTAGGTTACCATGCACAACCCAACCATTGAGTACAAACCACCTTCTAGCCTACTAGTAATCACTAATGCATCACATTTTTCGGCTTTTCATGAGCCATGCATGGATCCTCCCCTCCCTCTTTGAAAGGAAATGACCTTAATTCATCAAGGCCATCCTCAACAAGATACGGTGAAAGGTCTCCCACATTAAAGGTAGCATGCACTCCATGGTCTCGTCCCAGATCAACCTTATAAGTATTATCATTGACATGTGTCACCACTTTGTAAGGACCTTCACCTCTTGGCATCATCTTTTGTTCTTCCTTTTGTTAGCAAAACGTTCTTTCCTCATATGCGCCTAAACCACGTCACCATCTTGTAAGACACGTGGTTTCCTATGCATGTTGGAATTCTGTTTGTACACGTCATACACAGCTTCAATCTTCACACAAACTTGTTGGTGTAGTTACATCATGGCCTTCAAATTGTCATTTGCATCCTTGTGAACCAATTCACCATTTGGAAATGGAATGAAATACAAAGGCTTGTAAGGATTCACACCATACACCACTTACCTACTATAAGGAACTTCAGCTTTTGGCATCAACTTTTGTTTGGAAAACGTTCTTTCCTCATATGCACCAACACCAAATCACCATCTTGAAAGACACGAGGTTTCCTATACATGTTGGAATTCTGTTTGTACACGTCAATCACGGCTTCAATCTTCACACTAGCTTGTTGGTGTAGTTTCGTCTTGGCCTTCAACTTGTCATTAGCATCCTTTTGAACCAATTCATCATTTGGAAATGGAATAATATACAAAGGCTCGTAAGGAATCACACCATACACCACTTACAAAGGCTTGTAAGGACCTTCAGCTCTTGGCATCAACTCTTGTTCAAAGTGAACAAAGGTTAGTTTGATTAAAATTTCATCTATCTCTTTTTTCCATGCATAATTGGCTTATATGAAGCCTTTATAACAAAGTTGGTGGTTACTAGCCACCCAACCAACTACTCAGTAAAACTAATAATGGAAATTAAAGAAACTCATGAAACCACACAAAAAAACGTCTGACACACTGATGAATGAAAAAAGTGTCCATGCTCCATTAAGGAGCAAAAAGAAGCATTAAAGTGTAATCCAAATCCACCAAAGAGTATCAACAATGGCTAGAAGGCTTGACGAAGCAAAAAGTAACAGTTTTGAGCACTTATTAAGCCTTTAAAATGTTGCCCTAGCCTTCATGCGACCCTAATTTAATACGTAGGTTACCATGCACAACCCAACCATTGAGTACAAACCACCTTCTAGCCTACTAGTAATCACTAATGCATCACATTTTTCGGCTTTTCATGAGCCATGCATGGATCCTCCCCTCCCTCTTTGAAAGGAAATGACCTTAATTCATCAAGGCCATCCTCAACAAGATACGGTGAAAGGTCTCCCACATTAAAGGTAGCATGCACTCCATGGTCTCGTCCCAGATCAACCTTATAAGTATTATCATTGACATGTGTCACCACTTTGTAAGGACCTTCAGCTCTTGGCATCAACTTTTGTTCTTCCTTTTGTTAGCAAAACGTTCTTTCCTCATATGCGCCTAAACCACGTCACCATCTTGTAAGACACGTGGTTTCCTATGCATGTTAGAATTCTGTTTGTACACGTCATACACAGCTTCAATCTTCACACAAACTTGTTGGTGTAGTTACATCATGGCCTTCAAATTGTCATTTGCATCCTTGTGAACCAATTCACCATTTGGAAATGGAATGAAATACAAAGGCTTGTAAGGATTCACACCATACACCACTTACCTACTATAAGGAACTTCAGCTTTTGGCATCAACTTTTGTTTGGAAAACGTTCTTTCCTCATATGCACCAACACCAAATCACCATCTTGAAAGACACGAGGTTTCCTATACATGTTGGAATTCTGTTTGTACACGTCAATCACGGCTTCAATCTTCACACTAGCTTGTTGGTGTAGTTTCGTCATGGCCTTCAACTTGTCATTAGCATCCTTGTGAACCAATTCATCGTTTGGAAATGGAATAATATACAAAGGCTCGTAAGGACCTTCAGCTCTTGGCATCAACTCTTGTTCAAAGTGAACAAAGGTTAGTTTGATTAAAATTTCATCTATCTCTTTTTTCCATGCATAATTGGCTTATATGAAGCCTTTATAACAAAGTTGGTGGTTACTAGCCACCCAACCAACTACTCAGTAAAACTAATAATGGAAATTAAAGAAACTCATGAAACCACACAAAAAAACGTCTGACACACTGATGAATGAAAAAAGTGTCCATGCTCCATTAAGGAGCAAAAAGAAGCATTAAAGTGTAATCCAAATCCACCAAAGAGTATCAACAATGGCTAGAAGGCTTGACGAAGCAAAAAGTAACAGTTTTGAGCACTTATTAAGCCTTTAAAATGTTGCCCTAGCCTTCATGCGACCCTAATTTAATACGTAGGTTACCATGCACAACCCAACCATTGAGTACAAACCACCTTCTCGCCTACTAGTAATCACTAATCCATCACATTTTTCGGCTTTTCATGAGCCATGCATGGATCCTCCCCTCACTCTTTGAAAGGAAATGACCTTAATTCATCAAGGCCATCCTCAACAAGATACGGTGAAAGGTCTTCCACATTAAAGGTAGCATGCACTCCATGGTCTCGTCCCAGATCAACCTTATAAGTATTATCATTGACATGTGTCACCACTTTGTAAGGACCTTCAGCTCTTGGCATCAGCTTTTGTTCTTCCTTTTGTTAGCAAAACGTTCTTTCCTCATATGCGCCTAAACCACGTCACCATCTTGTAAGACACGTGGTTTCCTATGCATGTTGGAATTCTGTTTGTACACGTCATACACAGCTTCAATCTCCACACAAACTTGTTGGTGTAGTTACATCATGGCCTTCAAATTGTCATTTGCATCCTTGTGAACCAATTCACCATTTGGAAATGGAATGAAATACAAAGGCTTGTAAGGATTCACACCATACACCACTTACGTAGGCTTATAAGGACCTTCAGCTTTTGGCATCAACTTTTGTTTGGAAAACGTTCTTTCCTCATATGCACCAACACCAAATCACCATCTTGAAAGACACGAGTTTTCCTATACATGTTGGAATTCTGTTTGTACACGTCAATCACGGCTTCAATCTTCACACTAGCTTGTTGGTGTAGTTTCGTCATGGCCTTCAACTTGTCATGAGCATCCTTGTGAACCAATTCATCGTTTGGAAATGGAATAATATACAAAGGCTCGTAAGGACCTTCAGCTCTTGGCATCAACTCTTGTTCAAAGTGAACAAAGGTTAGTTTGATTAAAATTTCATCTATCTCTTTTTTCCATGCATAATTGGCTTATATGAAGCCTTTATAACAAAGTTGGTGGTTACTAGCCACCCAACCAACTACTCAGTAAAACTAATAATGGAAATTAAAGAAACTCATGAAACCACACAAAAAAACGTCTGACACACTGATGAATGAAAAAAGTGTCCATGCTCCATTAAGGAGCAAAAAGAAGCATTAAAGTGTAATCCAAATCCACCAAAGAGTATCAACAATGGCTAGAAGGCTTGACGAAGCAAAAAGTAACAGTTTTGAGCACTTATTAAGCCTTTAAAATGTTGCCCTAGCCTTCATGCGACCCTAATTTAATACGTAGGTTACCATGCACAACCCAACCATTGAGTACAAACCACCTTCTAGCCTACTAGTAATCACTAATGCATCACATTTTTCGGCTTTTCATGAGCCATGCATGGATCCTCCCCTCCCTCTTTGAAAGGAAATGACCTTAATTCATCAAGGCCATCCTCAACAAGATACGGTGAAAGGTCTCCCACATTAAAGGTAGCATGCACTCCATGGTCTCGTCCCAGATCAACCTTATAAGTATTATCATTGACATGTGTCACCACTTTGTAAGGACCTTCACCTCTTGGCATCATCTTTTGTTCTTCCTTTTGTTAGCAAAACGTTCTTTCCTCATATGCACCTAAACCACGTCACCATCTTGTAAGACACGTGGTTTCCTATGCATGTTGGAATTCTGTTTGTACACGTCATACACAGCTTCAATCTTCACACAAACTTGTTGGTGTAGTTACATCATGGCCTTCAAATTGTCATTTGCATCCTTGTGAACCAATTCACCATTTGGAAATGGAATGAAATACAAAGGCTTGTAAGGATTCACACCATACACCACTTACCTACTATAAGGAACTTCAGCTTTTGGCATCAACTTTTGTTTGGAAAACGTTCTTTCCTCATATGCACCAACACCAAATCACCATCTTGAAAGACACGAGGTTTCCTATACATGTTGGAATTCTGTTTGTACACGTCAATCACGGCTTCAATCTTCACACTAGCTTGTTGGTGTAGTTTCGTCATGGCCTTCAACTTGTCATTAGCATGCTTGTGAACCAATTCATCGTTTGGAAATGGAATAATATACAAAGGCTCGTAAGGAACTTCAGCTCTTGGCATCAACTCTTGTTCAAAGTGAACAAAGGTTAGTTTGATTAAAATTTCATCTATCTCTTTTTTCCATGCATAATTGGCTTATATGAAGCCTTTATAACAAAGTTGGTGGTTACTAGCCACCCAACCAACTACTCAGTAAAACTAATAATGGAAATTAAAGAAACTCATGAAACCACACAAAAAAACGTCTGACACACTGATGAATGAAAAAAGTGTCCATGCTCCATTAAGGAGCAAAAAGAAGCATTAAAGTGTAATCCAAATCCACCAAAGAGTATCAACAATGGCTAGAAGGCTTGACGAAGCAAAAAGTAACAGTTTTGAGCACTTATTAAGCCTTTAAAATGTTGCCCTAGCCTTCATGCGACCCTAATTTAATACGTAGGTTACCATGCACAACCCAACCATTGAGTACAAACCACCTTCTAGCCTACTAGTAGTAATCACTAATGCATCACATTTTTCGGCTTTTCATGAGCCATGCATGGATCCTCCCCTCCCTCTTTGAAAGGAAATGACCTTAATTCATCAAGGCCATCCTCAACAAGATACGGTGAAAGGTCTCCCACATTAAAGGTAGCATGCACTCCATGGTCTCGTCCCAGATCAACCTTATAAGTATTATCATAGACATGTGTCACCACTTTGTAAGGACCTTCAGCTCTTGGCATCAACTTTTGTTCTTCCTTTTGTTAGCAAAACGTTCTTTCCTCATATGCGCCTAAACCACGTCACCATCTTGTAAGACACGTGGTTTCCTATGCATGTTGGAATTCTGTTTGTACACGTCATACACAGCTTCAATCTTCACACAAACTTGTTGGTGTAGTTACATCATGGCCTTCAAATTGTCATTTGCATCCTTGTGAACCAATTCACCATTTGGAAATGGAATGAAATACAAAGGCTTGTAAGGATTCACACCATACACCACTTACCTACTATAAGGAACTTCAGCTTTTGGCATCAACTTTTGTTTGGAAAACGTTCTTTCCTCATATGCACCAACACCAAATCACCATCTTGAAAGACACGAGGTTTCCTATACATGTTGGAATTCTGTTTGTACACGTCAATCACGGCTTCAATCTTCACACTAGCTTGTTGGTGTAGTTTCGTCATGGCCTTCAACTTGTCATTAGCATCCTTGTGAACCAATTCATCGTTTGGAAATGGAATAATATACAAAGGCTCGTAAGGACCTTCAGCTCTTGCATCAACTCTTGTTCAAAGTGAACAAAGGTTAGTTTGATTAAAATTTCATCTATCTCTTTTTTCCATGCATAATTGGCTTATATGAAGCCTTTATAACAAAGTTGGTGGTTACTAGCCACCCAACCAACTACTCAGTAAAACTAATAATGGAAATTAAAGAAACTCATGAAACCACACAAAAAAACGTCTGACACACTGATGAATGAAAAAAGTGTCCATGCTCCATTAAGGAGCAAAAAGAAGCATTAAAGTGTAATCCAAATCCACCAAAGAGTATCAACAATGGCTAGAAGGCTTGACGAAGCAAAAAGTAACAGTTTTGAGCACTTATTAAGCCTTTAAAATGTTGCCCTAGCCTTCATGCGACCCTAATTTAATACGTAGGTTACCATGCACAACCCAACCATTGAGTACAAACCACCTTCTCGCCTACTAGTAATCACTAATCCATCACATTTTTCGGCTTTTCATGAGCCATGCATGGATCCTCCCCTCACTCTTTGAAAGGAAATGACCTTAATTCATCAAGGCCATCCTCAACAAGATACGGTGAAAGGTCTTCCACATTAAAGGTAGCATGCACTCCATGGTCTCGTCCCAGATCAACCTTATAAGTATTATCATTGACATGTGTCACCACTTTGTAAGGACCTTCAGCTCTTGGCATCAACTTTTGTTCTTCCTTTTGTTAGCAAAACGTTCTTTCCTCATATGCGCCTAAACCACGTCACCATCTTGTAAGACACGTGGTTTCCTATGCATGTTGGAATTCTGTTTGTACACGTCATACACAGCTTCAATCTCCACACAAACTTGTTGGTGTAGTTACATCATGGCCTTCAAATTGTCATTTGCATCCTTGTGAACCAATTCACCATTTGGAAATGGAATGAAATACAAAGGCTTGTAAGGATTCACACCATACACCACTTACGTAGGCTTATAAGGACCTTCAGCTTTTGGCATCAACTTTTGTTTGGAAAACGTTCTTTCCTCATATGCACCAACACCAAATCACCATCTTGAAAGACACGAGTTTTCCTATACATGTTGGAATTCTTTTTGTACACGTCAATCACGGCTTCAATCTTCACACTAGCTTGTTGGTGTAGTTTCGTCATGGCCTTCAACTTGTCATGAGCATCCTTGTGAACCAATTCATCGTTTGGAAATGGAATAATATACAAAGGCTCGTAAGGACCTTCAGCTCTTGGCATCAACTCTTGTTCAAAGTGAACAAAGGTTAGTTTGATTAAAATTTCATCTATCTCTTTTTTCCATGCATAATTGGCTTATATGAAGCCTTTATAACAAAGTTGGTGGTTACTAGCCACCCAACCAACTACTCAGTAAAACTAATAATGGAAATTAAAGAAACTCATGAAACCACACAAAAAAACGTCTGACACACTGATGAATGAAAAAAGTGTCCATGCTCCATTAAGGAGCAAAAAGAAGCATTAAAGTGTAATCCAAATCCACCAAAGAGTATCAACAATGGCTAGAAGGCTTGACGAAGCAAAAAGTAACAGTTTTGAGCACTTATTAAGCCTTTAAAATGTTGCCCTAGCCTTCATGCGACCCTAATTTAATACGTAGGTTACCATGCACAACCCAACCATTGAGTACAAACCACCTTCTAGCCTACTAGTAATCACTAATGCATCACATTTTTCGGCTTTTCATGAGCCATGCATGGATCCTCCCCTCCCTCTTTGAAAGGAAATGACCTTAATTCATCAAGGCCATCCTCAACAAGATACGGTGAAAGGTCTCCCACATTAAAGGTAGCATGCACTCCATGGTCTCGTCCCAGATCAACCTTATAAGTATTATCATTGACATGTGTCACCACTTTGTAAGGACCTTCAGCTCTTGGCATCAACTTTTGTTCTTCCTTTTGTTAGCAAAACGTTCTTTCCTCATATGCGCCTAAACCACGTCACCATCTTGTAAGACACGTGGTTTCCTATGCATGTTGGAATTCTGTTTGTACACGTCATACACAGCTTCAATCTTCACACAAACTTGTTGGTGTAGTTACATCATGGCCTTCAAATTGTCATTTGCATCCTTGTGAACCAATTCACCATTTGGAAATGGAATGAAATACAAAGGCTTGTAAGGATTCACACCATACACCACTTATGTAGGCTTATAAGGAACTTCAGCTTTTGGCATCAACTTTTGTTTGGAAAACGTTCTTTCCTCATATGCACCAACACCAAATCACCATCTTGAAAGACACGAGGTTTCCTATACATGTTGGAATTCTGTTTGTACACGTCAATCACGGCTTCAATCTTCACACTAGCTTGTTGGTGTAGTTTCGTCATGGCCTTCAACTTGTCATTAGCATCCTTGTGAACCAATTCATCGTTTGGAAATGGAATAATATACAAAGGCTCGTAAGGAACTTCAGCTCTTGGCATCAACTCTTGTTCAAAGTGAACAAAGGTTAGTTTGATTAAAATTTCATATATCTCTTTTTTCCATGCATAATTGGCTTATATGAAGCCTTTATAACAAAGTTGGTGGTTACTAGCCACCCAACCAACTACTCAGTAAAACTAATAATGGAAATTAAAGAAACTCATGAAACCACACAAAAAAACGTCTGACACACTGATGAATGAAAAAAGTGTCCATGCTCCATTAAGGAGCAAAAAGAAGCATTAAAGTGTAATCCAAATCCACCAAAGAGTATCAACAATGGCTAGAAGGCTTGACGAAGCAAAAAGTAACAGTTTTGAGCACTTATTAAGCCTTTAAAATGTTGCCCTAGCCTTCATGCGACCCTAATTTAATACGTAGGTTACCATGCACAACCCAACCATTGAGTACAAACCACCTTCTAGCCTACTAGTAGTAATCACTAATGCATCACATTTTTCGGCTTTTCATGAGCCATGCATGGATCCTCCCCTCCCTCTTTGAAAGGAATGACCTTAATTCATCAAGGCCATCCTCAACAAGATACGGTGAAAGGTCTCCCACATTAAAGGTAGCATGCACTCCATGGTCTCGTCCCAGATCAACCTTATAAGTATTATCATAGACATGTGTCACCACTTTGTAAGGACCTTCAGCTCTTGGCATCAACTTTTGTTCTTCCTTTTGTTAGCAAAACGTTCTTTCCTCATATGCGCCTAAACCACGTCACCATCTTGTAAGACACGTGGTTTCCTATGCATGTTGGAATTCTGTTTGTACACGTCATACACAGCTTCAATCTTCACACAAACTTGTTGGTGTAGTTACATCATGGCCTTCAAATTGTCATTTGCATCCTTGTGAACCAATTCACCATTTGGAAATGGAATGAAATACAAAGGCTTGTAAGGATTCACACCATACACCACTTACCTACTATAAGGAACTTCAGCTTTTGGCATCAACTTTTGTTTGGAAAACGTTCTTTCCTCATATGCACCAACACCAAATCACCATCTTGAAAGACACGAGGTTTCCTATACATGTTGGAATTCTGTTTGTACACGTCAATCACGGCTTCAATCTTCACACTAGCTTGTTGGTGTAGTTTCGTCTTGGCCTTCAACTTGTCATTAGCATCCTTTTGAACCAATTCATCGTTTGGAAATGGAATAATATACAAAGGCTCGTAAGGATTCACACCATACACCACTTACAAAGGCTTGTAAGGACCTTCAACTCTTGGCATCAACTCTTGTTCAAAGTCAACAAAGGTTAGTTTGATTAAAATTTCATATATCTCTTTTTTCCATGCATAATTGGCTTATATGAAGCCTTTATAATAAAGTTGGTGGTTACTAGCCACCCAACCAACTACTCAGTAAAACTAATAATGGAAATTAAAGAAACTGAGGAAACCACACAAAAAAACGTCTGACACACTGATGAATGAAAAAAGTGTCCATGCTCCATTAAGGAGCAAAAAGAAGCATTAAAGTGTAATCCAAATCCACCAAAGAGTATCAACAATGGCTAGAAGGCTTGACGAAGCAAAAAGTAACAGTTTTGAGCACTTATTAAGCCTTTAAAATGTTGCCCTAGCCTTCATGCGACCCTAATTTAATACGTAGGTTACCATGCACAACCCAACCATTGAGTACAAACCACCTTCTAGCCTACTAGTAATCACTAATCCATCACATTTTACGGCTTTTCATGAGCCATGCATGGATCCTCCCCTCCCTCTTTGAAAGGAAATGACCTTAATTCATCAAGGCCATCCTCAACAAGATACGGTGAAAGGTCTCCCACATTAAAGGTAGCATGCACTCCATGGTCTCGTCCCAGATCAACCTTATAAGTATTATCATTGACATGTGTCACCACTTTGTAAGGACCTTCAGCTCTTGGCATCAACTTTTGTTCTTCCTTTTGTTAGCAAAACGTTATTTCCTCATATGCGCCTAAACCACGTCACCATCTTGTAAGACATGTGGTTTCCTATGCATGTTGGAATTCTGTTTGTACACGTCATACACAGCTTCAATCTTCACACAAACTTGTTGGCGTAGTTACATCATGGCCTTCAAATTGTCATTTGCATCCTTGTGAACCAATTCACCATTTGGAAATCGAATGAAATACAAAGGCTTATAAGGATTCACACCATACACCACTTACCTACTATAAGGAACTTCAGCTTTTGGCATCAACTTTTGTTTGGAAAACGTTCTTTCCTCATATGCACCAACACCAAATCACCATCTTGAAAGACACGAGGTTTCCTATACATGTTGGCATTCTGTTTGTACACGTCAATCACGGCTTCAATCTTCACACTAGCTTGTTGGTGTAGTTTCGTCTTGGCCTTCAACTTGTCATTAGCATCCTTTTGAACCAATTCATCGTTTGGAAATGGAATAATATACAAAGGCTCGTAAGGATTCACACCATACACCACTTACAAAGGCTTGTAAGGACCTTCAGCTCTTGGCATCAACTCTTGTTCAAAGTGAACAAAGGTTAGTTTGATTAAAATTTCATATATCTCTTTTTTCCATGCATAATTGGCTTATATGAAGCCTTTATAATAAAGTTGGTGGTTACTAGCCACCCAACCAACTACTCAGTAAAACTAATAATGGAAATTAAAGAAACTCATGAAACCACACAAAAAAATGTCTGACACACTGATGAATGAAAAAAGTGTCCATGCTCCACTAAGGAGCAAAAAGAAGCATTAAAGTGTAATCCAAATCCACCAAAGAGTATCAACAATGGCTAGAAGGCTTGACGAAGCAAAAAGTAACAGTTTTGAGCACTTATTAAGCCTTTAAAATGTTGCCCTAGCCTTCATGCGACCCTAATTTAATACGTAGGTTACCATGCACAACCCAACCATTGAGTACAAACCACCTTCTAGCCTACTAGTAATCACTAATCCATCACATTTTTCGGCTTTTCATGAGCCATGCATGGATCCCCCCTCCCTCTTTGAAAGGAAATGACCTTAATTCATCAAGGCCATCCTCAACAAGATACGGTGAAAGGTCTCCCACATTAAAGGTAGCATGCACTCCATGGTCTCGTCCCAGATCAACCTTATAAGTATTATCATTGACATGTGTCACCACTTTGTAAGGACCTTCATCTCTTGGCATCAACTTTTGTTCTTCCTTTTGTTAGCAAAACGTTCTTTCCTCATATGCGCCTAAACCACGTCACCATCTTGTAAGACACGTGGTTTCCTATGCATGTTGGAATTCTGTTTGTACACGTCATACACAGCTTCAATCTTCACACAAACTTGTTGGTGTAGTTACATCATGGCCTTCAAATTGTCATTTGCATCCTTGTGAACCAATTCACCATTTGGTAATGGAATGAAATACAAAGGCTTGTAAGGATTCACACCATACACCACTTACGTAGGCTTATAAGGACCTTCAGCTTTTGGCATCAACTTTTGTTTGGAAAACGTTCTTTCCTCATATGCACCAACACCAAATCACCATCTTGAAAGACACGAGGTTTCCTATACATGTTGGAATTCTGTTTGTACACGTCAATCACGGCTTCAATCTTCACACTAGCTTGTTGGTGTAGTTTCGTCATGGCCTTCAACTTGTCATTAGCATCCTTGTGAACCAATTCATCGTTTGGAAATGGAATAATATACAAAGGCTCGTAAGGATTCACACCATACACCACTTACAAAGGCTTGTAAGGACCTTCAGCTCTTGGCATCAACTCTTGTTCAAAGTGAACAAAAGTTAGTTTGATTAAAATTTCATCTATCTCTTTTTTACATGCATAATTGGCTTATATGAAGCCTTTATAACAAAGTTGGTGGTTACTAGCCACCCAACCAACTACTCAGTAAAACTAATAATGGAAATTAAAGAAACTCATGAAACCACACAAAAAAACGTCTGACACACTGATGAATGAAAAAAGTGTCCATGCTCCATTAAGGAGCAAAAAGAAGCATTAAAGTGTAATCCAAATCCACCAAAGAGTATCAACAATGGCTAGAAGGCTTGACGAAGCAAAAAGTAACAGTTTTGAGCACTTATTAAGCCTTTAAAATGTTGCCCTAGCCTTCATGCGACCCTAATTTAATACGTAGGTTACCATGCACAACCCAACCATTGAGTACAAACCACCTTCTAGCCTACTAGTAATCACTAATGCATCACATTTTTCGGCTTTTCATGAGCCATGCATGGATCCTCCCCTCCCTCTTTGAAAGGAAATGACCTTAATTCATCAAGGCCATCCTCAACAAGATACGGTGAAAGGTCTCCCACATTAAAGGTAGCATGCACTCCATGGTCTCGTCCCAGATCAACCTTATAAGTATTATCATTGACATGTGTCACCACTTTGTAAGGACCTTCAGCTCTTGGCATCAACTTTTGTTCTTCCTTTTGTTAGCAAAACGTTCTTTCCTCACATGCGCCTAAACCACGTCACCATCTTGTAAGACACGTGGTTTCCTATGCATGTTGGAATTCTGTTTGTACACGTCATACACAGCTTCAATCTTCACACAAACTTGTTGGTGTAGTTACATCATGGCCTTCAAATTGTCATTTGCATCCTTGTGAACCAATTCACCATTTGGAAATGGAATGAAATACAAAGGCTTGTAAGGATTCACACCATACACCACTTACCTACTATAAGGAACTTCAGCTTTTGGCATCAACTTTTGTTTGGAAAACGTTCTTTCCTCATATGCACCAACAGCAAATCACCATCTTGAAAGACACGAGGTTTCCTATACATGTTGGAATTCTGTTTGTACACGTCAATCACGGCTTCAATCTTCACACTAGCTTGTTGGTGTAGTTTCGTCTTGGCCTTCAACTTGTCATTAGCATCCTTTTGAACCAATTCATCATTTGGAAATGGAATAATATACAAAGGCTCGTAAGGATTCACACCATACACCACTTAAAAAGGCTTGTAAGGACCTTCAGCTCTTGGCATCAACTCTTGTTCAAAGTGAACAAAGGTTAGTTTGATTAAAATTTCATCTATCTCTTTTTTCCATGCATAATTGGCTTATATGAAGCCTTTATAACAAAGTTGGTGGTTACTAGCCACCCAACCAACTACTCAGTAAAACTAATAATGGAAATTAAAGAAACTCATGAAACCACACAAAAAAACGTCTGACACACTGATGAATGAAAAAAGTGTCCATGCTCCATTAAGGAGCAAAAAGAAGCATTAAAGTGTAATCCAAATCCACCAAAGAGTATCAACAATGGCTAGAAGGCTTGACGAAGCAAAAAGTAACAGTTTTGAGCACTTATTAAGCCTTTAAAATGTTGCCCTAGCCTTCATGCGACCCTAATTTAATACGTAGGTTACCATGCACAACCCAACCATTGAGTACAAACCACCTTCTAGCCTACTAGTAATCACTAATGCATCACATTTTTCGGCTTTTCATGAGCCATGCATGGATCCTCCCCTCCCTCTTTGAAAGGAAATGACCTTAATTCATCAAGGCCATCGTCAACAAGATACGGTGAAAGGTCTCCCACATTAAACGTAGCATGCACTCCATGGTCTCGTCCCAGATCAACCTTATAAGTATTATCATTGACATGTGTCACCACTTTGTAAGGACCTTCAGCTCTTGGCATCAACTTTTGTTCTTCCTTTTGTTAGCAAAACGTTCTTTCCTCACATGCGCCTAAACCACGTCACCATCTTGTAAGACACGTGGTTTCCTATGCATGTTGGAATTCTGTTTGTACACGTCATACACAGCTTCAATCTTCACACAAACTTGTTGGTGTAGTTACATCATGGCCTTCAAATTGTCATTTGCATCCTTGTGAACCAATTCACCATTTGGAAATGGAATGAAATACAAAGGCTTGTAAGGATTCACACCATACACCACTTACCTACTATAAGGAACTTCAGCTTTTGGCATCAACTTTTGTTTGGAAAACGTTCTTTCCTCATATGCACCAACACCAAATCACCATCTTGAAAGACACGAGGTTTCCTATACATGTTGGAATTCTGTTTGTACACGTCAATCACGGCTTCAATCTTCACACTAGCTTGTTGGTGTAGTTTCGTCTTGGCCTTCAACTTGTCATTAGCATCCTTTTGAACCAATTCATCATTTGGAAATGGAATAATATACAAAGGCTCGTAAGGATTCACACCATACACCACTTAAAAAGGCTTGTAAGGACCTTCAGCTCTTGGCATCAACTCTTGTTCAAAGTGAACAAAGGTTAGTTTGATTAAAATTTCATCTATCTCTTTTTTCCATGCATAATTGGCTTATATGAAGCCTTTATAACAAAGTTGGTGGTTACTAGCCACCCAACCAACTACTCAGTAAAACTAATAATGGAAATTAAAGAAACTCATGAAACCACACAAAAAAACGTCTGACACACTGATGAATGAAAAAAGTGTCCATGCTCCATTAAGGAGCAAAAAGAAGCATTAAAGTGTAATCCAAATCCACCAAAGAGTATCAACAATGGCTAGAAGGCTTGACGAAGCAAAAAGTAACAGTTTTGAGCACTTATTAAGCCTTTAAAATGTTGCCCTAGCCTTCATGCGACCCTAATTTAATACGTAGGTTACCATGCACAACCCAACCATTGAGTACAAACCACCTTCTAGCCTACTAGTAATCACTAATGCATCACATTTTTCGGCTTTTCATGAGCCATGCATGGATCCTCCCCTCCCTCTTTGAAAGGAAATGACCTTAATTCATCAAGGCCATCGTCAACAAGATACGGTGAAAGGTCTCCCACATTAAACGTAGCATGCACTCCATGGTCTCGTCCCAGATCAACCTTATAAGTATTATCATTGACATGTGTCACCACTTTGTAAGGACCTTCAGCTCTTGGCATCAACTTTTGTTCTTCCTTTTGTTAGCAAAACGTTCTTTCCTCACATGCGCCTAAACCACGTCACCATCTTGTAAGACATGTGGTTTCCTATGCATGTTGGAATTCTGTTTGTACACGTCATACACAGCTTCAATCTTCACACAAACTTGTTGGTGTAGTTACATCATGGCCTTCAAATTGTCATTTGCATCCTTGTGAACCAATTCACCATTTGGAAATGGAATGAAATACAAAGGCTTGTAAGGATTCACACCATACACCACTTACCTATTATAAGGAACTTCAGCTTTTGGCATCAACTTTTGTTTGGAAAACGTTCTTTCCTCATATGCACCAACACCAAATCACCATCTTGAAAGACACAAGGTTTCCTATACATGTTGGAATTCTGTTTGTACACGTCAATCACGGCTTCAATCTTCACACTAGCTTGTTGGTGTAGTTTCGTCTTGGCCTTCAACTTGTCATTAGCATCCTTTTGAACCAATTCATCGTTTCGAAATGGAATAATATACAAAGGCTCGTAAGGATTCACACCATACACCACTTACAAAGGCTTGTAAGGACCTTCAGCTCTTGGCATCAACTCTTGTTCAAAGTGAACAAAGGTTAGTTTGATTAAAATTTCATATATCTCTTTTTTCCATGCATAATTGGCTTATATGAAGCCTTTATAAAAAGTTGGTGGTTACTAGCCACCCAACCAACTACTCAGTAAAACTAATAATGGAAATTAAAGAAACTCATGAAACCACACAAAAAAACGTCTGACACACTGATGAATGAAAAAAAGTGTCCATGCTCCATTAAGGAGCAAAAAGAAGCATTAAAGTGTAATCCAAATCCACCAAAGAGTATCAACAATGGCTAGAAGGCTTGACGAAGCAAAAAGTAACAGTTTTGAGCACTTATTAAGCCTTTAAAATGTTGCCCTAGCCTTCATGCGACCCTAATTTAATACGTAGGTTACCATGCACAACCCAACCATTGAGTACAAACCACCTTCTAGCCTACTAGTAATCACTAATCCATCACATTTTTCGGCTTTTCATGAGCCATGCATGGATCCTCCCCTCCCTCTTTGAAAGGAAATGACCTTAATTCATCAAGGCCATCCTCAACAAGATACGGAGAAAGGTCTCCCACATTAAAAGGTAGCATGCACTCCATGGTCTCGTCCCAGATCAACCTTATAAGTATTATCATTGACATGTGTCACCACTTTGTAAGGACCTTCAGCTCTTGGCATCAACTTTTGTTCTTCCTTTTGTTAGCAAAACGTTCTTTCCTCATATGCGCCTAAACCACGTCACCATCTTGTAAGACACGTGGTTTCCTATGCATGTTGGAATTCTGTTTGTACACGTCATACACAGCTTCAATCTTCACACAAACTTGTTGGTGTAGTTACATCATGGCCTTCAAATTGTCATTTGCATCCTTGTGAACCAATTCACCATTTGGAAATGGAATGAAATACAAAGGCTTGTAAGGATTCACACCATACACCACTTACGTAGGCTTATAAGGACCTTCAGCTTTTGGCATCAACTTTTGTTTGGAAAACGTTCGTTCCTCATATGCACCAACACCAAATCACCATATTGAAAGACACGAGGTTTCCTATACATGTTGGAATTCTGTTTGTACACGTCAATCACGGCTTCAATCTTCACACTAGCTTGTTGGTGTAGTTTCGTCATGGCCTTCAACTTGTCATTAGCATCCTTGTGAACCAATTCATCGTTTGGAAATGGAATAATATACAAAGGCTCGTAAGGATTCACACCATACATCACTTACAAAGGCTTGTAAGGACCTTCAGCTCTTGGCATCAACTCTTGTTCAAAGTGAACAAAGGTTAGTTTGATTAAAATTTCATCTATCTCTTTTTTCCATACATAATTGGCTTATATGAAGCCTTTATAATAAAGTTGGTGGTTACTAGCCACCCAACCAACTACTCAGTAAAACTAATAATGGAAATTAAAGAAACTCATGAAACCACACAAAAAAACGTCTGACACACTGATGAATGAAAAAAGTGTCCATGCTCCATTAAGGAGCAAAAAGAAGCATTAAAGTGTAATCCAAATCCACCAAAGAGTATCAACAATGGCTAGAAGGCTTGACGAAGCAAAAAGTAACAGTTTTGAGCACTTATTAAGCCTTTAAAATGTTGCCCTAGCCTTCATGCGACCCTAATTTAATACGTAGGTTACCATGCACAACCCAACCATTGAGTACAAACCACCTTCTAGCCTACTAGTAATCACTAATCCATCACATTTTTCGGCTTTTCATGAGCCATGCATGGATCCTCCCCTCCCTCTTTGAAAGGAAATGACCTTAATTCATCAAGGCCATCCTCAACAAGATATGGTGAAAGGTCTCCCACATTAAAGGTAGCATGCACTCCATGGTCTCGTCCCAGATCAACCTTATAAGTATTATCATTGACATGTGTCACCACTTTGTAAGGACCTTCAGCTCTTGGCATCAACTTTTGTTCTTCCTTTTGTTAGCAAAACGTTCTTTCCTCATATGCGCCTAAACCACGTCACCATCTTGTAAGACACGTGGTTTCCTATGCATGTTGGAATTTTGTTTGTACACGTCATACACAGCTTCAATCTTCACACAAACTTGTTGGTGTAGTTACATCATGGCCTTCAAATTGTCATTTGCATCCTTGTGAACCAATTCACCATTTGGAAATGGAATGAAATACAAAGGCTTGTAAGGATTCACACCATACACCACTTACCTACTATAAGGAACTTCAGCTTTTGGCATCAACTTTTGTTTGGAAAACGTTCTTTCCTCATATGCACCAACACCAAATCACCATCTTGAAAGACACGAGGTTTCCTATACATGTTGGAATTCTGTTTGTACACGTCAATCACGGCTTCAATCTTCACACTAGCTTGTTGGTGTAGTTTCGTCTTGGCCTTCAACTTGTCATTAGCATCCTTTTGAACCAATTCATCGTTTGGAAATGGAATAATATACAAAGGCTCGTAAGGATTCACACCATACACCACTTACAAAGGCTTGTAAGGGCCTTCAGCTCTTGGCATCAACTCTTGTTCAAAGTGAACAAAGGTTAGTTTGATTAAAATTTCATCTATCTCTTTTTTCCATGCATAATTGGCTTATATGAAGCCTTTATAACAAAGTTGGTGGTTACTAGCCACCCAACCAACTACTCAGTAAAACTAATAATGGAAATTAAAGAAACTCATGAAACCACACAAAAAAACGCCTGACACACTGATGAATGAAAAAAGTGTCCATGCTCCATTAAGGAGCAAAAAGAAGCATTAAAGTGTAATCCAAATCCACCAAAGAGTATCAACAATGGCTAGAAGGCTTGACGAAGCAAAAAGTAACAGTTTTGAGCACTTATTAAGCCTTTAAAATGTTGCCCTAGCCTTCATGCGACCCTAATTTAATACGTAGGTTACCATGCACAACCCAACCATTGAGTACAAACCACCTTCTAGCCTACTACTAATCACTAATCCATCACATTTTTCGGCTTTTCATGAGCCATGCATGGATCCTCCCCTCCCTCTTTGAAAGGAAATGACCTTAATTCATCAAGGCAATCCTCAACAAGATACGGTGAAAGGTCTCCCACATTAAAGGTACATTGCACTCCATGGTCTCGTCCCAGATCAACCTTATAAGTATTATCATTGACATGTGTCACCACTTTGTAAGGACCTTCAGCTCTTGGCATCAACTTTTGTTCTTCCTTTTGTTAGCAAAACGTTCTTTCCTCATATGCGCCTAAACCACGTCACCATCTTGTAAGACACGTGGTTTCCTATGCATGTTGGAATTCTGTTTGTACACGTCATACACAGCTTCAATCTTCACACAAACTTGTTGGTGTAGTTACATCATGGCCTTCAAATTGTCATTTGCATCCTTGTGAACCAATTCACCATTTGGAAATGGAATGAAATACAAAGGCTTGTTCACACCATACACCACTTACCTACTATAAGGAACTTCAGCTTTTGGCATCAACTTTTGTTTGGAAAACGTTCTTTCCTCATATGCACCAACACCAAATCACCATCTTGAAAGACACGAGGTTTCCTATACATGTTGGAATTCTGTTTGTACACGTCAATCACGGCTTCAATCTTCACACTAGCTTGTTGGTGTAATTTCGTCTTGGCCTTCAACTTATCATTAGCATCCTTTTGAACCAATTCATCATTTGGAAATGGAATAATATACAAAGGCTCGTAAGGATTCACACCATACACCACTTACAAAGGCTTGTAAGGACCTTCAGCTCTTGGCATCAACTCTTGTTCAAAGTGAACAAAGGGTAGTTTGATTAAAATTTCATCTATCTCTTTTTTCCATGCATAATTGGCTTATATGAAGCCTTTATAACAAAGTTGGTGGTTACTAGCCACCCAACCAACTACTCAGTAAAACTAATAATGGAAATTAAAGAAACTCATGAAACCACACAAAAAAACGTTTGACACACTGATGAATGAAAAAAGTGTCCATGCTCCATTAAGGAGCAAAAAGAAGCATTAAAGTGTAATCCAAATCCACCAAAGTGTATCAACAATGGCTAGAAGGCTTGACGAAGCAAAAAGTAACAGTTTTGAGCACTTATTAAGCCTTTAAAATGTTGCCCTAGCCTTCATGCGACCCTAATTTAATACGTAGGTTACCATGCACAACCCAACCATTGAGTACAAACCACCTTCTAGCCTACTAGTAATCACTAATCCATCACATTTTTCGGCTTTTCATGAGCCATGCATGGATCCTCCCCTCCCTCTTTGAAAGGAAATGACCTTAATTCATCAAGGCCATCCTCAACAAGATACGGTGAAAGGTCTCCCACATTAAAGGTAGCATGCACTCCATGGTCTCGTCCCAGATCAACCTTATAAGTATTATCATTGACATGTGTCACCACTTTGTAAGGACCTCCAGCTCTTGGCATCAACTTTTGTTCTTCCTTTTGTTAGCAAAACGTTCTTTCCTCATATGCGCCTAAACCACGTCACCATCTTGTAAGACACGTGGTTTCCTATGCATGTTGGAATTTTGTTTGTACACGTCATACACAGCTTCAATCTTCACACAAACTTGTTGGTGTAGTTACATCATGGCCTTCAAATTGTCATTTGCATCCTTGTGAACCAATCCACCATTTGGAAATGGAATGAAATACAAAGGCTTGTAAGGATTCACACCATACACCACTTACCTACTATAAGGAACTTCAGCTTTTAGCATCAACTTTTGTTTGGAAAACGTTCTTTCCTCATATGCACCAACACCAAATCACCATCTTGAAAGACACGAGGTTTCCTATACATGTTGGAATTCTGTTTGTACACGTCAATCACGGCTTCAATCTTCACACTAGCTTGTTGGTGTAGTTTCGTCTTGGCCTTCAACTTGTCATTAGCATCCTTTTGAACCAATTCATCATTTGGAAATGGAATAATATACAAAGGCTCGTAAGGATTCACACCATACACCACTTACAAAGGCTTGTAAGGACCTTCAGCTCTTGGCATCAACTCTTGTTCAAAGTGAACAAAGGTTAGTTTGATTAAAATTTCATCTATCTCTTTTTTCCATGCATAATTGGCTTATATGAAGCCTTTATAACAAAGTTGGTGGTTACTAGCCACACAACCAACTACTCAGTAAAACTAATAATGGAAATGAAAGAAACTCATTAAACCACACAAAAAAACGTCTGACACACTGATGAATGAAAAAAGTGTCCATGCTCCATTAAGGAGCAAAAAGAAGCATTAAAGTGTAATCCAAATCCACCAAAGAGTATCAACAATGGCTAGAAGGCTTGACGAAGCAAAAAGTAACAGTTTTGAGCACTTAGTAAGCCTTTAAAATGTTGCCCTAGCCTTCATGCGACCCTAATTTAATACGTAGGTTACCATGCACAACCCAACCATTGAGTACAAACCACCTTCTAGCCTACTAGTAATCACTAATCCATCACATTTTTCGGCTTTTCATGAGCCATGCATGGATCCTCCCCTCCCTCTTTGAAAGGAAATGACCTTAATTCATCAAGGCCATCCTCAACAAGATACGGTGAAAGGTCTCCCACATTAAAGGTAGCATGCACTCCATGGTCTCGTCCCAGATCAACCTTATAAGTATTATCATTGACATGTGTCACCACTTTGTAAGGACCTTCAGCTCTTGGCATCAACTTTTGTTCTTCCTTTTGTTAGCAAAACGTTCTTTCCTCATATGCGCCTAAACCACGTCACCATCTTGTAAGACACGTGGTTTCCTATGCATGTTGGAATTCTGTTTGTACACGTCATACACAGCTTCAATCTTCACACAAACTTGTTGGTGTAGTTACACCATGGCCTTCAAATTGTCATTTGCATCCTTGTGAACCAATTCACCATTTGGAAATGGAATGAAATACAAAGGCTTGTAAGGATTCACACCATACACCACTTACCTACTATAAGGAACTTCAGCTTTTGGCATCAACTTTTGTTTGGAAAACGTTCTTTCCTCATATGCACCAACACCAAATCACCATCTTGAAAGACACGAGGTTTCCTATACATGTTGGAATTCTGTTTGTACACGTCAATCACGGCTTCAATCTTCACACTAGCTTGTTGGTGTAGTTTCGTCGTGGCTTTCAACTTGTCATTAGCATCCTTTTGAACCAATTCATCATTTGGAAATGGAATAATATACAAAGGCTCGTAAGGATTCACACCATACACCACTTACAAAGGCTTGTAAGGACCTTCAGCTCTTGGCTTCAACTCTTGTTCAAAGTGAACAAAGGGTAGTTTGATTAAAATTTCATCTATCTCTTTTTTCCATGCATAATTGGCTTATATGAAGCCTTTATAACAAAGTTGGTGGTTACTAGCCACCCAACCAACTACTCAGTAAAACTAATAATGGAAATTAAAGAAACTCATGAAACCACACAAAAAAACGTCTGACACACTGATGAATTAAAAAAGTGTCCATGCTCCATTAAGGAGCAAAAAGAAGCATTAAAGTGTAATCCAAATCCACCAAAGAGTATCAACAATGGCTAGAAGGCTTGACGAAGCAAAAAGTAATAGTTTTGAGCACTTATTAAGCCTTTAAAATGTTGCCCTAGCCTTCATGCGACCCTAATTTAATACGTAGGTTACCATGCACAACTCAACCATTGAGTACAAACCACCTTCTAGCCTACTAGTAATCACTAATCCATCACATTTTTCGGCTTTTCATGAGCCATGCATGGATCCTCCCCTCCCTCTTTGAAAGGAAATGACCTTAATTCATCAAGGCCATCCTCAACAAGATACGGAGAAAGGTCTCCCACATTAAAAGGTAGCATGCACTCCATGGTCTCGTCCCAGATCAACCTTATAAGTATTATCATTGACATGTGTCACCACTTTGTAAGGACCTTCAGCTCTTGGCATCAACTTTTGTTCTTCCTTTTGTTAGCAAAACGTTCTTTCCTCATATGCGCCTAAACCACGTCACCATCTTGTAAGACACGTGGTTTCCTATGCATGTTGGAATTCTATTTGTACACGTCATACACAGCTTCAATCTTCACACAAACTTGTTGGTGTAGTTACATCATGGCCTTCAAATTGTCATTTGCATCCTTGTGAACCAATTCACCATTTGGAAATGGAATGAAATACAAAGGCTTGTAAGGATTCACACCATACACCACTTACCTATTATAAGGAACTTCAGCTTTTGGCATCAACTTTTGTTTGGAAAACGTTCTTTCCTCATATGCACCAACACCAAATCACCATCTTGAAAGACACAAGGTTTCCTATACATGTTGGAATTCTGTTTGTACACGTCAATCACGGCTTCAATCTTCACACTAGCTTGTTGGTGTAGTTTCGTCTTGGCCTTCAACTTGTCATTAGCATCCTTTTGAACCAATTCATCGTTTGGAAATGGAATAATATACAAAGGCTCGTAAGGATTCACACCATACACCACTTACAAAGGCTTGTAAGGACCTTCAGCTCTTGGCATCAACTCTTGTTCAAAGTGAACAAAGGTTAGTTTGATTAAAATTTCATATATCTCTTTTTTCCATGCATAATTGGCTTATATGAAGCCTTTATAATAAAGTTGGTGGTTACTAGCCACCCAACCAACTACTCAGTAAAACTAATAATGGAAATTAAAGAAACTCATGAAACCACACAAAAAAACGTCTGACACACTGATGAATGAAAAAAGTGTCCATGCTCCATTAAGGAGCAAAAAGAAGCATTAAAGTGTAATCCAAATCCACCAAAGAGTATCAACAATGGCTAGAAGGCTTGACGAAGCAAAAAGTAACAGTTTTGAGCACTTATTAAGCCTTTAAAATGTTGCCCTAGCCTTCATGCGACCCTAATTTAATACGTAGGTTACCATGCACAACCCAACCATTGAGTACAAACCACCTTCTAGCCTACTAGTAATCACTAATCCATCACATTTTTCGGCTTTTCATGAGCCATGCATGGATCCTCCCCTCCCTCTTTGAAAGGAAATGACCTTAATTCATCAAGGCCATCCTCAACAAGATACGGTGAAAGGTCTCCCACATTAAAGGTACCATGCACTCCATGGTCTCGTCCCAGATCAACCTTATAAGTATTATCATTGACATGTGTCACCACTTTGTAAGGACCTTCAGCTCTTGGCATCAACTTTTGTTCTTCCTTTTGTTAGCAAAACGTTCTTTCCTCATATGCGCCTAAACCACGTCACCATCTTGTAAGACACGTGGTTTCCTATGCATGTTGGAATTCTGTTTGTACACGTCATACACAGCTTCAATCTTCACACAAACTTGTTGGCGTAGTTACATCATGGCCTTCAAATTGTCATTTGCATCCTTGTGAACCAATTCACCATTTGGAAATGGAATGAAATACAAAGGCTTGTAAGGATTCACACCATACACCACTTACGTACGCTTATAAGGACCTTCAGCTTTTGGCATCAACTTTTGTTTGGAAAACGTTCTTTCCTCATATGCACCAACACCAAATCACCATCTTGAAAGACACGAGGTTTCCTATACATGTTGGAATTCTGTTTGTACACGTCAATCACGGCTTCAATCTTCACACTAGCTTGTTGGTGTAGTTTCGTCATGGCCTTCAACTTGTCATTAGCATCCTTGTGAACCAATTCATCGTTTGGAAATGGAATAATATATAAAGGCTCGTATGGATTCACACCATACACCACTTACAAAGGCTTGTAAGGACCTTCAGCTCTTGGCATCAACCCTTGTTCAAAGTGAACAAAGGTTAGTTTGATTAAAATTTCATCTATCTCTTTTTTCCATGCATAATTGGCTTATATGAAGCCTTTATAACAAAGTTGGTGGTTACTAGCCACCCAACCAACTACTCAGTAAAACTAATAATGGAAATTAAAGAAACTCATGAAACCACACAAAATAACGTCTGACACACTGATGAATGAAAAAAGAGTCCATGCTCCATTAAGGAGCAAAAAGAAGCATTAAAGTGTAATCCAAATCCACCAAAGAGTGTCAACAATGGCTAGAAGGCTTGACGAAGCAAAAAGTAACAGTTTTGAGCACTTATTAAGCCTTTAAATTGTTGCCCTAGCCTTCATGCGACCCTAATTTAATACGTAGGTTACCATGCACAACCCAACCATTGAGTACAAACCACCTTCTAGCCTACTAGTAATCACTAATCCATCACATTTTTCGGCTTTTCATGAGCCATGCATGGATCCTCCCCTCCCTCTTTGAAAGGAAATGACCTTAATTCATCATGGCCATCCTCAACAAGATACGGTGAAAGGTCTCCCACATTAAAGGTAGCATGCACTCCATGGTCTCGTCCCAGATCAACCTTATAAGTATTATCATTGACATGTGTCACCACTTTGTAAGGACCTTCAGCTCTTGGCATCAACTTTTGTTCTTCCTTTTGTTAGCAAAACGTTCTTTCCTCATATGCGCCTAAACCACGTCACCATCTTGTAAGACACGTGGTTTCCTATGCATGTTGGAATTCTGTTTGTACACGTCATACACAGCTTCAATCTTCACACAAACTTGTTGGCGTAGTTACATCATGGCCTTCAAATTGTCATTTGCATCCTTGTGAACCAATTCACCATTTGGAAATGGAATGAAATACACAGGCTTGTAAGGATTCACACCATACACCACTTACGTAGGCTTATAAGGACCTTCAGCTTTTGGCATCAACTTTTGTTTGGAAAACGTTCTTTCCTCATATGCACCAACACCAAATCACCATCTTGAAAGACACGAGGTTTCCTATACATGTTGGAATTCTGTTTGTACACGTCAATCACGGCTTCAATCTTCACACTAGCTTGTTGGTGTAGTTTCGTCATGGCCTTCAACTTGTCATTAGCATCCTTGTGAACCAATTCATCGTTTGGAAATGGAATAATATACAAAGGCTCGTAAGGATTCACACCATACACCACTTACAAAGGCTTGTAAGGACCTTCAGCTCTTGGCATCAACTCTTGTTCAAAGTGAACAAAGGTTAGTTTGATTAAAATTTCATCTATCTCTTTTTTCCATGCATAATTGGCTTATATGAAGCCTTTATAACAAAGTTGGTGGTTACTAGCCACCCAACCAACTACTCAGTAAAACTAATAATGGAAATTAAAGAAACTCATGAATCCACACAAAAAAACGTCTGACACACTGATGAATGAAAAAAGAGTCCATGCTCCATTAAGGAGCAAAAAGAAGCATTAAAGTGTAATCCAAATCCACCAAAGAGTGTCAACAGTGGCTAGAAGGCTTGACGAAGCAAAAAGTAACAGTTTTGAGCACTTATTAAGCCTTTAAAATGTTGCCCTAGCCTTCATGCGACCCTAATTTAATACGTAGGTTACCATGCACAACCCAACCATTGAGTACAAACCACCTTCTAGCCTACTAGTAATCACTAATCCATCACATTTTTCGGATTTTCATGAGCCATGCATGGATCCTCCCCTCCCTCTTTGAAAGGAAATGACCTTAATTCATCAAGGCCATCCTCAACAAGATACGGTGAAAGGTCTCCCACATTAAAGGTAGCATGCACTCCATGGTCTCGTCCCAGATCAACCTTATAAGTATTATCATTGACATGTGTCACCACTTTGTAAGGACCTTCAGCTCTTGGCATCAACTTTTGTTCTTCCTTTTGTTAGCAAAACGTTCTTTCCTCATATGCGCCTAAACCACGTCACCATCTTGTAAGACACGTGGTTTCCTATGCATGTTGGAATTCTGTTTGTACACGTCATACACAGCTTCAATCTTCACACAAACTTGTTGGCGTAGTTACATCATGGCCTTCAAATTGTCATTTGCATCCTTGTGAACCAATTCACCATTTGGAAATGGAATGAAATACACAGGCTTGTAAGGATTCACACCATACACCACTTACGTAGGCTTATAAGGACCTTCAGCTTTTGGCATCAACTTTTGTTTGGAAAACGTTCTTTCCTCATATGCACCAACACCAAATCACCATCTTGAAAGACACGAGGTTTCCTATACATGTTGGAATTCTGTTTGTACACGTCAATCACGGCTTCAATCTTCACACTAGCTTGTTGGTGTAGTTTCGTCATGGCCTTCAACTTGTCATTAGCATCCTTGTGAACCAATTCATCGTTTGGAAATGGAATAATATACAAAGGCTCGTAAGGATTCACACCATACACCACTTACAAAGGCTTGTAAGGACCTTCAGCTCTTGGCATCAACTCTTGTTCAAAGTGAACAAAGGTTAGTTTGATTAAAATTTCATCTATCTCTTTTTTCCATGCATAATTGGCTTATATGAAGCCTTTATAACAAAGTTGGTGGTTACTAGCCACCCAACCAACTACTCAGTAAAACTAATAATGGAAATTAAAGAAACTCATGAATCCACACAAAAAAACGTCTGACACACTGATGAATGAAAAAAGAGTCCATGCTCCATTAAGGAGCAAAAAGAAGCATTAAAGTGTAATCCAAATCCACCAAAGAGTGTCAACAGTGGCTAGAAGGCTTGACGAAGCAAAAAGTAACAGTTTTGAGCACTTATTAAGCCTTTAAAATGTTGCCCTAGCCTTCATGCGACCCTAATTTAATACGTAGGTTACCATGCACAACCCAACCATTGAGTACAAACCACCTTCTAGCCTACTAGTAATCACTAATCCATCACATTTTTCGGATTTTCATGAGCCATGCATGGATCCTCCCCTCCCTCTTTGAAAGGAAATGACCTTAATTCATCAAGGCCATCCTCAACAAGATACGGTGAAAGGTCTCCCACATTAAAGGTAGCATGCACTCCATGGTCTCGTCCCAGATCAACCTTATAAGTATTATCATTGACATGTGTCACCACTTTGTAAGGACCTTCAGCTCTTGGCATCAACTTTTGTTCTTCCTTTTGTTAGCAAAACGTTCTTTCCTCATATGCGCCTAAACCACGTCACCATCTTGTAAGACACGTGGTTTCCTATGCATGTTGGAATTCTGTTTGTACACGTCATACACAGCTTCAATCTTCACACAAACTTGTTGGCGTAGTTACATCATGGCCTTCAAATTGTCATTTGCATCCTTGTGAACCAATTCACCATTTGGAAATGGAATGAAATACAAAGGCTTGTAAGGATTCACACCATACACCACTTACGTACGCTTATAAGGACCTTCAGCTTTTGGCATCAACTTTTGTTTGGAAAACGTTCTTTCCTCATATGCACCAACACCAAATCACCATCTTGAAAGACACGAGGTTTCCTATACATGTTGGAATTCTGTTTGTACACGTCAATCACGGCTTCAATCTTCACACTAGCTTGTTGGTGTAGTTTCGTCATGGCCTTCAACTTGTCATTAGCATCCTTGTGAACCAATTCATCGTTTGGAAATGGAATAATATACAAAGGCTCGTAAGGATTCACACCATACACCACTTACAAAGGCTTGTAAGGACCTTCAGCTCTTGGCATCAACTCTTGTTCAAAGTGAACAAAGGTTAGTTTGATTAAAATTTCATATATCTCTTTTTTCCATGCATAATTGGCTTATATGAAGCCTTTATAACAAAGTTGGTGGTTACTAGCCACCCAACCAACTACTCAGTAAAACTAATAATGGAAATTAAAGAAACTCATGAAACCACACAAAAAAACGTCTGACACACTGATGAATGAAAAAAGAGTCCATGCTCCATTAAGGAGCAAAAAGAAGCATTAAAGTGTAATCCAAATCCACCAAAGAGTATCAACAATGGCTAGAAGGCTTGACGAAGCAAAAAGTAACAGTTTTGAGCACTTATTAAGCCTTTAAAATGTTGCCCTAGCCTTCATGCGACCCTAATTTAATACGTAGGTTACCATGCACAACCCAACCATTGAGTACAAACCACCTTCTAGCCTACTAGTAATCACTAATGCATCACATTTTTCGGCTTTTCATGAGCCATGCATGGATCCTCCCCTCCCTCTTTGAAAGGAAATGACCTTAATTCATCAAGGCCATCCTCAACAAGATACGGTGAAAGGTCTCCCACATTAAAGGTAGCATGCACTCCATGGTCTCGTCCCAGATCAACCTTATAAGTATTATCATTGACATGTGTCACCACTTTGTAAGGACCTTCAGCTCTTGGCATCAACTTTTGTTCTTCCTTTTGTTAGCAAAACGTTCTTTCCTCATATGCGCCTAAACCACGTCACCATCTTGTAAGACACGTGGTTTCCTATGCATGTTGGAATTCTGTTTGTACACGTCATACACAGCTTCAATCTTCACACAAACTTGTTGGTGTAGTTACATCATGGCCTTCAAATTGTCATTTGCATCCTTGTGAACCAATTCACCATTTGGAAATGGAATGAAATACAAAGGCTTGTAAGGATTCACACCATACACCACTTACCTACTATAAGGAACTTCAGCTTTTGGCATCAACTTTTGTTTGGAAAACGTTCTTTCCTCATATGCACCAACACCAAATCACCATCTTGAAAGACACGAGGTTTCCTATACATGTTGGAATTCTGTTTGTACACGTCAATCACGGCTTCAATCTTCACACTAGCTTGTTGGTGTAGTTTCGTCATGGCCTTCAACTTGTCATTAGCATCCTTGTGAACCAATTCATCGTTTGGAAATGGAATAATATACAAAGCCTCGTAAGGATTCACACCATACACCACTTACAAAGGCTTGTAAGGACCTTCAGCTCTTGGCATCAACTCTTGTTCAAAGTGAACAAAGGTTAGTTTGATTAAAATTTCATCTATCTCTTTTTTCCATGCGTAATTGGCTTATATGAAGCCTTTATAACAAAGTTGGTGGTTACTAGCCACCCAACCAACTACTCAGTAAAACTAATAATGGAAATTAAAGAAACTCATGAATCCACACAAAAAAACGTCTGACACACTGATGAATGAAAAAAGAGTCCATGCTCCATTAAGGAGCAAAAAGAAGCATTAAAGTGTAATCCAAATCCACCAAAGAGTGTGGTTGCTTTCCCTGTTGGCATGGTGCCTGTGGTACTGTTAATCATCGTCGACCTGACACTCTGTCACTTACAAGTTTCATCACTCTAAATTGTATGAACACTCAAAAATAACAAAACAAAGATTTATTGATAACAGAGTTCCCAAAAAGGGAAGACTCTTACAATATTTTACATTTTTCCCCTTCTAAGGGAGGAATTACTCACTAGGCATTGAACTGAAAATTTACTAGATAGAGAGTGTTTTTTCTTGCACTCGTTATTGCGATGTCCCTAAAACAAAACATAACTCTCAATTTATAGATACATTGAGAGGGTCTGATCCTTGCCTAATATGTCAGGCATGACGTTTTTATCCACTAAAGATTACATTATTGTGGATAGCTTCTAGAAAGCTTCTAATAATGAAGAAGGGCATTATTATTTTGAGTGGCTGGGGCCATTTGACACGTGAAGCATCTTTCTTTAAGATGATGATGATTTGTCATCTTCAGAGGGGGGTCCCTCCATTGTCTCCGAATCTTTGCTTTCGCAAAAGTGACAAAGATGTTCTTCAAAAAGTTGTTCTGCATGTCGGCAGAAGTGTTGGCGTGTAGCATTGGATACTTCCATGCTATTGTTCATGAATTTTTCGCCAAACTTGGAGGCTTGACGAAGATCTTCTTGGCTGGTGTTGTTGTAACTCCAGCTTGTAATTATACAATGCGAGTCGGTATAATTAATCTTCTTTTTTGAACCAGAGATAATCTCGATGATTTTTTCTGATATTCTTCTTAAACCATTGATGCGATTGGGATGAAGAATCTCTGTAAAAGGTAGATCTTTGTCTTCCATTGGTTGAGATTGTTCAATATCTCTATTGGCTTTAGAAAGACCAATTTCCAGAAAGTGGTATGGAGAAAGAGTTGATTCTTGAATCCATTCTGGGAGTGAAGAGATGCATCTGATGTAGATCGGATTATCTTTTGCTTTAAGTACTTTCTTTCGAAAGTTTTTAATGGATTCTACCATGTTGCTTGGGAAGAAAATGAGTTCTTGAAGGTTGCAACTTGGGTAGATATTGTCAATTAGTCCAGCTTGAAAGGCTTGGTAGACTAATTTTGCATCTGATCCTTCGAGGAAGTTGAACAGACTTTTTGTTTTCTTGTCCGTAGTGAAAAACTTTTCATGAACAAGGTCTTCTGGGCATGCAGCTCTTGCTTTCTTCCAGATTGTTCTGAAGTCTTCGAAAGAGATTTCAGGATAGTTAACCATTTGTTGAACGTTATTTGGAACGTCAAACCTTTGGTCTCTGTGAGCTTCTTTGACTTTATGAATTTTTGGTCGAAGAAGTGGTTGGTTAGTCTTGCTTGTATCGTCTTGATAAGTGGCAAGGCTTAATCTTGCAGATGCTTCATTTCTGAATTTTTTGCAAGTAACTTTATCAACTTTACAGAATGTTTCTGTAATTCCCCAGTCAGTATGAACACCGGCATGAGGTCCTTTGTAGATTACATAAAATCTTTTAGCTTCTTTGTTAAGAGCTTTTTTGTAATCTGGTGTAAACTCCTGCACAGATTTGTTAATGGGTGACAAAGTTGTCATTTTACTGATTCCTTCAGTACAAGGATTGGTATCAACCAACAAGCTAGTTTTTCCATCAGGAAGAGGAGTAGCTGTCTCCTTTATTATGCTTTTTAGCAAAGCATCAGCTTTCAACGGATTTGTTGATTCTTTACCAGGTGCCGTTTGCACTGGAATAGCCTTTGTTTTTGAGCTTTCGCTTTCCGGTACATTGGTGACCGTTGTTACTTGTTCATACAAGTTGATTTTCTGCTCAATTGCAGATAGCTCTATGAGGAGCATTTGTTTCTTTATCCTCAAAGTGTTGAGGTCTTCCATTTTTGTAAACTCAAATTTTGTTTACTTTTTTCTCTAATCTCCCCCTCTCTTTTTGTAGGTGAAGTATTTGTGAGGAAATATGTCTTGAGGATCATATCCTTTTATAGGGCTCGAGAGGAGCGAGTGAGATCATGGATGATGTAAGGTATACCTGAAGTCACGGGTGAGGCAGTCTGCCAGTACGTTTTTGTTTCCTGCGATATGTTCAACAGTGAAAGTATATCGTGAAAACCACTCTTGCCAACGTATTAGCCGGCCTAATTTGTTATCTCCTGCAATCTTAGTTCGGAGGAAATAAGTAAAATTTTTATTATCTGTACGAACCAGGAAATTTACTGGTGTTAAATATACAGAGAATTTTGTAATAACTCTTTTTACAGCGAGTAATTCTTTTTCATTGCTATGGTAGTTTTTCTCAGCTGCTTTGAAACTGCCAGAGGTGTACCTGCAAATTTGTTCTTCGTTTTTGGGGTTTTTAGCTTTTAAAACACCTCCCCAAAATTCATCAGAAGCATCAGTTTCAATAATTAAACTGTCTTCAATGTTTGGAAGATAAAGTTTTGGAAAATTGATTAAAACTTTCTTTATCTTTTTGATGTAGTCTGTATCAGCATTTGACCGATTCCAAATGACATCTTTTTTTAATTTTGCCTGTAAAGGTTTTCTCATGGCTGCAAGTTTTTCAATATATGTTTCAGCATAAGTTAAAACACCAAGAAATCTTTGTAGTTGCTTTTTGTCTTCTAAAACATTTGGAAAGTCATGTAAATGTTCAAGAATATGCTTTTGAGGACAATGGGTACCTTCATTTATTTCTAAACCTAAAAAATTGATTTTTGTTTTGAAAAGATGAGCTTTCTTTTTTGAAAGTATTATACCATATTTTAAAATAGTTCTGAGAACCTGTGTGACATGAACATAGTGTTCTTGTTCATTTTTGCTGAAGATCATGATGTCATCAACGTATACAGTGCAGAAACCTTCAAGGCCTCGAAGAGCATTCTGCATGTGTCTTTGAAAAATACTAGGAGCTTGTTTAAGCCCAAAGGGTAGTACTTTCCATTGAAAGAGTCCATCAGGACATGTGAAGGCAGTGAGAAGCTGCGATTCTTCATCAAGTAGAACTTGCCAGAAACCTGACTTGCAGTCGAAACTTGAATAAATGTTTTTTCCTCGTAGAAGAGTCAAGAGTTCGTGCATATTGGGGAGATTATGTGAGTCTCCAATAGTTGCATCATTGATTGCTTTGTAGTTAACAACCATTCGCTTCTTTCCTCTTCTTTTCTCTGCTTCTTTATTGACAAGAAAGGCAGGGGACATATGAGGGGATTTTGATTCTATAATTAGTCTCATATCAAGTAATTCTTTGATTTGTTTGGAAAATTCTTCTCTATCTTGTAGAGAGTAAACCATAGGTTTTTCTCTAATAACCGTTTTGGGATCAATAAGCTTGATTGAAGCTTTCATCCATCCTTTGGTTTTATTTGGATCAATAGGATTTTCAGAACAAACTTTTTCAAGAAGATCTTCAATCTGTTTGAACCTGGTAGTTTGAATAGAAATAATCCTTTCTTTATTAATCTCTTCATGAGTTATATTAGTACCTGGAATTTGTTTTTCTTTAGATCCTTTTTCTTGAGTTTCAAGAAAACCTGGTTTTCCTTTGCTATAGGCCTCTGTAACCTTTTTTATAATTACCATATCATTATTAAGATGAAAGGCAATTCTATCTATCCATTGTATGAATGGTCCATAGACTTGACAGAAGTTGTTACCAATTATGATATCAATTCCTGAATTTTGTTGGTAAATAGTGGGAACATTGAAATGTTCTCCTGAAAGTTCGAGATTAATATTTCTACAAACTTTATTAATTTTTATGGTTTCACCATTTGCAATAGTGGCACTAATTTCTTTGGGAGCGTTTTCCCAGAGTTCATCCGGAATGATGAATTTGCTTGCAAGACATAAAGATGCACCTGTGTCTACAAAACAATGTACTCTAAATTTTTTATATCCTTTAAAGTTAAGGAAGGCAGAAACATAAATAGAGTTTGGATTAGTAAGATTCATGATAAGGGAATCATCAATCCTCTGGAGGTTTACGCAAAAATGGTTAATCTTCTCCTCCCTGAAAAGCGAGGTATGTATGGGACTAGTCTGAGTCATCCGTTGTTGATTCGTATTCTTCAGTGTCTGATGAAGATTCTGTTTCAACATGATATATAAAAACATGTTGCATACCATCATACTCTTCTTCAAGAGCTTCATAGCCTCCATTGTTAGCGGTTTGTAAAACCTTGACTTTGTCAGGGTATTTTTTTCTATTTGGACATTCGTTTGCGTAGTGTCCTTCTTCATTGCAGATCCAACACCTACATTTTTTCTTTCCTTGCGGACAAGAAGTAGTTTTCTTAGGTGTTTCTTTTGATGGTTTCTTGAAGTATTTTCCTGGTGAAAATTTTCTTCTTTTCTTTTTCCAAAAAGATTTGTATTTCTTTTTGTTTTTATACTTTTTCTTAGTATAATTTTTCTTTCCAATATCAAAGTTTTTGAAATCAGAGAGAATGCTACAACAATCTTTGCTTATAGTTTTAAGCTTTTGTTGTTTATATCTGTCTTGACAGATTCTATCAATTTCTTCTTTTGCAATTTTTGTTGCGTAAGAAAGACTGGTTTGCTGGATTTCTCCAGTAGCTTCTTTTTTCCATCTGTCTGTACAGGTTTCTCCAATAATTGGAATTTTCATGAGATAAGCAGATATCCATTGCGCATATTCACTTCTCTGTGGAATATCATACAAATATGATTCATACATACATGTGTATTTGTCGAGAAGACTAATATCATGTAACTGGAGTTTAGTCATTGAAACTCTTGCTATGTCAACCTTCTTATTAATGGTGAAGTCTTTATTAGAAATATAATCAAGACCTAAGAAAGTAGTGTATATGACATTTATGAGATTATCAAAAAGATCTGAGCCATGTAGTTATTCATTCCAATTATTGTTTCTTAGGAATTTCTGCACGATTCCATCAGTTTTGTGTTCTAAAAGTAGTAGAACATTTTTTGCTTTTTCAAATTCATCTGGATTTGTTTGTAAGATTAGTGAAATCTCAGTAACCCATTTTTCTACAACTCTTTCTCTGAGTTTTAAATCTTGGATACAATCAATATTGAGTACATTGATCGTATTGGGTCCTTGGCCACTATTTGGAATTCCATTGTGGACAGGCATTTTGAACTCGTATTTCTTTTTATTGCCTCTTCTTGTGGCTGTATAAGAAGATTTTGCTTCATCATCTTCCATATCTGAATATTCGAACTTAACAGTCTTTGTATTTGTTTTAAAATTATCTTCTTGTTCTGATTCAGTATCGGGTTCATTTATTTTAGTCATTCTAAAATATTGATCAAAAAGTTTGGGTTCTTTTTGATACAATTCTTCACATTCTTCAGTTTCTAAAGATAAAAGCTGAATAAGCTTTTGGTCAGTTTTATCATAATCTTCATATTGAAGGTTAAAGAAATATTTCTCGAGACGTTCAGAGATTGTTTCTTTCATTTTTATTCTTTCTTGAAAATGTTAATTTTCTGGGAATCTTTTGAGCTTCCTAAGTCAGGGTTTCCAATACTAGGATTGGGAGGTGAGTATTTCTTAAGACCTGAATATTTTCCAGGCTTGGTTTTTTGTTCTATGATGGAGATATTCTTGATGTGCTCAAGTATGTCTTTATTACATGGGCAAGAGTCAATCTTTTCAGATAACTCTTTGGTAATGTCTGCAATAATTTTTGCAGATGCTACTTCCAACTGGGTAATGGTTACATATTTATTGAATGTTAAGTCCATGTTTATAATCAGCCCATCAATTTTTTCATTAAGGAGATTGATTGATCTATTGAGCTCGGGTATCGAGGTGATTGATCTATTGAGCTCGGGTATCGAGGTCATCCTATTAGTTGTTTTAATTGATCATGTATATTAGTGATCTTAATGTTGGTTTCCTTAAGAGTGCCCTCAATATTTGCCTTTTTGGCGACTTCTTCAACAAATTGGTTGTTTTTTAAAGAGTTTTCTAAAAGAATTGAATGTTTGTCAATAGACTGGGTTAACTTGATAGTTAATTTATTTTGTCTTTCAATAACTTCGAAGAATTTTTCAAAATCTTTTTTATCAAGATTGTTTTTAACCATAAAGGCTAAATCGTTTTTAAATTGGTTAAAAGGTATTTTATTTTTTGAAATATCTGTAGAAATATCTTTTGAAATACCAAGATAATGGCTTATTTTTGAAGTTTTTAAAAGACATCTTGCAATGATATGGTTGAGATTATTGCAATGATTTACGATTGTTTGAACACCAGCTTTACCAGAAGTAGAGAAAACGTATTCTTTCTTTTCAGTATTATCGTCAAGAGTTTTAATTTTGACTGTTTTACCTTTTTTATAGAAATGAGGAAAATCAATTTTATTATTCATTTATAATGTCAGTGATTTGTTTGATATTCTGGCGTAGACTATCAATTTTTAAAGACATGTTTCTTATTAGGTTATTATCTTTTCTCTCCGAGCTTTCTCCTATGTGGAGTGAATCCATAGAAATTCTTGGTCTAAGAGTTTCTCCTAGAGCTTTTTTATTTCTAGCTATATTTAAAACCCAAGAGTTTTCTTGAGGATTTATGTCGCAGAATTGTTTATCTTTGACATGGCCTATTTCTGAAAAGACATCATCAAGTTCGATGTACTCGTCTTTCTTATAGTCTATGCTATGGTGACTGTTGGTCAGGGCATATCCTATGAGATATGTTATGGTGAAAGGTTTATCACCTGGACTCATTAGGTCACTTCTTTCAAAGTGATGTATAAAAGATAAGGTTTTATCTATATTTGCAGATTTTAAATCCAGAGCAAACTTTGGATAGACTGAAAACATAAACTTTTGGTAAGCAAGGTTTCCCTTTGCAGCACCTAAGATGCAGTCCTGTCTGTCAGTAATTCTGTTGTCAATTAAGGCCATTTTTATGGGAGAATTTATTCCTGCTTGGAATTGGGATTTTAACAAAATTTTTACAGCTCCGATATGGACCATTCTAATTTTTGATCTAATCTCAACTGGAATACTTTTTAAGTTATTATGTATTTGTTCCTTAGTTAAAAGGGGTAGAAAGACAGCTCCTATTGTATCTTTTATGTCTACGGACATTTCTTTAGTACTAACAAAGTAGAAGATTTCATTTTTCCTTTTAAGGGGATTTAGAATACTAAGTTTAGAAGGAACATTTTTGAAAATGTTTTCTTTCTTTATTTTTAAATCAATTTTCTTAACTCTAGAGAGAAGGTCTTGTTTTATTAAAAGATTTGCATGGAAGCCGTCTTCATCTTCAACATAAGTTAAGATTTGTTTTTCTTCTGAATTATTTTCTTCAGTGTTGTTGAAAATTTCATTATTCATTTTAAGAAAAGCTAACAAGTTAAAATAAACTTTCTGAGTTTTGAAACTAATTTTTTATTTCTATCAAGATGTTCTTGATGTACTTTTTGCTTATGCAGGAGATACATACGTATATTAACCAAGTTTGGTATATATTCGTGAGTATGTTTATTTTGTGCTTGTAGAATTCTGAAATCTATATGCACCAAGTCTTTTTTATTATTGAAAAGTATTTCTTTATGTTGAGAGATTTCAATCTCTTTATTATGAATATGTTCAAACTTTACTCTGTAAAGATAATTCACGATATACTTTTCTCTAATCTCCCCCTCTCTTTTTGTAGGTGAAGTATTTGTGAGGAAATATGTCTTGAGGATCATATCCTTTTATAGGGCTCGAGAGGAGCGAGTGAGATCATGGATGATGTAAGGTATACCTGAAGTCACGGGTGAGGCAGTCTGCCAGTACGTTTTTGTTTCTTGCGAGATGTTCAACAGTGAAAGTATATCGTGAAAACCACTCTTGCCAACGTATTAGCCGGCCTAATTTGTTATCTCCTGCAATCTTAGTTCGGAGGAAATAAGTAAAATTTTTATTATCTGTACGCACCAGGAAATTTACTGGTGTTAAATATACAGAGAATTTTGTAATAACTCTTTTTACAGCGAGTAATTCTTTTTCATTGCTATGGTAGTTTTTCTCAGCTGCTTTGAAACTGCCAGAGGTGTACCTGCAAATTTGTTCTTCGTTTTTGGGGTTTTTAGCTTTTAAAACACCTCCCCAAAATTCATCAGAAGCATCAGTTTCAATAATTAAACTGTCTTCAATGTTTGGAAGATAAAGTTTTGGAAAATTGATTAAAACTTTCTTTATCTTTTTGATGTAGTCTGTATCAGCATTTGACCAATTCCAAATGACATCTTTTTTTAATTTTGCCTGTAAAGGTTTTCTCATGGCTGCAAGTTTTTCAATATATGTTTCAGCATAAGTTAAAACACCAAGAAATCTTTGTAGTTGCTTTTTGTCTTCTAAAACATTTGGAAAGTCATGTAAATGTTCAAGAATATGCTTTTGAGGACAATAGGTACCTTCATTTATTTCTAAACCTAAAAAATTGATTTTTGTTTTGAAAAGATGAGCTTTCTTTTTTGAAAGTATTATACCATATTTTAAAATAGTTCTGAGAACCTGTGTGACATGAACATAGTGTTCTTGTTCATTTTTGCTGAAGATCATGATGTCATCAACGTATACAGTGCAGAAACCTTCAAGGCCTCGAAGAGCATTCTGCATGTGTCTTTGAAAAATACTAGGAGCTTGTTTAAGCCCAAAGGGTAGTACTTTCCATTGAAAGAGTCCATCAGGACATGTGAAGGCAGTGAGAAGCTGCGATTCTTCATCAAGTAGAACTTGCCAGAAACCTGACTTGCAGTCGAAACTTGAATAAATGTTTTTTCCTCGTAGAAGAGTCAAGAGTTCGTGCATATTGGGGAGATTATGTGAGTCTCCAATAGTTGCATCATTGATTGCTTTGTAGTTAACAACCATTCGCTTCTTTCCTCTTCTTTTCTCTGCTTCTTTATTGACAAGAAAGGCAGGGGACATATGAGGGGATTTTGATTCTATAATTAGTCTCATATCAAGTAATTCTTTGATTTGTTTGGAAAATTCTTCTCTATCTTGTAGAGAGTAAACCATAGGTTTTTCTCTAATAACCGTTTTGGGATCAATAAGCTTGATTGAAGCTTTCATCCATCCTTTGGTTTTATTTGGATCAATAGGATTTTCAGAACAAACTTTTTCAAGAAGATCTTCAATCTGTTTGAACCTGGTAGTTTGAATAGAAATAATCCTTTCTTTATTAATCTCTTCATGAGTTATATTAGTACCTGGAATTTGTTTTTCTTTAGATCCTTTTTCTTGAGTTTCAAGAAAACCTGGTTTTCCTTTGCTATAGGCCTCTGTAACCTTTTTTATAATTACCATATCATTATTAAGATGAAAGGCAATTCTATCTATCCATTGTATGAATGGTCCATAGACTTGACAGAAGTTGTTACCAATTATGATATCAATTCCTGAATTTTGTTGGTAAATAGTGGGAACATTGAAATGTTCTCCTGAAAGTTCGAGATTAATATTTCTACAAACTTTATTAATTTTTATGGTTTCACCATTTGCAATAGTGGCACTAATTTCTTTGGGAGCGTTTTCCCAGAGTTCATCCGGAATGATGAATTTGCTTGCAAGACATAAAGATGCACCTGTGTCTACAAAACAATGTACTCTAAATTTTTTATATCCTTTAAAGTTAAGGAAGGCAGAAACATAAATAGAGTTTGGATTAGTAAGATTCATGATAAGGGAATCATCAATCCTCTGGAGGTTTACGCAAAAATGGTTAATCTTCTCCTCCCTGAAAAGCGAGGTATGTATGGGACTAGTCTGAGTCATCCGTTGTTGATTCGTATTCTTCAGTGTCTGATGAAGATTCTGTTTCAACATGATATATAAAAACATGTTGCATACCATCATACTCTTCTTCAAGAGCTTCATAGCCTCCATTGTTAGCGGTTTGTAAAACCTTGACTTTGTCAGGGTATTTTTTTCTATTTGGACATTCGTTTGCGTAGTGTCCTTCTTCATTGCAGATCCAACACCTACATTTTTTCTTTCCTTGCGGACAAGAAGTAGTTTTCTTAGGTGTTTCTTTTGATGGTTTCTTGAAGTATTTTCCTGGTGAAAATTTTCTTCTTTTCTTTTTCCAAAAAGATTTGTATTTCTTTTTGTTTTTATACTTTTTCTTAGTATAATTTTTCTTTCCAATATCAAAGTTTTTGAAATCAGAGAGAATGCTACAACAATCTTTGCTTATAGTTTTAAGCTTTTGTTGTTTATATCTGTCTTGACAGATTCTATCAATTTCTTCTTTTGCAATTTTTGTTGCGTAAGAAAGACTGGTTTGCTGGATTTCTCCAGTAGCTTCTTTTTTCCATCTGTCTGTACAGGTTTCTCCAATAATTGGAATTTTCATGAGATAAGCAGATATCCATTGCGCATATTCACTTCTCTGTGGAATATCATACAAATATGATTCATACATACATGTGTATTTGTCGAGAAGACTAATATCATGTAACTGGAGTTTAGTCATTGAAACTCTTGCTATGTCAACCTTCTTATTAATGGTGAAGTCTTTATTAGAAATATAATCAAGACCTAAGAAAGTAGTGTATATGACATTTATGAGATTATCAAAAAGATCTGAGCCATGTAGTTATTCATTCCAATTATTGTTTCTTAGGAATTTCTGCACGATTCCATCAGTTTTGTGTTCTAAAAGTAGTAGAACATTTTTTGCTTTTTCATATGCGCCTAAACCACGTCACCATCTTGTAAGACACGTGGTTTCCTATGCATGTTGGAATTCTGTTTGTACACGTCATACACAGTTTCAATCTTCACACAAACTTGTTGGTGTAGTTACATCATGGCCTTCAAATTGTCATTTGCATCCTTGTGAACCAATTCACCATTTGGAAATGGAATGAAATACAAAGGCTTGTAAGGATTCACACCATACACCACTTACCTACTATAAGGAACTTCAGCTTTTGGCATCAACTTTTGTTTGGAAAACGTTCTTTCCTCATATGCACCAACACCAAATCACCATCTTGAAAGACACGAGGTTTCCTATACATGTTGGAATTCTGTTTGTACACGTCAATCACGGCTTCAATCTTCACACTAGCTTGTTGGTGTAGTTTCGTCTTGGCCTTCAACTTGTCATTAGCATCCTTTTGAACCAATTCATCGTTTGGAAATGGAATAATATACAAAGGCTCGTAAGGATTCACACCATACACCACTTACAAAGGCTTGTAAGGACCTTCAGCTCTTGGCATCAACTCTTGTTCAAAGTGAACAAAGGTTAGTTTGATTAAAATATCATATATCTCTTTTTTCCATGCATAATTGGCTTATATGAAGCCTTTATAATAAAGTTGGTGGTTACTAGCCACCCAACCAACTACTCAGTAAAACTAATAATGAAAATTAAAGAAACTCATGAAACCACACAAAAAAAACGTCTGACACACTGATGAATGAAAAAAGTGTCCATGCTCCATTAAGGAGCAAAAAGAAGCATTCAAGTGTAATCCAAATCCACCAAAGAGTATCAACAATGGCTAGAAGGCTTGACGAAGCAAAAAGTAACAGTTTTGAGCACTTATTAAGCCTTTAAAATGTTGCCCTAGCCTTCATGCGACCCTAATTTAATACGTAGGTTACCATGCACAACCCAACCATTGAGTACAAACCACCTTCTAGCCTACTAGTAATCACTAATCAATCACATTTTTCGGCTTTTCATGAGCCATGCATGGATCCTCCCCTCCCTCTTTGAAAGGAAATGACCTTAATTCATCAAGGCCATCCTCAACAAGATACGGTGAAAGGTCTCCCACATTAAAGGTAGCATGCACTCCATGGTCTCGTCCCAGATCAACCTTATAAGTATTATCATTGACATGTGTCACCACTTTGTAAGGACCTTCAGCTCTTGGCATCAACTTTTGTTCTTCCTTTTGTTAGCAAAACGTTCTTTCCTCATATGCGCCTAAACCACGTCACCATCTTGTAAGACACGTGGTTTCCTATGCATGTTGGAATTCTGTTTGTACACGTCATACACAGCTTCAATCTTCACACAAACTTGTTGGCGTAGTTACATCATGGCCTTCAAATTGTCATTTGCATCCTTGTGAACCAATTCACCATTTGGAAATGGAATGAAATACAAAGGCTTGTAAGGATTCACACCATACACCACTTACGTAGGCTTATAAGGACCTTCAGCTTTTGGCATCAACTTTTGTTTGGAAAACGTTCTTTCCTCATATGCACCAACACCAAATCACCATCTTGAAAGACACGAGGTTTCCTATACATGTTGGAATTCTGTTTGTACACGTCAATCACGGCTTCAATCTTCACACTAGCTTGTTGGTGTAGTTTCGTCATGGCCTTCAACTTGTCATTAGCATCCTTGTGAACCAATTCATCGTTTGGAAATGGAATAATATACAAAGGCTCGTAAGGATTCACACCATACACCACTTACAAAGGCTTGTAAGGACCTTCAGCTCTTGGCATCAACTCTTGTTCAAAGTGAACAAAGGTTAGTTTGATTAAAATTTCATCTATCTCTTTTTTCCATGCATAATTGGCTTATATGAAGCCTTTATAACAAAGTTGGTGGTTACTAGCCACCCAACCAACTACTCAGTAAAACTAATAATGGAAATTAAAGAAACTCATGAAACCACACAAAAAAACGTCTGACACACTGATGAATGAAAAAAGTGTCCATGCTCCATTAAGGAGCAAAAAGAAGCATTAAAGTGTAATCCAAATCCACCAAAGAGTGTCAACAATGGCTAGAAGGCTTGACGAAGCAAAAAGTAACAGTTTTGAGCACTTATTAAGCCTTTAAAATGTTGCCCTAGCCTTCATGCGACCCTAATTTAATACGTAGGTTACCATGCACAACCCAACCATTGAGTACAAACCACCTTCTAGCCTACTAGTAATCACTAATCCATCACATTTTTCGGCTTGTCATGAGCCATGCATGGATCCTCCCCTCCCTCTTTGAAAGGAAATGACCTTAATTCATCAAGGCCATCCTCAACAAGATACGGTGAAAGGTCTCCCACATTAAAGGTAGCATGCACTCCATGGTCTCGTCCCAGATCAACCTTATAAGTATTATCATTGACATGTGTTGCCACTTTGTAAGGACCTTCAGCTCTTGGCATCAACTTTTGTTCTTCCTTTTGTTAGCAAAACGTTCTTTCCTCATATGCGCCTAAACCACGTCACCATCTTGTAAGACACGTGGTTTCCTATGCATGTTGGAATTCTGTTTGTACACGTCATACACAGCTTCAATCTTCACACAAACTTGTTGGTGTAGTTACATCATGGCCTTCAAATTGCCATTTGCATCCTTGTGAACCAATTCACCATTTGGAAATGGAATGAAATACAAAGGCTTGTAAGGATTCACACCATACACCACTTACCTACTATAAGGAACTTCAGCTTTTGGCATCAACTTTTGTTTGGAAAACGTTCTTTCCTCATATGCACCAACACCAAATCACCATCTTGAAAGACACGAGGTTTCCTATACATGTTGGAATTCTGTTTGTACACGTCAATCACGGCTTCAATCTTCACACTAGCTTGTTGGTGTAGTTTCGTCTTGGCCTTCAACTTATCATTAGCATCCTTTTGAACCAATTCATCGTTTGGAAATGGAATAATATACAAAGGCTCGTAAGGATTCACACCATACACCACTTACAAAGGCTTGTAAGGACCTTCAGCTCTTGGCATCAACTCTTGTTCAAAGTGAACAAAGGTTAGTTTGATTAAAATATCATATATCTCTTTTTTCCATGCATAATTGGCTTATATGAAGCCTTTATAATAAAGTTGGTGGTTATTAGCCACCCAACCAACTACTTAGTAAAACTAATAATGAAAATTAAAGAAACTCATGAAACCACACAAAAAAACGTCTGACACACTGATGAATGAAAAAAGTGTCCATGCTCCATTAAGGAGCAAAAAGAAGCATTCAAGTCTAATCCAAATCCACCAAAGAGTATCAATATTGGCTAGAAGGCTTGACGAAGCAAAAAGTAACAGTTTTGAGCACTTATTAAGCCTTTAAAATGTTGCCCTAGCCTTCATGCGACCCTAATTTAATACGTAGGTTACCATGCACAACCCAACCATTGAGTACAAACCACCGTCTAGCCTACTAGTAATCACTAATCAATCACATTTTTCGGCTTTTCATGAGCCATGCATGGATCCTCCCCTCCCTCTTTGAAAGGAAATGACCTTAATTCATCAAGGCCATCCTCAACAAGATACGGTGAAAGGTCTCCCACATTAAAGGTATCATGCACTCCATGGTCTCGTCCCAGATCAACCTTATAAGTATTATCATTGACATGTGTCACCACTTTGTAAGGACCTTCAGCTCTTGGCATCAACTTTTGTTCTTCCTTTTGTTAGCAAAACGTTCTTTCCTCATATGCGCCTAAACCACGTCACCATCTTGTAAGACACGTGGTTTCCTATGCATGTTGGAATTCTGTTTGTACACGTCATACACAGCTTCAATCTTCACACAAACTTGTTGGCGTAGTTACATCATGGCCTTCAAATTGTCATTTGCATCCTTGTGAACCAATTCACCATTTGGAAATGGAATGAAATACAAAGGCTTGTAAGGATTCACACCATACACCACTTACGTAGGCTTATAAGGACCTTCAGCTTTTGGCATCAACTTTTGTTTGGAAAACGTTCTTTCCTCATATGCACCAACACCAAATCACCATCTTGAAAGACACGAGGTTTCCTATACATGTTGGAATTCTGTTTGTACACGTCAATCACGGCTTCAATCTTCACACTAGCTTGTTGGTGTAGTTTCGTCATGGCCTTCAACTTGTCATTAGCATCCTTGTGAACCAATTCATCGTTTGGAAATGGAATAATATACAAAGGCTCGTAAGGATTCACACCATACACCACTGACAAAGGCTTGTAAGGACCTTCAGCTCTTGGCATCAACTCTTGTTCAAAGTGAACAAAGGTTAGTTTGATTAAAATTTCATCTATCTCTTTTTTCCATGCATAATTGGCTTATATGAAGCCTTTATAACAAAGTTGGTGGTTACTAGCCACCCAACCAACTACTCAGTAAAACTAATAATGGAAATTAAAGAAACTCATGAAACCACACAAAAAAAACGTCTGACACACTGATGAATGAAAAAAGAGTCCATGCTCCATTAAGGAGCAAAAAGAAGCATTAAAGTGTAATCCAAATCCACCAAAGAGTGTCAACAATGGCTAGAAGGCTTGACGAAGCAAAAAGTAACAGTTTTGAGCACTTATTAAGCCTTTAAAATGTTGCCTTAGCCTTCATGCGACCCTAATTTAATACGTAGGTTACCATGCACAACCCAACCATTGAGTACAAACCACCTTCTAGCCTACTAGTAATCACTAATCCATCACATTTTTCGGCTTTTCATGAGCCATGCATGGATCCTCCCCTCCCTCTTTGAAAGGAAATGACCTTAATTCATCAAGGCCATCCTCAACAAGATACGGTGAAAGGTCTCCCACATTAAAGGTAGCATGCACTCCATGGTCTCGTCCCAGATCAACCTTATAAGTATTATCATTGACATGTGTCACCACTTTGTAAGGACCTTCAGCTCTTGGCATCAACTTTTGTTCTTCCTTTTGTTAGCAAAACGTTCTTTCCTCATATGCGCCTAAACCACGTCACCATCTTGTAAGACACGTGGTTTCCTATGCATGTTGGAATTCTGTTTGTACACGTCATACACAGCTTCAATCTTCACACAAACTTGTTGGTGTAGTTACATCATGGCCTTCAAATTGTCATTTGCATCCTTGTGAACCAATTCACCATTTGGAAATGGAATGAAATACAAAGGCTTGTAAGGATTCACACCATACACCACTTACGTAGGCTTATAAGGACCTTCAGCTTTTGGCATCAACTTTTGTTTGGAAAACGTTCTTTCCTCATATGCACCAACACCAAATCACCATCTTGAAAGACACGAGGTTTCCTATACATGTTGGAATTCTGTTTGTACATGTCAATCACGGCTTCAATCTTCACACTAGCTTGTTGGTGTAGTTTCGTCTTGGCCTTCAACTTGTCATTAGCATCCTTTTGAACCAATTCATCGTTTGGAAATGGAATAATATACAAAGGCTCGTAAGGATTCACACCATACACCACTTACAAAGGCTTGTAAGGACCTTCAGCTCTTGGCATCAACTCTTGTTCAAAGTGAACAAAGGTTAGTTTGATTAAAATTTCATATATCTCTTTTTTCCATGCATAATTGGCTTATATGAAGCCTGTATAATAAAGTTGGTGGTTACTAGCCACCCAACTAACTACTCAGTAAAACTAATAATGGAAATTAAAGAAACTCATGAAACCACACAAAAAAACGTCTGACACACTGATGAATGAAAAAAGTGTCCATGCTCCATTAAGGAGCAAAAAGAAGCATTAAAGTGTAATCCAAATCCACCAAAGAGTATCAACAATGGCTAGAAGGCTTGACGAAGCAAAAAGTAACAGTTTTGAGCACTTATTAAGCCTTTAAAATGTTGCCCTAGCCTTCATGCGACCCTAATTTAATACGTAGGTTACCATGCACAACCCAACCATTGAGTACAAACCACCTTCTAGCCTACTAGTAATCACTAATCCATCACATTTTTCGGCTTTTCATGAGCCATGCATGGATCCTCCCCTCCCTCTTTGAAAGGAAATGACCTTAATTCATCAAGGCCATCCTCAACAAGATACGGTGAAAGGTCTCCCACATTAAAGGTAGCATGCACTCCATGGTCTCGTCCCAGATCAACCTTATAAGTATTATCATTGACATGTGTCACCACTTTGTAAGGACCTTCAGCTCTTGGCATCAACTTTTGTTCTTCCTTTTGTTAGCAAAACGTTCTTTCCTCATATGCGCCTAAACCACGTCACCATCTTGTAAGACACGTGGTTTCCTATGCATGTTGGAATTCTGTTTGTACACGTCATACACAGCTTCAATCTTCACACAAACTTGTTGGCGTAGTTACATCATGGCCTTCAAATTGTCATTTGCATCCTTGTGAACCAATTCACCATTTGGAAATGGAATGAAATACAAAGGCTTGTAAGGATTCACACCATACACCACTTACGTAGGCTTATAAGGACCTTCAGCTTTTGGCATCAACTTTTGTTTGGAAAACGTTCTTTCCTCATATGCACCAACACCAAATCACCATCTTGAAAGACACGAGGTTTCCTATACATGTTGGAATTATGTTTGTACACGTCAATCACGGCTTCAATCTTCACACTAGCTTGTTGGTGTAGTTTCGTCATGGCCTTCAACTTGTCATTAGCATCCTTGTGAACCAATTCATCGTTTGGAAATGGAATAATATACAAAGGCTCGTAAGGATTCACACCATACACCACTTACAAAGGCTTGTAAGGACCTTCAGCTCTTGGCATCAACTCTTGTTCAAAGTGAACAAAGGTTAGTTTGATTAAAATTTCATCTATCTCTTTTTTCCATGCATAATTGGCTTATATGAAGCCTTTATAACAAAGTTGGTGGTTACTAGCCACCCAACCAACTACTCAGTAAAACTAATAATGGAAATTAAAGAAACTCATGAAACCACACAAAAAAAACGTCTGACACACTGATGAATGAAAAAAGAGTCCATGCTCCATTAAGGAGCAAAAAGAAGCATTAAATTGTAATCCAAATCCACCAAAGAGTGTCAACAATGGCTAGAAGGCTTGACGAAGCAAAAAGTAACAGTTTTGAGCACTTATTAAGCCTTTAAAATGTTGCCCTAGCCTTCATGCGACCCTAATTTAATACGTAGGTTACCATGCACAACCCAACCATTGAGTACAAACCACCTTCTAGCCTACTAGTAATCACTAATCCATCACATTTTTCGGCTTTTCATGAGCCATGCATGGATCCTCCCCTCCCTCTTTGAAAGGAAATGACCTTAATTCATCAAGGCCATCCTCAACAAGATACGGTGAAAGGTCTCCCACATTAAAGGTAGCATGCACTCCATGGTCTCGTCCCAGATCAACCTTATAAGTATTATCATTGACATGTGTCACCACTTTGTAAGGACCTTCAGCTCTTGGCATCAACTTTTGTTCTTCCTTTTGTTAGCAAAACGTTCTTTCCTCATATGCGCCTAAACCACGTCACCATCTTGTAAGACACGTGGTTTCCTATGCATGTTGGAATTCTGTTTGTACACGTCATACACAGCTTCAATCTTCACACAAACTTGTTGGTGTAGTTACATCATGGCCTTCAAATTGTCATTTGCATCCTTGTGAACCAATTCACCATTTGGAAATGGAATGAAATACAAAGGCTTGTAAGGATTCACACCATACACCACTTACCTACTATAAGGAACTTCAGCTTTTGGCATCAACTTTTGTTTGGAAAACGTTCTTTCGTCATATGCACCAACACCAAATCACCATCTTGAAAGACACGAGGTTTCCTATACATGTTGGAATTCTGTTTGTACACGTCAATCACGACTTCAATCTTCACACTAGCTTGTTGGTGTAGTTTCGTCTTGGCCTTCAACTTGTCATTAGCATCCTTTTGAACCAATTCATCGTTTGGAAATGGAATAATATACAAAGGCTCGTAAGGATTCACACCATACACCACTTACAAAGGCTTGTAAGGACCTTCAGCTCTTGGCATCAACTCTTGTTCAAAGTGAACAAAGGTTAGTTTGATTAAAATTTCATATATCTCTTTTTTCCATGCATAATTGGCTTATATGAAGCCTTTATAATAAAGTTGGTGGTTACTAGCCACCCAACTAACTACTCAATAAAACTAATAATGGAAATTAAAGAAACTCATGAAACCACACAAAAAAACGTCTGACACACTGATGAATGAAAAAAGTGTCCATGCTCCATTAAGGAGCAAAAAGAAGCGTTAAAGTGTAATCCAAATCCACCAAAGAGTATCAACAATGGCTAGAAGGCTTGACGAAGCAAAAAGTAACAGTTTTGAGCACTTATTAAGCCTTTAAAATGTTGCCCTAGCCTTCATGCGACCCTAATTTAATACGTAGGTTACCATGCACAACCCAACCATTGAGTACAAACCACCTTCTAGCCTACTAGTAATCACTAATCCATCACATTTTTCGGCTTTTCATGAGCCATGCATGGATCCTCCCCTCCCTCTTTGAAAGGAAATGACCTTAATTCATCAAGGCCATCCTCAACAAGATACGGTGAAAGGTCTCCCACATTAAAGGTAGCATGCACTCCATGGTCTCGTCCCAGATCAACCTTATAAGTATTATCAGTGACATGTGTCACCACTTTGTAAGGACCTTCAGCTCTTGGCATCAACTTTTGTTCTTCCTTTTGTTAGCAAAACGTTCTTTCCTCATATGCGCCTAAACCACGTCACCATCTTGTAAGACACGTGGTTTCCTATGCATATTGGAATTCTGTTTGTACACGTCATACACAGCTTCAATCTTCACACAAACTTGTTGGCGTAGTTACATCATGGCCTTCAAATTGTCATTTGCATCCTTGTGAACCAATTCACCATTTGGAAATGGAATGAAATAAAAAGGCTTGTAAGGATTCACACCATACACCACTTACGTAGGCTTATAAGGACCTTCAGCTTTTGGCATCAACTTTTGTTTGGAAAACGTTCTTTCCTCATATGCACCAACACCAAATCACCATCTTGAAAGACACGAGGTTTCCTATACATGTTGGAATTCTGTTTGTACACGTCAATCACGGCTTCAATCTTCACACTAGCTTGTTGGTGTAGTTTCGTCATGGCCTTCAACTTGTCATTAGCATCCTTGTGAACCAATTCATCGTTTGGAAATGGAATAATATACAAAGGCTCGTAAGGATTCACACCATACACCACTTACAAAGGCTTGTAAGGACCTTCAGCTCTTGGCATCAACTCTTGTTCAAAGTGAACAAAGGTTAGTTTGATTAAAATTTCATCTATCTCTTTTTTCCATGCATAATTGGCTTATATGAAGCCTTTATAACAAAGTTGGTGGTTACTAGCCACCCAACCAACTACTCAGTAAAACTAATAATGGAAATTAAAGAAACTCATGAAACCACACAAAAAAACGTCTAACACACTGATGAATGAAAAAAGAGTCCATGCTCCATTAAGGAGCAAAAAGAAGCATTAAAGTGTAATCCAAATCCACCAAAGAGTGTCAACAATGGCTAGAAGGCTTGACGAAGCAAAAAGTAACAGTTTTGAGCACTTATTAAGCCTTTAAAATGCTGCCCTAGCCTTCATGCGACCCTAATTTAATACGTAGGTTACCATGCACAACCCAACCATTGAGTACAAACCACCTTCTAGCCTACTAGTAATCACTAATCCATCACATTTTTCGGCTTTTCATGAGCCATGCATGGATCCTCCCCTCCCTCTTTGAAAGGAAATGACCTTAATTCATCAAGGCCATCCTCAACAAGATACGGTGAAATGTCTCCCACATTAAAGGTAGCATGCACTCCATGGTCTCGTCCCAGATCAACCTTATAAGTATTATCAGTGACATGTGTCACCACTTTGTAAGGACCTTCAGCTCTTGGCATCAACTTTTGTTCTTCCTTTTGTTAGCAAAACGTTCTTTCCTCATATGCGCCTAAACCACGTCACCATCTTGTAAGACACGTGGTTTCCTATACATGTTGGAATTCTGTTTGTACACGTCATACACAGCTTCAATCTTCACACAAACTTGTTGGTGTAGTTACATCATGGCCTTCAAATTGTCATTTGCATCCTTGTGAACCAATTCACCATTTGGAAATGGAATGAAATACAAAGGCTTGTAAGGATTCAAACCATACACCACTTACGTAGGCTTATAAGGACCTTCAGCTTTTGGCATCAACTTTTGTTTGGAAAATGTTCTTTCCTCATATGCACCAACACCAAATCACCATCTTGAAAGACACGATGTTTCCAATACATGTTGGAATTCTGTTTGTACACGTCAATCACGGCTTCAATCTTCACACTAGCTTGTTGGTGTAGTTTCGTCATGCCCTTCAACTTGTCATTAGCATCCTTGTGAACCAATTCATCGTTTGGAAATGGAATAATATACAAAGGCTCGTAAGGATTCACACCATACACCACTTACAAAGGCTTGTAAGGACCTTCAGCTCTTGGCATCAACTCTTGTTCAAAGTGAACAAAGGTTAGTTTGATTAAAATTTCATCTATCTCTTTTTTCCATGCATAATTGGCTTATATGAAGCCTTTATAACAAAGTTGGTGGTTACTAGCCACCCAACCAACTACTCAGTAAAACTAATAATGGAAATTAAAGAAACTCATGAAACCACACAAAAAAACGTCTGACACACTGATGAATGAAAAAAGTGTCCATGCTCCATTAAGGAGCAAAAAGAAGCATTAAAATTTAATCCAAATCCACCAATGAGTATCAACAATGGCTAGAAGGCTTGACGAAGCAAAAAGTAACAGTTTTGAGCACTTATTAAGCCTTTAAAATGTTGCCCTAGCCTTCATGCGACCCTAATTTAAAACGTAGGTTACCATGCACAACCCAACCATTGAGTACAAACCACCTTCTAGCCTACTAGTAATCACTAATCCATCACATTTTTCGGCTTTTCATGAGCCATGCATGGATCCTCCCCTCCCTCTTTGAAAGGAAATGACCTTAATTCATCAAGGCCATCCTCAACAAGATACGGTGAAAGGTCTCCCACATTAAAGGTAGCATGCACTCCATGGTCTAGTCCCAGGTCAACCTTATAAGTATTATCATTGACATGTGTCACCACTTTGTAAGGACCTTTAGCTCTTGGCATCAACTTTTGTTCTTCCTTTTGTTAGCAAAACGTTCTTTCCTCATATGCGCCTAAACCACGTCACCATCTTGTAAGACACGTGGTTTCCTATGCATGTTGGAATTCTGTTTGTACACGTCATACACAGTTTCAATCTTCACACAAACTTGTTGGTGTAGTTACATCATGGCCTTCAAATTGTCATTTGCATCCTTGTGAACCAATTCACCATTTGGAAATGGAATGAAATACAAAGGCTTGTAAGGATTCACACCATACACCACTTACGTAGGCTTATAAGGACCTTCAGCTTTCGGCATCAACTTTTGTTTGGAAAACGTTCTTTCCTCATATGCACCAACACCAAATCACCATCTTGAAAGACACGAGGTTTCCTATACATGTTGGAATTCTGTTTGTACACGTCAATCACGGCTTCAATCTTCACACTAGCATGTTGGTGTAGTTTCGTCTTGGCCTTCAACTTGTCATTAGCATCCTTTTAAACCAATTCATCGTTTGGAAATGGAATAATATACAAAGGCTCGTAAGGATTCACAGCATACACCACTTACAAAGGCTTGTAAGGACCTTCAGCTCTTGGCATCAACTCTTGTTCAAAGTGAACAAAGGTTAGTTTGATTAAAATTTCATCTATCTCTTTTTTCCATGCATAATTGGCTAATATGAAGCCTTTATAACAAAGTTGGTGGTTACTAGCCACCCAACCAACTACTCAGTAAAACTAATAATGGAAATTAAAGAAACTCATGAAACCACACAAAAAAAACGTCTGACACACTGATGAATGAAAAAAGTGTCCATGCTCCATTAAGGAGCAAAAAGAAGCATTAAAGTGTAATCCAAATCCACCAAAGAGTGTCAACAATGGCTAGAAGGCTTGACGAAGCAAAAAGTAACAGTTTTGAGCACTTATTAAGCCTTTAAAATGTTGCCCTAGCCTTCATGCGACCCTAATTTAATACGTAGGTTACCATGCACAACCCAACCATTGAGTACAAACCACCTTCTAGCCTACTAGTAATCACTAATCCATCACATTTTTCGGCTTTTCATGAGCCATGCATGGATCCTCCCCTCCCTCTTTGAAAGGAAATGACCTTAATTCATCAAGGCCATCCTCAACAAGATACGGTGAAAGGTCTCCCACATTAAAGGTAGCATGCACTCCATGGTCTCGTCCCAGATCAACCTTATAAGTATTATCATTGACATGTGTCACCACTTTGTAAGGACCTTCCGCTCTTGGCATCAACTTTTGTTCTTCCTTTTGTTAGCAAAACGTTCTTTCCTCATATGCGCCTAAACCACGTCACCATCTTGTAAGATACGTGGTTTCCTATGCATGTTGGAATTCTGTTTGTACACGTCATACACAGCTTCAATCTTCACACAAACTTGTTGGTGTAGTTACATCATGGCCTTCAAATTGTCATTTGCATCCTTGTGAACCAATTCACCATTTGGAAATGGAATGAAATACAAAGGCTTGTAAGGATTCACACCATACACCACTTACCTACTATAAGGAACTTCAGCTTTTGGCATCAACTTTTGTTTGGAAAACGTTATTTCCTCATATGCACCAACACCAAATCACCATCTTGAAAGACACGAGGTTTCCTATACATGTTGGAATTCTGTTTGTACACGTCAATCACGGCTTCAATCTTCACACTAGCTTGTTGGTGTAGTTTCGTCTTGGCCTTCAACTTGTCATTAGCATCTTTTTGAACCAATTCATCGTTTGGAAATGGAATAATATACAAAGGCTCGTAAGGATTCACACCATACACCACTTACAAAAGGCTTGTAAGGACCTTCAGCTCTTGGCATCAACTCTTGTTCAAAGTGAACAAAGGTTAGTTTGATTAAAATATCATATATCTCTTTTTTCCATGCATAATTGGCTTATATGAAGCCTTTATAATAAAGTTGGTGGTTACTAGCCACCCAACCAACTACTCAGTAAAACTAATAATGGAAATTAAAGAAACTCATGAAACCACACAAAAAAACGTCTGACACACCGATGAATGAAAAAAGTGTCCATGCTCCATTAAGGAGCAAAAAGAAGCATTAAAGTGTAATCCAAATCCACCAACGTGTATCAACAATGGCTAGAAGGCTTGACGAAGCAAAAAGTAACAGTTTTGAGCACTTATTAAGCCTTTAAAATGTTGCCCTAGCCTTCATGCGACCCTAATTTAATACGTAGGTTACCATGCACAACCCAACCATTGAGTACAAACCACCTTCTAGCCTACTAGTAATCACTAATCCATCACATTTTTCGGCTTTTCATGAGCCATGCATGGATCCTCCCCTCCCTCTTTGAAAGGAAATGACCTTAATTCATCAAGGCCATCCTCAACAAGATACGGTGAAAGGTCTCCCACATTAAAGGTAGCATGCACTCCATGGTCTCGTCCCAGATCAACCTTATAAGTATTATCATTGACATGTGTCACCACTTTGTAAGGACCTTCAGCTCTTGGCATCAACTTTTGTTCTTCCTTTTGTTAGCAAAACGTTCTTTCCTCATATGCGCCTAAACCACGTCACCATCTTGTAAGACACGTGGTTTCCTATGCATGTTGGAATTCTGTTTGTACACGTCATACACAGCTTCAATCTTCACACAAACTTGTTGGCGTAGTTACATCATGGCCTTCAAATTGTCATTTGCATCCTTGTGAACCAATTCACCATTTGGAAATGGAATGAAATACAAAGGCTTGTAAGGATTCACACCATACACCACTTACGTAGGCTAATAAGGACCTTCAGCTTTTGGCATCAACTTTTGTTTGGAAAACTTTCTTTCCTCATATGCACCAACACCAAATCACCATCTTGAAAGACACGAGGTTTCCTATACATGTTGGAATTCTGTTTGTACACGTCAATCACGGCTTCAATCTTCACACTAGCTTGTTGGTGTAGTTTCGTCATGGCCTTCAACTTGTCATTAGCATCCTTGTGAACCAATTCATCGTTTGGAAATGGAATAATATACAAAGGCTCGTAAGGATTCACACCATACACCACTTACAAAGGCTTGTAAGGACCTTCAGCTCTTGGCATCAACTCTTGTTCAAAGTGAACAAAGGTTAGTTTGATTAAAATTTCATCTATCTCTTTTTTCCATGCATAATTGGCTTATATGAAGCCTTTATAACAAAGTTGGTGGTTACTAGCCACCCAACCAACTACTCAGTAAAACTAATAATGGAAATTAAAGAAACTCATGAAACCACACAAAAAAAACGTCTGACACACTGATGAATGAAAAAAGAGTCCATGCTCCATTAAGGAGCAAAAAGAAGCATTAAAGTGTAATCCAAATCCACCAAAGAGTGTCAACAATGGCTAGAAGGCTTGACGAAGCAAAAAGTAACAGTTTTGAGCACTTATTAAGCCTTTAAAATGTTGCCCTAGCCTTCATGCGACCCTAATTTAATACGTAGGTTACCATGCACAACCCAACCATTGAGTACAAACCACCTTCTAGCCTACTAGTAATCACTAATCCATCACATTTTTCGGCTTTTCATGAGCCATGCATGGATCCTCCCCTCCCTCTTTGAAAGGAAATGACCTTAATTCATCAAGGCCATCCTCAACAAGATACGGTGAAAGGTCTCCCACATTAAAGGTAGCATGCACTCCATGGTCTCGTCCCAGATCAACCTTATAAGTATTATCATTGACATGTGTCACCACTTTGTAAGGACCTTCCGCTCTTGGCATCAACTTTTGTTCTTCCTTTTGTTCGCAAAACGTTCTTTCCTCATATGCGCCTAAACCACGTCACCATCTTGTAAGACACGTGGTTTCCTATGCATGTTGGAATTCTGTTTGTACACGTCATACACAGCTTCAATCTTCACACAAACTTGTTGGTGTAGTTACATCATGGCCTTCAAATTGTCATTTGCATCCTTGTGAACCAATTCACCATTTGGAAATGGAATGAAATACAAAGGCTTGTAAGGATTCACACCATACACCACTTACCTACTATAAGGAACTTCAGCTTTTGGCATCAACTTTTGTTTGGAAAACGTTCTTTCCTCATATGCACCAACACCAAATCACCATCTTGAAAGACACGAGGTTTCCTATACATGTTGGAATTCTGTTTGTACACGTCAATCACGGCTTCAATCTTCACACTAGCATGTTGGTGTAGTTTCGTCTTGGCCTTCAACTTGTCATTAGCATCCTTTTGAACCAATTCATCGTTTGGAAATGGAATAATATACAAAGGCTCGTAAGGATTCACACCATACACCACTTACAAAGGCTTGTAAGGACCTTCAGCTCTTGGCATCAACTCTTGTTCAAAGTGAACAAAGGTTAGTTTGATTAAAATTTCATCTATCTCTTTTTTCCATGCATAATTGGCTAATATGAAGCCTTTATAACAAAGTTGGTGGTTACTAGCCACCCAACCAACTACTCAGTAAAACTAATAATGGAAATTAAAGAAACTCATGAAACCACACAAAAAAACGTCTGACACACTGATGAATGAAAAAAGTGTCCATGCTCCATTAAGGAGCAAAAAGAAGCATTAAAGTGTAATCCAAATCCACCAAAGAGTATCAACAATGGCTAGAAGGCTTGACGAAGCAAAAAGTAACAGTTTTGAGCACTTATTAAGCCTTTAAAATGTTGCCCTAGCCTTCATGCGACCCTAATTTAATACGTAGGTTACCATGTACAACCCAACCATTGAGTACAAACCACCTTCTAGCCTACTAGTAATCACTAATCCATCACATTTTTCGGCTTTTCATGAGCCATGCATGGATCCTCCCCTCCCTCTTTGAAAGGAAATGGCCTTAATTCATCAAGGCCATCCTCAACAAGATACGGTGAAAGGTCTCCCACATTAAAGGTAGCATGCACTCCATGGTCTAGTCCCAGGTCAACCTTATAAGTATTATCATTGACATGTGTCACCACTTTGTAAGGACCTTTAGCTCTTGGCATCAACTTTTGTTCTTCCTTTTGTTAGCAAAACGTTCTTTCCTCATATGCGCCTAAACCACGTCACCATCTTGTAAGACACGTGGTTTCCTATGCATGTTGGAATTCTGTTTGTACACGTCATACACAGTTTCAATCTTCACACAAACTTGTTGGTGTAGTTACATCATGGCCTTCAAATTGTCATTTGCATCCTTGTGAACCAATTCACCATTTGGAAATTGAATGAAATACAAAGGCTTGTAAGGATTCACACCGTACACCACTTACGTAGGCTTATAAGGACCTTCAGCTTTTGGCATCAACTTTTGTTTGGAAAACGTTCTTTCCTCATATGCACCAACACCAAATCACCATCTTGAAAGACACGAGGTTTCCTATACATGTTGGAATTCTGTTTGTACACGTCAATCACGGCTTCAATCTTCACACTAGCATGTTGGTGTAGTTTCGTCTTGGCCTTCAACTTTTCATTAGCATCCTTTTGAACCAATTCATCGTTTGGAAATGGAATAATATACAAAGGCTCGTAAGGATTCACACCATACACCACTTACAAAGGCTTGTGAAGACCTTCAGCTCTTGGCATCGACTCTTGTTCAAAGTGTACAAAGGTTAGTTTGATTAAAATTTCATCTATCTCTTTTTTCCATGCATAATTGGCTAATATGAAGCCTTTATAACAAAGTTGGTGGTTACTAGCCACCCAACCAACTACTCAGTAAAACTAATAATGGAAATTAAAGAAACTCATGAAACCACACAAAAAAAACGTCCGACACACTGATGAATGAAAAAAGAGTCCATGCTCCATTAAGGAGCAAAAAGAAGCATTAAAGTGTAATCCAAATCCACCAAAGAGTGTCAACAATGGCTAGAAGGCTTGACGAAGCAAAAAGTAACAGTTTTGAGCACTTATTAAGCCTTTAAAATGTTGCCCTAGCCTTCATGCGACCCTAATTTAATACGTAGGTTACCATGCACAACCCAACCATTGAGTACAAACCACCTTCTAGCCTACTAGTAATCACTAATCCATCACATTTTTCGGCTTTTCATGAGCCATGCATGGATCCTCCCCTCCCTCTTTGAAAGGAAATGACCTTAATTCATCAAGGCCATCCTCAACAAGATACGGTGAAAGGTCTCCCACATTAAAGGTAGCATGCACTCCATGGTCTCGTCCCAGATCAACCTTATAAGTATTATCATTGACATGTGTCACCACTTTGTAAGGACCTTCAGCTCTTGGCATCAACTTTTGTTCTTCCTTTTGTTAGCAAAACGTTCTTTCCTCATATGCGCCTAAACCACGTCACCATCTTGTAAGATACGTGGTTTCCTATGCATGTTGGAATTCTGTTTGTACACGTCATACACAGCTTCAATCTTCACACAAACTTGTTGGTGTAGTTACATCATGGCCTTCAAATTGTCATTTGCATCCTTGTGAACCAATTCACCATTTGGAAATGGAATGAAATACAAAGGCTTGTAAGGATTCACACCATACACCACTTACCTACTATAAGGAACTTCAGCTTTTGGCATCAACTTTTGTTTGGAAAACGTTATTTCCTCATATGCACCAACACCAAATCACCATCTTGAAAGACACGAGGTTTCCTATACATGTTGGAATTCTGTTTGTACACGTCAATCACGGCTTCAATCTTCACACTAGCTTGTTGGTGTAGTTTCGTCTTGGCCTTCAACTTGTCATTAGCATCCTTTTGAACCAATTCATCGTTTGGAAATGGAATAATATACAAAGGCTCGTAAGGATTCACACCATACACCACTTACAAAAGGCTTGTAAGGACCTTCAGCTCTTGGCATCAACTCTTGTTCAAAGTGAACAAAGGTTAGTTTGATTAAAATATCATATATCTCTTTTTTCCATGCATAATTGGCTTATATGAAGCCTTTATAATAAAGTTGGTGGTTACTAGCCACCCAACCAACTACTCAGTAAAACTAATAATGGAAATTAAAGAAACTCATGAAACCACACAAAAAAACGTCTGACACACTGATGAATGAAAAAAGTGTCCATGCTCCATTAAGGAGCAAAAAGAAGCATTAAAGTGTAATCCAAATCCACCAACGTGTATCAACAATGGCTAGAAGGCTTGACGAAGCAAAAAGTAACAGTTTTGAGCACTTATTAAGCCTTTAAAATGTTGCCCTAGCCTTCATGCGACCCTAATTTAATACGTAGGTTACCATGCACAACCCAACCATTGAGTACAAACCACCTTCTAGCCTACTAGTAATCACTAATCCATCACATTTTTCGGCTTTTCATGAGCCATGCATGGATCCTCCCCTCCCTCTTTGAAAGGAAATGACCTTAATTCATCAAGGCCATCCTCAACAAGATACGGTGAAAGGTCTCCCACATTAAAGGTAGCATGCACTCCATGGTCTCGTCCCAGATCAACCTTATAAGTATTATCATTGACATGTGTCACCACTTTGTAAGGACCTTCAGCTCTTGGCATCAACTTTTGTTCTTCCTTTTGTTAGCAAAACGTTCTTTCCTCATATGCGCCTAAACCACGTCACCATCTTGTAAGACACGTGGTTTCCTATGCATGTTGGAATTCTGTTTGTACACGTCATACACAGCTTCAATCTTCACACAAACTTGTTGGCGTAGTTACATCATGGCCTTCAAATTGTCATTTGCATCCTTGTGAACCAATTCACCATTTGGAAATGGAATGAAATACAAAGGCTTGTAAGGATTCACACCATACACCACTTACGTAGGCTTATAAGGACCTTCAGCTTTTGGCATCAACTTTTGTTTGGAAAACTTTCTTTCCTCATATGCACCAACACCAAATCACCATCTTGAAAGACACGAGGTTTCCTATACATGTTGGAATTCTGTTTGTACACGTCAATCACGGCTTCAATCTTCACACTAGCTTAGTGGTGTAGTTTCGTCATGGCCTTCAACTTGTCATTAGCATCCTTGTGAACCAATTCATCGTTTGGAAATGGAATAATATACAAAGGCTCGTAAGGATTCACACCATACACCACTTACAAAGGCTTGTAAGGACCTACAGCTCTTGGCATCAACTCTTGTTCAAAGTGAACAAAGGTTAGTTTGATTAAAATTTCATCTATCTCTTTTTTCCATGCATAATTGGCTTATATGAAGCCTTTATAACAAAGTTGGTGGTTACTAGCCACCCAACCAACTACTCAGTAAAACTAATAATGGAAATTAAAGAAACTCATGAAACCACACAAAAAAAACGTTTGACACACTGATGAATGAAAAAAGAGTCCATGCTCCATTAAGGAGCAAAAAGAAGCATTAAAGTGTAATCCAAATCCACCAAAGAGTGTCAACAATGGCTAGAAGGCTTGACGAAGCAAAAAGTAATAGTTTTGAGCACTTATTAAGCCTTTAAAATGTTGCCCTAGCCTTCATGCGACCCTAATTTAATACGTAGGTTACCATGCACAACCCAACCATTGAGTACAAACCACCTTCTAGCCTACTAGTAATCACTAATCCATCACATTTTTCGGCTTTTCATGAGCCATGCATGGATCCTCCCCTCCCTCTTTGAAAGGAAATGACCTTAATTCATCAAGGCCATCCTCAACAAGATACGGTGAAAGGTCTCCCACATTAAAGGTAGCATGCACTCCATGGTCTCGTCCCAGATCAACCTTATAAGTATTATCATTGACATGTGTCACCACTTTGTAAGGACCTTCCGCTCTAGGCATCAACTTTTGTTCTTCCTTTTGTTAGCAAAACGTTCTTTCCTCATATGCGCCTAAACCACGTCACCATCTTGTAAGACACGTGGTTTCCTATGCATGTTGGAATTCTGTTTGTACACGTCATACACAGCTTCAATCTTCACACAAACTTGTTGGTGTAGTTACATCATGGCCTTCAAATTGTCATTTGCATCCTTGTGAACCAATTCACCATTTGGAAATGGAATGAAATACAAAGGCTTGTAAGGATTCACACCATACACCACTTACCTACTATAAGGAACTTCAGCTTTTGGCATCAACTTTTGTTTGGAAAACGTTCTTTCCTCATATGCACCAACACCAAATCACCATCTTGAAAGACACGAGGTTTCCTATACATGTTGGAATTCTGTTTGTACACGTCAATCACGGCTTCAATCTTCACACTAGCTTGTTGGTGTAGTTTCGTCTTGGCCTTCAACTTGTCATTAGGATCCTTTTGAACCAATTCATCGTTTGGAAATGGAATAATATACAAAGGCTCGTAAGGATTCACACCATACACCACTTACAAAGGCTTGTAAGGACCTTCAGCTCTTGGCATCAACTCTTGTTCAAAGTGAACAAAGGTTAGTTTGATTAAAATTTCATATATCTCTTTTTTCCATGCATAATTGGCTTATATGAAGCCTTTATAATAAAGTTGGTGGTTACTAGCCACCCAACTAACTACTCAGTAAAACTAATAATGGAAATTAAAGAAACTCATGAAACCACACAAAAAAAACGTCTGACACACTGATGAATGAAAAAAGTGTCCATGCTCCATTAAGGAGCAAAAAGAAGCATTAAAGTGTAATCCAAATCCACCAACGTGTATCAACAATGGCTAGAAGGCTTGACGAAGCAAAAAGTAACAGTTTTGAGCACTTATTAAGCCTTTAAAATGTTGCCCTAGCCTTCATGCGACCCTAATTTAATACGTAGGTTACCATGCACAACCCAACCATTGAGTACAAACCACCTTCTAGCCTACTAGTAATCACTAATCCATCACATTTTTCGGCTTTTCATGAGCCATGCATGGATCCTCCCCTCCCTCTTTGAAAGGAAATGACCTTAATTCATCAAGGCCATCCTCAACAAGATACGGTGAAAGGTCTCCCACATTAAAGGTAGCATGCACTCCATGGTCTCGTCCCAGATCAACCTTATAAGTATTATCATTGACATGTGTCACCACTTTGTAAGGACCTTCAGCTCTTGGCATCAACTTTTGTTCTTCCTTTTGTTAGCAAAACGTTCTTTCCTCATATGCGCCTAAACCACGTCACCATCTTGTAAGACACGTGGTTTCCTATGCATGTTGGAATTCTGTTTGTACACGTCATACACAGCTTCAATCTTCACACAAACTTGTTGGCGTAGTTACATCATGGCCTTCAAATTGTCATTTGCATCCTTGTGAACCAATTCACCATTTGGAAATGGAATGAAATACAAAGGCTTGTAAGGATTCACACCATACACCACTTACGTAGGCTTATAAGGACCTTCAGCTTTTGGCATCAACTTTTGTTTGGAAAACTTTCTTTCCTCATATGCACCAACACCAAATCACCATCTTGAAAGACACGAGGTTTCCTATACATGTTGGAATTCTGTTTGTACACGTCAATCACGGCTTCAATCTTCACACTAGCTTGTTGGTGTAGTTTCGTCATGGCCTTCAACTTGTCATTAGCATCCTTGTGAACCAATTCATCGTTTGGAAATGGAATAATATACAAAGGCTCGTAAGGATTCACACCATACACCACTTACAAAGGCTTGTAAGGACCTTCAGCTCTTGGCATCAACTCTTGTTCAAAGTGAACAAAGGTTAGTTTGATTAAAATTTCATCTATCTCTTTTTTCCATGCATAATTGGCTTATATGAAGCCTTTATAACAAAGTTGGTGGTTACTAGCCACCCAACCAACTACTCAGTAAAACTAATAATGGAAATTAAAGAAACTCATGAAACCACACAAAAAAAACGTCTGACACACTGATGAATGAAAAAAGAGTCCATGCTCCATTAAGGAGCAAAAAGAAGCATTAAAGTGTAATCCAAATCCACCAAAGAGTGTCAACAATGGCTAGAAGGCTTGACGAAGCAAAAAGTAACAGTTTTGAGCACTTATTAAGCCTTTAAAATGTTGCCCTAGCCTTCATGCGACCCTAATTTAATACGTAGGTTACCATGCACAACCCAACCATTGAGTACAAACCACCTTCTAGCCTACTAGTAATCACTAATCCATCACATTTTTCGGCTTTTCATGAGCCATGCATGGATCCTCCCCTCCCTCTTTGAAAGGAAATGACCTTAATTCATCAAGGCCATCCTCAACAAGATACGGTGAAAGGTCTCCCACATTAAAGGTAGCATGCACTCCATGGTCTCGTCCCAGATCAACCTTATAAGTATTATCATTGACATGTGTCACCACTTTGTAAGGACCTTCCGCTCTTGGCATCAACTTTTGTTCTTCCTTTTGTTAGCAAAACGTTCTTTCCTCATATGCGCCTAAACCACGTCACCATCTTGTAAGACACGTGGTTTCCTATGCATGTTGGAATTCTGTTTGTACACGTCATACACAGCTTCAATCTTCACACAAACTTGTTGGTGTAGTTACATCATGGCCTTCAAATTGTCATTTGCATCCTTGTGAACCAATTCACCATTTGGAAATGGAATGAAATACAAAGGCTTGTAAGGATTCACACCATACACCACTTACCTACTATAAGGAACTTCAGCTTTTGGCATCAACTTTTGTTTGGAAAACGTTCTTTCCTCATATGCACCAACACCAAATCACCATCTTGAAAGACACGAGGTTTCCTATACATGTTGGAATTCTGTTTGTACACGTCAATCACGGCTTCAATCTTCACACTAGCTTGTTGGTGTAGTTTCGTCTTGGCCTGCAACTTGTCATTAGCATCCTTTTGAACCAATTCATCGTTTGGAAATGGAATAATATACAAAGGCTCGTAAGGATTCACACCATACACCACTTACAAAGGCTTGTAAGGACCTTCAGCTCTTGGCATCAACTCTTGTTCAAAGTGAACAAAGGTTAGTTTGATTAAAATTTCATCTATCTCTTTTTTCCATGCATAATTGGCTTATATGAAGCCTTTATAACAAAGTTGGTGGTTACTAGCCACCCAACCAACTACTCAGTAAAACTATTAATGGAAATTAAAGAAACTCATGAAACTACACAAAAAAAACGTCTGACACACTGATGAATGAAAAAAGAGTCCATGCTCCATTAAGGAGCAAAAAGAAGCATTAAAGTGTAATCCAAATCCACCAAAGAGTGTCAACAATGGCTAGAAGGCTTGACGAAGAAAAAAGTAACAGTTTTGAGCACTTATTAAGCCTTTAAAATGTTGACCTAGCCTTCATGCGACCCTAATTTAATACGTACCTTACCATGCACAACCCAACCATTGAGTACAAACCACCTTCTAGCCTACTAGTAATCACTAATCCATCACATTTTTCGGCTTTTCATGAGCCATGCATGGATCCTCCCCTCCCTCTTTGAAAGGAAATGACCTTAATTCATCAAGGCCATCCTCAACAAGATACGGTGAAAGGTCTCCCACATTAAAGGTAGCATGCACTCTATGGTCTCGTCCCAGGTCAACCTTATAAGTATTATCATTGACATGTGTCACCACTTTGTAAGGACCTTTAGCTCTTAGCATCAACTTTTGTTCTTCCTTTTGTTAGCAAAACGTTCTTTCCTCATATGCGCCTAAACCACGTCACCATCTTGTAAGACACGTGGTTTCCTATGCATGTTGGAATTCTGTTTGTACACGTCATACACAGCTTCAATCTTCACACAAACTTGTTGGTGTAGTTACATCATGGCCTTCAAATTGTCATTTGCATCCTTGTGAACCAATTCACGATTTGGAAATGGAATGAAATACAAAGGCTTGTAAGGATTCACACCATACACCACTTACGTAGGCTTATAAGGACCTTCAGCTTTTGGCATCAACTTTTGTTTGGAAAACGTTCTTTCCTCATATGCACCAACACCAAATCACCATCTTGAAAGACACGAGGTTTCGAATGAAAAAAGTGTCCATGCTCCATTAAGGAGCAAAAAGAAGCATTAAAGTGTAATCCAAATCCACCAAAGAGTATCAACAATGGCTAGAAGGCTTGACGAAGCAAAAAAGTAACAGTTTTGAGCACTTATTAAGCCTTTAAAATGTTGCCCTAGCCTTCATGCGACCCTAATTTAATACGTAGGTTACCATGCACAACCCAACCATTGAGTACAAACCACCTTCTGGCCTACTAGTAATCACTAATCCATCACATTTTTCGGCTTTTCATGAGCCATGCATGGATCCTCCCCTCCCTCTTTGAAAGGAAATGACCTTAATTCATCAAGGCCATCCTCAACAAGATACGGTGAAAGGTCTCCCACATTAAAGGTAGCATGCACTCCATGGTCTCGTCCCAGATCAACCTTATAAGTATTATCATTGACATGTGTCACCACTTTGTAAGGACCTTCAGCTCTTGGCATCAACTTTTGTTCTTCCTTTTGTTAGCAAAACGTTCTTTCCTCATATGCGCCTAAACCACGTCACCATCTTGTAAGACACGTGGTTTCCTATGCATGTTGGAATTATGTTTGTACACGTCATACACAGCTTCAATCTTCACACAAACTTGTTGGTGTAGTTACATCATGGCCTTCAAATTGTCATTTGCATCCTTGTGAACCAATTCACCATTTGGAAATGGAATGAAATACAAAGGCTTATAAGGATTCACACCATACACCACTTACGTAGGCTTATAAGGACCTTCAGCTTTTGGCATCAACTTTTGTTTGGAAAACGTTCTTTCCTCATATGCACCAACACCAAATCACCATCTTGAAAGACACGAGGTTTCCTATACATGTTGGAATTCTGTTTGTACACGTCAATCACGGCTTCAATCTTCACACTAGCTTGTTGGTGTAGTTTCGTCATGGCCTTCAACTTGTCATTAGCATCCTTGTGAACCAATTCATCGTTTGGAAATGGAATAATATACAAAGGCTCGTAAGGATTCACACCATACACCACTTACAAAGGCTTGTAAGGACCTTCAGCTCTTGGCATCAACTCTTGTTCAAAGTGAACAAAGGTTAGTTTGATTAAAATTTCATCTATCTCTTTTTTCCATGCATAATTGGCTTATATGAAGCCTTTATAACAAAGTTGGTGGTTACTAGCCACCCAACCAACTACTCAGTAAAACTAATAATGGAAATTAAAGAAACTCATGAAACCACACAAAAAAACGTCTGACACACTGATGAATGAAAAAAGTGTCCATGCTCCATTAAGGAGCAAAAAGAAGCATTAAAGTGTAATCCAAATCCACCAAAGAGTATCAACAATGGCTAGAAGGCTTGACGAAGCAAAAAAGTAAAAGTTTTGAGCACTTATTAAGCCTTTAAAATGTTGCCCTAGCCTTCATGCGACCCTAATTTAATACGTAGGTTACCATGCACAACCCAACCATTGAGTACAAACCACCTTCTGGCCTACTAGTAATCACTAATCCATCACATTTTTCGGCTTTTCATGAGCCATGCATGGATCCACCCCTCCCTCTTTGAAAGGAAATGACCTTAATTCATCAAGGCCATCCTCAACAAGATACGGTGAAAGGTCTCCCACATTAAAGGTAGCATGCACTCCATGGTCTCGTCCCAGATCAACCTTATAAGTATTATCATTGACATGTGTCACCACTTTGTAAGGACCTTCAACTCTTGGCATCAACTTTTGTTCTTCCTTTTGTGTAGCAAAACGTTCTTTCCTCATATGCGCCTAAACCACGTCACCATCTTGTAAGACACGTGGTTTCCTATGCATGTTGGAATTATGTTTGTACACGTCATACACAGCTTCAATCTTCACACAAACTTGTTGGTGTAGTTACATCATGGCCTTCAAATTGTCATTTGCATCCTTGTGAACCAATTCACCATTTGGAAATGGAATGAAATACAAAGGCTTGTAAGGATTCACACCATACACCACTTACGTAGGCTTATAAGGACCTTCAGCTTTTGGCATCAACTTTTGTTTGGAAAACGTTCTTTCCTCATATGCACCAACACCAAATCACCATCTTGAAAGACACGAGGTTTCCTATACATGTTGGAATTCTGTTTGTACACGTCAATCACGGCTTCAATCTTCACACTAGCTTGTTGGTGTAGTTTCGTCATGGCCTTCAACTTGTCATTAGCATCCTTGTGAACCAATTCATCGTTTGGAAATGGAATAATATACAAAGGCTCGTAAGGATTCACACCATACACCACTTACAAAGGCTTGTAAGGACCTTCAGCTCTTGGCATCAACTCTTGTTCAAAGTGAACAAAGGTTAGTTTGATTAAAATTTCATCTATCTCTTTTTTCCATGCATAATTGGCTTATATGAAGCCTTTATAACAAAGTTGGTGGTTACTAGCCACCCAACCAACTACTCAGTAAAACTAATAATGGAAATTAAAGAAACTCATGAAACCACACAAAAAAACGTCTGACACACTGATGAATGAAAAAAGTGTCCATGCTCCATTAAGGAGCAAAAAGAAGCATTAAAGTGTAATCCAAATCCACCAAAGAGTATCAACAATGGCTAGAAGGCTTGACGAAGCAAAAAAGTAACAGTTTTGAGCACTTATTAAGCCTTTAAAATGTTGCCGTAGCCTTCATGCGACCCTAATTTAATACGTAGGTTACCATGCACAACCCAACCATTGAGTACAAACCACCTTCTGGCCTACTAGTAATCACTAATCCATCACATTTTTCGGCTTTTCATGAGCCATGCATGGATCCTCCCCTCCCTCTTTGAAAGGAAATGACCTTAATTCATCAAGGCCATCCTCAACAAGATACGGTGAAAGGTCTCCCACATTAAAGGTAGCATGCACTCCATGGTCTCGTCCCAGATCAACCTTATAAGTATTATCATTGACATGTGTCACCACTTTGTAAGGACCTTCAGCTCTTGGCATCAACTTTTGTTCTTCCTTTTGTTAGCAAAACGTTCTTTCCTCATATGCGCCTAAACCACGTCACCATCTTGTAACACACGTGGTTTCCTATGCATGTTGGAATTATGTTTGTACACGTCATACACAGCTTCAATCTTCACACAAACTTGTTGGTGTAGTTACATCATGGCCTTCAAATTGTCATTTGCATCCTTGTGAACCAATTCACCATTTGGAAATGGAATGAAATACAAAGGCTTATAAGGATTCACACCATACACCACTTACGTAGGCTTATAAGGACCTTCAGCTTTTGGCATCAACTTTTGTTTGGAAAACGTTCTTTCCACATATGCACCAACACCAAATCACCATCTTGAAAGACACGAGGTTTCCTATACATGTTGGAATTCTGTTTGTACACGTCAATCACGGCTTCAATCTTCACACTAGCTTGTTGGTGTAGTTTCGTCATGGCCTTCAACTTGTCATTAGCATCCTTGTGAACCAATTCATCGTTTGGAAATGGAATAATATACAAAGGCTCGTAAGGATTCACACCATACAACACTTACAAAGGCTTGTAAGGACCTTCAGCTCTTGGCATCAACTCTTGTTCAAAGTGAACAAAGGTTAGTTTGATTAAAATTTCATCTATCTCTTTTTTCCATGCATAATTGGCTTATATGAAGCCTTTATAACAAAGTTGGTGGTTACTAGCCACCCAACCAACTACTCAGTAAAACTAATAATGGAAATTAAAGAAACTCATGAAACCACACAAAAAAACGTCTGACACACTGATGAATGAAAAAAGTGTCCATGCTCCATTAAGGAGCAAAAAGAAGCATTAAAGTGTAATCCAAATCCACCAAAGAGTATCAACAATGGCTAGAAGGCTTGACGAAGCAAAAAAGTAAAAGTTTTGAGCACTTATTAAGCCTTTAAAATGTTGCCCTAGCCTTCATGCGACCCTAATTTAATACGTAGGTTACCATGCACAACCCAACCATTGAGTACAAACCACCTTCTGGCCTACTAGTAATCACTAATCCATCACATTTTTCGGCTTTTCATGAGCCATGCATGGATCCACACCTCCCTCTTTGAAAGGAAATGACCTTAATTCATCAAGGCCATCCTCAACAAGATACGGTGAAAGGTCTCCCACATTAAAGGTAGCATGCACTCCATGGTCTCGTCCCAGATCAACCTTATAAGTATTATCATTGACATGTGTCACCACTTTGTAAGGACCTTCAGCTCTTGGCATCAACTTTTGTTCTTCCTTTTGTTAGCAAAACGTTCTTTCCTCATATGCGCCTAAACCACGTCACCATCTTGTAAGACACGTGGTTTCCTATGCATGTTGGAATTATGTTTGTACACGTCATACAAAGCTTCAATCTTCACACAAACTTGTTGGTGTAGTTACATCATGGCCTTCAAATTGTCATTTGCATCCTTGTGAACCAATTCACCATTTGGAAATGGAATGAAATACAAAGGCTTATAAGGATTCACACCATACACCACCTACGTAGGCTTATAAGGACCTTCAGCTTTTGGCATCAACTTTTGTTTGGAAAACGTTCTTTCCTCATATGCACCAACACCAAATCACCATCTTGAAAGACACGAGGTTTCCTATACATGTTGAAATTCTGTTTGTACACGTCAATCACGGCTTCAATCTTCACACTAGCTTGTTGGTGTAGTTTCGTCATGGCCTTCAACTTGTCATTAGCATCCTTGTGAACCAATTCATCGTTTGGAAATGGAATAATATACAAAGGCTCGTAAGGATTCACACCATACACCACTTACAAAGGCTTGTAAGGACCTTCAGCTCTTGGCATCAACTCTTGTTCAAAGTGAACAAAGGTTAGTTTGATTAAAATTTCATCTATCTCTTTTTTCCATGCATAATTGGCTTATATGAAGCCTTTATAACAAAGTTGGTGGTTACTAGCCACCCAACCAACTACTCAGTAAAACTAATAATGGAAATTAAAGAAACTCATGAAACCACACAAAAAAACGTCTGACACACTGATGAATGAAAAAAGTGTCCATGCTCCATTAAGGAGCAAAAAGAAGCATTAAAGTGTAATCCAAATCCACCAAAGAGTATCAACAATGGCTAGAAGGCTTGACGAAGCAAAAAAGTAACAGTTTTGAGCACTTATTAAGCCTTTAAAATGTTGCCCTAGCCTTCATGCGACCCTAATTTAATACGTAGGTTACCATGCACAACCCAACCATTGAGTACAAACCACCTTCTGGCCTACTAGTAATCACTAATCCATCACATTTTTCGGCTTTTCATGAGCCATGCATGGATCCTCCCCTCCCTCTTTGAAAGGAAATGACCTTAATTCATCAAGGCCATCCTCAACAAGATACGGTGAAAGGTCTCCCACATTAAAGGTAGCATGCACTCCATGGTCTCGTCCCAGATCAACCTTATAAGTATTATCATTGACATGTGTCACCACTTTGTAAGGACCTTCAGCTCTTGGCATCAACTTTTGTTCTTCCTTTTGTTAGCAAAACGTTCTTTCCTCATATGCGCCTAAACCACGTCACCATCTTGTAAGACACGTGGTTTCCTATGCATGTTGGAATTATGTTTGTACACGTCATACACAGCTTCAATCTTCACACAAACTTGTTGGTGTAGTTACATCATGGCCTTCAAATTGTCATTTGCATCCTTGTGAACCAATTCACCATTTGGAAATGGAATGAAATACAAAGGCTTATAAGGATTCACACCATACACCACCTACGTAGGCTTATAAGGACCTTCAGCTTTTGGCATCAACTTTTGTTTGGAAAACGTTCTTTCCTCATATGCACCAACACCAAATCACCATCTTGAAAGACACGAGGTTTCCTATACATGTTGAAATTCTGTTTGTACACGTCAATCACGGCTTCAATCTTCACACTAGCTTGTTGGTGTAGTTTCGTCATGGCCTTCAACTTGTCATTAGCATCCTTGTGAACCAATTCATCGTTTGGAAATGGAATAATATACAAAGGCTCGTAAGGATTCACACCATACACCACTTACAAAGGCTTGTAAGGACCTTCAGCTCTTGGCATCAACTCTTGTTCAAAGTGAACAAAGGTTAGTTTGATTAAAATTTCATCTATCTCTTTTTTCCATGCATAATTGGCTTATATGAAGCCTTTATAACAAAGTTGGTGGTTACTAGCCACCCAACCAACTACTCAGTAAAACTAATAATGGAAATTAAAGAAACTCATGAAACCACACAAAAAAACGTCTGACACACTGATGAATGAAAAAAGTGTCCATGCTCCATTAAGGAGCAAAAAGAAGCATTAAAGTGTAATCCAAATCCACCAAAGAGTATCAACAATGGCTAGAAGGCTTGACGAAGCAAAAAAGTAACAGTTTTGAGCACTTATTAAGCCTTTAAAATGTTGCCCTAGCCTTCATGCGACCCTAATTTAATACGTAGGTTACCATGCACAACCCAACCATTGAGTACAAACCACCTTCTGGCCTACTAGTAATCACTAATCCATCACATTTTTCGGCTTTTCATGAGCCATGCATGGATCCTCCCCTCCCTCTTTGAAAGGAAATGACCTTAATTCATCAAGGCCATCCTCAACAAGATACGGTGAAAGGTCTCCCACATTAAAGGTAGCATGCACTCCATGGTCTCGTCCCAGATCAACCTTATAAGTATTATCATTGACATGTGTCACCACTTTGTAAGGACCTTCAGCTCTTGGCATCAACTTTTGTTCTTCCTTTTGTTAGCAAAACGTTCTTTCCTCATATGCGCCTAAACCACGTCACCATCTTGTAAGACACGTGGTTTCCTATGCATGTTGGAATTATGTTTGTACACGTCATACACAGCTTCAATCTTCACACAAACTTGTTGGTGTAGTTACATCATGGCCTTCAAATTGTCATTTGCATCCTTGTGAACCAATTCACCATTTGGAAATGGAATGAAATACAAAGGCTTATAAGGATTCACACCATACACCACTTACGTAGGCTTATAAGGACCTTCAGCTTTTGGCATCAACTTTTGTTTGGAAAACGTTCTTTCCTCATATGCACCAACACCAAATCACCATCTTGAAAGACACGAGGTTTCCTATACATGTTGGAATTCTGTTTGTACACGTCAATCACGGCTTCAATCTTCACACTAGCTTGTTGGTGTAGTTTCGTCATGGCCTTCAACTTGTCATTAGCATCCTTGTGAACCAATTCATCGTTTGGAAATGGAATAATATACAAAGGCTCGTAAGGATTCACACCATACACCACTTACAAAGGCTTGTAAGGACCTTCAGCTCTTGGCATCAACTCTTGTTCAAAGTGAACAAAGGTTAGTTTGATTAAAATTTCATCTATCTCTTTTTTCCATGCATAATTGGCTTATATGAAGCCTTTATAACAAAGTTGGTGGTTACTAGCCACCCAACCAACTACTCAGTAAAACTAATAATGGAAATTAAAGAAACTCATGAAACCACACAAAAAAACGTCTGACACACTGATGAATGAAAAAAGTGTCCATGCTCCATTAAGGAGCAAAAAGAAGCATTAAAGTGTAATCCAAATCCACCAAAGAGTATCAACAATGGCTAGAAGGTTTGACGAAGCAAAAAAGTAAAAGTTTTGAGCACTTATTAAGCCTTTAAAATGTTGCCCTAGCCTTCATGCGACCCTAATTTAATACGTAGGTTACCATGCACAACCCAACCATTGAGTACAAACCACCTTCTGGCCTACTAGTAATCACTAATCCATCACATTTTTCGGCTTTTCATGAGCCATGCATGGATCCACCCCTCCCTCTTTGAAAGGAAATGACCTTAATTCATCAAGGCCATCCTCAACAAGATACGGTGAAAGGTCTCCCACATTAAAGGTAGCATGCACTCCATGGTCTCGTCCCAGATCAACCTTATAAGTATTATCATTGACATGTGTCACCACTTTGTAAGGACCTTCAGCTCTTGGCATCAACTTTTGTTCTTCCTTTTGTTAGCAAAACGTTCTTTCCTCATATGCGCCTAAACCACGTCACCATCTTGTAAGACACGTGGTTTCCTATGCATGTTGGAATTATGTTTGTACACGTCATACACAGCTTCAATCTTCACACAAACTTGTTGGTGTAGTTACATCATGGCCTTCAAATTGTCATTTGCATCCTTGTGAACCAATTCACCATTTGGAAATGGAATGAAATACAAAGGCTTATAAGGATTCACACCATACACCACCTACGTAGGCTTATAAGGACCTTCAGCTTTTGGCATCAACTTTTGTTTGGAAAACGTTCTTTCCTCATATGCACCAACACCAAATCACCATCTTGAAAGACACGAGGTTTCCTATACATGTTGGAATTCTGTTTGTACACGTCAATCACGGCTTCAATCTTCACACTAGCTTGTTGGTGTAATTTCGTCATGGCCTTCAACTTGTCATTAGCATCCTTGTGAACCAATTTATCGTTTGGAAATGGAATAATATACAAAGGCTCGTAAGGATTCACACCATACACCACTTACAAAGGCTTGTAAGGACCTTCAGCTCTTGGCATCAACTCTTGTTCAAAGTGAACAAAGGTTAGTTTGATTAAAATTTCATCTATCTCTTTTTTCCATGCATAATTGGCTTATATGAAGCCTTTATAACAAAGTTGGTGGTTACTAGCCACCCAACCAACTACTCAGTAAAACTAATAATGGAAATTAAAGAAACTCATGAAACCACACAAAAAAACGTCTGACACACTGATGAATGAAAAAAGTGTCCATGCTCCATTAAGGAGCAAAAAGAAGCATTAAAGTGTAATCCAAATCCACCAAAGAGTATCAACAATGGCTAGAAGGCTTGACGAAGCAAAAAAGTAACAGTTTTGAGCACTTATTAAGCCTTTAAAATGTTGCCCTAGCCTTCATGCGACCCTAATTTAATACGTAGGTTACCATGCACAACCCAACCATTGAGTACAAACCACCTTCTGGCCTACTAGTAATCACTAATCCATCACATTTTTCGGCTTTTCATGAGCCATGCATGGATCCTCCCCTCCCTCTTTGAAAGGAAATGACCTTAATTCATCAAGGCCATCCTCAACAAGATACGGTGAAAGGTCTCCCACATTAAAGGTAGCATGCACTCCATGGTCTCGTCCCAGATCAACCTTATAAGTATTATCATTGACATGTGTCACCACTTTGTAAGGACCTTCAGCTCTTGGCATCAACTTTTGTTCTTCCTTTTGTTAGCAAAACGTTCTTTCCTCATATGCGCCTAAACCACGTCACCATCTTGTAAGACACGTGGTTTCCTATGCATGTTGGAATTATGTTTGTACACGTCATACACAGCTTCAATCTTCACACAAACTTGTTGGTGTAGTTACATCATGGCCTTCAAATTGTCATTTGCATCCTTGTGAACCAATTCACCATTTGGAAATGGAATGAAATACAAAGGCTTATAAGGATTCACACCATACACCACTTACGTAGGCTTATAAGGACCTTCAGCTTTTGGCATCAACTTTTGTTTGGAAAACGTTCTTTCCTCATATGCACCAACACCAAATCACCATCTTGAAAGACACGAGGTTTCCTATACATGTTGGAATTCTGTTTGTACACGTCAATCACGGCTTCAATCTTCACACTAGCTTGTTGGTGTAGTTTCGTCATGGCCTTCAACTTGTCATTAGCATCCTTGTGAACCAATTCATCGTTTGGAAATGGAATAATATACAAAGGCTCGTAAGGATTCACACCATACACCACTTACAAAGGCTTGTAAGGACCTTCAGCTCTTGGCATCAACTCTTGTTCAAAGTGAACAAAGGTTAGTTTGATTAAAATTTCATCTATCTCTTTTTTCCATGCATAATTGGCTTATATGAAGCCTTTATAACAAAGTTGGTGGTTACTAGCCACCCAACCAACTACTCAGTAAAACTAATAATGGAAATTAAAGAAACTCATGAAACCACACAAAAAAACGTCTGACACACTGATGAATGAAAAAAGTGTCCATGCTCCATTAAGGAGCAAAAAGAAGCATTAAAGTGTAATCCAAATCCACCAAAGAGTATCAACAATGGCTAGAAGGTTTGACGAAGCAAAAAAGTAAAAGTTTTGAGCACTTATTAAGCCTTTAAAATGTTGCCCTAGCCTTCATGCGACCCTAATTTAATACGTAGGTTACCATGCACAACCCAACCATTGAGTACAAACCACCTTCTGGCCTACTAGTAATCACTAATCCATCACATTTTTCGGCTTTTCATGAGCCATGCATGGATCCACCCCTCCCTCTTTGAAAGGAAATGACCTTAATTCATCAAGGCCATCCTCAACAAGATACGGTGAAAGGTCTCCCACATTAAAGGTAGCATGCACTCCATGGTCTCGTCCCAGATCAACCTTATAAGTATTATCATTGACATGTGTCACCACTTTGTAAGGACCTTCAGCTCTTGGCATCAACTTTTGTTCTTCCTTTTGTTAGCAAAACGTTCTTTCCTCATATGCGCCTAAACCACGTCACCATCTTGTAAGACACGTGGTTTCCTATGCATGTTGGAATTATGTTTGTACACGTCATACACAGCTTCAATCTTCACACAAACTTGTTGGTGTAGTTACATCATGGCCTTCAAATTGTCATTTGCATCCTTGTGAACCAATTCACCATTTGGAAATGGAATGAAATACAAAGGCTTATAAGGATTCACACCATACACCACCTACGTAGGCTTATAAGGACCTTCAGCTTTTGGCATCAACTTTTGTTTGGAAAACGTTCTTTCCTCATATGCACCAACACCAAATCACCATCTTGAAAGACACGAGGTTTCCTATACATGTTGGAATTCTGTTTGTACACGTCAATCACGGCTTCAATCTTCACACTAGCTTGTTGGTGTAATTTCGTCATGGCCTTCAACTTGTCATTAGCATCCTTGTGAACCAATTCATCGTTTGGAAATGGAATAATATACAAAGGCTCGTAAGGATTCACACCATACACCACTTACAAAGGCTTGTAAGGACCTTCAGCTCTTGGCATCAACTCTTGTTCAAAGTGAACAAAGGTTAGTTTGATTAAAATTTCATCTATCTCTTTTTTCCATGCATAATTGGCTTATATGAAGCCTTTATAACAAAGTTGGTGGTTACTAGCCACCCAACCAACTACTCAGTAAAACTAATAATGGAAATTAAAGAAACTCATGAAACCACACAAAAAAACGTCTGACACACTGATGAATGAAAAAAGTGTCCATGCTCCATTAAGGAGCAAAAAGAAGCATTAAAGTGTAATCCAAATCCACCAAAGAGTATCAACAATGGCTAGAAGGCTTGACGAAGCAAAAAAGTAACAGTTTTGAGCACTTATTAAGCCTTTAAAATGTTGCCCTAGCCTTCATGCGACCCTAATTTAATACGTAGGTTACCATGCACAACCCAACCATTGAGTACAAACCACCTTCTGGCCTACTAGTAATCACTAATCCATCACATTTTTCGGCTTTTCATGAGCCATGCATGGATCCTCCCCTCCCTCTTTGAAAGGAAATGACCTTAATTCATCAAGGCCATCCTCAACAAGATACGGTGAAAGGTCTCCCACATTAAAGGTAGCATGCACTCCATGGTCTCGTCCCAGATCAACCTTATAAGTATTATCATTGACATGTGTCACCACTTTGTAAGGACCTTCAGCTCTTGGCATCAACTTTTGTTCTTCCTTTTGTTAGCAAAACGTTCTTTCCTCATATGCGCCTAAACCACGTCACCATCTTGTAAGACACGTGGTTTCCTATGCATGTTGGAATTATGTTTGTACACGTCATACACAGCTTCAATCTTCACACAAACTTGTTGGTGTAGTTACATCATGGCCTTCAAATTGTCATTTGCATCCTTGTGAACCAATTCACCATTTGGAAATGGAATGAAATACAAAGGCTTATAAGGATTCACACCATACACCACTTACGTAGGCTTATAAGGACCTTCAGCTTTTGGCATCAACTTTTGTTTGGAAAACGTTCTTTCCTCATATGCACCAACACCAAATCACCATCTTGAAAGACACGAGGTTTCCTATACATGTTGGAATTCTGTTTGTACACGTCAATCACGGCTTCAATCTTCACACTAGCTTGTTGGTGTAGTTTCGTCATGGCCTTCAACTTGTCATTAGCATCCTTGTGAACCAATTCATCGTTTGGAAATGGAATAATATACAAAGGCTCGTAAGGATTCACACCATACACCACTTACAAAGGCTTGTAAGGACCTTCAGCTCTTGGCATCAACTCTTGTTCAAAGTGAACAAAGGTTAGTTTGATTAAAACTTCATCTATCTCTTTTTTCCATGCATAATTGGCTTATATGAAGCCTTTATAACAAAGTTGGTGGTTACTAGCCACCCAACCAACTACTCAGTAAAACTAATAATGGAAATTAAAGAAACTCATGAAACCACACAAAAAAACGTCTGACACACTGATGAATGAAAAAAGTGTCCATGCTCCATTAAGGAGCAAAAAGAAGCATTAAAGTGTAATCCAAATCCACCAAAGAGTATCAACAATGGCTAGAAGGTTTGACGAAGCAAAAAAGTAAAAGTTTTGAGCACTTATTAAGCCTTTAAAATGTTGCCCTAGCCTTCATGCGACCCTAATTTAATACGTAGGTTACCATGCACAACCCAACCATTGAGTACAAACCACCTTCTGGCCTACTAGTAATCACTAATCCATCACATTTTTCGGCTTTTCATGAGCCATGCATGGATCCACCCCTCCCTCTTTGAAAGGAAATGACCTTAATTCATCAAGGCCATCCTCAACAAGATACGGTGAAAGGTCTCCCACATTAAAGGTAGCATGCACTCCATGGTCTCGTCCCAGATCAACCTTATAAGTATTATCATTGACATGTGTCACCACTTTGTAAGGACCTTCAGCTCTTGGCATCAACTTTTGTTCTTCCTTTTGTTAGCAAAACGTTCTTTCCTCATATGCGCCTAAACCACGTCACCATCTTGTAAGACACGTGGTTTCCTATGCATGTTGGAATTATGTTTGTACACGTCATACACAGCTTCAATCTTCACACAAACTTGTTGGTGTAGTTACATCATGGCCTTCAAATTGTCATTTGCATCCTTGTGAACCAATTCACCATTTGGAAATGGAATGAAATACAAAGGCTTATAAGGATTCACACCATACACCACCTACGTAGGCTTATAAGGACCTTCAGCTTTTGGCATCAACTTTTGTTTGGAAAACGTTCTTTCCTCATATGCACCAACACCAAATCACCATCTTGAAAGACACGAGGTTTCCTATACATGTTGGAATTCTGTTTGTACACGTCAATCACGGCTTCAATCTTCACACTAGCTTGTTGGTGTAATTTCGTCATGGCCTTCAACTTGTCATTAGCATCCTTGTGAACCAATTTATCGTTTGGAAATGGAATAATATACAAAGGCTCGTAAGGATTCACACCATACACCACTTACAAAGGCTTGTAAGGACCTTCAGCTCTTGGCATCAACTCTTGTTCAAAGTGAACAAAGGTTAGTTTGATTAAAATTTCATCTATCTCTTTTTTCCATGCATAATTGGCTTATATGAAGCCTTTATAACAAAGTTGGTGGTTACTAGCCACCCAACCAACTACTCAGTAAAACTAATAATGGAAATTAAAGAAACTCATGAAACCACACAAAAAAACGTCTGACACACTGATGAATGAAAAAAGTGTCCATGCTCCATTAAGGAGCAAAAAGAAGCATTAAAGTGTAATCCAAATCCACCAAAGAGTATCAACAATGGCTAGAAGGCTTGACGAAGCAAAAAAGTAACAGTTTTGAGCACTTATTAAGCCTTTAAAATGTTGCCCTAGCCTTCATGCGACCCTAATTTAATACGTAGGTTACCATGCACAACCCAACCATTGAGTACAAACCACCTTCTGGCCTACTAGTAATCACTAATCCATCACATTTTTCGGCTTTTCATGAGCCATGCATGGATCCTCCCCTCCCTCTTTGAAAGGAAATGACCTTAATTCATCAAGGCCATCCTCAACAAGATACGGTGAAAGGTCTCCCACATTAAAGGTAGCATGCACTCCATGGTCTCGTCCCAGATCAACCTTATAAGTATTATCATTGACATGTGTCACCACTTTGTAAGGACCTTCAGCTCTTGGCATCAACTTTTGTTCTTCCTTTTGTTAGCAAAACGTTCTTTCCTCATATGCGCCTAAACCACGTCACCATCTTGTAAGACACGTGGTTTCCTATGCATGTTGGAATTATGTTTGTACACGTCATACACAGCTTCAATCTTCACACAAACTTGTTGGTGTAGTTACATCATGGCCTTCAAATTGTCATTTGCATCCTTGTGAACCAATTCACCATTTGGAAATGGAATGAAATACAAAGGCTTATAAGGATTCACACCATACACCACTTACGTAGGCTTATAAGGACCTTCAGCTTTTGGCATCAACTTTTGTTTGGAAAACGTTCTTTCCTCATATGCACCAACACCAAATCACCATCTTGAAAGACACGAGGTTTCCTATACATGTTGGAATTCTGTTTGTACACGTCAATCACGGCTTCAATCTTCACACTAGCTTGTTGGTGTAGTTTCGTCATGGCCTTCAACTTGTCATTAGCATCCTTGTGAACCAATTCATCGTTTGGAAATGGAATAATATACAAAGGCTCGTAAGGATTCACACCATACACCACTTACAAAGGCTTGTAAGGACCTTCAGCTCTTGGCATCAACTCTTGTTCAAAGTGAACAAAGGTTAGTTTGATTAAAATTTCATCTATCTCTTTTTTCCATGCATAATTGGCTTATATGAAGCCTTTATAACAAAGTTGGTGGTTACTAGCCACCCAACCAACTACTCAGTAAAACTAATAATGGAAATTAAAGAAACTCATGAAACCACACAAAAAAACGTCTGACACACTGATGAATGAAAAAAGTGTCCATGCTCCATTAAGGAGCAAAAAGAAGCATTAAAGTGTAATCCAAATCCACCAAAGAGTATCAACAATGGCTAGAAGGTTTGACGAAGCAAAAAAGTAAAAGTTTTGAGCACTTATTAAGCCTTTAAAATGTTGCCCTAGCCTTCATGCGACCCTAATTTAATACGTAGGTTACCATGCACAACCCAACCATTGAGTACAAACCACCTTCTGGCCTACTAGTAATCACTAATCCATCACATTTTTCGGCTTTTCATGAGCCATGCATGGATCCACCCCTCCCTCTTTGAAAGGAAATGACCTTAATTCATCAAGGCCATCCTCAACAAGATACGGTGAAAGGTCTCCCACATTAAAGGTAGCATGCACTCCATGGTCTCGTCCCAGATCAACCTTATAAGTATTATCATTGACATGTGTCACCACTTTGTAAGGACCTTCAGCTCTTGGCATCAACTTTTGTTCTTCCTTTTGTTAGCAAAACGTTCTTTCCTCATATGCGCCTAAACCACGTCACCATCTTGTAAGACACGTGGTTTGCTATGCATGTTGGAATTATGTTTGTACACGTCATACACAGCTTCAATCTTCACACAAACTTGTTGGTGTAGTTACATCATGGCCTTCAAATTGTCATTTGCATCCTTGTGAACCAATTCACCATTTGGAAATGGAATGAAATACAAAGGCTTATAAGGATTCACACCATACACCACCTACGTAGGCTTATAAGGACCTTCAGCTTTTGGCATCAACTTTTGTTTGGAAAACGTTCTTTCCTCATATGCACCAACACCAAATCACCATCTTGAAAGACACGAGGTTTCCTATACATGTTGGAATTCTGTTTGTACACGTCAATCACGGCTTCAATCTTCACACTAGCTTGTTGGTGTAATTTCGTCATGGCCTTCAACTTGTCATTAGCATCCTTGTGAACCAATTCATCGTTTGGAAATGGAATAATATACAAAGGCTCGTAAGGATTCACACCATACACCACTTACAAAGGCTTGTAAGGACCTTCAGCTCTTGGCATCAACTCTTGTTCAAAGTGAACAAAGGTTAGTTTGATTAAAATTTCATCTATCTCTTTTTTCCATGCATAATTGGCTTATATGAAGCCTTTATAACAAAGTTGGTGGTTACTAGCCACCCAACCAACTACTCAGTAAAACTAATAATGGAAATTAAAGAAACTCATGAAACCACACAAAAAAACGTCTGACACACTGATGAATGAAAAAAGTGTCCATGCTCCATTAAGGAGCAAAAAGAAGCATTAAAGTGTAATCCAAATCCACCAAAGAGTATCAACAATGGCTAGAAGGCTTGACGAAGCAAAAAAGTAACAGTTTTGAGCACTTATTAAGCCTTTAAAATGTTGCCCTAGCCTTCATGCGACCCTAATTTAATACGTAGGTTACCATGCACAACCCAACCATTGAGTACAAACCACCTTCTGGCCTACTAGTAATCACTAATCCATCACATTTTTCGGCTTTTCATGAGCCATGCATGGATCCTCCCCTCCCTCTTTGAAAGGAAATGACCTTAATTCATCAAGGCCATCCTCAACAAGATACGGTGAAAGGTCTCCCACATTAAAGGTAGCATGCACTCCATGGTCTCGTCCCAGATCAACCTTATAAGTATTATCATTGACATGTGTCACCACTTTGTAAGGACCTTCAGCTCTTGGCATCAACTTTTGTTCTTCCTTTTGTTAGCAAAACGTTCTTTCCTCATATGCGCCTAAACCACGTCACCATCTTGTAAGACACGTGGTTTCCTATGCATGTTGGAATTATGTTTGTACACGTCATACACAGCTTCAATCTTCACACAAACTTGTTGGTGTAGTTACATCATGGCCTTCAAATTGTCATTTGCATCCTTGTGAACCAATTCACCATTTGGAAATGGAATGAAATACAAAGGCTTATAAGGATTCACACCATACACCACTTACGTAGGCTTATAAGGACCTTCAGCTTTTGGCATCAACTTTTGTTTGGAAAACGTTCTTTCCTCATATGCACCAACACCAAATCACCATCTTGAAAGACACGAGGTTTCCTATACATGTTGGAATTCTGTTTGTACACGTCAATCACGGCTTCAATCTTCACACTAGCTTGTTGGTGTAGTTTCGTCATGGCCTTCAACTTGTCATTAGCATCCTTGTGAACCAATTCATCGTTTGGAAATGGAATAATATACAAAGGCTCGTAAGGATTCACACCATACACCACTTACAAAGGCTTGTAAGGACCTTCAGCTCTTGGCATCAACTCTTGTTCAAAGTGAACAAAGGTTAGTTTGATTAAAACTTCATCTATCTCTTTTTTCCATGCATAATTGGCTTATATGAAGCCTTTATAACAAAGTTGGTGGTTACTAGCCACCCAACCAACTACTCAGTAAAACTAATAATGGAAATTAAAGAAACTCATGAAACCACACAAAAAAACGTCTGACACACTGATGAATGAAAAAAGTGTCCATGCTCCATTAAGGAGCAAAAAGAAGCATTAAAGTGTAATCCAAATCCACCAAAGAGTATCAACAATGGCTAGAAGGTTTGACGAAGCAAAAAAGTAAAAGTTTTGAGCACTTATTAAGCCTTTAAAATGTTGCCCTAGCCTTCATGCGACCCTAATTTAATACGTAGGTTACCATGCACAACCCAACCATTGAGTACAAACCACCTTCTGGCCTACTAGTAATCACTAATCCATCACATTTTTCGGCTTTTCATGAGCCATGCATGGATCCACCCCTCCCTCTTTGAAAGGAAATGACCTTAATTCATCAAGGCCATCCTCAACAAGATACGGTGAAAGGTCTCCCACATTAAAGGTAGCATGCACTCCATGGTCTCGTCCCAGATCAACCTTATAACTATTATCATTGACATGTGTCACCACTTTGTAAGGACCTTCAGCTCTTGGCATCAACTTTTGTTCTTCCTTTTGTTAGCAAAACGTTCTTTCCTCATATGCGCCTAAACCACGTCACCATCTTGTAAGACACGTGGTTTCCTATGCATGTTGGAATTATGTTTGTACACGTCATACACAGCTTCAATCTTCACACAAACTTGTTGGTGTAGTTACATCATGGCCTTCAAATTGTCATTTGCATCCTTGTGAACCAATTCACCATTTGGAAATGGAATGAAATACAAAGGCTTGTAAGGATTCACACCATACACCACTTACGTAGGCTTATAAGGACCTTCAGCTTTTGGCATCAACTTTTGTTTGGAAAACGTTCTTTCCTCATATGCACCAACACCAAATCACCATCTTGAAAGACACGAGGTTTCCTATACATGTTGGAATTCTGTTTTTACACGTCAATCACGGCTTCAATCTTCACACTAGCTTGTTGGTGTAGTTTCGTCATGGCCTTCAACTTGTCATTAGCATCCTTGTGAACCAATTCATCGTTTGGAAATGGAATAATATACAAAGGCTCGTAAGGATTCACACCATAAACCACTTACAAAGGCTTGTAAGGACCTTCAGCTCTTGGCATCAACTCTTGTTCAAAGTGAACAAAGGTTAGTTTGATTAAAATTTCATCTATCTCTTTTTTCCATGCATAATTGGCTTATATGAAGCCTTTATAACAAAGTTGGTGGTTACTAGCCACCCAACCAACTACTCAGTAAAACTAATAATGGAAATTAAAGAAACTCATGAAACCACACAAAAAAACGTCTGACACACTGATGAATGAAAAAAGTGTCCATGCTCCATTAAGGAGCAAAAAGAAGCATTAAAGTGTAATCCAAATCCACCAAAGAGTATCAACAATGGCTAGAAGGCTTGACGAAGCAAAAAGTAACAGTTTTGAGCACTTATTAAGCCTTTAAAATGTTGCCCTAGCCTTCATGCGACCCTAATTTAATACGTAGGTTACCATGCACAACCCAACCATTGAGTACAAACCACCTTCTGGCCTACTAGTAATCACTAATCCATCACATTTTTCGGCTTTTCATGAGCCATGCATGGATCCTCCCCTCCCTCTTTGAAAGGAAATGACCTTAATTCATCAAGGCCATCCTCAACAAGATACGGTGAAAGGTCTCCCACATTAAAGGTAGCATGCACTCCTTGGTCTCGTCCCAGATCAACCTTATAAGTATTATCATTGACATGTGTCACCACTTTGTAAGGACCTTCAGCTCTTGGCATCAACTTTTGTTCTTCCTTTTGTTAGCAAAACGTTCTTTCCTCATATGCGCCTAAACCACGTCACCATCTTGTAAGACACGTGGTTTCCTATGCATGTTGGAATTATGTTTGTACACGTCATACACAGCTTCAATCTTCACACAAACTTGTTGATGTAGTTACATCATGGCCTTCAAATTGTCGTTTGCATCCTTGTGAACCAATTCACCATTTGGAAATGGAATGAAATACAAAGGCTTGTAAGGATTCACACCATACACCACTTACGTAGGCTTATAAGGACCTTCAGCTTTTGGCATCAACTTTTGTTTGGAAAACGTTCTTTCCTCATATGCACCAACACCAAATCACCATCTTGAAAGACACGAGGTTTCCTATACATGTTGGAATTCTGTTTGTACACGTCAATCACGGCTTCAATCTTCACACTAGCTTGTTGGTGTAGTTTCGTCATGGCCTTCAACTTGTCATTAGCATCCTTGTGAACCAATTCATCGTTTGGAAATGGAATAATATACAAAGGCTCGTAAGGATTCACACCATACACCACTTACAAAGGCTTGTAAGGACCTTCAGCTCTTGGCATCAACTCTTGTTCAAAGTGAACAAAGGTTAGTTTGATTAAAATTTCATCTATCTCTTTTTTCCATGCATAATTGTCTTATATGAAGCCTTTATAACAAAGTTGGTGGTTACTAGCCACCCAACCAACTACTCAGTAAAACTAATAATGTAAATTAAAGAAACTCATGAAACCACACAAAAAAACGTCTGACACACTGATGAATGAAAAAAGTGTCCATGCTCCATTAAGGAGCAAAAAGAAGCATTAAAGTGTAATCCAAATCCACCAAAGAGTATCAACAATGGCTAGAAGGCTTGACGAAGCAAAAAAGTAACAGTTTTGAGCACTTATTAAGCCTTTAAAATGTTGCCCTAGCCTTCATGCGACCCTAATTTAATACGTAGGTTACCATGCACAACCCAACCATTGAGTACAAACCACCTTCTGGCCTACTAGTAATCACTAATCCATCACATTTTTCGGCTTTTCATGAGCCATGCATGGATCCTCCCCTCCCTCTTTGAAAGGAAATGACCTTAATTCATCAAGGCCATCCTCAACAAGATACGGTGAAAGGTCTCCCACATTAAAGGTAGCATGCACTCCATGGTCTCGTCCCAGATCAACCTTATAAGTATTATCATTGACATGTGTCACCACTTTGTAAGGACCTTCAGCTCTTGGCATCAACTTTTGTTCTTCCTTTTGTTAGCAAAACGTTCTTTCCTCATTTGCGCCTAAACCACGTCACCATCTTGTAAGACACGTGGTTTCCTATGCATGTTGGAATTATGTTTGTACACGTCATACACAGCTTCAATCTTCACACAAACTTGTTGGTGTAGTTACATCATGGCCTTCAAATTGTCATTTGCATCCTTGTGAACCAATTCACCATTTGGAAATGGAATGAAATACAAAGGCTTGTAAGGATTCACACCATACACCACTTACGTAGGCTTATAAGGACCTTCAGCTTTTGGCATCAACTTTTGTTTGGAAAACGTTCTTTCCTCATATGCACCAACACCAAATCACCATCTTGAAAGACACGAGGTTTCCTATACATGTTGGAATTCTGTTTGTACACGTCAATCACGGCTTCAATCTTCACACTAGCTTGTTGGTGTAGTTTCGTCATGGCCTTCAACTTGTCATTAGCATCCTTGTGAACCAATTCATCGTTTGGAAATGGAATAATATACAAAGGCTCGTAAGGATTCACACCATACACCCCTTACAAAGGCTTGTAAGGACCTTCAGCTCTTGGCATCAACTCTTGTTCAAAGTGAACAAAGGTTAGTTTGATTAAAATTTCATCTATCTCTTTTTTCCATGCATAATTGGCTTATATGAAGCCTTTATAACAAAGTTGGTGGTTACTAGCCACCCAACCAACTACTCAGTAAAACTAATAATGGAAATTAAAGAAACTCATGAAACCACACAAAAAAACGTCTAACACACTGATGAATGAAAAAAGTGTCCATGCTCCATTAAGGAGCAAAAAGAAGCATTAAAGTGTAATCCAAATCCACCAAAGAGTATCAACAATGGCTAGAAGGCTTGACGAAGCAAAAAAGTAACAGTTTTGAGCACTTATTAAGCCTTTAAAATGTTGCCCTAGCCTTCATGCGACCCTAATTTAATACGTAGGTTACCATGCACAAACCAACCATTGAGTACAAACCACCTTCTGGCGTACTAGTAATCACTAATCCATCACATTTTTCGGCTTTTCATGAGCCATGCATGGATCCTCCCCTCCCTCTTTGAAAGGAAATGACCTTAATTCATTAAGCCCATCCTCAACAAGATACGGTGAAAGGTCTCCCACATTAAAGGTAGCATGCACTCCATGGTCTCGTCCCAGATCAACCTTATAAGTATTATCATTGACATGTGTCACCACTTTGTAAGGACCTTCAGCTCTTGGCATCAATTATTGTTCTTCCTTTTGTTAGCAAAACGTTCTTTCCTCATATGCGCCTAAACCACGTCACCATCTTGTAAGACACGTGGTTTCCTATGCATGTTGGAATTATGTTTGTACACGTCATACACAGCTTCAATCTTCACACATCATGGCCTTCAAATTGTCATTTGCATCCTTGTGAACCAATTCACCATTTGGAAATGGAATGAAATACAAAGGCTTGTAAGGATTCACACCATACACTACTTACGTAGGCTTATAAGGACCTTCAGCTTTTGGCATATACTTTTGTTTGGAAAACGTTCTTTCCTCATATGCACCAACACCAAATCACCATCTTGAAAGACACGAGGTTTCCTATACATGTTGGAATTCTGTTTGTACACGTCAATCACGGCTTCAATCTTCACACTAGCTTGTTGGTGTAGTTTCGTCATGGCCTTCAACTTGTCATTAGCATCCTTGTGAACCAATTCATCGTTTGGAAATGGAATAATATACAAAGGCTCATAAGGATTCACACCATACACCACTTACAAAGGCTTGTAAGGACCTTCAGCTCTTGGCATCAACTCTTGTTCAAAGTGAACAAGGGTTAGTTTGATTAAAATTTCATCTATCTCTTTTTTCCATGCATAATTGGCTTATATGAAGCCTTTATAACAAAGTTGGTGGTTACTAGCCACCCAACCAACTACTCAGTAAAACTAATAATGGAAATTAAAGAAACTCATGAAACCACACAAAAAAACGTCTGACACACTGATGAATGAAAAAAGTGTCCATGCTCCATTAAGGAGCAAAAAGAAGCATTAAAGTGTAATCCAAATCCACCAAAGAGTATCAACAATGGCTAGAAGGCTTGACGAAGCAAAAAGTAACAGTTTTGAGCACTTATTAAGCCTTTAAAATGTTGTCCTAGCCTTCATGCGACCCTAATTTAATACGTAGGTTACCATGCACAACCCAACCATTGAGTACAAACCACCTTCTGGCCTACTAGTAATCACTAATCCATCACATTTTTCGGCTTTTCATGAGCCATGCATGGATCCTCCCCTCCCTCTTTGAAAGGAAATGACCTTAATTCATCAAGGCCATCCTCAACAAGATACGGTGAAAGGTCTCCCACATTAAAGGTAGCATGCACTCCATGGTCTCGTCCCAGATCAACCTTATAAGTATTATCATTGACATGTGTCACCACTTTGTAAGGACCTTCAGCTCTTGGCATCAACTTTTGTTCTTCCTTTTGTTAGCAAAACGTTCTTTCCTCATATGCGCCTAAACCACGTCACCATCTTGTAAGACACGTGGTTTCCTATGCATGTTGGAATTATGTTTGTACACGTCATACACAGCTTCAATCTTCACACAAACTTGTTGGTGTAGTTACATCATGGCCTTCAAATTGTCATTTGCATCCTTGTGAACCAATTCACCATTTGGAAATGGAATGAAATACAAAGGCTTGTAAGGATTCACACCATACACCACTTACGTAGGCTTATAAGGACCTTCAGCTTTTGGCATCAACTTTTGTTTGGAAAACGTTCTTTCCTCATATGCACCAACACCAAATCACCATCTTGAAAGACACGAGGTTTCCTATACATGTTGGAATTCTGTTTGTACACGTCAATCACGGCTTCAATCTTCACACTAGCTTGTTGGTGTAGTTTCGTCATGGCCTTCAACTTGTCATTAGCATCCTTGTGAACCAATTCATCGTTTGGAAATGGAATAATATACAAAGGCTCGTAAGGATTCACACCATACACCACTTACAAAGGCTTGTACGGACCTTCAGCTCTTGGCATCAACTCTTGTTCAAAGTGAACAAAGGTTAGTTTTATTAAAATTTCATCTATCTCTTTTTTCCATGCATAATTGGCTTATATGAAGCCTTTATAACAAAGTTGGTGGTTACTACCCACCCAACCAACTACTCAGTAAAACTAATAATGGAAATTAAAGAAACTCATGAAACCACACTAAAAAACGTCTGACACACTGATGAATGAAAAAAGTGTCCATGCTCCATTAAGGAGCAAAAAGAAGCATTAAAGTGTAATCCAAATCCACGAAAGAGTATCAACAATGGCTAGAAGGCTTGACGAAGCAAAAAGTAACAGTTTTGAGCACTTATTAAGCCTTTAAAATGTTGCCCTAGCCTTCATGCGACCCTAATTTAATACGTAGGTTACCATGCACAACCCAACCATTGAGTACAAACCACCTTCTGGCCTACTAGTAATCACTAATCCATCACATTTTTCGGCTTTTCATGAGCCATGCATGGATCCTCCCCTCCCTCTTTGAAAGGAAATGACCTTAATTCATCAAGGCCATCCTCAACAAGATACGGTGAAAGGTCTCCCACATTAAAGGTAGCATGCACTCCATGGTCTCGTCCCAGATCAACCTTATAAGTATTATCATTGACATGTGTCACCACTTTGTAAGGACCTTCAGCTCTTGGCATCAACTTTTGTTCTTCCTTTTGTTAGCAAAACGTTCTTTCCTCATATGCGCCTAAACCACGTCACCATCTTGTAAGACACGTGGTTTCCTATGCATGTTGGAATTATGTTTGTACACGTCATACACAGCTTCAGTCTTCACACAAACTTGTTGGTGTAGTTACATCATGGCCTTCAAATTGTCATTTGCATCCTTGTGAACCAATTCACCATTTGGAAATGGAATGAAATACAAAGGCTTATAAGGATTCAAACCATACACCACTTACGTAGGCTTATAAGGACCTTCAGCTTTTGGCATCAACTTTTGTTTGGAAAACGTTCTTTCCTCATATGCACCAACACCAAATCACCATCTTGAAAGACACGAGGTTTCCTATACCTGTTGGAATTCTGTTTGTACACGTCAATCACGGCTTCAATCTTCACACTAGCTTGTTGGTGTAGTTTCGTCATGGCCTTCAACTTGTCATTAGCATCCTTGTGAACCAATTCATCGTTTGGAAATGGAATAATATACAAAGGATCGTAAGAATTCACACCATACACCACTTATAAAGGCTTGTAAGGACCTTCAGCTCTTGGCATCAACTCTTGTTCAAAGTGAACAAAGGTTAGTTTGATTAAAATTTCATCTATCTCTTTTTTCCATGCATAATTGGCTTATATGAAGCCTTTATAACAAAGTTGGTGGTTACTAGCCACCCAACCAACTACTCAGTAAAACTAATAATGGAAATTAAAGAAACTCATGAAACCACACAAAAAAACGTCTAACACACTGATGAATGAAAAAAGTGTCCATGCTCCATTAAGGAGCAAAAAGAAGCATTAAAGTGTAATCCAAATCCACCAAAGAGTATCAACAATGGCTAGAAGGCTTGACGAAGCAAAAAAGTAACAGTTTTGAGCACTTATTAAGCCTTTAAAATGTTGCCCTAGCCTTCATGCGACCCTAATTTAATACGTAGGTTACCATGCACAAACCAACCATTGAGTACAAACCACCTTCTGGCGTACTAGTAATCACTAATCCATCACATTTTTCGGCTTTTCATGAGCCATGCATGGATCCTCCCCTCCCTCTTTGAAAGGAAATGACCTTAATTCATTAAGCCCATCCTCAACAAGATACGGTGAAAGGTCTCCCACATTAAAGGTAGCATGCACTCCATGGTCTCGTCCCAGATCAACCTTATAAGTATTATCATTGACATGTGTCACCACTTTGTAAGGACCTTCAGCTCTTGGCATCAATTATTGTTCTTCCTTTTGTTAGCAAAACGTTCTTTCCTCATATGCGCCTAAACCACGTCACCATCTTGTAAGACACGTGGTTTCCTATGCATGTTGGAATTATGTTTGTACACGTCATACACAGCTTCAATCTTCACACATCATGGCCTTCAAATTGTCATTTGCATCCTTGTGAACCAATTCACCATTTGGAAATGGAATGAAATACAAAGGCTTGTAAGGATTCACACCATACACTACTTACGTAGGCTTATAAGGACCTTCAGCTTTTGGCATATACTTTTGTTTGGAAAACGTTCTTTCCTCATATGCACCAACACCAAATCACCATCTTGAAAGACACGAGGTTTCCTATACATGTTGGAATTCTGTTTGTACACGTCAATCACGGCTTCAATCTTCACACTAGCTTGTTGGTGTAGTTTCGTCATGGCCTTCAACTTGTCATTAGCATCCTTGTGAACCAATTCATCGTTTGGAAATGGAATAATATACAAAGGCTCATAAGGATTCACACCATACACCACTTACAAAGGCTTGTAAGGACCTTCAGCTCTTGGCATCAACTCTTGTTCAAAGTGAACAAGGGTTAGTTTGATTAAAATTTCATCTATCTCTTTTTTCCATGCATAATTGGCTTATATGAAGCCTTTATAACAAAGTTGGTGGTTACTAGCCACCCAACCAACTACTCAGTAAAACTAATAATGGAAATTAAAGAAACTCATGAAACCACACAAAAAAACGTCTGACACACTGATGAATGAAAAAAGTGTCCATGCTCCATTAAGGAGCAAAAAGAAGCATTAAAGTGTAATCCAAATCCACCAAAGAGTATCAACAATGGCTAGAAGGCTTGACGAAGCAAAAAGTAACAGTTTTGAGCACTTATTAAGCCTTTAAAATGTTGTCCTAGCCTTCATGCGACCCTAATTTAATACGTAGGTTACCATGCACAACCCAACCATTGAGTACAAACCACCTTCTGGCCTACTAGTAATCACTAATCCATCACATTTTTCGGCTTTTCATGAGCCATGCATGGATCCTCCCCTCCCTCTTTGAAAGGAAATGACCTTAATTCATCAAGGCCATCCTCAACAAGATACGGTGAAAGGTCTCCCACATTAAAGGTAGCATGCACTCCATGGTCTCGTCCCAGATCAACCTTATAAGTATTATCATTGACATGTGTCACCACTTTGTAAGGACCTTCAGCTCTTGGCATCAACTTTTGTTCTTCCTTTTGTTAGCAAAACGTTCTTTCCTCATATGCGCCTAAACCACGTCACCATCTTGTAAGACACGTGGTTTCCTATGCATGTTGGAATTATGTTTGTACACGTCATACACAGCTTCAATCTTCACACAAACTTGTTGGTGTAGTTACATCATGGCCTTCAAATTGTCATTTGCATCCTTGTGAACCAATTCACCATTTGGAAATGGAATGAAATACAAAGGCTTGTAAGGATTCACACCATACACCACTTACGTAGGCTTATAAGGACCTTCAGCTTTTGGCATCAACTTTTGTTTGGAAAACGTTCTTTCCTCATATGCACCAACACCAAATCACCATCTTGAAAGACACGAGGTTTCCTATACATGTTGGAATTCTGTTTGTACACGTCAATCACGGCTTCAATCTTCACACTAGCTTGTTGGTGTAGTTTCGTCATGGCCTTCAACTTGTCATTAGCATCCTTGTGAACCAATTCATCGTTTGGAAATGGAATAATATACAAAGGCTCGTAAGGATTCACACCATACACCACTTACAAAGGCTTGTACGGACCTTCAGCTCTTGGCATCAACTCTTGTTCAAAGTGAACAAAGGTTAGTTTTATTAAAATTTCATCTATCTCTTTTTTCCATGCATAATTGGCTTATATGAAGCCTTTATAACAAAGTTGGTGGTTACTACCCACCCAACCAACTACTCAGTAAAACTAATAATGGAAATTAAAGAAACTCATGAAACCACACTAAAAAACGTCTGACACACTGATGAATGAAAAAAGTGTCCATGCTCCATTAAGGAGCAAAAAGAAGCATTAAAGTGTAATCCAAATCCACGAAAGAGTATCAACAATGGCTAGAAGGCTTGACGAAGCAAAAAGTAACAGTTTTGAGCACTTATTAAGCCTTTAAAATGTTGCCCTAGCCTTCATGCGACCCTAATTTAATACGTAGGTTACCATGCACAACCCAACCATTGAGTACAAACCACCTTCTGGCCTACTAGTAATCACTAATCCATCACATTTTTCGGCTTTTCATGAGCCATGCATGGATCCTCCCCTCCCTCTTTGAAAGGAAATGACCTTAATTCATCAAGGCCATCCTCAACAAGATACGGTGAAAGGTCTCCCACATTAAAGGTAGCATGCACTCCATGGTCTCGTCCCAGATCAACCTTATAAGTATTATCATTGACATGTGTCACCACTTTGTAAGGACCTTCAGCTCTTGGCATCAACTTTTGTTCTTCCTTTTGTTAGCAAAACGTTCTTTCCTCATATGCGCCTAAACCACGTCACCATCTTGTAAGACACGTGGTTTCCTATGCATGTTGGAATTATGTTTGTACACGTCATACACAGCTTCAGTCTTCACACAAACTTGTTGGTGTAGTTACATCATGGCCTTCAAATTGTCATTTGCATCCTTGTGAACCAATTCACCATTTGGAAATGGAATGAAATACAAAGGCTTATAAGGATTCAAACCATACACCACTTACGTAGGCTTATAAGGACCTTCAGCTTTTGGCATCAACTTTTGTTTGGAAAACGTTCTTTCCTCATATGCACCAACACCAAATCACCATCTTGAAAGACACGAGGTTTCCTATACCTGTTGGAATTCTGTTTGTACACGTCAATCACGGCTTCAATCTTCACACTAGCTTGTTGGTGTAGTTTCGTCATGGCCTTCAACTTGTCATTAGCATCCTTGTGAACCAATTCATCGTTTGGAAATGGAATAATATACAAAGGATCGTAAGAATTCACACCATACACCACTTATAAAGGCTTGTAAGGACCTTCAGCTCTTGGCATCAACTCTTGTTCAAAGTGAACAAAGGTTAGTTTGATTAAAATTTCATCTATCTCTTTTTTCCATGCATAATTGGCTTATATGAAGCCTTTATAACAAAGTTGGTGGTTACTAGCCACCCAACCAACTACTCAGTAAAACTAATAATGGAAATTAAAGAAACTCATGAAACCACACAAAAAAACTTCTGACACACTGATGAATGAAAAAAGTGTCCATGCTCCATTAAGGAGCAAAAAGAAGCATTAAAGTGTAATCCAAATCCACCAAAGAGTATCAACAATGGCTAGAAGGCTTGACGAAGCAAAAAAGTAACAGTTTTGAGCACTTATTAAGCCTTTAAAATGTTGCCCTAGCCTTCATGCGACCCTAATTTAATACGTAGGTTACCATGCACAAACCAACCATTGAGTACAAACCACCTTCTGGCCTACTAGTAATCACTAATCCATCACATTTTTCGGCTTTTAATGAGCCATGCATGGATCCTCCCCTCCCTCTTTGAAAGGAAATGACCTTAATTCATCAAGCCCATCCTCAACAAGATACGGTGAAAGGTCTCCCACATTAAAGGTAGCATGCACTCCATGGTCTCGTCCCAGATCAACCTTATAAGTATTATCATTGACATGTGTCACCACTTTGTAAGGACCTTCAGCTCTTGGCATCAACTTTTGTTCTTCCTTTTGTTAGCAAAACGTTATTTCCTCATATGCGCCTAAACCACGTCACCATCTTGTAAGACACGTGGTTTCCTATGCATGTTGGAATTATGTTTGTACACGTCATACACAGCTTCAATCTTCACACAAACTTGTTGGTGTAGTTACATCATGGCCTTCAAATTGTCATTTGCATCCTTGTGAACCAATTCACCATTTGGAAATGGAATGAAATACAAAGGCTTGTAAGGATTCACACCATACACCACTTACGTAGGCTTATAAGGACCTTCAGCTTTTGGCATCAACTTTTGTTTGGAAAACGTTCTTTCCTCATATGCACCAACACCAAATCACCATCTTGAAAGACACGAGGTTTCCTATACATGTTGGAATTCTGTTTGTACACGTCAATCACGGCTTCAATCTTCACACTAGCTTGTTGGTGTAGTTTCGTCATGGCCTTCAACTTGTCATTAGCATCCTTGTGAACCAATTCATCGTTTGGAAATGGAATAATATACAAAGGCTCGTAAGGATTCACACCATACACCACTTACAAAGGCTTGTACGGACCTTCAGCTCTTGGCATCAACTCTTGTTCAAAGTGAACAAAGGTTAGTTTGATTAAAATTTCATCTATCTCTTTTTTCCATGCATAATTGGCTTATATGAAGCCTTTATAACAAAGTTGGTGGTTACTAGCCACCCAACCAACTACTCAGTAAAACTAATAATGGAAATTAAAGAAACTCATGAAACCACACTAAAAAACGTCTGACACACTGATGAATGAAAAAAGTGTCCATGCTCCATTAAGGAGCAAAAAGAAGCATTAAAGTGTAATCCAAATCCACGAAAGAGTATCAACAATGGCTAGAAGGCTTGACGAAGCAAAAAGTAACAGTTTTGAGCACTTATTAAGCCTTTAAAATGTTGCCCTAGCCTTCATGCGACCCTAATTTAATACGTAGGTTACCATGCACAACCCAACCATTGAGTACAAACCACCTTCTGGCCTACTAGTAATCACTAATCCATCACATTTTTCGGCTTTTCATGAGCCATGCATGGATCCTCCCCTCCCTCTTTGAAAGGAAATGACCTTAATTCATCAAGGCCATCCTCAACAAGATACGGTGAAAGGTCTCCCACATTAAAGGTAGCATGCACTCCATGGTCTCGTCCCAGATCAACCTTATAAGTATTATCATTGACATGTGTCACCACTTTGTAAGGACCTTCAGCTCTTGGCATCAACTTTTGTTCTTCCTTTTGTTAGCAAAACGTTCTTTCCTCATATGCGCCTAAACCACGTCACCATCTTGTAAGACACGTGGTTTCCTATGCATGTTGGAATTATGTTTGTACACGTCATACACAGCTTCAATCTTCACACAAACTTGTTGGTGTAGTTACATCATGGCCTTCAAATTGTCATTTGCATCCTTGTGAACCAATTCACCATTTGGAAATGGAATGAAATACAAAGGCTTGTAAGGATTCACACCATACACCACTTACGTAGGCTTATAAGGACCTTCAGCTTTTGGCATCAACTTTTGTTTGGAAAACGTTCTTTCCTCATATGCACCAACACCAAATCACCATCTTGAAAGACACGAGGTTTCCTATACCTGTTGGAATTCTGTTTGTACACGTCAATCACGGCTTCAATCTTCACACTAGCTTGTTGGTGTAGTTTCGTCATGGCCTTCAACTTGTCATTAGCATCCTTGTGAACCAATTCATCGTTTGGAAATGGAATAATATACAAAGGATCGTAAGGATTCACACCATACACCACTTATAAAGGCTTGTAAGGACCTTCAGCTCTTGGCATCAACTCTTGTTCAAAGTGAACAAAGGTTAGTTTGATTAAAATTTCATCTATCTCTTTTTTCCATGCATAATTGGCTTATATGAAGCCTTTATAACAAAGTTGGTGGTTACTAGCCACCCAACCAACTACTCAGTAAAACTAATAATGGAAATTAAAGAAACTCATGAAACCACACAAAAAAACTTCTGACACACTGATGAATGAAAAAAGTGTCCATGCTCCATTAAGGAGCAAAAAGAAGCATTAAAGTGTAATCCAAATCCACCAAAGAGTATCAACAATGGCTAGAAGGCTTGACGAAGCAAAAAAGTAACAGTTTTGAGCACTTATTAAGCCTTTAAAATGTTGCCCTAGCCTTCATGCGACCCTAATTTAATACGTAGGTTACCATGCACAAACCAACCATTGAGTACAAACCACCTTCTGGCCTACTAGTAATCACTAATCCATCACATTTTTCGGCTTTTAATGAGCCATGCATGGATCCTCCCCTCCCTCTTTGAAAGGAAATGACCTTAATTCATCAAGCCCATCCTCAACAAGATACGGTGAAAGGTCTCCCACATTAAAGGTAGCATGCACTCCATGGTCTCGTCCCAGATCAACCTTATAAGTATTATCATTGACATGTGTCACCACTTTGTAAGGACCTTCAGCTCTTGGCATCAACTTTTGTTCTTCCTTTTGTTAGCAAAACGTTATTTCCTCATATGCGCCTAAACCACGTCACCATCTTGTAAGACACGTGGTTTCCTATGCATGTTGGAATTATGTTTGTACACGTCATACACAGCTTCAATCTTCACACAAACTTGTTGGTGTAGTTACATCATGGCCTTCAAATTGTCATTTGCATCCTTGTGAACCAATTCACCATTTGGAAATGGAATGAAATACAAAGGCTTGTAAGGATTCACACCATACACCACTTACGTAGGCTTATAAGGACCTTCAGCTTTTGGCATCAACTTTTGTTTGGAAAACGTTCTTTCCTCATATGCACCAACACCAAATCACCATCTTGAAAGACACGAGGTTTCCTATACATGTTGGAATTCTGTTTGTACACGTCAATCACGGCTTCAATCTTCACACTGGCTTGTTGGTGTAGTTTCGTCATGGCCTTCAACTTGTCATTAGCATCCTTGTGAACCAATTCATCGTTTGGAAATGGAATAATATACAAAGGCTCGTAAGGATTCACACCATACACCACTTACAAAGGCTTGTACGGACCTTCAGCTCTTGGCATCAACTCTTGTTCAAAGTGAACAAAGGTTAGTTTGATTAAAATTTCATCTATCTCTTTTTTCCATGCATAATTGGCTTATATGAAGCCTTTATAACAAAGTTGGTGGTTACTAGCCACCCAACCAACTACTCAGTAAAACTAATAATGGAAATTAAAGAAACTCATGAAACCACACAAAAAAACGTCTGACACACTGATGAATGAAAAAAGTGTCCATGCTCCATTAAGGAGCAAAAAGAAGCATTAAAGTGTAATCCAAATCCACCAAAGAGTATCAACAATGGCTAGAAGGCTTGACGAAGCAAAAAAGTAACAGTTTTGAGCACTTATTAAGCCTTTAAAATGTTGCCCTAGCCTTTATGCGACCCTAATTTAATACGTAGGTTACCATGCACAACCCAACCATTGAGTACAAACCACCTTCTGGCCTACTAGTAATCACTAATCCATCACATTTTTCGGCTTTTCATGAGCCATGCATGGATCCTCCCCTCCCTCTTTGAAAGGAAATGACCTTAATTCATCAAGGCCATCCTCAACAAGATACGGTGAAAGGTCTCCCACATTAAAGGTAGCATGCACTCCATGGTCTCGTCCCAGATCAACCTTATAAGTATTATGATTGACATGTGTCACCACTTTGTAAGGACCTTCAGCTCTTGGCATCAACTTTTGTTCTTCCTTTTGTTAGCAAAACGTTCTTTCCTCATATGCGCCTAAACCACGTCACCATCTTGTAAGACACGTGGTTTCCTATGCATGTTGGAATTATGTTTGTACACGTCATACACAGCTTCAATCTTCACACAAACTTGTTGGTGTAGTTACATCATGGCCTTCAAATTGTCATTTGCATCCTTGTGAACCAATTCACCATTTGGAAATAGAATGAAATACAAAGGCTTGTAAGGATTCACACCATACACCACTTACGTAGGCTTATAAGGACCTTCAGCTTTTGGCATCAACTTTTGTTTGGAAAACGTTCTTTCCTCATATGCACCAACACCAAATCACCATCTTGAAAGACACGAGGTTTCCTATACATGTTGGAATTCTGTTTGTACACGTCAATCACGGCTTCAATCTTCACACTAGCTTGTTGGTGTAGTTTCGTCATGGCCTTCAACTTGTCATTAGCATCCTTGTGAACCAATTCATCGTTTGGAAATGGAATAATATACAAAGGCTCGTAAGGATTCACACCATACACCACTTACAAAGGCTTGTACGGACCTTCAGCTCTTGGCATCAACTCTTGTTCAAAGTGAACAAAGGTTAGTTTGATTAAAATTTCATCTATCTCTTTTTTCCATGCATAATTGGCTTATATGAAGCCTTTATAACAAAGTTGGTGGTTACTAGCCACCCAACCAACTACTCAGTAAAACTAATAATGGAAATTAAAGAAACTCATGAAACCACACTAAAAAACGTCTGACACACTGATGAATGAAAAAAGTGTCCATGCTCCATTAAGGAGCATAAAGAAGCATTAAAGTGTAATCCAAATCCACGAAAGAGTATCAACAATGGCTAGAAGGCTTGACGAAGCAAAAAGTAACAGTTTTGAGCACTTATTAAGCCTTTAAAATGTTGCCCTAGCCTTCATGCGACCCTAATTTAATACGTAGGTTACCATGCACAACCCAACCATTGAGTACAAACCACCTTCTAGCCTACTAGTAATCACTAATCCATCACATTTTTCGGCTTTTCATGAGCCATGCATGGATCCTCCCCTTCCTCTTTGAAAGGAAATGACCTTAATTCATCAAGCCCATCCTCAACAAGATACGGTGAAAGGTCTCCCACATTAAAGGTAGCATGCACTCCATGGTCTCGTCCCAGATCAACCTTATAAGTATTATCATTGACATGTGTCACCACTTTGTAAGGACCTTCAGCTCTTGGCATCAACTTTTGTTCTTCCTTTTGTTAGCAAAACGTTCTTTCCTCATATGCGCCTAAACCACGTCACCATCTTGTAAGACACGTGGTTTCCTATGCATGTTGGAATTATGTTTGTACACGTCATACACAGCTTCAATCTTCACACAAACTTGTTGGTGTAGTTACATCATAGCCTTCAAATTGTCATTTGCATCCTTGTGAACCAATTCACCATTTGGAAATGGAATGAAATACAAAGGCTTGTAAGGACTCACACCATACACCACTTACGTAGGCTTATAAGGACCTTCAGCTTTTGGCATCAACTTTTGTTTGGAAAACGTTCTTTCCTCATATGCACCAACACCAAATCACCATCTTGAAAGACACGAGGTTTCCTATACATGTTGGAATTCTGTTTGTACACGTCAATCACGGCTTCAATCTTCACACTAGCTTGTTGGTGTAGTTTCGTCATGGCCTTCAACTTGTCATTAGCATCCTTGTGAACCAATTCATCGTTTGGAAATGGAATAATATACAAAGGCTCGTAAGGAGTCACACCATACACCACTTACAAAGGCTTGTAAGGACCTTCAGCTCTTGGCATCAACTCTTGTTCAAAGTGAACAAAGGTTAGTTTGATTAAAATTTCATCTATCTCTTTTTTCCATGCATAATTGGCTTATATGAAGCCTTTATAACAAAGTTGGTGGTTACTAGCCACCCAACCAACTACTCAGTAAAACTAATAATGGAAATTAAAGAAACTCATGAAACCACACTAAAAAACGTCTGACACACTGATGAATGAAAAAAGTGTCCATGCTCCATTAAGGAGCAAAAAGAAGCATTAAAGTGTAATCCAAATCCACGAAAGAGTATCAACAACGGCTAGAAGGCTTGACGAAGCAAAAAAGTAACAGTTTTGAGCACTTATTAAGCCTTTAAAATGTTGCCCTAGCCTTCACGCGACCCTAATTTAATACGTAGGTTACCATGCACAACCCAACCATTGAGTACAAACCACCTTCTGGCCTACTAGTAATCACTAATCCATCACATTTTTCGGCTTTTCATGAGCCATGCATGGATCCTCCCCTCCTTCTTTGAAAGGAAATGACCTTAATTCATCAAGGCCATCCTCAACAAGATACGGTGAAAGGTCTCCCACATTAAAGGTAGCATGCACTCCATGGTCTCGTCCCAGATCAACCTTATAAGTATTATCATTGACATGTGTCACCACTTTGTAAGGACCTTCAGCTCTTGGCATCAACTTTTGTTCTTCCTTTTGTTAGCAAAACGTTCTTTCCTCATATGCGCCTAAACCACGTCACCATCTTGTAAGACACGTGGTTTCCTATGCATGTTGGAATTATGTTTGTACACGTCATACACAGCTTCAATCTTCACACAAACTTGTTGGTGTAGTTACATCATGGCCTTCAAATTGTCATTTGCATCCTTGTGAACCAATTCACCATTTGGAAATGGAATGAAATACAAAGGCTTGTAAGGATTCAAACCATACACCACTTACGTAGACTTATAAGGACCTTCAGCTTTTGGCATCAACTTTTGTTTGGAAAACGTTCTTTCCTCATATGCACCAACACCAAATCACCATCTTGAAAGACACGAGGTTTCCTATGCATGTTGGAATTCTGTTTGTACACGTCAATCACGGCTTCAATCTTCACACTAGCTTGTTGGTGTAGTTTCGTCATGGCCTTTAACTTGTCATTAGCATCCTTGTGAACCAATTCATTGTTTGGAAATGGAATAATATACAAAGGCTCGTAAGGATTCACACCATACACCACTTACAAAGGCTTGTAAGGACCTTCAGCTCTTGGCATCAACTCTTGTTCAAAGTGAACAAAGGTTAGTTTGATTAAAATTTCATCTATCTCTTTTTTCCATGCATAATTGGCTTATATGAAGCCTTTATAACAAAGTTGGTGGTTACTAGCCACCCAACCAACTACTCAGTAAAACTAATAATGGAAATTAAAGAAACTCATGAAACCACACAAAAAAACGTCTGACACACTGATGAATGAAAAAAGTGTCCATGCTCCATTAAGGAGCAAAAAGAAGCATTAAAGTGTAATCCAAATCCACCAAAGAGTATCAACAATGGCTAGAAGGCTTGGCGAAGCAAAAAAGTAAAAGTTTTGAGCACTTATTAAGCCTTTAAAATGTTGCCCTAGCCTTCATGCGACCCTAATTTAATACGTAGGTTACCATGCACAACCCAACCATTGAGTACAAACCACCTTCTGGCCTACTAGTAATCACTAATCCATCACATTTTTCGGCTTTTCATGAGCCATGCATGGATCCTCCCCTCCCTCTTTGAAAGGAAATGACCTTAATTCATCAAAGCCATCCTCAACAAGATACGGTGAAAGGTCTCCCACATTAAAGGTAGCATGCACTCCATGGTCTCGTCCCAGATCAACCTTATAAGTATTATCATTGACATGTGTCACCACTTTGTAAGGACCTTCAGCTCTTGGCATCAACTTTTGTTCTTCCTTTTGTTAGCAAAACGTTCTTTCCTCATATGCGCCTAAACCACGTCACCATCTTGTAAGACACGTGGTTTCCTATGCATGTTGGAATTATGTTTGTACACGTCATACACAGCTTCAATCTTCACACAAACTTGTTGGTGTAGTTACATCATGGCCTTCAAATTGTCATTTGCATCCTTGTGAACCAATTCACCATTTGGAAATGGAATGAAATACAAAGGCTTGTAAGGATTCACACCATACACCACTTACGTAGGCTTATAAGGACCTTCAGCTTTTGGCATCAACTTTTGTTTGGAAAACGTTCTTTCCTCATATGCACCAACACCAAATCACCATCTTGAAAGACACGAGGTTTCCTATACATGTTGGAATTCTGTTTGTACACGTCAATCACGGCTTCAATCTTCACACTAGCTTGTTGGTGTAGTTTCGTCATGGCCTTTAACTTGTCATTAGCATCCTTGTGAACCAATTCATCGTTTGGAAATGGAATAATATACAAAGGCTCGTAAGGATTCACACCATACACCACTTACAAAGGCTTGTAAGGACCTTCAGCTCTTGGCATCAACTCTTGTTCAAAGTGCACAAAGGTTAGTTTGATTAAAATTTCATCTATCTTTTTTTTCCATGCATAATTGGCTTATATGAAGCCTTTATAACAAAGTTGGTGGTTACTAGCCACCCAACCAACTACTCAGTAAAACTAATAATGGAAATTAAAGAAACTCATGAAACCACACAAAAAAACGTCTGACACACTGATGAATGAAAAAAGTGTCCATGCTCCATTAAGGAGCAAAAAGAAGCATTAAAGTGTAATCCAAATCCACCAAAGAGTATCAACAATTGCTAGAAGGCTTGACGAAGCAAAAAAGTAACAGTTTTGAGCACTTATTAAGCCTTTAAAATGTTGCCCTAGCCTTCATGCGACCCTAATTTAATACGTAGGTTACCATGCACAACCCAACCATTGAGTACAAACCACCTTCTGGCCTACTAGTAATCACTAATCCATCACATTTTTCGGCTTCTCATGAGCCATGCATGGATCCTCCCCTCCCTCTTTGAAAGGAAATGACCTTAATTCATCAAAGCCATCCTCATCAAGATACGGTGAAAGGTCTCCCACATTAAAGGTAGCATGCACTCCATGGTCTCGTCCCAGATCAACCTTATAAGTATTATCATTGACATGTGTCACCACTTTGTAAGGACCTTCAGCTCTTGGCATCAACTTTTGTTCTTCCTTTTGTTAGCAAAACGTTCTTTCCTCATATGCGCCTAAACCACGTCACCATCTTGTAAGACACGTGGTTTCCTATGCATGTTGGAATTATGTTTGTACACGTCATACACAGCTTCAATCTTCACACAAACTTGTTGGTGTAGTTACATCATGGCCTTCAAATTGTCATTTGCATCCTTGTGAACCAATTCACCATTTGGAAATGGAATGAAATACAAAGGCTTGTAAGGATTCACACCATACACCACTTACGTAGGCTTATAAGGACCTTCAGCTTTTGGCATCAACTTTTGTTTGGAAAACGTTCTTTCCTCATATGCACCAACACCAAATCACCATCTTGAAAGACACGAGGTTTCCTATACATGTTGGAATTCTGTTTGTACACGTCAATCACGGCTTCAATCTTCACACTAGCTTGTTGGTGTAGTTTCGTCATGGCCTTCAACTTGTCATTAGCATCCTTGTGAACCAATTCATCGTTTGGGAATGGAATAATATACAAAGGCTCGTAAGGATTCACACCATACACCACTTACAAAGGCTTGTAAGGACCTTCAGCTCTTGGGATCAACTCTTGTTCAAAGTGCACAAAGGTTAGTTTGATTAAAATTTCATCTATCTCTTTTTTCCATGCATAATTGGCTTATATGAAGCCTTTATAACAAAGTTGGTGGTTACTAGCCACCCAACCAACTACTCAGTAAAACTAATAATGGAAATTAAAGAAACTCATGAAACCACACAAAAAAAACGTCTGACACACTGATGAATGAAAAAAGAGTCCATGCTCCATTAAGGAGCAAAAAGAAGCATTAAAGTGTAATCCAAATCCACGAAAGAGGATCAACAATGGCTAGAAGGCTTGACGAAGCAAAAAGTAACAGTTTTGAGCACTTATTAAGCCTTTAAAATGTTGCCCTAGCCTTCATGCGACCCTAATTTAATACGTAGGTTACCATGCACAACCCAACCATTGAGTACAAACCACCTTCTGGCCTACTAGTAATCACTAATCCATCACATTTTTCGGCTTTTCATGAGCCATGCATGGATCCTCCCCTCCCTCTTTGAAAGGAAATGACCTTAATTCATCAAGGCCATCCTCAACAAGATACGGTGAAAGGTCTCCCACATTAAAAGTAGCATGCACTCCATGGTCTCGTCCCAGATCAACCTTATAAGTATTATCATTGACATGTGTCACCACTTTGTAAGGACCTTCAGCTCTTGGCATCAACTTTTGTTCTTCCTTTTGTTAGCAAAACGTTCTTTCCTCATATGCGCCTAAACCACGTCACCATCTTGTAAGACACGTGGTTTCCTATGCATGTTGGAATTATGTTTGTACACGTCATACACAGCTTCAATCTTCACACAAACTTGTTGGTGTAGTTACATCATGGCCTTCAAATTGTCATTTGCATCCTTGTGAACCAATTCACCATTTGGAAATGGAATGAAATACAAAGGCTTGTAAGGATTCAAACCATACACCACTTACGTAGACTTATAAGGACCTTCAGCTTTTGGCATCAACTTTTGTTTGGAAAACGTTCTTTCCTCATATGCACCAACACCAAATCACCATCTTGAAAGACACGATGTTTCCTATACATGTTGGAATTCTGTTTGTACACGTCAATCACGGCTTTAATCTTCACACTAGCTTGTTGGTGTAGTTTCGTCATGGCCTTCAACTTGTCATTAGCATCCTTGTGAACCAATTCATCGTTTGGAAATGGAATAATATACAAAGGCTCGTAAGGATTCACACCATACACCACCTACAAAGGCTTGTAAGGACCTTCAACTCTTGGCATCAACTCTTGTTCAAAGTGAACAAAGGTTAGTTTGATTAAAATTTCATCTATCTCTTTTTTCCATGCATAATTGGCTTATATGAAGCCTTTATAACAAAGTTGGTGGTTACTAGCCACCCAACCAACTACTCAGTAAAACTAATAATGGAAATTAAAGAAACTCATGAAACCACACAAAAAAAACGTCTGACACACTGATGAATGAAAAAAGAGTCCATGCTCCATTAAGGAGCAAAAAGAAGCATTAAAGTGTAATCCAAATCCACGAAAGAGTATCAACAATGGCTAGAAGGCTTGACGAAGCAAAAAGTAACAGTTTTGGGCACTTATTAAGCCTTTAAAATGTTGCCCTAGCCGTCATGCGACCCTAATTTAATACGTAGGTTACCATGCACAACCCAACCATTGAGTACAAACCACCTTCTGGCCTACTAGTAATCACTAATCCATCACATTTTTCGGCTTTTCATGAGCCATGCATGGATCCTCCCCTCCCTCTTTGAAAGGAAATGACCTTAATTCATCAAGGCCATCCTCAACAAGATACGGTGAAAGGTCTCCCACATTAAAGGTAGCATGCACTCCATGGTCTCGTCCCAGATCAACCTTATAAGTATTATCATTGACATGTGTCACCACTTTGTAAGGACCTTCAGCTCTTGGCATCAACTTTTGTTCTTCCTTTTGTTAGCAAAACGTTCTTTCCTCATATGCGCCTAAACCACGTCACCATCTTGTAAGACACGTGGTTTCCTATGCATGTTGGAATTCTGTTTGTACACGTCATACACAGCTTCAATCTTCACACAAACTTGTTGGTGTAGTTACATCATGGCCTTCAAATTGTCATTTGCATCCTTGTGAACCAATTCACCATTTGGAAATGGAATGAAATACAAAGGCTTGTAAGGATTCAAACCATACACCACTTACGTAGGCTTATAAGGACCTTCAGCTTTTGGCATCAACTTTTGTTTGGAAAACGTTCTTTCCTCATATGCACCAACACCAAATCACCATCTTGAAAGACACGATGTTTCCTATACATGTTGGAATTCTGTTTGTACACGTCAATCACGGCTTCAATCTTCACACTAGCTTGTTGGTGTAGTTTCGTCATGGCCTTCAACTTGTCATTAGCATCCTTGTGAACCAATTCATCGTTTGGAAATGGAATAATATACAAAGGCTCGTAAGGATTCACACCATACACCACTTACAAAGGCTTGTAAGGACCTTCAGCTCTTGGCATCAACTCTTGTTCAAAGTGAACAAAGGTTAGTTTGATTAAAATTTCATCTATCTCTTTTTTCCATGCATAATTGGCTTATATGAAGCCTTTATAACAAAGTTGGTGGTTACTAGCCACCCAACCAACTACTCAGTAAAACTAATAATGGAAATTAAAGAAACTCATGAAACCACACAAAAAAAACGTCTGACACACTGATGAATGAAAAAAGAGTCCATGCTCCATTAAGGAGCAAAAAGAAGCATTAAAGTGTAATCCAAATCCACCAAAGAGTATCAACAATGGCTAGAAGGCTTGACGAAGCAAAAAGTAACAGTTTTGAGCACTTATTAAGCCTTTAAAATGTTGCCCTAGCCTTCATGCGACCCTAATTTAATACGTAGGTTACCATGCACAACCCAACCATTGAGTACAAACCACCTTCTGGCCTACTAGTAATCACTAATCCATCACATTTTTCGGCTTTTCATGAGCCATGCATGGATCCTCCCCTCCCTCTTTGAAAGGAAATGACCTTAATTCATCAAGGCCATCCTCAACAAGATACGGTGAAAGGTCTCCCACATTAAAGGTAGCATGCACTCCATGGTCTCGTCCTAGATCAACCTTATAAGTATTATCATTGACATGTGTCACCACTTTGTAAGGACCTTCAGCTCTTGGCATCAACTTTTGTTCTTCCTTTTGTTAGCAAAACGTTCTTTCCTCATATGCGCCTAAACCACGTCACCATCTTGTAAGACACGTGGTTTCCTATGCATGTTGGAATTCTGTTTGTACACGTCATACACAGCTTCAATCTTCACACAAACTTGTTGGTGTAGTTACATCATGGCCTTCAAATTGTCATTTGCATCCTTGTGAACCAATTCACCATTTGGAAATGGAATGAAATACAAAGGCTTGTAAGGATTCAAACCATACACCACTTACGTAGGCTTATAAGGACCTTCAGCTTTTGGCATCAACTTTTGTTTGGAAAACGTTCTTTCCTCATATGCACCAACACCAAATCACCATCTTGAAAGACACGATGTTTCCTATACATGTTGGAATTCTGTTTGTACACGTCAATCACGGCTTCAATCTTCACACTAGCTTGTTGGTGTAGTTTCGTCATGGCCTTCAACTTGTCATTAGCATCCTTGTGAACCAATTCATCGTTTGGAAATGGAATAATATACAAAGGCTCGTAAGGATTCACACCATACACCACTTACAAAGGCTTGTAAGGACCTTCAGCTCTTGGCATCAACTCTTGTTCAAAGTGAACAAAGGTTAGTTTGATTAAAATTTCATCTATCTCTTTTTTCCATGCATAATTGGCTTATATGAAGCCTTTATAACAAAGTTGGTGGTTACTAGCCACCCAACCAACTACTCAGTAAAACTAATAATGGAAATTAAAGAAACTCATGAAACCACACAAAAAAAACGTCTGACACACTGATGAATGAAAAAAGAGTCCATGCTCCATTAAGGAGCAAAAAGAAGCATTAAAGTGTAATCCAAATCCACCAAAGAGTATCAACAATGGCTAGAAGGCTTGACGAAGCAAAAAGTAACAGTTTTGAGCACTTATTAAGCCTTTAAAATGTTGCCCTAGCCTTCATGCGACCCTAATTTAATACGTAGGTTACCATGCACAACCCAACCATTGAGTACAAACCACCTTCTGGCCTACTAGTAATCACTAATCCATCACATTTTTCGGCTTTTCATGAGCCATGCATGGATCCTCCCCTCCCTCTTTGAAAGGAAATGACCTTAATTCATCAAGGCCATCCTCAACAAGATACGGTGAAAGGTCTCCCACATTAAAGGTAGCATGCACTCCATGGTCTCGTCCCAGATCAACCTTATAAGTATTATCATTGACATGTGTCACCACTTTGTAAGGACCTTCAGCTCTTGGCATCAACTTTTGTTCTTCCTTTTGTTAGCAAAACGTTCTTTCCTCATATGCGCCTAAACCACGTCACCATCTTGTAAGACACGTGGTTTCCTATGCATGTTGGAATTCTGTTTGTACACGTCATACACAGCTTCAATCTTCACACAAACTTGTTGGTGTAGTTACATCATGGCCTTCAAATTGTCATTTGCATCCTTGTGAACCAATTCACCATTTGGAAATGGAATGAAATACAAAGGCTTGTAAGGATTCAAACCATACACCACTTACGTAGGCTTATAAGGACCTTCAGCTTTTGGCATCAACTTTTGTTTGGAAAACGTTCTTTCCTCATATGCACCAACACCAAATCACCATCTTGAAAGACACGATGTTTCCTATACATGTTGGAATTCTGTTTGTACACGTCAATCACGGCTTCAATCTTCACACTAGCTTGTTGGTGTAGTTTCGTCATGGCCTTCAACTTGTCATTAGCATCCTTGTGAACCAATTCATCGTTTGGAAATGGAATAATATACAAAGGCTCGTAAGGATTCACACCATACAACACTTACAAAGGCTTGTAAGGACCTTTAGCTCTTGGCATCAACTCTTGTTCAAAGTGAACAAAGGTTAGTTTGATTAAAATTTCATCTATCTCTTTTTTGCATGCATAATTGGCTTATATGAAGCCTTTATAACAAAGTTGGTGGTTACTAGCCACCCAACCAACTACTCAGTAAAACTAATAATGGAAATTAAAGAAACTCATGAAACCACACAAAAAAAACGTCTGACACACTGATGAATGAAAAAAGAGTCCATGCTCCATTAAGGGGCAAAAAGAAGCATTAAAGTGTAATCCAAATCCACGAAAGAGTATCAACAATGGCTAGAAGGCTTGACGAAGCAAAAAGTAACAGTTTTGAGCACTTATTAAGCCTTTAAAATGTTGCCCTAGCCTTCATGCGACCCTAATTTAATACGTAGGTTACCATGCACAACCCAACCATTGAGTACAAACCACCTTCTGGCCTACTAGTAATCACTAATCCATCACATTTTTCGGCTTTTCATGAGCCATGCATGGATCCTCCCCTCCCTCTTTGAAAGGAAATGACCTTAATTCATCAAGGCCATCCTCAACAAGATACGGTGAAAGGTCTCCCACATTAAAGGTAGCATGCACTCCATGGTCTCGTCCCAGATCAACCTTATAAGTATTATCATTGACATGTGTCACCACTTTGTAAGGACCTTCAGCTCTTGGCATCAACTTTTGTTCTTCCTTTTGTTAGCAAAACGTTCTTTCCTCATATGCGCCTAAACCACGTCACCATCTTGTAAGACACGTGGTTTCCTATGCATGTTGGAATTCTGTTTGTACACGTCATACACAGCTTCAATCTTCACACAAACTTGTTGGTGTAGTTACATCATGGCCTTCAAATTGTCATTTGCATCCTTGTGAACCAATTCACCATTTGGAAATGGAATGAAATACAAAGGCTTGTAAGGATTCAAACCATACACCACTTACGTAGGCTTATAAGGACCTTCAGCTTTTGGCATCAACTTTTGTTTGGAAAACGTTCTTTCCTCATATGCACCAACACCAAATCACCATCTTGAAAGACACGATGTTTCCTATACATGTTGGAATTCTGTTTGTACACGTCAATCACGGCTTCAATCTTCACACTAGCTTGTTGGTGTAGTTTCGTCATGGCCTTCAACTTGTCATTAGCATCCTTGTGAACCAATTCATCGTTTGGAAATGGAATAATATACAAAGGCTCGTAAGGATTCACACCATACACCACTTACAAAGGCTTGTAAGGACCTTCAGCTCTTGGCATCAACTCTTGTTCAAAGTGAACAAAGGTTAGTTTGATTAAAATTTCATCTATCTCTTTTTTCCATGCATAATTGGCTTATATGAAGCCTTTATAACAAAGTTGGTGGTTACTAGCCACCCAACCAACTACTCAGTAAAACTAATAATGGAAATTAAAGAAACTCATGAAACCACACAAAAAAAACGTCTGACACACTGATGAATGAAAAAAGAGTCCATGCTCCATTAAGGAGCAAAAAGAAGCATTAAAGTGTAATCCAAATCCACCAAAGAGTATCAACAATGGCTAGAAGGCTTGACGAAGCAAAAAGTAACAGTTTTGAGCACTTATTAAGCCTTTAAAATGTTGCCCTAGCCTTCATGCGACCCTAATTTAATACGTAGGTTACCATGCACAACCCAACCATTGAGTACAAACCACCTTCTAGCCTACTAGTAATCACTAATCCATCACATTTTTCGGCTTTTCATGAGCCATGCATGGATCCTCCCCTCCCTCTTTGAAAGGAAATGACCTTAATTCATCAAGGCCATCCTCAACAAGATACGGTGAAAGGTCTCCCACATTAAAGGTAGCATGCACTCCATGGTCTCGTCCCAGATCAACCTTATAAGTATTATCATTGACATGTGTCACCACTTTGTAAGGACCTTCAGCTCTTGGCATCAACTTTTGTTCTTCCTTTTGTTAGCAAAACGTTCTTTCCTCATATGCGCCTAAACCACGTCACCATCTTGTAAGACACGTGGTTTCCTATGCATGTTGGAATTCTGTTTGTACACGTCATACACAGCTTCAATCTTCACACAAACTTGTTGGTGTAGTTACATCATGGCCTTCAAATTGTCATTTGCATCCTTGTGAACCAATTCACCATTTGGAAATGGAATGAAATACAAAGGCTTGTAAGGATTCAAACCATACACCACTTACGTAGGCTTATAAGGACCTTCAGCTTTTGGCATCAACTTTTGTTTGGAAAACGTTCTTTCCTCATATGCACCAACACCAAATCACCATCTTGAAAGACACGATGTTTCCTATACATGTTGGAATTCTGTTTGTACACGTCAATCACGGCTTCAATCTTCACACTAGCTTGTTGGTGTAGTTTCGTCATGGCCTTCAACTTGTCATTAGCATCCTTGTGAACCAATTCATCATTTGGAAATGGAATAATATACAAAGGCTCGTAAGGATTCACACCATACACCACTTACAAAGGCTTGTAAGGACCTTCAGCTCTTGGCATCAACTCTTGTTCAAAGTGAACAAAGGTTAGTTTGATTAAAATTTCATCTATCTCTTTTTTCCATGCATAATTGGCTTATATGAAGCCTTTATAACAAAGTTGGTGGTTACTAGCCACCCAACCAACTACTCAGTAAAACTAATAATGGAAATTAAAGAAACTCATGAAACCACACAAAAAAAACGTCTGACACACTGATGAATGAAAAAAGAGTCCATGCTCCATTAAGGAGCAAAAAGAAGCATTAAAGTGTAATCCAAATCCACCAAAGAGTATCAACAATGGCTAGAAGGCTTGACGAAGCAAAAAGTAACAGTTTTGAGCACTTATTAAGCCTTTAAAATGTTGCCCTAGCCTTCATGCGACCCTAATTTAATACGTAGGTTACCATGCACAACCCAACCATTGAGTACAAACCACCTTCTGGCCTACTAGTAATCACTAATCCATCACATTTTTCGGCTTTTCATGAGCCATGCATGGATCCTCCCCTCCCTCTTTGAAAGGAAATGACCTTAATTCATCAAGGCCATCCTCAACAAGATACGGTGAAAGGTCTCCCACATTAAAGGTAGCATGCACTCCATGGTCTCGTCCCAGATCAACCTTATAAGTATTATCATTGACATGTGTCACCACTTTGTAAGGACCTTCAGCTCTTGGCATCAACTTTTGTTCTTCCTTTTGTTAGCAAAACGTTCTTTCCTCATATGCGCCTAAACCACGTCACCATCTTGTAAGACACGTGGTTTCCTATGCATGTTGGAATTCTGTTTGTACACGTCATACACAGCTTCAATCTTCACACAAACTTGTTGGTGTAGTTACATCATGGCCTTCAAATTGTCATTTGCATCCTTGTGAACCAATTAACCATTTGGAAATGGAATGAAATACAAAGGCTTGTAAGGATTCAAACCATACACCACTTACGTAGGCTTATAAGGACCTTCAGCTTTTGGCATCAACTTTTGTTTGGAAAACGTTCTTTCCTCATATGCACCAACACCAAATCACCATCTTGAAAGACACGATGTTTCCTATACATGTTGGAATTCTGTTTGTACACGTCAATCACGGCTTCAATCTTCACACTAGCTTGTTGGTGTAGTTTCGTCATGGCCTTCAACTTGTCATTAGCATCCTTGTGAACCAATTCATCGTTTGGAAATGGAATAATATACAAAGGCTCGTAAGGATTCACACCATACACCACTTACAAAGGCTTGTAAGGACCTTCAGCTCTTGGCATCAACTCTTGTTCAAAGTGAACAAAGGTTAGTTTGATTAAAATTTCATCTATCTCTTTTTTCCATGCATAATTGGCTTATATGAAGCCTTTATAACAAAGTTGGTGGTTACTAGCCACCCAACCAACTACTCAGTAAAACTAATAATGGAAATTAAAGAAACTCATGAAACCACACAAAAAAAACGTCTGACACACTGATGAATGAAAAAAGAGTCCATGCTCCATTAAGGAGCAAAAAGAAGCATTAAAGTGTAATCCACATCCACCAAAGAGTATCAACAATGGCTAGAAGGCTTGACGAAGCAAAAAGTAACAGTTTTGAGCACTTATTAAGCCTTTAAAATGTTGCCCTAGCCTTCATGCGACCCTAATTTAATAAGTAGGTTACCATGCACAACCCAACCATTGAGTACAAACCACCTTCTGGCCTACTAGTAATTACTAATCCATCACATTTTTCGGCTTTTCATGAGCCATGCATGGATCCTCCCCTCCCTCTTTGAAAGGAAATGACCTTAATTCATCAAGGCCATCCTCAACAAGATACGGTGAAAGGTCTCCCACATTAAAGGTAGCATGCACTCCATGGTCTCGTCCCAGATCAACCTTATAAGTATTATCATTGACATGTGTCACCACTTTGTAAGGACCTTCAGCTCTTGGCATCAACTTTTGTTCTTCCTTTTGTTAGCAAAACGTTCTTTCCTCATATGCGCCTAAACCATGTCACCATCTTGTAAGACACGTGGTTTCCTATGCATGTTGGAATTCTGTTTGTACACGTCATACACAGCTTCAATCTTCACACAAACTTGTTGGTGTAGTTACATCATGGCCTTCAAATTGTCATTTGCATCCTTGTGAACCAATTCACCATTTGGAAATGGAATGAAATACAAAGGCTTGTAAGGATTCAAACCATACACCACTTACGTACGCTTATAAGGACCTTCAGCTTTTGGCATCAACTTTTGTTTGGAAAACGTTCTTTCCTCATATGCACCAACACCAAATCACCATCTTGAAAGACACGATGTTTCCTATACATGTTGGAATTCTGTTTGTACACGTCAATCACGGCTTCAATCTTCACACTAGCTTGTTGGTGTAGTTTCGTCATGGCCTTCAACTTGTCATTAGCATCCTTGTGAACCAATTCATCGTTTGGAAATTGAATAATATACAAAGGCTCGTAAGGATTCACACCATACACCACTTACAAAGGCTTGTAAGGACCTTCAGCTCTTGGCATCAACTCTTGTTCAAAGTGAACAAAGGTTAGTTTGATTAAAATTTCATCTATCTCTTTTTTCCATGCATAATTGGCTTATATGAAGCCTTTATAACAAAGTTGGTGGTTACTAGCCACCCAACCAACTACTCAGTAAAACTAATAATGGAAATTAAAGAAACTCATGAAACCACATAAAAAAAACGTCTGACACACTGATGAATGAAAAAAGAGTCCATGCTCCATTAAGGAGCAAAAAGAAGCATTAAAGTGTAATCCAAATCCACCAAAGAGTATCAACAATGGCTAGAAGGCTTGACGAAGCAAAAAGTAACAGTTTTGAGCACTTATTAAGCCTTTAAAATGTTGCCCTAGCCTTCATGCGACCCTAATTTAATACGTAGGTTACCATGCACAACCCAACCATTGAGTACAAACCACCTTCTGGCCTACTAGTAATCACTAATCCATCACATTTTTCGGCTTTTCATGAGCCATGCATGGATCCTCCCCTCCCTCTTTGAAAGGAAATGACCTTAATTCATCAAGGCCATCCTCAACAAGATACGGTGAAAGGTCTCCCACATTAAAGGTAGCATGCACTCCATGGTCTCGTCCTAGATCAACCTTATAAGTATTATCATTGACATGTGTCACCACTTTGTAAGGACCTTCAGCTCTTGGCATCAACTTTTGTTCTTCCTTTTGTTAGCAAAACGTTCTTTCCTCATATGCGCCTAAACCACGTCACCATCTTGTAAGACACGTGGTTTCCTATGCATGTTGGAATTCTGTTTGTACACGTCATACACAGCTTCAATCTTCACACAAACTTGTTGGTGTAGTTACATCATGGCCTTCAAATTGTCATTTGCATCCTTGTGAACCAATTCACCATTTGGAAATGGAATGAAATACAAAGGCTTGTAAGGATTCAAACCATACACCACTTACGTAGGCTTATAAGGACCTTCAGCTTTTGGCATCAACTTTTGTTTGGAAAACGTTCTTTCCTCATATGCACCAACACCAAATCACCATCTTGAAAGACACGATGTTTCCTATACATGTTGGAATTCTGTTTGTACACGTCAATCACGGCTTCAATCTTCACACTAGCTTGTTGGTGTAGTTTCGTCATGGCCTTCAACTTGTCATTAGCATCCTTGTGAACCAATTCATCGTTTGGAAATGGAATAATATACAAAGGCTCGTAAGGATTCACACCATACACCACTTACAAAGGCTTGTAAGGACCTTCAGCTCTTGGCATCAACTCTTGTTCAAAGTGAACAAAGGTTAGTTTGATTAAAATTTCATCTATCTCTTTTTTCCATGCATAATTGGCTTATATGAAGCCTTTATAACAAAGTTGGTGGTTACTAGCCACCCAACCAACTACTCAGTAAAACTAATAATGGAAATTAAAGAAACTCATGAAACCACACAAAAAAAACGTCTGACACACTGATGAATGAAAAAAGAGTCCATGCTCCATTAAGGAGCAAAAAGAAGCATTAAAGTGTAATCCACATCCACCAAAGAGTATCAACAATGGCTAGAAGGCTTGACGAAGCAAAAAGTAACAGTTTTGAGCACTTATTAAGCCTTTAAAATGTTGCCCTAGCCTTCATGCGACCCTAATTTAATAAGTAGGTTACCATGCACAACCCAACCATTGAGTACAAACCACCTTCTGGCCTACTAGTAATTACTAATCCATCACATTTTTCGGCTTTTCATGAGCCATGCATGGATCCTCCCCTCCCTCTTTGAAAGGAAATGACCTTAATTCATCAAGGCCATCCTCAACAAGATACGGTGAAAGGTCTCCCACATTAAAGGTAGCATGCACTCCATGGTCTCGTCCCAGATCAACCTTATAAGTATTATCATTGACATGTGTCACCACTTTGTAAGGACCTTCAGCTCTTGGCATCAACTTTTGTTCTTCCTTTTGTTAGCAAAACGTTCTTTCCTCATATGCGCCTAAACCATGTCACCATCTTGTAAGACACGTGGTTTCCTATGCATGTTGGAATTCTGTTTGTACACGTCATACACAGCTTCAATCTTCACACAAACTTGTTGGTGTAGTTACATCATGGCCTTCAAATTGTCATTTGCATCCTTGTGAACCAATTCACCATTTGGAAATGGAATGAAATACAAAGGCTTGTAAGGATTCAAACCATACACCACTTACGTAGGCTTATAAGGACCTTCAGCTTTTGGCATCAACTTTTGTTTGGAAAACGTTCTTTCCTCATATGCACCAACACCAAATCACCATCTTGAAAGACACGATGTTTCCTATACATGTTGGAATTCTGTTTGTACACGTCAATCACGGCTTCAATCTTCACACTAGCTTGTTGGTGTAGTTTCGTCATGGCCTTCAACTTGTCATTAGCATCCTTGTGAACCAATTCATCGTTTGGAAATTGAATAATATACAAAGGCTCGTAAGGATTCACACCATACACCACTTACAAAGGCTTGTAAGGACCTTCAGCTCTTGGCATCAACTCTTGTTCAAAGTGAACAAAGGTTAGTTTGATTAAAATTTCATCTATCTCTTTTTTCCATGCATAATTGGCTTATATGAAGCCTTTATAACAAAGTTGGTGGTTACTAGCCACCCAACCAACTACTCAGTAAAACTAATAATGGAAATTAAAGAAACTCATGAAACCACACAAAAAAAACGTCTGACACACTGATGAATGAAAAAAGAGTCCATGCTCCATTAAGGAGCAAAAAGAAGCATTAAAGTGTAATCCAAATCCACCAAAGAGTATCAACAATGGCTAGAAGGCTTGACGAAGCAAAAAGTAACAGTTTTGAGCACTTATTAAGCCTTTAAAATGTTGCCCTAGCCTTCATGCGACCCTAATTTAATACGTAGGTTACCATGCACAACCCAACCATTGAGTACAAACCACCTTCTGGCCTACTAGTAATCACTAATCCATCACATTTTTCGGCTTTTCATGAGCCATGCATGGATCCTCCCCTCCCTCTTTGAAAGGAAATGACCTTAATTCATCAAGGCCATCCTCAACAAGATACGGTGAAAGGTCTCCCACATTAAAGGTAGCATGCACTCCATGGTCTCGTCCTAGATCAACCTTATAAGTATTATCATTGACATGTGTCACCACTTTGTAAGGACCTTCAGCTCTTGGCATCAACTTTTGTTCTTCCTTTTGTTAGCAAAACGTTCTTTCCTCATATGCGCCTAAACCACGTCACCATCTTGTAAGACACGTGGTTTCCTATGCATGTTGGAATTCTGTTTGTACACGTCATACACAGCTTCAATCTTCACACAAACTTGTTGGTGTAGTTACATCATGGCCTTCAAATTGTCATTTGCATCCTTGTGAACCAATTCACCATTTGGAAATGGAATGAAATACAAAGGCTTGTAAGGATTCAAACCATACACCACTTACGTAGGCTTATAAGGACCTTCAGCTTTTGGCATCAACTTTTGTTTGGAAAACGTTCTTTCCTCATATGCACCAACACCAAATCACCATCTTGAAAGACACGATGTTTCCTATACATGTTGGAATTCTGTTTGTACACGTCAATCACGGCTTCAATCTTCACACTAGCTTGTTGGTGTAGTTTCGTCATGGCCTTCAACTTGTCATTAGCATCCTTGTGAACCAATTCATCGTTTGGAAATGGAATAATATACAAAGGCTCGTAAGGATTCACACCATACAACACTTACAAAGGCTTGTAAGGACCTTCAGCTCTTGGCATCAACTCTTGTTCAAAGTGAACAAAGGTTAGTTTGATTAAAATTTCATCTATCTCTTTTTTGCATGCATAATTAGCTTATATGAAGCCTTTATAACAAAGTTGGTGGTTACTAGCCACCCAACCAACTACTCAGTAAAACTAATAATGGAAATTAAAGAAACTCATGAAACCACACAAAAAAAACGTCTGACACACTGATGAATGAAAAAAGAGTCCATGCTCCATTAAGGGGCAAAAAGAAGCATTAAAGTGTAATCCAAATCCACGAAAGAGTATCAACAATGGCTAGAAGGCTTGACGAAGCAAAAAGTAACAGTTTTGAGCACTTATTAAGCCTTTAAAATGTTGCCCTAGCCTTCATGCGACCCTAATTTAATACGTAGGTTACCATGCACAACCCAACCATTGAGTACAAACCACCTTCTGGCCTACTAGTAATCACTAATCCATCACATTTTTCGGCTTTTCATGAGCCATGCATGGATCCTCCCCTCCCTCTTTGAAAGGAAATGACCTTAATTCATCAAGGCCATCCTCAACAAGATACGGTGAAAGGTCTCCCACATTAAAGGTAGCATGCACTCCATGGTCTCGTCCCAGATCAACCTTATAAGTATTATCATTGACATGTGTCACCACTTTGTAAGGACCTTCAGCTCTTGGCATCAACTTTTGTTCTTCCTTTTGTTAGCAAAACGTTCTTTCCTCATATGCGCCTAAACCACGTCACCATCTTGTAAGACACGTGGTTTCCTATGCATGTTGGAATTCTGTTTGTACACGTCATACACAGCTTCAATCTTCACACAAACTTGTTGGTGTAGTTACATCATGGCCTTCAAATTGTCATTTGCATCCTTGTGAACCAATTCACCATTTGGAAATGGAATGAAATACAAAGGCTTGTAAGGATTCAAACCATACACCACTTACGTAGGCTTATAAGGACCTTCAGCTTTTGGCATCAACTTTTGTTTGGAAAACGTTCTTTCCTCATATGCACCAACACCAAATCACCATCTTGAAAGACACGATGTTTCCTATACATGTTGGAATTCTGTTTGTACACGTCAATCACGGCTTCAATCTTCACACTAGCTTGTTGGTGTAGTTTCGTCATGGCCTTCAACTTGTCATTAGCATCCTTGTGAACCAATTCATCGTTTGGAAATGGAATAATATACAAAGGCTCGTAAGGATTCACACCATACACCACTTACAAAGGCTTGTAAGGACCTTCAGCTCTTGGCATCAACTCTTGTTCAAAGTGAACAAAGGTTAGTTTGATTAAAATTTCATCTATCTCTTTTTTCCATGCATAATTGGCTTATATGAAGCCTTTATAACAAAGTTGGTGGTTACTAGCCACCCAACCAACTACTCAGTAAAACTAATAATGGAAATTAAAGAAACTCATGAAACCACACAAAAAAAACGTCTGACACACTGATGAATGAAAAAAGAGTCGATGCTCCATTAAGGAGCAAAAAGAAGCATTAAAGTGTAATCCAAATCCACCAAAGAGTATCAACAATGGCTAGAAGGCTTGACGAAGCAAAAAGTAACAGTTTTGAGCACTTATTAAGCCTTTAAAATGTTGCCCTAGCCTTCATGCGACCCTAATTTAATACGTAGGTTACCATGCACAACCCAACCATTGAGTACAAACCACCTTCTGGCCTACTAGTAATCACTAATCCATCACATTTTTCGGCTTTTCATGAGCCATGCATGGATCCTCCCCTCCCTCTTTGAAAGGAAATGACCTTAATTCATCAAGGCCATCCTCAACAAGATACGGTGAAAGGTCTCCCACATTAAAGGTAGCATGCACTCCATGGTCTCGTCCCAGATCAACCTTATAAGTATTATCATTGACATGTGTCACCACTTTGTAAGGACCTTCAGCTCTTGGCATCAACTTTTGTTCTTCCTTTTGTTAGCAAAACGTTCTTTCCTCATATGCGCCTAAACCACGTCACCATCTTGTAAGACACGTGGTTTCCTATGCATGTTGGAATTCTGTTTGTACACGTCATACACAGCTTCAATCTTCACACAAACTTGTTGGTGTAGTTACATCATGGCCTTCAAATTGTCATTTGCATCCTTGTGAACCAATTCACCATTTGGAAATGGAATGAAATACAAAGGCTTGTAAGGATTCAAACCATACACCACTTACGTAGGCTTATAAGGACCTTCAGCTTTTGGCATCAACTTTTGTTTGGAAAACGTTCTTTCCTCATATGCACCAACACCAAATCACCATCTTGAAAGACACGATGTTTCCTATACATGTTGGAATTCTGTTTGTACACGTCAATCACGGCTTCAATCTTCATACTAGCTTGTTGGTGTAGTTTCGTCATGGCCTTCAACTTGTCATTAGCATCCTTGTGAACCAATTCATCATTTGGAAATGGAATAATATACAAAGGCTCGTAAGGATTCACACCATACACCACTTACAAAGGCTTGTAAGGACCTTCAGCTCTTGGCATCAACTCTTGTTCAAAGTGAACAAAGGTTAGTTTGATTAAAATTTCATCTATCTCTTTTTTCCATGCATAATTGGCTTATATGAAGCCTTTATAACAAAGTTGGTGGTTACTAGCCACCCAACCAACTACTCAGTAAAACTAATAATGGAAATTAAAGAAACTCATGAAACCACACAAAAAAAACGTCTGACACACTGATGAATGAAAAAAGAGTCCATGCTCCATTAAGGAGCAAAAAGAAGCATTAAAGTGTAATCCAAATCCACCAAAGAGTATCAACAATGGCTAGAAGGCTTGACGAAGCAAAAAGTAACAGTTTTGAGCACTTATTAAGCCTTTAAAATGTTGCCCTAGCCTTCATGCGACCCTAATTTAATACGTAGGTTACCATGCACAACCCAACCATTGAGTACAAACCACCTTCTGGCCTACTAGTAATCACTAATCCATCACATTTTTCGGCTTTTCATGAGCCATGCATGGATCCTCCCCTCCCTCTTTGAAAGGAAATGACCTTAATTCATCAAGGCCATCCTCAACAAGATACGGTGAAAGGTCTCCCACATTAAAGGTAGCATGCACTCCATGGTCTCGTCCCAGATCAACCTTATAAGTATTATCATTGACATGTGTCACCACTTTGTAAGGACCTTCAGCTCTTGGCATCAACTTTTGTTCTTCCTTTTGTTAGCAAAACGTTCTTTCCTCATATGCGCCTAAACCACGTCACCATCTTGTAAGACACGTGGTTTCCTATGCATGTTGGAATTCTGTTTGTACACGTCATACACAGCTTCAATCTTCACACAAACTTGTTAGTGTAGTTACATCATGGCCATCAAATTGTCATTTGCATCCTTGTGAACCAATTCACCATTTGGAAATGGAATGAAATACAAAGGCTTGTAAGGATTCAAACCATACACCACTTACGTAGGCTTATAAGGACCTTCAGCTTTTGGCATCAACTTTTGTTTGGAAAACGTTCTTTCCTCATATGCACCAACACCAAATCACCATCTTGAAAGACACGATGTTTCCTATACATGTTGGAATTCTGTTTGTACACGTCAATCACGGCTTCAATCTTCACACTAGCTTGTTGGTGTAGTTTCGTCATGGCCTTCAACTTGTCATTAGCATCCTTGTGAACCAATTCATCGTTTGGAAATGGAATAATATACAAAGGCTCGTAAGGATTCACACCATACACCACTTACAAAGGCTTGTAAGGACCTTCAGCTCTTGGCATCAACTCTTGTTCAAAGTGAACAAAGGTTAGTTTGATTAAAATTTCATCTATCTCTTTTTTCCATGCATAATTGGCTTATATGAAGCCTTTATAACAAAGTTGGTGGTTACTAGCCACCCAACCAACTACTCAGTAAAACTAATAATGGAAATTAAAGAAACTCATGAAACCACACAAAAAAAACGTCTGACACACTGATGAATGAAAAAAGAGTCCATGCTCCATTAAGGAGCAAAAAGAAGCATTAAAGTGTAATCCACATCCACCAAAGAGTATCAACAATGGCTAGAAGGCTTGACGAAGCAAAAAGTAACAGTTTTGAGCACTTATTAAGCCTTTAAAATGTTGCCCTAGCCTTCATGCGACCCTAATTTAATACGTAGGTTACCATGCACAACCCAACCATTGAGTACAAACCACCTTCTGGCCTACTAGTAATTACTAATCCATCACATTTTTCGGCTTTTCATGAGCCATGCATGGATCCTCCCCTCCCTCTTTGAAAGGAAATGACCTTAATTCATCAAGGCCATCCTCAACAAGATACGGTGAAAGGTCTCCCACATTAAAGGTAGCATGCACTCCATGGTCTCGTCCCAGATCAACCTTATAAGTATTATCATTGACATGTGTCACCACTTTGTAAGGACCTTCAGCTCTTGGCATCAACTTTTGTTCTTCCTTTTGTTAGCAAAACGTTCTTTCCTCATATGCGCCTAAACCACGTCACCATCTTGTAAGACACGTGGTTTCCTATGCATGTTGGAATTCTGTTTGTACACGTCATACACAGCTTCAATCTTCACACAAACTTGTTGGTGTAGTTACATCATGGCCTTCAAATTGTCATTTGCATCCTTGTGAACCAATTCACCATTTGGAAATGGAATGAAATACAAAGGCTTGTAAGGATTCAAACCATACACCACTTACGTAGGCTTATAAGGACCTTCAGCTTTTGGCATCAACTTTTGTTTGGAAAACGTTCTTTCCTCATATGCACCAACACCAAATCACCATCTTGAAAGACACGATGTTTCCTATACATGTTGGAATTCTGTTTGTACACGTCAATCACGGCTTCAATCTTCACACTAGCTTGTTGGTGTAGTTTCGTCATGGCCTTCAACTTGTCATTAGCATCCTTGTGAACCAATTCATCGTTTGGAAATTGAATAATATACAAAGGCTCGTAAGGATTCACACCATACACCACTTACAAAGGCTTGTAAGGACCTTCAGCTCTTGGCATCAACTCTTGTTCAAAGTGAACAAAGGTTAGTTTGATTAAAATTTCATCTATCTCTTTTTTCCATGCATAATTGGCTTATATGAAGCCTTTATAACAAAGTTGGTGGTTACTAGCCACCCAACCAACTACTCAGTAAAACTAATAATGGAAATTAAAGAAACTCATGAAACCACACAAAAAAAACGTCTGACACACTGATGAATGAAAAAAGAGTCCATGCTCCATTAAGGAGCAAAAAGAAGCATTAAAGTGTAATCCAAATCCACCAAAGAGTATCAACAATGGCTAGAAGGCTTGACGAAGCAAAAAGTAACAGTTTTGAGCACTTATTAAGCCTTTAAAATGTTGCCCTAGCCTTCATGCGACCCTAATTTAATACGTAGGTTACCATGCACAACCCAACCATTGAGTACAAACCACCTTCTGGCCTACTAGTAATCACTAATCCATCACATTTTTCGGCTTTTCATGAGCCATGCATGGATCCTCCCCTCCCTCTTTGAAAGGAAATGACCTTAATTCATCAAGGCCATCCTCAACAAGATACGGTGAAAGGTCTCCCACATTAAAGGTAGCATGCACTCCATGGTCTCGTCCCAGATCAACCTTATAAGTATTATCATTGACATGTGTCACCACTTTGTAAGGACCTTCAGCTCTTGGCATCAACTTTTGTTCTTCCTTTTGTTAGCAAAACGTTCTTTCCTCATATGCGCCTAAACCACGTCACCATCTTGTAAGACACGTGGTTTCCTATGCATGTTGGAATTCTGTTTGTACACGTCATACACAGCTTCAATCTTCACACAAACTTGTTGGTGTAGTTCCATCATGGCCTTCAAATTGTCATTTGCATCCTTGTGAACCAATTCACCATTTGGAAATGGAATGAAATACAAAGGCTTGTAAGGATTCAAACCATACACCACTTACGTAGGCTTATAAGGACCTTCAGCTTTTGGCATCAACTTTTGTTTGGAAAACGTTCTTTCCTCATATGCACCAACACCAAATCACCATCTTGAAAGACACGATGTTTCCTATACATGTTGGAATTCTGTTTGTACACGTCAATCACGGCTTCAATCTTCACACTAGCTTGTTGGTGTAGTTTCGTCATGGCCTTCAACTTGTCATTAGCGGGTGAACCAATTCATCGTTTGGAAATGGAATAATATACAAAGGCTCGTAAGGATTCACACCATACACCACTTACAAAGGCTTGTAAGGACCTTCAGCTCTTGGCATCAACTCTTGTTCAAAGTGAACAAAGGTTAGTTTGATTAAAATTTCATCTATCTCTTTTTTCCATGCATAATTGGCTTATATGAAGCCTTTATAACAAAGTTGGTGGTTACTAGCCACCCAACCAACTACTCAGTAAAACTAATAATGGAAATTAAAGAAACTCATGAAACCACACAAAAAAAACGTCTGACACACTGATGAATGAAAAAAGAGTCCATGCTCCATTAAGGGGCAAAAAGAAGCATTAAAGTGTAATCCAAATCCACCAAAGAGTATCAACAATGGCTAGAAGGCTTGACGAAGCAAAAAGTAACAGTTTTGAGCACTTATTAAGCCTTTAAAATGTTGCCCTAGCCTTCATGCGACCCTAATTTAATACGTAGGTTACCATGCACAACCCAACCATTGAGTACAAACCACCTTCTGGCCTACTAGTAATCACTAATCCATCACATTTTTCGGCTTTTCATGAGCCATGCATGGATCCTCCCCTCCCTCTTTGAAAGGAAATGACCTTAATTCATCAAGGCCACCACTTTGTAAGGACCTTCAGCTCTTGGCATCAACTTTTGTTCTTCCTTTTGTTAGCAAAACGTTCTTTCCTCATATGCGCCTAAACCACGTCACCATCTTGTAAGACACGTGGTTTCCTATGCATGTTGGAATTCTGTTTGTACACGTCATACACAGCTTCAATCTTCACACAAACTTGTTGGTGTAGTTCCATCATGGCCTTCAAATTGTCATTTGCATCCTTGTGAACCAATTCACCATTTGGAAATGGAATGAAATACAAAGGCTTGTAAGGATTCAAACCATACACCACTTACGTAGGCTTATAAGGACCTTCAGCTTTTGGCATCAACTTTTGTTTGGAAAACGTTCTTTCCTCATATGCACCAACACCAAATCACCATCTTGAAAGACACGAGGTTTCCTATACACGTTGGAATTCTGTTTGTACACGTCAATCACGGCTTCAATCTTCACACTAGCTTGTTGGTGTAGTTTCGTCATGGCCTTCAACTTGTCATTAGCATCCTTGTGAACCAATTCATCGTTTGGAAATGGAATAATATACAAAGGCTCGTAAGGATTCACACCATACACCACTTACAAAGGCTTGTAAGGACCTTCAGCTCTTGGCATCAACTCTTGTTCAAAGTGAACAAAGGTTAGTTTGATTAAAATTTCATCTATCTCTTTTTTCCATGCATAATTGGCTTATATGAAGCCTTTATAACAAAGTTGGTGGTTACTAGCCACCCAACCAACTACTCAGTAAAACTAATAATGGAAATTAAAGAAACTCATGAAACCACACAAAAAAAACGTCTGACACACTGATGAATGAAAAAAGAGTCCATGCTCCATTAAGGAGCAAAAAGAAGCATTAAAGTGTAATCCAAATCCACCAAAGAGTGTCAACAATGGCTAAAAGGCTTGACGAAGCAAAAAGTAACAGTTTTGAGCACTTATTAAGCCTTTAAAATGTTGCCCTAGCCTTCATGCGACCCTAATTTAATACGTAGGTTACCATGCACAACCCAACCATTGAGTACAAACCACCTTCTGGCCTACTAGTAATCACTAATCCATCACATTTTTCGGCTTTTCATGAGCCATGCATGGATCCTCCCCTCCCTCTTTGAAAGGAAATGACCTTAATTCATCAAGGCCATCCTCAACAAGATACGGTGAAAGGTCTCCCACATTAAAGGTAGCATGCACTCCATGGTCTCGTCCCAGATCAACCTTATAAGTATTATCATTGACATGTGTCACCACTTTGTAAGGACCTTCAGCTCTTGGCATCAACTTTTGTTCTTCCTTTTGTTAGCAAAACGTTCTTTCCTCATATGCGCCTAAACCACGTCACCATCTTGTAAGACACGTGGTTTCCTATGCATGTTGGAATTCTGTTTGTACACGTCATACACAGCTTCAATCTTCACACAAACTTGTTGGTGTAGTTACATCATGGCCTTCAAATTGTCATTTGCATCCTTGTGAACCAATTCACCATTTGGAAATGGAATGAAATACAAAGGCTTGTAAGGATTCAAACCATACACCACTTACGTAGGCTTATAAGGACCTTCAGCTTTTGGCATCAACTTTTGTTTGGAAAACGTTCTTTCCTCATATGCACCAACACCAAATCACCATCTTGAAAGACACGATGTTTCCTATACATGTTGGAATTCTGTTTGTACACGTCAATCACGGCTTCAATCTTCACACTAGCTTGTTGGTGTAGTTTCGTCATGGCCTTCAACTTGTCATTAGCATCCTTGTGAACCAATTCATCGTTTGGAAATGGAATAATATACAAAGGCTCGTAAGGATTCACACCATACACCACTTACAAAGGCTTGTAAGGACCTTCAGCTCTTGGCATCAACTCTTGTTCAAAGTGAACAAAGGTTAGTTTGATTAAAATTTCATCTATCTCTTTTTTCCATGCATAATTGGCTTATATGAAGCCTTTATAACAAAGTTGGTGGTTACTAGCCACCCAACCAACTACTCAGTAAAACTAATAATGGAAATTAAAGAAACTCATGAAACCACAAAAAAAAAACGTCTGACACACTGATGAATGAAAAAAGAGTCCATGCTCCATTCAGGGGCAAAAAGAAGCATTAAAGTGTAATCCAAATCCACCAAAGAGTATCAACAATGGCTAGAAGGCTTGACGAAGCAAAAAGTAACAGTTTTGAGCACTTATTAAGCCTTTAAAATGTTGCCCTAGCCTTCATGCGACCCTAATTTAATACGTAGGTTACCATGCACAACCCAACCATTGAGTACAAACCACCTTCTGGCCTACTAGTAATCACTAATCCATCATATTTTTCGGCTTTTCATGAGCCATGCATGGATCCTCCCCTCCCTCTTTGAAAGGAAATGACCTTAATTCATCAAGGCCATCCTCAACAAGATACGGTGAAAGGTCTCCCACATTAAAGGTAGCATGCACTCCATGGTCTCGTCCTAGATCAACCTTATAAGTATTTTCATTGACATGTGTCACCACTTTGTAAGGACCTTCAGCTCTTGGCATCAACTTTTGTTCTTCCTTTTGTTAGCAAAACGTTCTTTCCTCATATGCGCCTAAACCACGTCACCATCTTGTAAGACACGTGGTTTCCTATGCATGTTGGAATTCTGTTTGTACACGTCATACACAGCTTCAATCTTCACACAAACTTGTTGGTGTAGTTACATCATGGCCTTCAAATTGTCATTTGCATCCTTGTGAACCAATTCACCATTTGGAAATGGAATGAAATACAAAGGCTTGTAAGGATTCAAACCATACACCACTTACGTAGGCTTATAAGGACCTTCAGCTTTTGGCATCAACTTTTGTTTGGAAAACGTTCTTTCCTCATATGCACCAACACCAAATCACCATCTTGAAAGACACGAGGTTTCCTATACATGTTGGAATTCTGTTTGTACACGTCAATCACGGCTTCAATCTTCACACTAGCTTGTTGGTGTAGTTTCGTCATGGCCTTCAACTTTTCATTAGCATCCTTGTGAACCAATTCATCGTTTGGAAATGGAATAATATACAAAGGCTCGTAAGGATTCACACCATACACCACTTACAAAGGCTTGTAAGGACCTTCAGCTCTTGGCATCAACTCTTGTTCAAAGTGAACAAAGGTTAGTTTGATTAAAATTTCATCCATCTCTTTTTTCCATGCATAATTGGCTTATATGAAGCCTTTATAAGAAAGTTGGTGGTTACTAGCCACCCAACCAACTACTCAGTAAAACTAATAATGGAAATTAAAGAAACTCATGAAACCACACAAAAAAAACGTCTGACACACTGATGAATGAAAAAAGAATCCATGCTCCATTAAGGAGCAAAAAGAAGCATTAAAGTGTAATCCAAATCCACCAAAGAGTGTCAACAATGGCTAAAAGGCTTGACGAAGCAAAAAGTAACAGTTTTGAGCACTTATTAAGCCTTTAAAATGTTGCCCTAGCCTTCATGCGACCCTAATTTAATACGTAGGTTACCATGCACAACCCAACCATTGAGTACAAACCACCTTCTGGCCTACTAGTAATCACTAATCCATCACATTTTTCGGCTTTTCATGAGCCATGCATGGATCCTCCCCTCCCTCTTTGAAAGGAAATGACCTTAATTCATCAAGGCCATCCTCAACAAGATACGGTGAAAGGTCTCCCACATTAAAGGTAGCATGCACTCCATGGTCTCGTCCTAGATCAACCTTATAAGTATTTTCATTGACATGTGTCACCACTTTGTAAGGACCTTCAGCTCTTGGCATCAACTTTTGTTCTTCCTTTTGTTAGCAAAACGTTCTTTCCTCATATGCGCCTAAACCACGTCACCATCTTGTAAGACACGTGGTTTCCTATGCATGTTGGAATTCTGTTTGTACACGTCATACACAGCTTCAATCTTCACACAAACTTGTTGGTGTAGTTACATCATGGCCTTCAAATTGTCATTTGCATCGTTGTGAACCAATTCACCATTTGGAAATGGAATGAAATACAAAGGCTTGTAAGGATTCAAACCATACACCACTTACGTAGGCTTATAAGGACCTTCAGCTTTTGGCATCAACTTTTGTTTGGAAAACGTTCTTTCCTCATATGCACCAACACCAAATCACCATCTTGAAAGACACGAGGTTTCCTATACATGTTGGAATTCTGTTTGTACACGTCAATCACGGCTTCAATCTTCACACTAGCTTGTTGGTGTAGTTTCGTCATGGCCTTCAACTTTTCATTAGCATCCTTGTGAACCAATTCATCGTTTGGAAATGGAATAATATACAAAGGCTCGTAAGGATTCACACCATACACCACTTACAAAGGCTTGTAAGGACCTTCAGCTCTTGGCATCAACTCTTGTTCAAAGTGAACAAAGGTTAGTTTGATTAAAATTTCATCTATCTCTTTTTTCCATGCATAATTGGCTTATATGAAGCCTTTATAAGAAAGTTGGTGGTTACTAGCCACCCAACCAACTACTCAGTAAAACTAATAATGGAAATTAAAGAAACTCATGAAACCACACAAAAAAAACGTCTGACACACTGATGAATGAAAAAAGAGTCCATGCTCCATTAAGGAGCAAAAAGAAGCATTAAAGTGTAATCCAAATCCACCAAAGAGTGTCAACAATGGCTAAAAGGCTTGACGAAGCAAAAAGTAACAGTTTTGAGCACTTATTAAGCCTTTAAAATGTTGCCCTAGCCTTCATGCGACCCTAATTTAATACGTAGGTTACCATGCACAACCCAACCATTGAGTACAAACCACCTTCTGGCCTACTAGTAATCACTAATCCATCACATTTTTCGGCTTTTCATGAGCCATGCATGGATCCTCCCCTCCCTCTTTGAAAGGAAATGACCTTAATTCATCAAGGCCATCCTCAACAAGATACGGTGAAAGGTCTCCCACATTAAAGGTAGCATGCACTCCATGGTCTCGTCCTAGATCAACCTTATAAGTATTTTCATTGACATGTGTCACCACTTTGTAAGGACCTTCAGCTCTTGGCATCAACTTTTGTTCTTCCTTTTGTTAGCAAAACGTTCTTTCCTCATATGCGCCTAAACCACGTCACCATCTTGTAAGACACGTGGTTTCCTATGCATGTTGGAATTCTGTTTGTACACGTCATACACAGCTTCAATCTTCACACAAACTTGTTGGTGTAGTTACATCATGGCCTTCAAATTGTCATTTGCATCCTTGTGAACCAATTCACCATTTGGAAATGGAATGAAATACAAAGGCTTGTAAGGATTCAAACCATACACCACTTACGTAGGCTTATAAGGACCTTCAGCTTTTGGCATCAACTTTTGTTTGGAAAACGTTCTTTCCTCATATGCACCAACACCAAATCACCATCTTGAAAGACACGAGGTTTCCTATACATGTTAGAATTCTGTTTGTACACGTCAATCACGGCTTCAATCTTCACACTAGCTTGTTGGTGTAGTTTCGTCATGGCCTTCAACTTTTCATTAGCATCCTTGTGAACCAATTCATCGTTTGGAAATGGAATAATATACAAAGGCTCGTAAGGATTCACACCATACACCACTTACAAAGGCTTGTAAGGACCTTCAGCTCTTGGCATCAACTCTTGTTCAAAGTGAACAAAGGTTAGTTTGATTAAAATTTCATCTATCTCTTTTTTCCATGCATAATTGGCTTATATGAAGCCTTTATAAGAAAGTTGGTGGTTACTAGCCACCCAACCAACTACTCAGTAAAACTAATAATGGAAATTAAAGAAACTCATGAAACCACACAAAAAAAACGTCTGACACACTGATGAATGAAAAAAGAGTCCATGCTCCATTAAGGAGCAAAAAGAAGCATTAAAGTGTAATCCAAATCCACCAAAGAGTGTCAACAATGGCTAAAAGGCTTGACGAAGCAAAAAGTAACAGTTTTGAGCACTTATTAAGCCTTTAAAATGTTGCCCTAGCCTTCATGCGACCCTAATTTAATACGTAGGTTACCATGCACAACCCAACCATTGAGTACAAACCACCTTCTGGCCTACTAGTAATCACTAATCCATCACATTTTTCGGCTTTTCATGAGCCATGCATGGATCCTCCCCTCCCTCTTTGAAAGGAAATGACCTTAATTCATCAAGGCCATCCTCAACAAGATACGGTGAAAGGTCTCCCACATTAAAGATAGCATGCACTCCATGGTCTCGTCCCAGATCAACCTTATAAGTATTATCATTGACATGTGTCACCACTTTGTAAGGACCTTCAGCTCTTGGCATCAACTTTTGTTCTTCCTTTTGTTAGCAAAACGTTCTTTCCTCATATGCGCCTAAACCACGTCACCATCTTGTAAGACACGTGGTTTCCTATGCATGTTGGAATTCTGTTTGTACACGTCATACACAGCTTCAATCTTCACACAAACTTGTTGGTGTAGTTACATCATGGCCTTCAAATTGTCATTTGCATCCTTGTGAACCAATTCACCATTTGGAAATGGAATGAAATACAAAGGCTTGTAAGGATTCAAACCATACACCACTTACGTAGGCTTATAAGGACCTTAAGCTTTTGGCATCAACTTTTGTTTGGAAAACGTTCTTTCCTCATGCACCAACACCAAATCACCATCTTGAAAGACACGAGGTTTTCTATACATGTTGGAATTCTGTTTGTACACGTCAATCACGGCTTCAATCTTCACACTAGCTTGTTGGTGTAGGTTCGTCATGACCTTCAACTTGTCATTAGCATCCTTGTGAACCAATTCATCGTTTGGAAATGGAATAATATACAAAGGCTCGTAAGGATTCACACCATACACACCACTTACAAAGGCTTGTAAGGACCTTCAGCTCTTGGCATCAACTCTTGTTCAAAGTGAACAAAGGTTAGTTTGATTAAAATTTCATCTATCTCTTTTTCCATGCATAATTGGCTTATATGAAGCCTTTATAACAAAGTTGGTGGTTACTAGCCACCCAACCAACTACTCAGTAAAACTAATAATGGAAATTAAAGAAACTCATGAAACCACACAAAAAAAACGTCTGACACACTGATGAATGAAAAAAGTGTCCATGCTCCTTTAAGGAGCAAAAAGAAGCATTAAAGTGTAATCCAAATCCACCAAAGAGTGTCAACAATGGCTAGAAGGCTTGACGAAGCAAAAAGTAACAGTTTTGAGCACTTATTAAGCCTTTAAAATGTTGCCCTAGCCTTCATGCGACCCTAATTTAATACGTAGGTTACCATGCACAACCCAACCATTGAGTACAAACCACCTTCTGGCCTACTAGTAATCACTAATCCATCACATTTTTCGGCTTTTCATGAGCCATGCATGGATCCTCCCCTCCCTCTTTGAAAGGAAATGACCTTAATTCATCAAGGCCATCCTCAACAAGATACGGTGAAAGGTCTCCCACATTAAAGGTAGCATGCACTCCATGGTCTCGTCCCAGATCAACCTTATAAGTATTATCATTGACATGTGTCACCACTTTGTAAGGACCTTCAGCTCTTGGCATCAACTTTTGTTCTTCCTTTTGTTAGCAAAACGTTATTTCCTCATATGCGCCTAAACCACGTCACCATCTTGTAAGACACGTGGTTTCCTATGCATGTTGGAATTCTGTTTGTACACGTCATACACAGCTTCAATCTTCACACAAACTTGTTGGTGTAGTTACATCATGGCCTTCAAATTGTCATTTGCATCCTTGTGAACCAATTCACCATTTGGAAATGGAATGAAATACAAAGGCTTGTAAGGATTCAAACCATACACCACTTACGTAGGCTTATAAGGACCTTAAGCTTTTGGCATCAACTTTTGTTTGGAAAACGTTCTTTCCTCATGCACCAACACCAAATCACCATCTTGAAAGACACGAGGTTTCCTATACATGTTGGAATTCTGTTTGTACACGTCAATCACGGCTTCAATCTTCACACTAGCTTGTTGGTGTAGTTTCGTCATGGCCTTCAACTTGTCATTAGCATCCTTGTGAACCAATTCATCGTTTGGAAATGGAATAATATACAAAGGCTCGTAAGGATTCACACCATACACCACTTACAAAGGCTTGTAAGGACCTTCAGCTCTTGGCATCAACTCTTGTTCAAAGTGAACAAAGGTTAGTTTGATTAAAATTTCATCTATCTCTTTTTTCCATGCATAATTGGCTTATATGAAGCCTTTATAACAAAGTTGGTGCATACTAGCCACCCAACCAACTACTCAGTAAAACTAATAATGGAAATTAAAGAAACTCATGAAACCACACAAAAAAAACGTCTGACACACTGATGAATGAAAAAAGAGTCCATGCTCCATTAAGGAGCAAAAAGAAGCATTAAAGTGTAATCCAAATCCACCAAAGAGTGTCAACAATGGCTAAAAGGCTTGACGAAGCAAAAAGTAACAGTTTTGGGCACTTATTAAGCCTTTAAAATGTTGCCCTAGCCTTCATGCGACCCTAATTTAATACGTAGGTTACCATGCACAACCCAACCATTGAGTACAAACCACCTTCTGGCCTACTAGTAATCACTAATCCATCACATTTTTCGGCTTTTCATGAGCCATGCATGGATCCTCCCCTCCCTCTTTGAAAGGAAATGACCTTAATTCATCAAGGCCATCCTCAACAAGATACGGTGAAAGGTCTCCCACATTAAAGGTAGCATGCCCTCCATGGTCTCGTCCCAGATCAACCTTATAAGTATTATCATTGACATGTGTCACCACTTTGTAAGGACCTTCAGCTCTTGGCATCAACTTTTGTTCTTCCTTTTGTTAGCAAAACGTTCTTTCCTCATATGCGCCTAAACCACGTCACCATCTTGTAAGACACGTGGTTTCCTATGCATGTTGGAATTCTGTTTGTACACGTCATACACAGCTTCAATCTTCACACAAACTTGTTGGTGTAGTTACATCATGGCCTTCAAATTGTCATTTGCATCCTTGTGAACCAATTCACCATTTGGAAATGGAATGAAATACAAAGGCTTGTAAGGATTCAAACCATACACCACTTACGTAGGCTTATAAGGACCTTCAGCTTTTGGCATCAACTTTTGTTTGGAAAACGTTCTTTCCTCATATGCACCAACACCAAATCACCATCTTGAAAGACACGATGTTTCCTATACTTGTTGGAATTCTGTTTGTACACGTCAATCACGGCTTCAATCTTCACACTAGCTTGTTGGTGTAGTTTCGTCATGGCCTTCAACTTGTCATTAGCATCCTTGTGAACCAATTCATCGTTTGGAAATGGAATAATATACAAAGGCTCGTAAGGATTCACACCATACACCACTTACAAAGGCTTGTAAGGACCTTCAGCTCTTGGCATCAACTCTTGTTCAAAGTGAACAAAGGTTAGTTTGATTAAAATTTCATCTATCTCTTTTTTCCGTGCATAATTGGCTTATATGAAGCCTTTATAACAAAGTTGGTGGTTACTAGCCACCCAACCAACTACTCAGTAAAACTAATAATGGAAATTAAAGAAACTCATGAAACCACACAAAAAAAACGTCTTACACACTGATGAATGAAAAAAGAGTCCATGCTCCATTAAGGAGCAAAAAGAAGCATTAAAGTGTAATCCAAATCCACCAAAGAGTGTCAACAATGGCTAGAAGGCTTGACGAAGCAAAAAGTAACAGTTTTGAGCACTTATTAAGCCTTTAAAATGTTGCCCTAGCCTCAATGGACCCTAATTTAATACGTAGGTTACCATGCACAACCCAACCATTGAGTACAAACCACCTTCTGGCCTACTAGTAATCACTAATCCATCACATTTTTCGGCTTTTCATGAGCCATGCATGGATCCTCCCCTCCCTCTTTGAAAGGAAATGACCTTAATTCATCAAGGCCATCCTCAACAAGATACGGTGAAAGGTCTCCCACATTAAAGGTAGCATGCACTCCATGGTCTCGTCCCAGATCAACCTTATAAGTATTATCATTGACATGTGTCACCACTTTGTAAGGACCTTCAGCTCTTGGCATCAACTTTTGTTCTTCCTTTTGTTAGCAAAACGTTCTTTCCTCATATGCGCCTAAACCACGTCACCATCTTGTAAGACACGTGGTTTCCTATGCATGTTGGAATTCTGTTTGTACACGTCATACACAGCTTCAATCTTCACACAAACTTGTTGGTGTAGTTACATCATGGCCTTCAAATTGTCATTTGCATCCTTGTGAACCAATTCACCATTTGGAAATGGAATGAAATACAAAGGCTTGTAAAGATTCAAACCATACACCACTTACGTAGGCTTATAAGGACCTTCAGCTTTTGGCATCAACTTTTGTTTGGAAAACGTTCTTTCCTCATATGCACCAACACCAAATCACCATCTTGAAAGACACGATGTTTCCTATACTTGTTGGAATTCTGTTTGTACACGTCAATCACGGCTTCAATCTTCACACTAGCTAGTTGGTGTAGTTTCGTCATGGCCTTCAACTTGTCATTAGCATCCTTGTGAACCAATTCATCGTTTGGAAATGGAATAATATACAAAGGCTCGTAAGGATTCACACCATACACCACTTACAAAGGCTTGTAAGGACCTTCAGCTCTTGGCATCAACTCTTGTTCAAAGTGAACAAAGGTTAGTTTGATTAAAATTTCATCTATCTCTTTTTTCCATGCATAATTGGCTTATATGAAGCCTTTATAACAAAGTTGGTGGTTACTAGCCACCCAACCAACTACTCAGTAAAACTAATAACGGAAATTAAAGAAACTCATGAAACCACACAAAAAAAACGTCTGACACACTGATGAATGAAAAAAGAGTCCATGCTCCATTAAGGGGCAAAAAGAAGCATTAAAGTGTAATCCAAATCCACCAAAGAGTATCAACAATGGCTAGAAGGCTTGACGAAGCAAAAAGTAACAGTTTTGAGCACTTATTAAGCCTTTAAAATGTTGCCCTAGCCTTCATGCGACCCTAATTTAATACGTAGGTTACCATGCACAACCCAACCATTGAGTACAAACCACCTTCTGGCCTACTAGTAATCACTAATCCATCACATTTTTCGGCTTTTCATGAGCCATGCATGGATCCTCCCCTCCCTCTTTGAAAGGAAATGACCTTAATTCATCAAGGCCATCCTCAACAAGATACGGTGAAAGGTCTCCCACATTAAAGGTAGCATGCACTCCATGGTCTCGTCCTAGATCAACCTTATAAGTATTTTCATTGACATGTGTCACCACTTTGTAAGGACCTTCAGCTCTTGGCATCAACTTTTGTTCTTCCTTTTGTTAGCAAAACGTTCTTTCCTCATATGCGCCTAAACCACGTCACCATCTTGTAAGACACGTGGTTTCCTATGCATGTTGGAATTCTGTTTGTACACGTCATACACAGCTTCAATCTTCACACAAACTTGTTGGTGTAGTTACATCATGGCCTTCAAATTGTCATTTGCATCCTTGTGAACCAATTCACCATTTGGAAATGGAATGAAATACAAAGGCTTGTAAGGATTCAAACCATACACCACTTACGTAGGCTTATAAGGACCTTCAGCTTTTGGCATCAACTTTTGTTTGGAAAACGTTCTTTCCTCATATGCACCAACACCAAATCACCATCTTGAAAGACACGAGGTTTCCTATACATGTTGGAATTCTGTTTGTACACGTCAATCACGGCTTCAATCTTCACACTAGCTTGTTGGTGTAGTTTCGTCATGGCCTTCAACTTGTCATTAGCATCCTTGTGAACCAATTCATCGTTTGGAAATGGAATAATATACAAAGGCTCGTAAGGATTCACACCATACACCACTTACAAAGGCTTGTAAGGACCTTCAGCTCTTGGCATCAACTCTTGTTCAAAGTGAACAAAGGTTAGTTTGATTAAAATTTCATCTATCTCTTTTTTCCATGCATAATTAGCTTATATGAAGCCTTTATAAATAAGTTGGTGGTTACTAGCCACCCAACCAACTACTCAGTAAAACTAATAATGGAAATTAAAGAAACTCATGAAACCACACAAAAAAAACGTCTGACACACTGATGAATGAAAAAAGAGTCCATGCTCCATTAAGGAGCAAAAAGAAGCATTAAAGTGTAATCCAAATCCACCAAAGAGTGTCAACAATGGCTAGAAGGCTTGACGAAGCAAAAAGTAACAGTTTTGAGCACTTATTAAGCCTTTAAAATGTTGCCCTAGCCTTCATGCGACCCTAATTTAATACGTAGGTTACCATGCACAACCCAACCATTGAGTACAAACCACCTTCTGGCCTACTAGTAATCACTAATCCATCACATTTTTCGGCTTTTCATGAGCCATGCATGGATCCTCCCCTCCCTCTTTGAAAGGAAATGACCTTAATTCATCAAGGCCATCCTCAACAAGATACGGTGAAAGGTCTCCCACATTAAAGGTAGCATGCACTCCATGGTCTCGTCCCAGATCAACCTTATAAGTATTATCATTGACATGTGTCACCACTTTGTAAGGACCTTCAGCTCTTGGCATCAACTTTTGTTCTTCCTTTTGTTAGCAAAACGTTCTTTCCTCATATGCGCCTAAACCACGTCACCATCTTGTAAGACACGTGGTTTCCTATGCATGTTGGAATTCTGTTTGTACACGTCATACACAGCTTCAATCTTCACACAAACTTGTTGGTGTAGTTACATCATGGCCTTCAAATTGTCATTTGCATCCTTGTGAACCAATTCACCATTTGGAAATGGAATGAAATACAAAGGCTTGTAAAGATTCAAACCATACACCACTTACGTAGGCTTATAAGGACCTTCAGCTTTTGGCATCAACTTTTGTTTGGAAAACGTTCTTTCCTCATATGCACCAACACCAAATCACCATCTTGAAAGACACGATGTTTCCTATACTTGTTGGAATTCTGTTTGTACACGTCAATCACGGCTTCAATCTTCACACTAGCTTGTTGGTGTAGTTTCGTCATGGCCTTCAACTTGTCATTAGCATCCTTGTGAACCAATTCATCGTTTGGAAATGGAATAATATACAAAGGCTCGTAAGGATTCACACCATACACCACTTACAAAGGCTTGTAAGGACCTTCAGCTCTTGGTATCAACTCTTGTTCAAAGTGAACAAAGGTTAGTTTGATTAAAATTTCATCTATCTCTTTTTTCCATGCATAATTGGCTTATATGAAGCCTTTATAACAAAGTTGGTGGTTACTAGCCACCCAACCAACTACTCAGTAAAACTAATAACGGAAATTAAAGAAACTCATGAAACCACACAAAAAAAACGTCTGACACACTGATGAATGAAAAAAGAGTCCATGCTCCATTAAGGGGCAAAAAGAAGCATTAAAGTGTAATCCAAATCCACCAAAGAGTATCAACAATGGCTAGAAGGCTTGACGAAGCAAAAAGTAACAGTTTTGAGCACTTATTAAGCCTTTAAAATGTTGCCCTAGCCTTCATGCGACCCTAATTTAATACGTAGGTTACCATGCACAACCCAACCATTGAGTACAAACCACCTTCTGGCCTACTAGTAATCACTAATCCATCACATTTTTCGGCTTTTCATGAGCCATGCATGGATCCTCCCCTCCCTCTTTGAAAGGAAATGACCTTAATTCATCAAGGCCATCCTCAACAAGATACGGTGAAAGGTCTCCCACATCAAGGCTTATAAGGACCTTCAGCTTTTGGCATCAACTTTTGTTTGGAAAACGTTCTTTCCTCATATGCACCAACACCAAATCACCATCTTGAAAGACACGATGTTTCCTATACTTGTTGGAATTCTGTTTGTACACGTCAATCACGGCTTCAATCTTCACACTAGCTTGTTGGTGTAGTTTCGTCATGGCCTTCAACTTGTCATTAGCATCCTTGTGAACCAATTCATCGTTTGGAAATGGAATAATATACAAAGGCTCGTAAGGATTCACACCATACACCACTTACAAAGGCTTGTAAGGACCTTCAGCTCTTGGCATCAGCTCTTGTTCAAAGTGAACAAAGGTTAGTTAGATTAAAATTTCATCTATCTCTTTTTTCCATGCATAATTGGCTTATATGAAGCCTTTATAACAAAGTTGGTGGTTACTAGCCACCCAACCAACTACTCAGTAAAACTAATAATGGAAATTAAAGAAACTCATGAAACCACACAAAAAAAACGTCTGACACACTGATGAATGAAAAAAGAGTCCATGCTCCATTAAGGAGCAAAAAGAAGCATTAAAGTGTAATCCAAATCCACCAAAGAGTGTCAACAATGGCTAGAAGGCTTGACGAAGCAAAAAGTAACAGTTTTGAGCACTTATTAAGCATTTAAAATGTTGCCCTAGCCTTCATGCGACCCTAATTTAATACGTAGGTTACCATGCACAACCCAACCATTGAGTACAAACCACCTGCTGGCCTACTAGTAATCACTAATCCATCACACTTTTTGGCTTTTCATGAGCCATGCATGGATCCTCCCCTCCCTCTTTGAAAGGAAATGACCTTAATTCATCAAGGCCATCCTCAACAAGATACGGTGAAAGGTCTCCCACATTAAAGGTAGCATGCACTCCATGGTCTCGTCCCAGATCAACCTTATAAGTATTATCATTGACATGTGTCACCACTTTGTAAGGACCTTCAGCTCTTGGCATCAACTTTTGTTCTTCCTTTTGTTAGCAAAACGTTCTTTCCTCATATGCGCCTAAACCACGTCACCATCTTGTAAGACACGTGGTTTCCTATTCATGTTGGAATTCTGTTTGTACACGTCATACACAGCTTCAATCTTCACACAAACTTGTTGGTGTAGTTACATCATGGCCTTCAAATTGTCATTTGCATCCTTGTGAACCAATTCACCATTTGGAAATGGAATGAAATACAAAGGCTTGTAAGGATTCAAACCATACACCACTTACGTAGGCTTATAAGGACCTTCAGCTTTTGGCATCAACTTTTGTTTGGAAAACGTTCTTTCCTCATATGCACCAACACCAAATCACCATCTTGAAAGACACGATGTTTCCTATACTTGTTGGAATTCTGTTTGTACACGTCAATCACGGCTTCAATCTTCACACTAGCTTGTTGGTGTAGTTTCGTCATGGCCTTCAACTTGTCATTAGCATCCTTGTGAACCAATTCATCGTTTGGAAATGGAATAATATACAAAGGCTCGTAAGGATTCACACCATACACCACTTACAAAGGCTTGTAAGGACCTTCAGCTCTTGGCATCAACTCTTGTTCAAAGTGAACAAAGGTTATTTTGATTAAAATTTCATCTATCTCTTTTTTCGATGCATAATTGGCTTATATGAAGCCTTTATAAATAAGTTGGTGGTTACTAGCCACCCAACCAACTACTCAGTAAAACTAATAATGGAAATTAAAGAAACTCATGAAACCACACAAAAAAAACGTCTGACACACTGATGAATGAAAAAAGAGTCCATGCTCCATTAAGGGGCAAAAAGAAGCATTAAAGTGTAATCCAAATCCACCAAAGAGTATCAACAATGGCTTGAAGGCTTGACGAAGCAAAAAGTAACAGTTTTGAGCACTTATTAAGCCTTTAAAATGTTGCCCTAGCCTTCATGCGACCCTAATTTAATACGCAGGTTACCATGCACAACCCAACCATTGAGTACAAACCACCTTCTGGCCTACTAGTAATCACTAATCCATCACATTTTTCAGCTTTTCATGAGCCATGCATGGATCCTCCCCTCCCTCTTTGAAAGGAAATGACCTTAATTCATCAAGGCCATCCTCAACAAGATACGGTGAAAGGTCTCCCACATTAAAGGTAGCATGCACTCCATGGTCTCGTCCTAGATCAACCTTATAAGTATTTACATTGACATGTGTCACCACTTTGTAAGGACCTTCAGCTCTTGGCATCAACTTTTGTTCTTCCTTTTGTTAGCAAAACGTTCTTTCCTCATATGCGCCTAAACCACGTCACCATCTTGTAAGACACGTGGTTTCCTATGCATGTTGGAATTCTGTTTGTACACGTCATACACAGCTTCAATCTTCACACAAACTTGTTGGTGTAGTTACATCATGGCCTTCAAATTGTCATTTGCATCCTTGTGAACCAATTCACCATTTGGAAATGGAATGAAATACAAAGGGTTGTAAAGATTCAAACCATACACCACTTACGTAGGCTTATAAGGACCTTCAGCTTTTGGCATCAACTTTTGTTTGGAAAACGTTCTTTCCTCATATGCACCAACACCAAATCACCATCTTGAAAGACACGATGTTTCCTATACTTGTTGGAATTCTGTTTGTACACGTCAATCACGGCTTCAATCTTCACACTAGCTTGTTGGTGTAGTTTCGTCATGGCCTTCAACTTGTCATTAGCATCCTTGTGAACCAATTCATCGTTTGGAAATGGAATAATATACAAAGGCTCGTAAGGATTCACACCATACACCACTTACAAAGGCTTGTAAGGACCTTCAGCTCTTGGCATCAACTCTTGTTCAAAGTGAACAAAGGTTAGTTTGATTAAAATTTCATCTATCTCTTTTTTCCATGCATAATTGGCTTATATGAAGCCTTTATAACAAAGTTGGTGGTTACTAGCCACCCAACCAACTACTCAGTAAAACTAATAACGGAAATTAAAGAAACTCATGAAACCACACAAAAAAAACGTCTGACACACTGATGAATGAAAAAAGAGTCCATGCTCCATTAAGGGGCAAAAAGAAGCATTAAAGTGTAATCCAAATCCACCAAAGAGTATCAACAATGGCTAGAAGGCTTGACGAAGCAAAAAGTAACAGTTTTGAGCACTTATTAAGCCTTTAAAATGTTGCCCTAGCCTTCATGCGACCCTAATTTAATACGTAGGTTACCATGCACAACCCAACCATTGAGTACAAACCACCTTCTGGCCTACTAGTAATCACTAATCCATCACATTTTTCGGCTTTTCATGAGCCATGCATGGATCCTCCCCTCCCTCTTTGAAAGGAAATGACGTTAATTCATCAAGGCCATCCTCAACAAGATACGGTGAAAGGTCTCCCACATTAAAGGTAGCATGCACTCCATGGTCTCGTCCTAGATCAACCTTATAAGTATTTTCATTGACATGTGTCACCACTTTGTAAGGACCTTCAGCTCTTGGCATCAACTTTTGTTCTTCCTTTTGTTAGCAAAACGTTCTTTCCTCATATGCGCCTAAACCACGTCACCATCTTGTAAGACACGTGGTTTCCTATGCATGTTGGAATTCTGTTTGTACACGGCATACACAGCTTCAATCTTCACACAAACTTGTTGGTGTAGTTACATCATGGCCTTCAAATTGTCATTTGCATCCTTGTGAACCAATTCACCATTTGGAAATGGAATGAAATACAAAGGCTTGTAAGGATTCAAACCATACACCACTTACGTAGGCTTATAAGGACCTTCAGCTTTTGGCATCAACTTTTGTTTGGAAAACGTTCTTTCCTCATATGCACCAACACCAAATCACCATCTTGAAAGACACGAGGTTTCCTATACATGTTGGAATTCTGTTTGTACACGTCAATCACGGCTTCAATCTTCACACTAGCTTGTTGGTGTAGTTTCGTCATGGCCTTCAACTTGTCATTAGCATCCTTGTGAACCAATTCATCGTTTGGAAATGGAATAATATACAAAGGCTCGTAAGGATTCACACCATACACCACTTACAAAGGCTTGTAAGGACCTTCAGCTCTTGGCATCAACTCTTGTTCAAAGTGAACAAAGGTTAGTTTGATTAAAATTTCATCTATCTCTTTTTTCCATGCATAATTGGCTTATATGAAGCCTTTATAACAAAGTTGGTGGTTACTAGCCACCCAACCAACTACTCAGTAAAACTAATAACGGAAATTAAAGAAACTCATGAAACCACACAAAAAAAACGTCTGACACACTGATGAATGAAAAAAGAGTCCATGCTCCATTAAGGGGCAAAAAGAAGCATTAAAGTGTAATCCAAATCCACCAAAGAGTATCAACAATGGCTAGAAGGCTTGACGAAGCAAAAAGTAACAGTTTTGAGCACTTATTAAGCCTTTAAAATGTTGCCCTAGCCTTCATGCGACCCTAATTTAATACGTAGGTTACCATGCACAACCCAACCATTGAGTACAAACCACCTTCTGGCCTACTAGTAATCACTAATCCATCACATTTTTCGGCTTTTCATGAGCCATGCATGGATCCTCCCCTCCCTCTTTGAAAGGAAATGACGTTAATTCATCAAGGCCATCCTCAACAAGATACGGTGAAAGGTCTCCCACATTAAAGGTAGCATGCACTCCATGGTCTCGTCCTAGATCAACCTTATAAGTATTTTCATTGACATGTGTCACCACTTTGTAAGGACCTTCAGCTCTTGGCATCAACTTTTGTTCTTCCTTTTGTTAGCAAAACGTTCTTTCCTCATATGCGCCTAAACCACGTCACCATCTTGTAAGACACGTGGTTTCCTATGCATGTTGGAATTCTGTTTGTACACGGCATACACAGCTTCAATCTTCACACAAACTTGTTGGTGTAGTTACATCATGGCCTTCAAATTGTCATTTGCATCCTTGTGAACCAATTCACCATTTGGAAATGGAATGAAATACAAAGGCTTGTAAGGATTCAAACCATACACCACTTACGTAGGCTTATAAGGACCTTCAGCTTTTGGCATCAACTTTTGTTTGGAAAACGTTCTTTCCTCATATGCACCAACACCAAATCACCATCTTGAAAGACACGAGGTTTCCTATACATGTTGGAATTCTGTTTGTACACGTCAATCACGGCTTCAATCTTCACACTAGCTTGTTGGTGTAGTTTCGTCATGGCCTTCAACTTGTCATTAGCATCCTTGTGAACCAATTCATCGTTTGGAAATGGAATAATATACAAAGGCTCGTAAGGATTCACACCATACACCACTTACAAAGGCTTGTAAGGACCTTCAGCTCTTGGCATCAACTCTTGTTCAAAGTGAACAAAGGTTAGTTTGATTAAAATTTCATCTATCTCTTTTTTCCATGCATAATTGGCTTATATGAAGCCTTTATAACAAAGTTGGTGGTTACTAGCCACCCAACCAACTACTCAGTAAAACTAATAACGGAAATTAAAGAAACTCATGAAACCACACAAAAAAAACGTCTGACACACTGATGAATGAAAAAAGAGTCCATGCTCCATTAAGGGGCAAAAAGAAGCATTAAAGTGTAATCCAAATCCACCAAAGAGTATCAACAATGGCTAGAAGGCTTGACGAAGCAAAAAGTAACAGTTTTGAGCACTTATTAAGCCTTTAAAATGTTGCCCTAGCCTTCATGCGACCCTAATTTAATACGTAGGTTACCATGCACAACCCAACCATTGAGTACAAACCACCTTCTGGCCTACTAGTAATCACTAATCCATCACATTTTTCGGCTTTTCATGAGCCATGCATGGATCCTCCCCTCCCTCTTTGAAAGGAAATGACGTTAATTCATCAAGGCCATCCTCAACAAGATACGGTGAAAGGTCTCCCACATTAAAGGTAGCATGCACTCCATGGTCTCGTCCTAGATCAACCTTATAAGTATTTTCATTGACATGTGTCACCACTTTGTAAGGACCTTCAGCTCTTGGCATCAACTTTTGTTCTTCCTTTTGTTAGCAAAACGTTCTTTCCTCATATGCGCCTAAACCACGTCACCATCTTGTAAGACACGTGGTTTCCTATGCATGTTGGAATTCTGTTTGTACACGTCATACACAGCTTCAATCTTCACACAAACTTGTTGGTGTAGTTACATCATGGCCTTCAAATTGTCATTTGCATCCTTGTGAACCAATTCACCATTTGGAAATGGAATGAAATACAAAGGCTTGTAAGGATTCAAACCATACACCACTTACGTAGGCTTATAAGGACCTTCAGCTTTTGGCATCAACTTTTGTTTGGAAAACGTTCTTTCCTCATATGCACCAACACCAAATCACCATCTTGAAAGACACGAGGTTTCCTATACATGTTGGAATTCTGTTTGTACACGTCAATCACGGCTTCAATCTTCACACTAGCTTGTTGGTGTAGTTTCGTCATGGCCTTCAACTTGTCATTAGCATCCTTGTGAACCAATTCATCGTTTGGAAATGGAATAATATACAAAGGCTCGTAAGGATTCACACCATACACCACTTACAAAGGCTTGTAAGGACCTTCAGCTCTTGGCATCAGCTCTTGTTCAAAGTGAACAAAGGTTAGTTAGATTAAAATTTCATCTATCTCTTTTTTCCATGCATAATTGGCTTATATGAAGCCTTTATAACAAAGTTGGTGGTTACTAGCCACCCAACCAACTACTCAGTAAAACTAATAATGGAAATTAAAGAAACTCATGAAACCACACAAAAAAAACGTCTGACACACTGATGAATGAAAAAAGAGTCCATGCTCCATTAAGGAGCAAAAAGAAGCATTAAAGTGTTATCCAAATCCACCAAAGAGTGTCAACAATGGCTAGAAGGCTTGACGAAGCAAAAAGTAACAGTTTTGAGCACTTATTAAGCATTTAAAATGTTGCCCTAGCCTTCATGCGACCCTAATTTAATACGTAGGTTACCATGCACAACCCAACCATTGAGTACAAACCACCTTCTGGCCTACTAGTAATCACTAATCCATCACACTTTTTGGCTTTTCATGAGCCATGCATGGATCCTCCCCTCCCTCTTTGAAAGGAAATGACCTTAATTCATCAAGGCCATCCTCAACAAGATACGGTGAAAGGTCTCCCACATTAAAGGTAGCATGCACTCCATGGTCTCGTCCCAGATCAACCTTATAAGTATTATCATTGACATGTGTCACCACTTTGTAAGGACCTTCAGCTCTTGGCATCAACTTTTGTTCTTCCTTTTGTTAGCAAAACGTTCTTTCCTCATATGCGCCTAAACCACGTCACCATCTTGTAAGACACGTGGTTTCCTATGCATGTTGGAATTCTGTTTGTACACGTCATACACAGCTTCAATCTTCACACAAACTTGTTGGTGTAGTTACATCATGGCCTTCAAATTGTCATTTGCATCCTTGTGAACCAATTCACCATTTGGAAATGGAATGAAATACAAAGGCTTGTAAGGATTCAAACCATACACCACTTACGTAGGCTTATAAGGACCTTCAGCTTTTGGCATCAACTTTTGTTTGGAAAACGTTCTTTCCTCATATGCACCAACACCAAATCACCATCTTGAAAGACACGATGTTTCCTATACATGTTGGAATTCTGTTTGTACACGTCAATCACGGCTTCAATCTTCACACTAGCTTGTTGGTGTAGTTTCGTCATGGCCTTCAACTTGTCATTAGCATCCTTGTGAACCAATTCATCGTTTGGAAATGGAATAATATACAAAGGCTCGTAAGGATTCACACCATACACCACTTACAAAGGCTTGTAAGGACCTTCAGCTCTTGGCATCAACTCTTGTTCAAAGTGAACAAAGGTTAGTTTGATTAAAATTTCATCTATCTCTTTTTTCCATGCATAATTGGCTTATATGAAGCCTTTATAAATAAGTTGGTGGTTACTAGCCACCCAACCAACTACTCAGTAAAACTAATAATGGAAATTAAAGAAACTCATGAAACCACACAAAAAAAACGTCTGACACACTGATGAATGAAAAAAGAGTCCATGCTCCATTAAGGGGCAAAAAGAAGCATTAAAGTGTAATCCAAATCCACCAAAGAGTATCAACAATGGCTAGAAGGCTTGACGAAGCAAAAAGTAACAGTTTTGAGCACTTATTAAGCCTTTAAAATGTTGCCCTAGCCTTCATGCGACCCTAATTTAATACGTAGGTTACCATGCACAACCCAACCATTGAGTACAAACCACCTTCTGGCCTACTAGTAATCACTAATCCATCACATTTTTCGGCTTTTCATGAGCCATGCATGGATCCTCCCCTCCCTCTTTGAAAGGAAATGACCTTAATTCATCAAGGCCATCCTCAACAAGATACGGTGAAAGGTCTCCCACATTAAAGGTAGCATGCACTCCATGGTCTCGTCCTAGATCAACCTTATAAGTATTTTCATTGACATGTGTCACCACTTTGTAAGGACCTTCAGCTCTTGGCATCAACTTTTGTTCTTCCTTTTGTTAGCAAAACGTTCTTTCCTCATATGCGCCTAAACCACGTCACCATCTTGTAAGACACGTGGTTTCCTATGCATGTTGGAATTATGTTTGTACACGTCATACACAGCTTCAATCTTCACACAAACTTGTTGGTGTAGTTACATCATGGCCTTCAAATTGTCATTTGCATCCTTGTGAACCAATTCACCATTTGGAAATGGAATGAAATACAAAGGCTTGTAAGGATTCAAACCATACACCACTTACGTAGGCTTATAAGGACCTTCAGCTTTTGGCATCAACTTTTGTTTGGAAAACGTTCTTTCCTCATATGCACCAACACCAAATCACCATCTTGAAAGACACGATGTTTCCTATACTTGTTGGAATTCTGTTTGTACACGTCAATCACGGCTTCAATCTTCACACTAGCTTGTTGGTGTAGTTTCGTCATGGCCTTCAACTTGTCATTAGCATCCTTGTGAACCAATTCATCGTTTGGAAATGGAATAATATACAAAGGCTCGTAAGGAATCACACCATACACCACTTACAAAGGCTTGTAAGGACCTTCAGCTCTTGGCATCAGCTCTTGTTCAAAGTGAACAAAGGTTAGTTTGATTAAAATTTCATCTATCTCTTTTTTCCATGCATAATTGGCTTATATGAAGCCTTTATAACAAAGTTGGTGGTTACTAGCCACCCAACCAACTACTCAGTAAAACTAATAATGGAAATTAAAGAAACTCATGAAACCACACAAAAAAAACGTCTGACACACTGATGAATGAAAAAAGAGTCCATGCTCCATTAAGGGGCAAAAAGAAGCATTAAAGTGTAATCCAAATCCACCAAAGAGTATCAACAATGGCTAGAAGGCTTGACGAAGCAAAAAGTAACAGTTTTGAGCACTTATTAAGCCTTTAAAATGTTGCCCTAGCCTTCATGCGACCCTAATTTAATACGTAGGTTACCATGCACAACCCAACCATTGAGTACAAACCACCTTCTTGCCTACTAGTAATCACTAATCAATCACATTTTTCGGCTTTTCATGAGCCATGCATGGATCCTCCCCTCCCTCTTTGAAAGGAAATGACCTTAATTCATCAAGGCCATCCTCAACAAGATACGGTGAAAGGTCTCCCACATTAAAGGTAGCATGCACTCCATGGTCTCGTCCCAGATCAACCTTATAAGTATTATCATTGACATGTGTCACCACTTTGTAAGGACCTTCAGCTCTTGGCATCAACTTTTGTTCTTCCTTTTGTTAGCAAAACGTTCTTTCCTCATATGCGCCTAAACCACGTCACCATCTTGTAAGACACGTGGTTTCCTATGCATGTTGGAATTATGTTTGTACACGTCATACACAGCTTCAATCTTCACACAAACTTGTTGGTGTAGTTACATCATGGCCTTCAAATTGTCATTTGCATCCTTGTGAACCTATTCACCATTTGGAAATGGAATGAAATACAAAGGCTTGTAAGGATTCAAACCATACACCACTTATGTAGGCTTATAAGGACCCTCAGCTTTTGGCATCAACTTTTGTTTGGAAAACGTTCTTTCCTCATATGCACCAACACCAAATCACCATCTTGAAAGACACGATGTTTCCTATACATGTTGGAATTCTGTTTGTACACGTCAATCACGGTTTCAATCTTCACACTAGCTTGTTGGTGTAGTTTCGTCATGGCCTTCAACTTGTCATTAGCATCCTTGTGAACCAATTCATTGTTTGGAAATGGAATAATATACAAAGGCTCGTAAGGATTCACACCATACACCACTTACAAAGGCTTGTAAGGACCTTCAGCTCTTGGCATCAACTCTTGTTCAAAGTGAACAAAGGTTAGTTTGATTAAAATTTCATCAAACTCTCTTTTTTCCATGCATAATTGGCTTATATGAAGCCTTTATAACAAAGTTGGTGGTTACTAGCCACCCAACCAACTACTCAGTAAAACTAATAATGGAAATTAAAGAAACTCATAAAACCACACAAAAAAAACGTCTGACACACTGATGAATGAAAAAAGTGTCCATGCTCCATTAAGGAGCAAAAAGAAGCATTAAAGTGTAATCCAAATCCACCAAAGAGTATCAACAATGGCTAGAAGGCTTGACGAAGCAAAAAGTAACAGTTTTGAGCACTTATTAAGCCTTTAAAATGTTGCCCTAGCCTTCATGCGACCCTAATTTAATACGTAGGTTACCATGCACAACCCAACCATTGAGTACAAACCACCTTCTGGCCTATTAGTAATCACTAATCCATCACATTTTTCGGCTTTTCATGAGCCATGCATGGATCCTCCCCTCCATCTTTGAAAGGAAATGACCTTAATTCATCAAGGCCATCCTCAACAAGATACGGTGAAAGGTCTCCCACATTAAAGGTAGCATGCACTCCATGGTCTCGTCCCAGATCAACCTTATAAGTATTATCATTGACATGTGTCACCACTTTGTATGGACCTTCAGCTCTTGGCATCAACTTTTGTTCTTCCTTTTGTTAGCAAAACGTTCTTTCCTCATATGCGCCTAAACCACGTCACCATCTTGTAAGACACGTGGTTTCCTATGCATGTTGGAATTCTGTTTGTACACGTCATACACAACTTCAATCTTCACACAAACTTGTTGGTGTAGTTACATCATGGCCTTCAAATTGTCATTTGCATCCTTGTGAACCAATTCACCATTTGGAAATGGAATGAAATACAAAGGCTTGTAAGGATTCAAACCATACACCACTTACGTAGGCTTATAAGGACCTTCAGCTTTTGGCATCAACTTTTGTTTGGAAAACGTTCTTTCCTCATATGCACCAACACCAAATCACCATCTTGAAAGACACGATGTTTCCTATACATGTTGGAATTCTGTTTGTACACGTCAATCACGGCTTCAATCTTCACACTAGCTTGTTGGTGTAGTTTCGTCATGGCCTTCAACTTGTCATTAGCATCCTTGTGAACCAATTCATCGTTTGGAAATGGAATAATATACAAAGGCTCGTAAGGAATCACACCATACACCACTTACAAAGGCTTGTAAGGACCTTCAGCTCTTGGCATCAACTCTTGTTCAAAGTGAACAAAGGTTAGTTTGATTAAAATTTCATCTATCTCTTTTTTCCATGCATAATTGGCTTATATGAAGCCTTTATAACAAAGTTGGTGGTTACTAGCCACCCAACCAACTACTCAGTAAAACTAATAATGGAAATTAAAGAAACTCATGAAACCACACAAAAAAAACGTCTGACACACTGATGAATGAAAAAAGAGTCCATGCTCCATTAAGGAGCAAAAAGAAGCATTAAAGTGTAATCCAAATCCACCAAAGAGTATCAACAATGGCTAGAAGGCTTGACGAAGCAAAAAGTAACAGTTTTGAGCACTTATTAAGCCTTTAAAATGTTGCCCTAGCCTTCATGCGACCCTAATTTAATACGTAGGTTACCATGCACAACCCAACCATTGAGTACAAACCACCTTCTGGCCTACTAGTAATCACTAATCCATCACATTTTTCGGCTTTTCATGAGCCATGCATGGATCCTCCCCTCCGTCTTTGAAAGGAAATGACCTTAATTCATCAAGGCCATCCTCAACAAGATACGGTGAAAGGTCTCCCACATTAAAGGTAGCATGCACTCCATGGTCTCGTCCCAGATCAACCTTATAAGTATTATCATTGACATGTGTCACCACTTTGTAAGGACCTTCAGCTCTTGGCATTAACTTTTGTTCTTCCTTTTGTTAGCAAAACGTTCTTTCCTCATATGCGCCTAAACCACGTCACCATCTTGTAAGACACGTGGTTTCCTATGCATGTTGGAATTATGTTTGTACACGTCATACACAGCTTCAATCTTCACACAAACTTGTTGGTGTAGTTACATCATGGCCTTCAAATTGTCATTTGCATCCTTGTGAACCAATTCACCATTTGGAAATGGAATGAAATACAAAGGCTTGTAAGGATTCAAACCATACACCACTTACGTAGGCTTATAAGGACCTTCAGCTTTTGGCATCAACTTTTGTTTGGAAAACGTTCTTTCCTCATATGCACCAACACCAAATCACCATCTTGAAAGACACGAGGTTTCCTATACATGTTGGAATTCTGTTTGTACACGTCAATCATGGCTTCAATCTTCACACTAGCTTGTTGGTGTAGTTTCGTCATGGCCTTCAACTTGTCATTAGCATCCTTGTGAACCAATTCATCGTTTGGAAATGGAATAATATACAAAGGCTCGTAAGGATTCACACCATACACCACTTACAAAGGCTTGTAAGGACCTTCAGCTCTTGGCATCAACTCTTGTTCAAAGTGAACAAAGCTTAGTTTGATTAAAATTTCATCTATCTCTTTTTTCCATGCATAATTGGCTTATATGAAGCCTTTATAACAAAGTTGGTGGTTACTAGCCACCCAACCAACTACTCAGTAAAACTAATAATGGAAATTAAAGAAACTCATGAAACCACACAAAAAAAACGTCTGACACACTGATGAATGAAAAAAGAGTCCATGCTCCATTAAGGAGCAAAAAGAAGCATTAAAGTGTAATCCAAATCCACCAAAGAGTATCAACAATGGCTAGAAGGCTTGACGAAGCAAAAAGTAACAGTTTTGAGCACTTATTAAGCCTTTAAAATGTTGCCCTAGCCTTCATGCGACCCTAATTTAATACGTAGGTTACCATGCACAACCCAACCATTGAGTACAAACCACCTTCTGGCCTACTAGTAATCACTAATCCATCACATTTTTCGGCTTTTAATGAGCCATGCATGGATCCTCCCCTCCCTCTTTGAAAGGAAATGACCTTAATTCATCATGGCCATCCTCAACAAGATACGGTGAAAGGTGTCCCACATTAAAGGTAGCATGCACTCCATGGTCTCGTCCCAGATCAACCTTATAAGTATTATCATTGACATGTGTCACCACTTTGTAAGGACCTTCAGCTCTTGGCATTAACTTTTGTTCTTCCTTTTGTTAGGAAAACGTTCTTTCCTCATATGCGCCTAAACCACGTCACCATCTTGTAAGACACGTGGTTTCCTATGCATGTTGGAATTATGTTTGTACACGTCATACACAGCTTCAATCTTCACACAAACTTGTTGGTGTAGTTACATCATGGCCTTCAAATTGTCATTTGCATCCTTGTGAACCAATTCACCATTCTGAAATGGAATGAAATACAAAGGCTTGTAAGGATTCAAACCATACACCACTTACGTAGGCTTATAAGTGATGTGATCTCACCCGAAAACTAGGTTTGAACACACTTTGCCCGATCGTTCTATTGGTTGTTGTAATGTGATGGTGGAAACCGCGACCCATTGCCTATAAAGAGACAAGAACCTTGGTATAGAAACGCCACAACCAACCCACCAAGTTGATTGATAAGTTTTGAACGCCACAAGTTACATAACTTGATAAGTTCCTAAAGTTCCAAAAAGAACGACAAAGAGTATAAAACTCACATTGTTTTTTTTTCTAAACTTGATTGATTAAAATGAGAACATAAGCAACCTATTTATATGCGATTTGGAGACACCTCAAAAGTCATAAATTAAAGATGCAACTTTAATTCAATCAACTTTAAGGCATTAAATTCCATGACTTAAAACTATGAATCTAGACATACTTATGAGCAGGGTTCAAGTAACATATGACTCTTACAACTCCTACTCACTTATTTAGGAGAATAAAAATGAAAATTACATAATTAAATTATAAAAATTCGAAATGGGCTTGTTAATGGCTCTTATTGGGTCTTGTAAATCTTTCTTGGACTTGAATTATGGTAATCCAACCTTAATCGGATCAAATGGGTCTTCATGCACTTTCTTGAGTACAAACTTCTCTAATCAGCCCGTTTAAAGCCTTATTGAATGCTTTATAGCTCGTGCCTTTGCAAGTGGTCCATTTTCACAATGTTATTAGATGAATCATATCATTCCCCTTTTCTTGAAGATGATTCGACCTCGAATCTAAATAATGTTGAGCATTTTGTTTGTACTCGAATCATCTCATATCATTCTCTTTTTTTTCAAGATGGTTCATCATGCAAAAAAAAAAAGTTGTACTTGGAATTTTATTCTTTCTCTCTTTTTTTTTTCATTTTCCCTTTCTTTCTTTTTTTTTTCTTTTCTCTTCATCTTCTTTCTTCACATTTTTTTTTCTTTTCTTTTTCATTCTATTTTTTCCAAACATTCTTTTTCATTGATTTTTCTTTTCAACAAATACAAGAAAAAAAATAAGAAAACTTGAACCAAAACCCAATAATAAGAACCACACCAACTTGTGATATGACCCACTATTAATACTTGTATCTTGATTCAATAAAAAGAAATATAGACGAGGAGATGAAAACTTAGAGATTCAATAAACACTAGTAAGAACCATGCCAACCTGTGACAAGACCCATTACCAATACGTGTATCTTGAATTCCATGTAATCGAGAATAAGAAAGATAAAAGAAAAACAAAAAAAAAGGGATATGCAAACCAATAGATCTGGCTTTGATACCAAATGATGTGAACTCACCCGAAAACTAGGTTTGAACACACTTTGCCCGATCGTTCTATTGGTTGTTGTAATGTGATGGTGGAAACCGCGACCCATTGCCTATAAAGAGACAAGAACCTTGGTATAGAAACGCCACAACCAACCCACCAAGTTGATTGATAAGTTTTGAACGCCACAAGTTACATAACTTGATAAGTTCCTAAAGTTCCAAAAAGAACGACAAAGAGTATAAAACTCACATTGTTTTTATTCTAAACTTGATTGATTAAAATGAGAACATAAGCAACCTATTTATATGCGATTTGGAGACACCTCAAAAGTCATAAATTAAAGATGCAACTTTAATTCAATCAACTTTAAGGCATTAAATTCCATGACTTAAAACTATGAATCTAGACATACTTATGAGCAGGGTTCAAGTAACATATGACTCTTACAACTCATACTCACTTATTTAGGAGAATAAAAATGAAAATTACATAATTAAATTATAAAAATTCGAAATGGGCTTGTTAATGGCTCTTATTGGGTCTTGTAAATCTTTCTTGGACTTGAATTATGGTAATCCAACCTTAATCGGATCAAATGGGTCTTCATGCACTTTCTTGAGTACAAACTTCTCTAATCAGCCCGTTTAAAGCCTTATTGAATGCTTTATAGCTCGTGCCTTTGCAAGTGGTCCATTTTCACAATGTTATTAGATGAATCATATCAATAAGGACCTTCAGCTTTTGGCATCAACTTTTGTTTGGAAAACGTTCTTTCCTCATATGCACCAACACCAAATCACCATCTTGAAAGACACAAGGTTTCCTATACATGTTGGAATTCTGTTTGTACACGTCAATCATGGCTTCAATCTTCACACTAGCTTGTTGGTGTAGTTTCGTCATGGCCTTCAACTTGTCATTAGCATCCTTGTGAACCAATTCATCGTTTGGAAATGGAATAATATACAAAGGCTCGTAAGGATTCACACCATACACCACTTACAAAGGCTTGTAAGGACCTTCAGCTCTTGGCATCAACTCTTGTTCAAAGTGAACAAAGCTTAGTTTGATTAAAATTTCATCTATCTCTTTTTTCCATGCATAATTGGCTTATATGAAGCCTTTATAACAAAGTTGGTGGTTACTAGCCACCCAACCAACTACTCAGTAAAACTAATAATGGAAATTAAAGAAACTCATGAAACCACACAAAAAAAACGTCTGACACACTGATGAATGAAAAAAGAGTCCATGCTCCATTAAGGAGCAAAAAGAAGCATTAAAGTGTAATCCAAATCCACCAAAGAGTATCAACAATGGCTAGAAGGCTTGACGAAGCAAAAAGTAACAGTTTTGAGCACTTATTAAGCCTTTAAAATCTTGCCCTAGCCTTCATGCGACCCTAATTTAATACGTAGGTTACCATGCACAACCCAACCATTGAGTACAAACCACCTTCTGGCCTACTAGTAATCACTAATCCATCACATTTTTCGGCTTTTAATGAGCCATGCATGGATCCTCCCCTCCCTCTTTGAAAGGAAATGACCTTAATTCATCAAGGCCATCCTCAACAAGATACGGTGAAAGGTCTCCCACATTAAAGGTAGCATGCACTCCATGGTCTCGTCCCAGATCAACCTTATAAGTATTATCATTGACATGTGTCACCACTTTGTAAGGACCTTCAGCTCTTGGCATCAACTTTTGTTCTTCCTTTTGTTAGCAAAACGTTCTTTCCTCATATGCGCCTAAACCACGTCACCATTTTGTAAGACACGTGGTTTCCTATGCATGTTGGAATTATGTTTGTACACGTCATACACAGCTTCAATCTTCACACAAACTTGTTGGTGTAGTTACATCATGGCCTTCAAATTGTCATTTGCTTCCTTGTGAACCAATTCACCATTTGGAAATGGAATGAAATACAAAGGCTTATAAGGATTCAAACCATACACCACTTACGTAGGCTTATAAGGACCTTCAGCTTTTGGCATCAACTTTTGTTTGGAAAACGTTCTTTCCTCATATGCACCAACACCAAATCACCATCTTGAATGACACGAGGTTTCCTATACATGTTGGAATTCTGTTTGTACACGTCAATCATGGCTTCAATCTTCACACTAGCTTGTTGGTGTAGTTTCGTCATGGCCTTCAACTTGTCATTAGCATCCTTGTGAACCAATTCATCGTTTGGAAATGGAATAATATACAAAGGCTCGTAAGGATTCACACCATACACCACTTACAAAGGCTTGTAAGGACCTTCAGCTCTTGGAATTAACTCTTGTTCAAAGTGAACAAAGGTTAGTTTGATTAAAATTTCATCTATCTCTTTTTTCCATGCATAATTGGCTTATATGAAGCCTTTATAACAAAGTTGGTGGTTACTAGCCACCCAACCAACTACTCAGTAAAACTAATAATGGAAATTAAAGAAACTCATGAAACCACACAAAAAAAACGTCTGACACACTGATGAATGAAAAAAGTGTCCATGCTCCATTAAGGAGCAAAAAGAAGCATTAAAGTGTAATCCAAATCCACCAAAGAGTATCAACAATGGCTAGAAGGCTTGACGAAGCAAAAAGTAACAGTTTTGAGCACTTATTAAGCCTTTAAAATGTTGCCCTAGTTTTCATGCGACCCTAATTTAATACGTAGGTTACCATGCACAACCCAACCATTGAGTACAAACCACCTTCTGGCCTACTAGTAATCACTAATCCATCACATTTTTCGGCTTTTCATGAGCCATGCATGGATCCTCCCCTCCCTCTTTGAAAGGAAATGACCTTAATTCATCAAGGCCATCCTCAACAAGATACGGTGAAAGGTCTCCCATATTAAAGGTAGCATGCACTCCATGGTCTCGTCCCAAATCAACCTTATAAGTATTATCATTGACATGTGTCACCACTTTGTAAGGACCTTCAGCTCTTGGCATCAACTTTTGTTCTTCCTTTTGTTAGCAAAACGTTCTTTCCTCATATGCGCCTAAACCACGTCACCATCTTGTAAGACACGTGGTTTCCTATGCATGTTGGAATTTTGTTTGTACACGTCATACACAGCTTCAATCTTCACACAAACTTGTTGGTGTAGTTACACCATGGCCTTCAAATTGTCATTTGCATCCTTGTGAACCAATTCACCATTTGGAAATGGAATGAAATACAAAGGCTTGTAAGGATTCACACCATACACCACTTACGTAGGCTTATAAGGACCTTCAGCTTTTGGCATCAACTTTTGTTTGGAAAACGTTCTTTCCTCATATGCACCAACACCAAATCACCATCTTGAAAGACACGAGGTTTCCTATACATGTTGGAATTCTGTTTGTACACGTCAGTCACGGCTTCAATCTTCACACTAGCTTGTTGGTGTAGTTTCGTCATGGCCTTCAACTTGTCATTAGCATCCTTGTGAACCAATTCATCGTTTGGAAATGGAATAATATACAAAGGCTCGTAAGGATTCACACCATACACCACTTACAAAGGCTTGTAAGGACCTTCAGCTCTTGGCATCAACTCTTGTTCAAAGTGAACAAAGGTTAGTTTGATTAAAATTTCATCTATCTCTTTTTTCCATGCATAATTGGCTTATATGAAGCCTTTATAACAAAGTTGGTGGTTACTAGCCACCCAACCAACTACTCAGTAAAACTAATAATGGAAATTAAAGAAACTCATGAAACCACACAAAAAAAACGTCTGACACACTGATGAATGAAAAAAGAGTCCATGCTCCATTAAGGAGCAAAAAGAAGCATTAAAGTGTAATCCAAATCCACCAAAGAGTATCAACAATGGCTAGAAGGCTTGACGAAGCAAAAAGTAACAGTTTTGAGCACTTATTAAGCCTTTAAAATGTTGCCCTAGCCTTCATGCGACCCTAATTTAATACGTAGGTTACCATGCACAACCCAACCATTGAGTACAAACCACCTTCTGGCCTACTAGTAATCACTAATCCATCACATTTTTCGGCTTTTCATGAGCCATGCATGGATCCTCCCCTCCCTCTTTGAAAGGAAATGACCTTAATTCATCAAGCCCATCCTCAACAAGATACGGTGAAAGGTCTCCCACATTAAAGGTAGCATGCACTCCATGGTCTCGTCCCAGATCAACCTTATAAGTATTATCATTGACATGTGTCACCACTTTGTAAGGTCCTTCAGCTCTTGGCATCAACTTTTGTTCTTCCTTTTGTTAGCAAAACGTTCTTTCCTCATATGCGCCTAAACCACGTCACCATCTTGTAAGACACGTGGTTTCCTATGCATGTTGGAATTCTGTTTGTACACGTCATACACAGCTTCAATCTTCACACAAACTTGTTGGTGTAGTTACATCATGGCCTTCAAATTGTCATTTGCATCCTTGTGAACCAATTCACCATTTGGAAATGGAATGAAATACAAAGGCTTGTAAGGATTCACACCATACACCACTTACGTAGGCTTATAAGGACCTTCAGCTTTTGGCATCAACTTTTGTTTGGAAAACATTCTTTCCTCATATGCACCAACACCAAATCACCATCTTGAAAGACACGAGGTTTCCTATACATGTTGGAATTCTGTTTGTACACGTCAATCACGGCTTCAATCTTCACACTAGCTTGTTGGTGTAGTTTCGTCATGGCCTTCAACTTGTCATTAGCATCCTTGTGAACCAATTCATCGTTTGGAAATGGAATAATATACAAAGGCTCGTAAGGATTCACACCATACACCACTTACAAAGGCTTGTAAGGACCTTCAGCTCTTGGCATCAACTCTTGTTCAAAGTGAACAAAGGTTAGTTTGATTAAAATTTCATCTATCTCTTTTTTCCATGCATAATTGGCTTATATGAAGCCTTTATAACAAAGTTGGTGGTTACTAGCCACCCAACCAACTACTCAGTAAAACTAATAATGGAAATTAAAGAAACTCATGAAACCACACAAAAAAAACGTCTGACACACTGATGAATGAAAAAAGAGTCCATGCTCCATTAAGGAGCAAAAAGAAGCATTAAAGTGTAATCCAAATCCACCAAAGAGTATCAACAATGGCTAGAAGGCTTGACGAAGCAAAAAGTAACAGTTTTGAGCACTTATTAAGCCTTTAAAATGTTGCCCTAGCCTTCATGCGACCCTAATTTAATACGTAGGTTACCATGCACAACCCAACCATTGAGTACAAACCACCTTCTGGCCTACTAGTAATCACTAATCCATCACATTTTTCGGCTTTTCATGAGCCATGCATGGATCCTCCCCTGCCTCTTTGAAAGGAAATGACCTTAATTCATCAAGGCCATCCTCAACAAGATACGGTGAAAGGTCTCCCACATTAAAGGTAGCATGCACTCCATGGTCTCGTCCCAGATCAACCTTATAAGTATTATCATTGACATGTGTCACCACTTTGTAAGGACCTTCAGCTCTTGGCATCAACTTTTGTTCTTCCTTTTGTTAGCAAAACGTTCTTTCCTCATATGCGCCTAAACCACGTCACCATCTTGTAAGACACGTGGTTTCCTATGCATGTTGGAATTCTGTTTGTACACGTCATACACAGCTTCAATCTTCACACAAACTTGTTGGTGTAGTTACATCATGGCCTTCAAATTGTCATTTGCATCCTTGTGAACCAATTCACCATTTGGAAATGGAATGAAATACAAAGGCTTGTAAGGATTCAAACCATACACCACTTACGTAGGCTTATAAGGACCTTCAGCTTTTGGCATCAACTTTTGTTTGGAAAACGTTCTTTCCTCATATGCACCAACACCAAATCACCATCTTGAAAGACACGAGGTTTCCTATACATGTTGGAATTCTGTTTGTACACGTCAATCACGGCTTCAATCTTCACACTAGCTTGTTGGTGTAGTTTCGTCATGGCCTTCAACTTGTCATTAGCATCCTTGTGAACCAATTCATCGTTTGGAAATGGAATAATATACAAAGGCTCGTAAGGATTCACACCATACACCACTTACAAAGGCTTGTAAGGACCTTCAGCTCTTGGCATCAACTCTTGTTCAAAGTGAACAAAGGTTAGTTTGATTAAAATTTCATCTATCTCTTTTTTCCATGCATAATTGGCTTATATGAAGCCTTTATAACAAAGTTGGTGGTTACTAGCCACCCAACCAACTACTCAGTAAAACTAATAATGGAAATTAAAGAAACTCATGAAACCACACAAAAAAAACGTCTGACACACTGATGAATGAAAAAAGAGTCCATGCTCCATTAAGGAGCAAAAAGAAGCATTAAAGTGTAATCCAAATCCACCAAAGAGTATCAACAATGGCTAGAAGGCTTGACGAAGCAAAAAGTAACAGTTTTGAGCACTTATTAAGCCTTTAAAATGTTGCCCTAGCCTTCATGCGACCCTAATTTAATACGTAGGTTACCATGCACAACCCAACCATTGAGTACAAACCACCTTCTGGCCTACTAGTAATCACTAATCCATCACATTTTTCGGCTTTTCATGAGCCATGCATGGATCCTCCCCTGCCTCTTTGAAAGGAAATGACCTTAATTCATCAAGGCCATCCTCAACAAGATACGGTGAAAGGTCTCCTACATTAAAGGTAGCATGCACTCCATGGTCTCGTCCCAGATCAACCTTATAAGTATTATCATTGACATGTGTCACCACTTTGTAAGGTCCTTCAGCTCTTGGCATCAACTTTTGTTCTTCCTTTTGTTAGCAAAACGTTCTTTCCTCATATGCGCCTAAACCACGTCACCATCTTGTAAGACACGTGGTTTCCTATGCATGTTGGAATTCTGTTTGTACACGTCATACACAGCTTCAATCTTCACACAAGCTTGTTGGTGTAGTTACATCATGGCCTTCAAATTGTCATTTGCATCCTTGTGAACCAATTCACCATTTGGAAATGGAATGAAATACAAAGGCTTGTAAGGATTCAAACCATACACCACTTACGTAGGCTTATAAGGACCTTCAGCTTTTGGCATCAACTTTTGTTTGGAAAACGTTCTTTCCTCATATGCACCAACACCAAATCACCATCTTGAAAGACACGAGGTTTCCTATACATGTTGGAATTCTATTTGTACACGTCAATCACGGCTTCAATCTTCACACTAGCTTGTTGGTGTAGTTTCGTCATGGCCTTCAACTTGTCATTAGCATCCTTGTGAACCAATTCATCGTTTGGAAATGGAATAATATACAAAGGCTCGTAAGGATTCACACCATACACCACTTACAAAGGCTTGTAAGGACCTTCAGCTCTTGGCATCAACTCTTGTTCAAAGTGAACAAAGGTTAGTTTGATTAAAATTTCATCTATCTCTTTTTTCCATGCATAATTGGCTTATATGAAGCCTTTATAACAAAGTTGGTGGTTACTAGCCACCCAACCAACTACTCAGTAAAACTAATAATGGAAATTAAAGAAACTCATGAAACCACACAAAAAAAACGTCTGACACACTGATGAATGAAAAAAGAGTCCATGCTCCATTAAGGAGCAAAAAGAAGCATTAAAGTGTAATCCAAATCCACCAAAGAGTATCAACAATGGCTAGAAGGCTTGACGAAGCAAAAAGTAACAGTTTTGAGCACTTATTAAGCCTTTAAAATGTTGCCCTAGCCTTCATGCGACCCTAATTTAATACGTAGGTTACCATGCACAACCCAACCATTGAGTACAAACCACCTTCTGGCCTACTAGTAATCACTAATCCATCACATTTTTCGGCTTTTCATGAGCCATGCATGGATCCTCCCCTGCCTCTTTGAAAGGAAATGACCTTAATTCATCAAGGCCATCCTCAACAAGATACGGTGAAAGGTCTCCCACATTAAAGGTAGCATGCACTCCATGGTCTCGTCCCAGATCAACCTTATAAGTATTATCATTGACATGTGTCACCACTTTGTAAGGTCCTTCAGCTCTTGGCATCAACTGTTGTTCTTCCTTTTGTTAGCAAAACGTTCTTTCCTCATATGCGCCTAAACCACGTCACCATCTTGTAAGACACGTGGTTTCCTATGCATGTTGGAATTCTGTTTGTACACGTCATACACAGCTTCAATCTTCACACAAACTTGTTGGTGTAGTTACATCATGGCCTTCAAATTGTCATTTGCATCCTTGTGAACCAATTCACCATTTGGAAATGGAATGAAATACAAAGGCTTGTAAGGATTCAAACCATACACCACTTACGTAGGCTTATAAGGACCTTCAGCTTTTGGCATCAACTTTTGTTTGGAAAACGTTCTTTCCTCATATGCACCAACACCAAATCACCATCTTGAAAGACACGAGGTTTCCTATACATGTTGGAATTCTATTTGTACACGTCAATCACGGCTTCAATCTTCACACTAGCTTGTTGGTGTAGTTTCGTCATGGCCTTCAACTTGTCATTAGCATCCTTGTGAACCAATTCATCGTTTGGAAATGGAATAATATACAAAGGCTCGTAAGGATTCACACCATACACCACTTACAAAGGCTTGTAAGGACCTTCAGCTCTTGGCATCAACTCTTGTTCAAAGTGAACAAAGGTTAGTTTGATTAAAATTTCATCTATCTCTTTTTTCCATGCATAATTGGCTTATATGAAGCCTTTATAACAAAGTTGGTGGTTACTAGCCACCCAACCAACTACTCAGTAAAACTAATAATGGAAATTAAAGAAACTCATGAAACCACACAAAAAAAACGTCTGACACACTGATGAATGAAAAAAGAGTCCATGCTCCATTAAGGAGCAAAAAGAAGCATTAAAGTGTAATCCAAATCCACCAAAGAGTATCAACAATGGCTAGAAGGCTTGACGAAGCAAAAAGTAACAGTTTTGAGCACTTATTAAGCCTTTAAAATGTTGCCCTAGCCTTCATGCGACCCTAATTTAATACGTAGGTTACCATGCACAACCCAACCATTGAGTACAAACCACCTTCTGGCCTACTAGTAATCACTAATCCATCACATTTTTCGGCTTTTCATGAGCCATGCATGGATCCTCCCCTGCCTCTTTGAAAGGAAATGACCTTAATTCATCAAGGCCATCCTCAACAAGATACGGTGAAAGGTCTCCCACATTAAAGGTAGCATGCACTCCATGGTCTCGTCCCAGATCAACCTTATAAGTATTATCATTGACATGTGTCACCACTTTGTAAGGACCTTCAGCTCTTGGCAGCAACTTTTGTTCTTCCTTTTGTTAGCAAAACGTTCTTTCCTCATATGCGCCTAAACCACGTCACCATCTTGTAAGACACGTGGTTTCCTATGCATGTTGGAATTCTGTTTGTACACGTCATACACAGCTTCAATCTTCACACAAACTTGTTGGTGTAGTTACATCATGGCCTTCAAATTGTCATTTGCATCCTTGTGAACCAATTCACCATTTGGAAATGGAATGAAATACAAAGGCTTGTAAGGATTCAAACCATACACCACTTACGTAGGCTTATAAGGACCTTCAGCTTTTGGCATCAACTTTTGTTTGGAAAACGTTCTTTCCTCATATGCACCAACACCAAATAACCATCTTGAAAGACACGAGGTTTCCTATACATGTTGGAATTCTATTTGTACACGTCAATCACGGCTTCAATCTTCACACTAGCTTGTTGGTGTAGTTTCGTCATGGCCTTCAACTTGTCATTAGCATCCTTGTGAACCAATTCATCGTTTGGAAATGGAATAATATACAAAGGCTCGTAAGGATTCACACCATACACCACTTACAAAGGCTTGTAAGGACCTTCAGCTCTTGGCATCAACTCTTGTTCAAAGTGAACAAAGGTTAGTTTGATTAAAATTTTATCTATCTCTTTTTTCCATGCATAATTGGCTTATATGAAGCCTTTATAACAAAGTTGGTGGTTACTAGCCACCCAACCAACTACTCTGTAAAACCAATAATGGAAATTAAAGAAACTCATGAAACCACACAAAAAAACGTCTGACACACTGATGAATGAAAAAAGTGTCCATGCTCCATTAAGGAGCAAAAAGAAGCATTAAAGTGTAATCCAAATCCACCAAAGAGTATCAACAATGGCTAGAAGGCTTGACGAAGCAAAAAAGTAACAGTTTTGAGCACTTATTAAGCCTTTAAAATGTTGCCCTAACCTTCATGCGACCCTAATTTAATACGTAGGTTACCATGCACAACCCAACCATTGAGTACAAACCACCTTCTGGCCTACTAGTAATCACTAATCCATCACATTTTTCGGCTTTTCATGAGCCATGCATGGATCCTCCCCTCCCTCTTTGAAAGGAAATGACCTTAATTCATCAAGGCCATCCTCAACAAGATACGGTGAAAGGTCTCCCACATTAAAGGTAGCATGCACTCCATGGTCTCGTCCCAGATCAACCTTATAAGTATTATCATTGACATGTGTCACCACTTTGTAAGGTCCTTCAGCTCTTGGCATCAACTTTTGTTCTTCCTTTTGTTAGCAAAACGTTCTTTCCTCATATGCGCCTTAACCACGTCACCATCTTGTAATACACGTGGTTTCCTATGCATGTTGGAATTCTGTTTGTACACGTCATACACAGCTTCAATCTTCACACAAACTTGTTGGTGTAGTTACATCATGGCCTTCAAATTGTCATTTGCATCCTTGTGAACCAATTCACCATTTGGAAATGGAATGAAATACAAAGGCTTGTAAGGATTCACACCATACACCACTTACGTAGGCTTATAAGGACCTTCAGCTTTTGGCATCAACTTTTGTTTGGAAAACGTTCTTTCCTCATATGCACCAACACCAAATCACCATCTTGAAAGACACGAGGTTTCCTATACATGTTGGAATTCTGTTTGTACACGTCAATCACGGCTTCAATCTTCACACTAGCTTGTTGGTGTAGTTTCGTCATGGCCTTCAACTTGTCATTAGCATCCTTGTGAACCAATTAATCGTTTGGAAATGGAATAATATACAAAGGCTCGTAAGGATTCACACCATACACCACTTACAAAGGCTTGTAAGGACCTTCAGCTCTTGGCATCAACTCTTGTTCAAAGTGAACAAAGGTTAGTTTGATTAAAATTTCATCTATCTCTTTTTTCCATGCATAATTGGCTTATATGAAGCCTTTATAACAAAGTTGGTGGTTACTAGCCACCCAACCAACTACTCTGTAAAACCAATAATGGAAATTAAAGAAACTCATGAAACCACACAAAAAAACGTCTGACACACTGATGAATGAAAAAAGTGTCCATGCTCCATTAAGGAGCAAAAAGAAGCATTAAAGTGTAATCCAAATCCACCAAAGAGTATCAACAATGGCTAGAAGGCTTGACGAAGCAAAAAAGTAACAGTTTTGAGCACTTATTAAGCCTTTAAAATGTTGCCCTAACCTTCATGCGACCCTAATTTAATACGTAGGTTACCATGCACAACCCAACCATTGAGTACAAACCACCTTCTGGCCTACTAGTAATCACTAATCCATCACATTTTTCGGCTTTTCATGAGCCATGCATGGATCCTCCCCTCCCTCTTTGAAAGGAAATGACCTTAATTCATCAAGGCCATCCTCAACAAGATACGGTGAAAGGTCTCCCACATTAAAGGTAGCATGCACTCCATGGTCTCGTCCCAGATCAACCTTATAAGTATTATCATTGACATGTGTCACCACTTTGTAAGGTCCTTCAGCTCTTGGCATCAACTTTTGTTCTTCCTTTTGTTAGCAAAACGTTCTTTCCTCATATGCGCCTTAACCACGTCACCATCTTGTAATACACGTGGTTTCCTATGCATGTTGGAATTCTGTTTGTACACGTCATACACAGCTTCAATCTTCACACAAACTTGTTGGTGTAGTTACATCATGGCCTTCAAATTGTCATTTGCATCCTTGTGAACCAATTCACCATTTGGAAATGGAATGAAATACAAAGGCTTGTAAGGATTCACACCATACACCACTTACGTAGGCTTATAAGGACCTTCAGCTTTTGGCATCAACTTTTGTTTGGAAAACGTTCTTTCCTCATATGCACCAACACCAAATCACCATCTTGAAAGACACGAGGTTTCCTATACATGTTGGAATTCTGTTTGTACACGTCAATCACGGCTTCAATCTTCACACTAGCTTGTTGGTGTAGTTTCGTCATGGCCTTCAACTTGTCATTAGCATCCTTGTGAACCAATTAATCGTTTGGAAATGGAATAATATACAAAGGCTCGTAAGGATTCACACCATACACCACTTACAAAGGCTTGTAAGGACCTTCAGCTCTTGGCATCAACTCTTGTTCAAAGTGAACAAAGGTTAGTTTGATTAAAATTTCATCTATCTCTTTTTTCCATGCATAATTGGCTTATATGAAGCCTTTATAACAAAGTTGGTGGTTACTAGCCACCCAACCAACTACTCAGTAAAACTAATAATGGAAATTAAAGAAACTCATGAAACCACACAAAAAAAACGTCTGACACACTGATGAATGAAAAAAGAGTCCATGCTCCATTAAGGAGCAAAAAGAAGCATTAAAGTGTAATCCAAATCCACCAAAGAGTATCAACAATGGCTAGAAGGCTTGACGAAGCAAAAAGTAACAGTTTTGAGCACTTATTAAGCCTTTAAAATGTTGCCCTAGCCTTCATGCGACCCTAATTTAATACGTAGGTTACCATGCACAACCCAACCATTGAGTACAAACCACCTTCTGGCCTACTAGTAATCACTAATCCATCACATTTTTCGGCTTTTCATGAGCCATGCATGGATCCTCCCCTGCCTCTTTGAAAGGAAATGACCTTAATTCATCAAGGCCATCCTCAACAAGATACGGTGAAAGGTCTCCCACATTAAAGGTAGCATGCACTCCATGGTCTCGTCCCAGATCAACCTTATAAGTATTATCATTGACATGTGTCACCACTTTGTAAGGACCTTCAGCTCTTGGCATCAACTTTTGTTCTTCCTTTTGTTAGCAAAACGTTCTTTCCTCATATGCGCCTAAACCACGTCACCATCTTGTAAGACACGTGGTTTCCTATGCATGTTGGAATTCTGTTTGTACACGTCATACACAGCTTCAATCTTCACACAAACTTGTTGGTGTAGTTACATCATGGCCTTCAAATTGTCATTTGCATCCTTGTGAACCAATTCACCATTTGGAAATGGAATGAAATACAAAGGCTTGTAAGGATTCAAACCATACACCACTTACGTAGGCTTATAAGGACCTTCAGCTTTTGGCATCAACTTTTGTTTGGAAAACGTTCTTTCCTCATATGCACCAACACCAAATAACCATCTTGAAAGACACGAGGTTTCCTATACATGTTGGAATTCTATTTGTACACGTCAATCACGGCTTCAATCTTCACACTAGCTTGTTGGTGTAGTTTCGTCATGGCCTTCAACTTGTCATTAGCATCCTTGTGAACCAATTCATCGTTTGGAAATGGAATAATATACAAAGGCTCGTAAGGATTCACACCATACACCACTTACAAAGGCTTGTAAGGACCTTCAGCTCTTGGCATCAACTCTTGTTCAAAGTGAACAAAGGTTAGTTTGATTAAAATTTCATCTATCTCTTTTTTCCATGCATAATTGGCTTATATGAAGCCTTTATAACAAAGTTGGTGGTTACTAGCCACCCAACCAACTACTCTGTAAAACCAATAATGGAAATTAAAGAAACTCATGAAACCACACAAAAAAACGTCTGACACACTGATGAATGAAAAAAGTGTCCATGCTCCATTAAGGAGCAAAAAGAAGCATTAAAGTGTAATCCAAATCCACCAAAGAGTATCAACAATGGCTAGAAGGCTTGACGAAGCAAAAAAGTAACAGTTTTGAGCACTTATTAAGCCTTTAAAATGTTGCCCTAACCTTCATGCGACCCTAATTTAATACGTAGGTTACCATGCACAACCCAACCATTGAGTACAAACCACCTTCTGGCCTACTAGTAATCACTAATCCATCACATTTTTCGGCTTTTCATGAGCCATGCATGGATCCTCCCCTCCCTCTTTGAAAGGAAATGACCTTAATTCATCAAGGCCATCCTCAACAAGATACGGTGAAAGGTCTCCCACATTAAAGGTAGCATGCACTCCATGGTCTCGTCCCAGATCAACCTTATAAGTATTATCATTGACATGTGTCACCACTTTGTAAGGTCCTTCAGCTCTTGGCATCAACTTTTGTTCTTCCTTTTGTTAGCAAAACGTTCTTTCCTCATATGCGCCTTAACCACGTCACCATCTTGTAATACACGTGGTTTCCTATGCATGTTGGAATTCTGTTTGTACACGTCATACACAGCTTCAATCTTCACACAAACTTGTTGGTGTAGTTACATCATGGCCTTCAAATTGTCATTTGCATCCTTGTGAACCAATTCACCATTTGGAAATGGAATGAAATACAAAGGCTTGTAAGGATTCACACCATACACCACTTACGTAGGCTTATAAGGACCTTCAGCTTTTGGCATCAACTTTTGTTTGGAAAACGTTCTTTCCTCATATGCACCAACACCAAATCACCATCTTGAAAGACACGAGGTTTCCTATACATGTTGGAATTCTGTTTGTACACGTCAATCACGGCTTCAATCTTCACACTAGCTTGTTGGTGTAGTTTCGTCATGGCCTTCAACTTGTCATTAGCATCCTTGTGAACCAATTAATCGTTTGGAAATGGAATAATATACAAAGGCTCGTAAGGATTCACACCATACACCACTTACAAAGGCTTGTAAGGACCTTCAGCTCTTGGCATCAACTCTTGTTCAAAGTGAACAAAGGTTAGTTTGATTAAAATTTCATCTATCTCTTTTTTCCATGCATAATTGGCTTATATGAAGCCTTTATAACAAAGTTGGTGGTTACTAGCCACCCAACCAACTACTCTGTAAAATCAATAATGGAAATTAAAGAAACTCATGAAACCACACAAAAAAACGTCTGACACACTGATGAATGAAAAAAGTGTCCATGCTCCATTAAGGAGCAAAAAGAAGCATTAAAGTGTAATCCAAATCCACCAAAGAGTATCAACAATGGCTAGAAGGCTTGACGAAGCAAAAAAGTAACAGTTTTGAGCACTTATTAAGCCTTTAAAATGTTGCCCTAACCTTCATGCGACCCTAATTTAATACGTAGGTTACCATGCACAACCCAACCATTGAGTACAAACCACCTTCTGGCCTACTAGTAATCACTAATCCATCACATTTTTCGGCTTTTCATGAGCCATGCATGGATCCTCCCCTCCCTCTTTGAAAGGAAATGACCTTAATTCATCAAGGCCATCCTCAACAAGATACGGTGAAAGGTCTCCCACATTAAAGGTAGCATGCACTCCATGGTCTCGTCCCAGATCAACCTTATAAGTATTATCATTGACATGTGTCACCACTTTGTAAGGTCCTTCAGCTCTTGGCATCAACTTTTGTTCTTCCTTTTGTTAGCAAAACGTTCTTTCCTCATATGCGCCTTAACCACGTCACCATCTTGTAATACACGTGGTTTCCTATGCATGTTGGTATTCTGTTTGTACACGTCATACACAGCTTCAATCTTCACACAAACTTGTTGGTGTAGTTACATCATGGCCTTCAAATTGTCATTTGCATCCTTGTGAACCAATTCACCATTTGGAAATGGAATGAAATACAAAGGCTTGTAAGGATTCACACCATACACCACTTACGTAGGCTTATAAGGACCTTCAGCTTTTGGCATCAACTTTTGTTTGGAAAACGTTCTTTCCTCATATGCACCAACACCAAATCACCATCTTGAAAGACACGAGGTTTCCTATACATGTTGGAATTCTGTTTGTACACGTCAATCACGGCTTCAATCTTCACACTAGCTTGTTGGTGTAGTGTCGTCATGGCCTTCAACTTGTCATTAGCATCCTTGTGAACCAATTCATCGTTTGGAATGGAATAATATACAAAGGCTCGTAAGGATTCACACCATACACCACTTACAAAGGCTTGTAAGGACCTTCAGCTCTTGGCATCAACTCTTGTTCAAAGTGAACAAAGGTTAGTTTGATTAAAATTTCATCTATCTCTTTTTTCCATGCATAATTGGCTTATATGAAGCCTTTATAACAAAGTTGGTGGTTACTAGCCACCCAACCAACTACTCAGTAAAACTAATAATGGAAATTAAAGAAACTCATGAAACCACACAAAAAAAACGTCTGACACACTGATGAATGAAAAAAGAGTCCATGCTCCATTAAGGAGCAAAAAGAAGCATTAAAGTGTAATCCAAATCCACCAAAGAGTATCAACAATGGCTAGAAGGCTTGACGAAGCAAAAAGTAACAGTTTTGAGCACTTATTAAGCCTTTAAAATGTTGCCCTAGCCTTCATGCGACCCTAATTTAATACGTAGGTTACCATGCACAACCCAACCATTGAGTACAAACCACCTTCTGGCCTACTAGTAATCACTAATCCATCACATTTTTCGGCTTTTCATGAGCCATGCATGGATCCTCCACTGCCTCTTTGAAAGGAAATGACCTTAATTCATCAAGGCCATCCTCAACAAGATACGGTGAAAGGTCTCCTACATTAAAGGTAGCATGCACTCCATGGTCTCGTCCCAGATCAACCTTATAAGTATTATCATTGACATGTGTCACCACTTTGTAAGGTCCTTCAGCTCTTGGCATCAACTTTTGTTCTTCCTTTTGTTAGCAAAACGTTCTTTCCTCATATGCGCCTAAACCACGTCACCATCTTGTAAGACACGTGGTTTCCTATGCATGTTGGAATTCTGTTTGTACACGTCATACACAGCTTCAATCTTCACACAAACTTGTTGGTGTAGTTACATCATGGCCTTCAAATTGTCATTTGCATCCTTGTGAACCAATTCACCATTTGGAAATGGAATGAAATACAAAGGCTTGTAAGGATTCACACCATACACCACTTACGTAGGCTTATAAGGACCTTCAGCTTTTGGCATCAACTTTTGTTTGGAAAACGTTCTTTCCTCATATGCACCAACACCAAATCACCATCTTGAAAGACACGAGGTTTCCTATACATGTTGGAATTCTTTTTGTACACGTCAATCACGGCTTCAATCTTCACACTAGCTTGTTGGTGTAGTTTCGTCATGGCCTTCAACTTGTCATTAGCATCCTTGTGAACCAATTCATCGTTTGGAAATGGAATAATATACAAAGGCTCGTAAGGATTCACACCATACACCACTTACAAAGGCTTGTAAGGACCTTCAGCTCTTGGCATCAACTCTTGTTCAAAGTGAACAAAGGTTAGTTTGATTAAAATTTCATCTATCTCTTTTTTCCATGCATAATTGGCTTATATGAAGCCTTTATAACAAAGTTGGTGGTTACTAGCCACCCAACCAACTACTCAGTAAAACTAATAATGGAAATTAAAGAAACTCATGAAACCACACAAAAAAAACGTCTGACACACTGATGAATGAAAAAAGAGCCCATGCTCCATTAAGGAGCAAAAAGAAGCATTAAAGTGTAATCCAAATCCACCAAAGAGTATCAACAATGGCTAGAAGGCTTGACGAAGCAAAAAGTAACAGTTTTGAGCACTTATTAAGCCTTTAAAATGTTGCCCTAGCCTTCATGCGCCCCTAATTTAATACGTAGGTTACCATGCACAACCCAACCATTGAGTACAAACCACCTTCTGGCCTACTAGTAATCACTAATCCATCACATTTTTCGGCTTTTCATGAGCCATGCATGGATCCTCCCCTGCCTCTTTGAAAGGAAATGACCTTAATTCATCAAGGCCATCCTCAACAAGATACGGTGAAAGGTCTCCTACATTAAAGGTAGCATGCACTCCATGGTCTCGTCCCAGATCAACCTTATAAGTATTATCATTGACATGTGTCACCACTTTGTAAGGTCCTTCAGCTCTTGGCATCAACTTTTGTTCTTCCTTTTGTTAGCAAAACGTTCTTTCCTCATATGCGCCTAAACCACGTCACCATCTTGTAAGACACGTGGTTTCCTATGCATGTTGGAATTCTGTTTGTACACGTCATACACAGCTTCAATCTTCACACAAACTTGTTGGTGTAGTTACATCATGGCCTTCAAATTGTCATTTGCATCCTTGTGAACCAATTCACCATTTGGAAATGGAATGAAATACAAAGGCTTGTAAGGATTCACACCATACACCACTTACGTAGGCTTATAAGGACCTTCAGCTTTTGGCATCAACTTTTGTTTGGAAAACGTTCTTTCCTCATATGCACCAACACCAAATCACCATCTTGAAAGACACGAGGTTTCCTATACATGTTGGAATTCTTTTTGTACACGTCAATCACGGCTTCAATCTTCACACTAGCTTGTTGGTGTAGTTTCGTCATGGCCTTCAACTTGTCATTAGCATCCTTGTGAACCAATTCATCGTTTGGAAATGGAATAATATACAAAGGCTCGTAAGGATTCACACCATACACCACTTACAAAGGCTTGTAAGGACCTTCAGCTCTTGGCATCAACTCTTGTTCAAAGTGAACAAAGGTTAGTTTGATTAAAATTTCATCTATCTCTTTTTTCCATGCATAATTGGCTTATATGAAGCCTTTATAACAAAGTTGGTGGTTACTAGCCACCCAACCAACTACTCAGTAAAACTAATAATGGAAATTAAAGAAACTCATGAAACCACACAAAAAAAACGTCTGACACACTGATGAATGAAAAAAGAGCCCATGCTCCATTAAGGAGCAAAAAGAAGCATTAAAGTGTAATCCAAATCCACCAAAGAGTATCAACAATGGCTAGAAGGCTTGACGAAGCAAAAAGTAACAGTTTTGAGCACTTATTAAGCCTTTAAAATGTTGCCCTAGCCTTCATGCGACCCTAATTTAATACGTAGGTTACCATGCACAACCCAACCATTGAGTACAAACCACCTTCTGGCCTACTAGTAATCACTAATCCATCACATTTTTCGGCTTTTCATGAGCCATGCATGGATCCTCCCCTGCCTCTTTGAAAGGAACTGACCTTAATTCATCAAGGCCATCCTCAACAAGATACGGTGAAAGGTCTCCCACATTAAAGGTAGCATGCACTCCATGGTCTCGTCCCAGATCAACCTTATAAGTATTATCATTGACATGTGTCACCACTTTGTAAGGACCTTCAGCTCTTGGCATCAACTTTTGTTCTTCCTTTTGTTAGCAAAACGTTCTTTCCTCATATGCGCCTAAACCACGTCACCATCTTGTAAGACACGTGGTTTCCTATGCATGTTGGAATTCTGTTTGTACACGTCATACACAGCTTCAATCTTCACACAAACTTGTTGGTGTAGTTACATCATGGCCTTCAAATTGTCATTTGCATCCTTGTGAACCAATTCACCATTTGGAAATGGAATGAAATACAAAGGCTTGTAAGGATTCACACCATTCACCACTTACGTAGGCTTATAAGGACCTTCAGCTTTTGGCATCAACTTTTGTTTGGAAAACGTTCTTTCCTCATATGCACCAACACCAAATCACCATCTTGAAAGACACGAGGTTTCCTATACATGTTGGAATTCTGTTTGTACACGTCAATCACGGCTTCAATCTTCACACTAGCTTGTTGGTGTAGTTTCGTCATGGCCTTCAACTTGTCATTAGCATCCTTGTGAACCAATTCATCGTTTGGAAATGGAATAATATACAAAGGCTCGTAAGGATTCACACCATACACCACTTACAAAGGCTTGTAAGGACCTTCAGCTCTTGGCATCAACTCTTGTTCAAAGTGAACAAAGGTTAGTTTGATTAAAATTTCATCTATCTCTTTTTTCCATGCATAATTGGCTTATATGAAGCCTTTATAACAAAGTTGGTGGTTACTAGCCACCCAACCAACTACTCTGTAAAACCAATAATGGAAATTAAAGAAACTCATGAAACCACACAAAAAAACGTCTGACACACTGATGAATGAAAAAAGTGTCCATGCTCCATTAAGGAGCAAAAAGAAGCATTAAAGTGTAATCCAAATCCACCAAAGAGTATCAACAATGGCTAGAAGGCTGGACGAAGCAAAAAAGTAGCAGTTTTGAGCACTTATTAAGCCTTTAAAATGTTGCCCTAACCTTCATGCGACCCTAATTTAATACGTAGGTTACCATGCACAACCCAACCATTGAGTACAAACCACCTTCTGGCCTACTAGTAATCACTAATCCATCACATTTTTCGGCTTTTCATGAGCCATGCATGGATCCTCCCCTCCCTCTTTGAAAGGAAATGACCTTAATTCATCACGGCCATCCTCAACAAGATACGGTGAAAGGTCTCCCACATTAAAGGTAGCATGCACTCCATGGTCTCGTCCCAGATCAACCTTATAAGTATTATCATTGACATGTGTCACCACTTTGTAAGGACCTTCAGCTCTTGGCATCAACTTTTGTTCTTCCTTTTGTTAGCAAAACGTTCTTTCCTCATATGCGCCTTAACCACGTCACCATCTTGTAAGACACGTGGTTTCCTATGCATGTTGGAATTCTGTTTGTACACGTTATACACAGCTTCAATCTTCACACAAACTTGTTGGTGTAGTTACATCATGGCCTTCAAATTGTCATTTGCATCCTTGTGAACCAAGTCACCATTTGGAAATGGAATGAAATATAAAGGCTTGTAAGGATTTACACCATACACCACTTACGTAGGCTTATAAGGACCTTCAGCTTTTGGCATCAACTTTTGTTTGGAAAACGTTCTTTCCTCATATGCACCAACACCAAATCACCATCTTGAAAGACACGAGGTTTCCTATACATGTTGGAATTCTGTTTGTACACGTCAATCACGGCTTCAATCTTCACACTAGCTTGTTGGTGTAGTTTCGTCATGGCCTTCAACTTGTCATTAGCATCCTTGTGAACCAATTCATCGTTTGGAAATGGAATAATATACAAAGGCTCGTAAGGATTCACACCATACACCACTTACAAAGCCTTGTAAGGACCTTCAGCTCTTGGCATCAACTCTTGTTCAAAGTGAACAAAGGTTAGTTTGATTAAAATGTCATCTATCTCTTTTTTCCATGCATAATTGGCTTATATGAAGCCTTTATAACAAAGTTGGTGGTTACTAGCCACCCAACCAACAACTCAGTAAAACTAATAATGGAAATTAAAGAAACTCATGAAACCACACAAAAAAACGTCTGACACACTGATGAATGAAAAAAGTGTCCATGCTCCATTAAGGAGCAAAAAGAAGCATTAAAGTGTAATCCAAATCCACCAAAGAGTATCAACAATGGCTAGAAGGCTTGAGGAAGCAAAAAGTAACAGTTTTGAGCACTTTTTAAGCCTTTAAAATGTTGCCCTAGCCTTCATGCGACCCTAATTTAATACGCACAACCCAACCATTGAGTACAAACCACCTTCTGGCCTACTAGTAATCACTAATCCATCACATTTTTCGGCTTTTCATGAGCCATGCATGGATCCTCCCCTCCCTCTTTGAAAGGAAATGACCTTAATTCATCACGGCCATCCTCAACAAGATACGATGAAAGGTCTCCCACATTAAAGGTAGCATGCACTCCATGGTCTCGTCCCAGATCAACCTTATAAGTATTATCATTGACATGTGTCACCACTTTGTAAGGACCTTCAGCTCTTGGCATCAACTTTTGTTCTTCCTTTTGTTAGCAAAACATTCTTTCCTCATATACGCCTTAACCACGTCACCATCTTGTAAGACACGTGGTTTCCTATGCATGTTGGAATTCTGTTTGTACACGTCATACACAGCTTCAATCTTCACACAAACTTGTTGGTGTAGTTACATCATGGCCTTCAAATTGTCATTTGCATCCTTGTGAACCAATTCACCATTTGGAAATGGAATGAAATACAAAGGCTTGTAAGGATTCACACCATACACCACTTACGTAGGCTTATAAGGACCTTCAGCTTTTGGCATCAACTTTTGTTTGGAAAACGTTCTTTCCTCATATGCACCAACACCAAATCACCATCTTGAAAGACACGAGGTTTCCTATACATGTTGGAATTCTGTTTGTACACGTCAATCACGGCTTCAATCTTCACACTAGCTTGTTGGTGTAGTTTCGTCATGGCCTTCAACTTGTCATTAGCATCCTTGTGAACCAATTCATCGTTTGGAAATGGAATAATATACAAAGGCTCGTAAGGATTCACACCATACACCACTTACAAAGGCTTGTAAGGACCTTCAGCTCTTGGCATCAACTCTTGTTCAAAGTGAACAAAGGTTAGTTTGATTAAAATTTCATCTATCTCTTTTTTCCATACATAATTGGCTTATATGAAGCCTTTATAACAAAGTTGGTGGTTACTAGCCACCCAACCAACTACTCAGTAAAACTAATAATGGAAATTAAAGAAACTCATGAACCCACACAAAAAAAACGTCTGACACACTGATGAATGAAAAAAGAGTCCATGCTCCATTAAGGAGCAAAAAGAAGCATTAAAGTGTAATCCAAATCCACCAAAGAGTATCAACAATGGCTAGAAGGCTTGACGAAGCAAAAAGTAACAGTTTTGAGCACTTATTAAGCCTTTAAAATGTTGCCCTAGCCTTCATGCGACCCTAATTTAATACGTAGGTTACCATGCACAACCCAACCATTGAGTACAAACCACCTTCTGGCCTACTAGTAATCACTAATCCATCATATTTTTCGGCTTTTCATGAGCCATGCATGGATCCTCCCCTCCCTCTTTGAAAGGAAATGACCTTAATTCATCACGGCCATCCTCAACAAGATACGGTGAAAGGTCTCCCACATTAAAGGTAGCATGCACTCCATGGTCTCGTCCCAGATCAACCTTATAAGTATTATCATTGACATGTGTCACCACTTTGTAAGGACCTTCAGCTCTTGGCATCAACTTTTGTTCTTCCTTTTGTTAGCAAAACGTTCTTTCCTCATATGTGCCTAAACCACGTCACCATCTTGTAAGACACGTGGTTTCCTATGCATGTTGGAATTCTGTTTGTACACGTCATACACAGCTTCAATCTTCACACAAACTTGTTGGTGTAGTTACATCATGGCCTTCAAATTGTCATTTGCATCCTTGTGAACCAATTCACCATTTGGAAATGGAAGGAAATACAAAGGCTTGTAAGGATTCACACCATACACCACTTACGTAGGCTTATAAGGACCTTCAGCTTTTGGCATCAACTTTTGTTTGGAAAACGTTCTTTCCTCATATGCACCAACACCAAATCACCATCTTGAAAGACACGTGTTGGAATTCTGTTTGTACACGTCAATCACGGCTTCAATCTTCACACTAGCTTGTTGGTGTAGTTTCGTCATGGCCTTCAACTTGTCATTAGCATCCTTGTGAACCAATTCATCGTTTGGAAATGGAATAATATACAAAGGCTCGTAAGGATTCACACCATACACCACTTACAAAGGCTTGTAAGGATCTTCAGCTCTTGGCATCAACTCTTGTTCAAAGTGAACAAAGGTTAGTTTGATTAAAATTTCATCTATCTCTTTTTTCCATGCATAATTGGCTTATATGAAGCCTTTATAACAAAGTTGGTGGTTACTAGCCACGCAACCAACTACTCTGTAAAACCAATAATGGAAACTAAAGAAACTCATGAAACCACACAAAAAAACGTCTGACACACTGATGAATGAAAAAAGTGTCCATGCTCCATTAAGGAGCAAAAAGAAGCATTAAAGTGTAATCCAAATCCACCAAAGAGTATCAACAATGGCTAGAAGGCTTGACGAAGCAAAAAAGTAACAGTTTTGAGCACTTATTAAGCCTTTAAAATGTTGCCCTAACCTTCATGCGACCCTAATTTAATACGTAGGTTACCATGCACAACCCAACCATTGAGTACAAACCACCTTCTGGCCTACTAGTAATCACTAATCCATCACATTTTTCGGCTTTTCATGAGCCATGCATGGATCCTCCCCTCCCTCTTTGAAAGGAAATGACCTTAATTCATCACGGCCATCCTCAACAAGATACGGTAAAAGGTCTCCCACATTAAAGGTAGCATGCACTCCATGGTCTCGTCCCAGATCAACCTTATAAGTATTATCATTGACATGTGTCACCACTTTGTAAGGACCTTCAGCTCTTGGCATCAACTTTTGTTCTTCCTTTTGTTAGCAAAACGTTCTTTCCTCATATGCGCCTTAACCACGTCACCATCTTGTAAGACACGTGGTTTCCTATGCATGTTGGAATTCTGTTTGTACACGTTATACACAGCTTCAATCTTCACACAAACTTGTTGGTGTAGTTACATCATGGCCTTCAAATTGTCATTTGCATCCTTGTGAACCAATTCACCATTTGGAAATGGAATGAAATATAAAGGCTTGTAAGGATTTACACCATACACCACTTACGTAGGCTTATAAGGACCTTCAGCTTTTGGCATCAACTTTTGTTTGGAAAACGTTCTTTCCTCATATGCACCAACACCAAATCACCATCTTGAAAGACACGAGGTTTCCTATACATGTTGGAATTCTGTATGTACACGTCAATCACGGCTTCAATCTTCACACTAGCTTGTTGGTGTAGTTTCGTCATGGCCTTCAACTTGTCATTAGCATCCTTGTGAACCAATTCATCGTTTGGAAATGGAATAATATACAAAGGCTCGTAAGGATTCACACCATACACCACTTACAAAGCCTTGTAAGGACCTTCAGCTCTTGGCATCAACTCTTGTTCAAAGTGAACAAAGGTTAGTTTGATTAAAATGTCATCTATCTCTTTTTTCCATGCATAATTGGCTTATATGAAGCCTTTATAATAAAGTTGGTGGTTACTAGCCACCCAACCAACAACTCAGTAAAACTAATAATGGAAATTAAAGAAACTCATGAAACCACACAAAAAAACGTCTGACACACTGATGAATGAAAAAAAGTGTCCATGCTCCATTAAGGAGCAAAAAGAAGCATTAAAGTGTAATCCAAATCCACCAAAGAGTATCAACAATGGCTAGAAGGCTTGAGGAAGCAAAAAGTAACAGTTTTGAGCACTTTTTAAGCCTTTAAAATGTTGCCCTAGCCTTCATGCGACCCTAATTTAATACGTAGGTTACCATGCACAACCCAACCATTGAGTACAAACCACCTTCTGGCCTACTAGTAATCACTAATCCATCACATTTTTCGGCTTTTCATGAGCCATGCATGGATCCTCCCCTCCCTCTTTGAAAGGAAATGACCTTAATTCATTAAGCCCATCCTCAACAAGATACGGTGAAAGGTCTCCCACATTAAAGGTAGCATGCACTCCATGGTCTCGTCCCAGATCAACCTTATAAGTATTATCATTGACATGTGTCACCACTTTGTAAGGACCTTCAGCTCTTGGCATCAACTTTTGTTCTTCCTTTTGTTAGCAAAACGTTCTTTCCTCATATGCGCCTAAACCACGTCACCATCTTGTAAGACACGTGGTTTCCTATGCATGTTGGAATTATGTTTGTACACGTCATACACAGCTTCAATCTTCACACATCATGGCCTTCAAATTGTCATTTGCATCCTTGTGAACCAATTCACCATTTGGAAATGGAATGAAATACAAAGGCTTGTAAGGATTCACACCATACACCACTTACGTAGGCTTATAAGGACCTTCAGCTTTTGGCATCAACTTTTGTTTGGAAAACGTTCTTTCCTCATATGCACCAACACCAAATCACCATCTTGAAAGACACGAGGTTTCCTATACATGTTGGAATTCTGTTTGTACACGTCAATCACGGCTTCAATCTTCACACTAGCTTGTTGGTGTAGTTTCGTCATGGCCTTCAACTTGTCATTAGCATCCTTGTGAACCAATTCATCGTTTGGAAATGGAATAATATACAAAGGCTCGTAAGGATTCACACCATACACCACTTACAAAGCCTTGTAAGGACCTTCAGCTCTTGGCATCAACTCTTGTTCAAAGTGAACAAAGGTTAGTTTGATTAAAATGTCATCTATCTCTTTTTTCCATGCATAATTGGCTTATATGAAGCCTTTATAACAAAGTTGGTGGTTACTAGCCACCCAACCAACAACTCAGTAAAACTAATAATGGAAATTAAAGAAACTCATGAAACCACACAAAAAAACGTCTGACACACTGATGAATGAAAAAAGTGTCCATGCTCCATTAAGGAGCAAAAAGAAGCATTAAAGTGTAATCCACATCCACCAAAGAGTATCAACAATGGCTAGAAGGCTTGAGGAAGCAAAAAGTAACAGTTTTGAGCACTTTTTAAGCCTTTAAAATGTTGCCCTAGCCTTCATGCGACCCTAATTTAATACGTAGGTTACCATGCACAACCCAACCATTGAGTACAAACCACCTTCTGGCCTACTAGTAATCACTAATCCATCACATTTTTCGGCTTTTCATGAGCCATGCATGGATCCTCCCCTCCCTCTTTGAAATGAAATGACCTTAATTCATCACGGCCATCCTCAACAAGATACGGTGAAAGGTCTCCCACATTAAAGGTAGCATGCACTCCATGGTCTCGTCCCAGATCAACCTTATAAGTATTATCATTGACATGTGTCACCACTTTGTAAGGACCTTCAGCTCTTGGCATCAACTTTTGTTCTTCCTTTTGTTAGCAAAACCTTCTTTCCTCATATACGCCTTAACCACGTCACCATCTTGTAAGACACGTGGTTTCCTATGCATGTTGGAATTCTGTTTGTACACGTCATACACAGCTTCAATCTTCACACAAACTTGTTGGTGTAGTTACATCATGGCCTTCAAATTGTCATTTGCATCCTTGTGAACCAATTCACCATTTGGAAATGGAATGAAATACAAAGGCTTGTAAGGATTCACACCATACACCACTTACGTAGGCTTATAAGGACCTTCAGCTTTTGGCATCAACTTTTGTTTGGAAAACGTTCTTTCCTCATATGCACCAACACCAAATCACCATCTTGAAAGACACGAGGTTTCCTATACATGTTGGAATTCTGTTTGTACACGTCAATCACGGCTTCAATCTTCACACTAGCTTGTTGGTGTAGTTTCGTCATGGCCTTCAACTTGTCATTAGCATCCTTGTGAACCAATTCATCGTTTGGAAATGGAATAATATACAAAGGCTCGTAAGGATTCACACCATACACCACTTACAAAGGCTTGTAAGGACCTTCAGCTCTTGGCATCAACTCTTGTTCAAAGTGAACAAAGGTTAGTTTGATTAAAATTTCATCTATCTCTTTTTTCCATACATAATTGGCTTATATGAAGCCTTTATAACAAAGTTGGTGGTTACTAGCCACCCAACCAACTACTCAGTGAAACTAATAATGGAAATTAAAGAAACTCATGAAACCACACAAAAAAAACGTCTGACACACTGATGAATGAAAAAAGAGTCCATGCTCCATTAAGGAGCAAAAAGAAGCATTAAAGTGTAATCCAAATCCACCAAAGAGTATCAACAATGGCTAGAAGGCTTGACGAAGCAAAAAGTAACAGTTTTGAGCACTTATTAAGCCTTTAAAATGTTGCCCTAGCCTTCATGCGACCCTAATTTAATACGTAGGTTACCATGCACAACCCAACCATTGAGTACAAACCACCTTCTGGCCTACTAGTAATCACTAATCCATCACATTTTTCGGCTTTTCATGAGCCATGCATGGATCCTCCCCTCCCTCTTTGAAAGGAAATGACCTTAATTCATCACGGCCATCCTCAACAAGATACGGTGAAAGGTCTCCCACATTAAAGGTAGCATGCACTCCATGGTCTCGTCCCAGATCAACCTTATAAGTATTATCATTGACATGTGTCACCACTTTGTAAGGACCTTCAGCTCTTGGCATCAACTTTTGTTCTTCCTTTTGTTAGCAAAACGTTCTTTCCTCATATGCGCCTAAACCACGTCACCATCTTGTAAGACACGTGGTTTCCTATGCATGTTGGAATTCTGTTTGTACACGTCATACACAGCTTCAATCTTCACACAAACTTGTTGGTGTAGTTACATCATGGCCTTCAAATTGTCATTTGCATCCTTGTGAACCAATTCACCATTTGGAAATGGAATGAAATACAAAGGCTTGTAAGGATTCACACCATACACCACTTACGTAGGCTTATAAGGACCTTCAGCTTTTGGCATCAACTTTTGTTTGGAAAACGTTCTTTCCTCATATGCACCAACACCAAATCACCATCTTGAAAGACACGTGTTGGAATTCTGTTTGTACACGTCAATCACGGCTTCAATCTTCACACTAGCTTGTTGGTGTAGTTTCGTCATGGCCTTCAACTTGTCATTAGCATCCTTGTGAACCAATTCATCGTTTGGAAATGGAATAATATACAAAGGCTCGTAAGGATTCACACCATACACCACTTACAAAGGCTTGTAAGGACCTTCAGCTCTTGGCATCAACTCTTGTTCAAAGTGAACAAAGGTTAGTTTGATTAAAATTTCATCTATCTCTTTTTTCCATGCATAATTGGCTTATATGAAGCCTTTATAACAAAGTTGGTGGTTACTAGCCACCCAACCAACTACTCTGTAAAACCAATAATGGAAATTAAAGAAACTCATGAAACCACACAAAAAAACGTCTGACACACTGATGAATGAAAAAAGTGTCCATGCTCCATTAAGGAGCAAAAAGAAGCATTAAAGTGTAATCCAAATCCACCAAAGAGTATCAACAATGGCTAGAAGGCTTGACGAAGCAAAAAAGTAACAGTTTTGAGCACTTATTAAGCCTTTAAAATGTTGCCCTAACCTTCATGCGACCCTAATTTAATACGTAGGTTACCATGCACAACCCAACCATTGAGTACAAACCACCTTCTGGCCTACTAGTAATCACTAATCCATCACATTTTTCGGCTTTTCATGAGCCATGCATGGATCCTCCCCTCCCTCTTTGAAAGGAAATGACCTTAATTCATCACGGCCATCCTCAACAAGATACGGTGAAAGGTCTCCCACATTAAAGGTAGCATGCACTCCATGGTCTCGTCCCAGATCAACCTTATAAGTATTATCATTGACATGTGTCACCACTTTGTAAGGACCTTCAGCTCTTGGCATCAACTTTTGTTCTTCCTTTTGTTAGCAAAACGTTCTTTCCTCATATGCGCCTTAACCACGTCACCATCTTGTAAGACACGTGGTTTCCTATGCATGTTGGAATTCTGTTTGTACACGTTATACACAGCTTCAATCTTCACACAAACTTGTTGGTGTAGTTACACCATGGCCTTCAAATTGTCATTTGCATCCTTGTGAACCAATTCACCATTTGGAAATGGAATGAAATATAAAGGCTTGTAAGGATTTACACCATACACCACTTACGTAGGCTTATAAGGACCTTCAGCTTTTGGCATCAACTTTTGTTTGGAAAACGTTCTTTCCTCATATGCACCAACACCAAATCACCATCTTGAAAGACACGAGGTTTCCTATACATGTTGGAATTCTGTTTGTACACGTCAATCACGGCTTCAATCTTCACACTAGCTTGTTGGTGTAGTTTCGTCATGGCCTTCAATTTGTCATTAGCATCCTTGTGAACCAATTCATCGTTTGGAAATGGAATAATATACAAAGGCTCGTAAGGATTCACACCATACACCACTTACAAAGCCTTGTAAGGACCTTCAGCTCTTGGCATCAACTCTTGTTCAAAGTGAACAAAGGTTAGTTTGATTAAAATGTCATCTATCTCTTTTTTCCATGCATAATTGGCTTATATGAAGCCTTTATAACAAAGTTGGTGGTTACTAGCCACCCAACCAACAACTCAGTAAAACTAATAATGGAAATTAAAGAAACTCATGAAACCACACAAAAAAACGTCTGACACACTGATGAATGAAAAAAGTGTCCATGCTCCATTAAGGAGCAAAAAGAAGCATTAAAGTGTAATCCAAATCCACCAAAGAGTATCAACAATGGCTAGAAGGCTTGAGGAAGCAAAAAGTAACAGTTTTGAGCACTTTTTAAGCCTTTAAAATGTTGCCCTAGCCTTCATGCGACCCTAATTTAATACGTAGGTTACCATGCACAACCCAACCATTGAGTACAAACCACCTTCTGGCCTACTAGTAATCACTAATCCATCACATTTTTCGGCTTTTCATGAGCCATGCATGGATCCTCCCCTCCCTCTTTGAAAGGAAATGACCTTAATTCATCACGGCCATCCTCAACAAGATACGGTGAAAGGTCTCCCACATTAAAGGTAGCATGCACTCCATGGTCTCGTCCCAGATCAACCTTATAAGTATTATCATTGACATGTGTCACCACTTTGTAAGGACCTTCAGCTCTTGGCATCAACTTTTGTTCTTCCTTTTGTTAGCAAAACATTCTTTCCTCATATACGCCTTAACCACGTCACCATCTTGTAAGACACGTGGTTTCCTATGCATGTTGGAATTCTGTTTGTACACGTCATACACAGCTTCAATCTTCACACAAACTTGTTGGTGTAGTTACATCATGGCCTTCAAATTGTCATTTGCATCCTTGTGAACCAATTCACCATTTGGAAATGGAATGAAATACAAAGGCTTGTAAGGATTCACACCATACACCACTTACGTAGGCTTATAAGGACCTTCAGCTTTTGGCATCAACTTTTGTTTGGAAAACGTTCTTTCCTCATATGCACCAACACCAAATCACCATCTTGAAAGACACGAGGTTTCCTATACATGTTGGAATTCTGTTTGTACACGTCAATCACGGCTTCAATCTTCACACTAGCTTGTTGGTGTAGTTTCGTCATGGCCTTCAACTTGTCATTAGTATCCTTGTGAACCAATTCATCGTTTGGAAATGAAATAATATACAAAGGCTCGTAAGGATTCACACCATACACCACTTACAAAGACTTGTAAGGACCTTCAGCTCTTGGCATCAACTCTTCTTCAAAGTGAAAAAAGGTTAGTTTGATTAAAATTTCATCTATCTCTTTTTTCCATGCATAATTGGCTTATATGAAGCCTTTATAACAAACTTGGTGGTTACTAGCCACCCAACCAACTACTCAGTAAAACTAATAATGGAAATTAAAGAAACTCATGAAACCACACAAAAAAAACGTCTGACACACTGATGAATGAAAAAAGAGTCCATGCTTCATTAAGGAGCAAAAAGAAGCATTAAAGTGTAATCCAAATCCACCAAAGAGTATCAACAATGGCTAGAAGGCTTGACGAAGCAAAAAGTAACAGTTTTGAGCACTTATTAAGCCTTTAAAATGTTGCCCTAGCCTTCATGCGACCCTAATTTAATACGTAGGTTACCATGCACAACCCAACCATTGAGTACAAACCACCTTCTGGCCTACTAGTAATCACTAATCCATCACATTTTTCGGCTTTTCATGAGCCATGCATGGATCCTCCCCTCCCTCTTTGAAAGGAAATGACCTTAATTCATCACGGCCATCCTCAACAAGATTCGGTGAAAGGTCTCCCACATTAAAGGTAGCATGCACTCCATGGTCTCGTCCCAGATAAACCTTATAAGTATTATCATTGACATGTGTCACCACTTTGTAAGGACCTTCAGCTCTTGGCATCAACTTTTGTTCTTCCTTTTGTTAGCAAAACGTTCTTTCCTCATATGCGCCTTAACCACGTCACCATCTTGTAAGACACGTGGTTTCCTATGCATGTTGGAATTCTGTTTGTACACGTTATACACAGCTTCAATCTTCACACAAACTTGTTGGTGTAGTTACATCATGGCCTTCAAATTGTCATTTGCATCCTTGTGAACCAATTCACCATTTGGAAATGGAATGAAATATAAAGGCTTGTAAGGATTTACACCATACACCACTTACGTAGGCTTATAAGGACCTTCAGCTTTTGGCATCAACTTTTGGTTGGAAAACGTTCTTTCCTCATATGCACCAACACCAAATCACCATCTTGAAAGACACGAGGTTTCCTATACATGTTGGAATTCTGTTTGTACACGTCAATCACGGCTTCAATCTTCACACTAGCTTTGTTGGTGTAGTTTCGTCATGGCCTTCAACTTGTCATTAGCATCCTTGTGAACCAATTCATCGTTTGGAAATGGAATAATATACAAAGGCTCGTAAGGATTCACACCATACACCACTTACAAAGCCTTGTAAGGACCTTCAGCTCTTGGCATCAACTCTTGTTCAAAGTGAACAAAGGTTAGTTTGATTAAAATTTCATCTATCTCTTTTTTCCATGCATAATTGGCTTATATGAAGCCTTTATAACAAAGTTGGTGGTTACTAGCCACCCAACCAACAACTCAGTAAAACTAATAATGGAAATTAAAGAAACTCATGAAACCACACAAAAAAACGTCTGACACACTGATGAATGAAAAAAGTGTCCATGCTCCATTAAGGAGCAAAAAGAAGCATTAAAGTGTAATCCAAATCCACCAAAGAGTATCAACAATGGCTAGAAGGCTTGAGGAAGCAAAAAGTAACAGTTTTGAGCACTTTTTAAGCCTTTAAAATGTTGCCCTAGCCTTCATGCGACCCTAATTTAATACGTAGGTTACCATGCACAACCCAACCATTGAGTACAAACCACCTTCTGGCCTACTAGTAATCACTAATCCATCACATTTTTCGGCTTTTCATGAGCCATGCATGGATCCTCCCCAACCTCTTTGAAAGGAAATGACCTTAATTCATCACGGCCATCCTCAACAAGATACGGTGAAAGGTCTCCCACATTAAAGGTAGCATGCACTCCATGGTCTCGTCCCAGATCAACCTTATAAGTATTATCATTGACATGTGTCACCACTTTGTAAGGACCTTCAGCTCTTGGCATCAACTTTTGTTCTTCCTTTTGTTAGCAAAACGTTCTTTCCTCATATGCGCCTTAACCACGTCACCATCTTGTAAGACACGTGGTTTCCTATGCATGTTGGAATTCTGTTTGTACACGTTATACACAGCTTCAATCTTCACACAAACTTGTTGGTGTAGTTACATCATGGCCTTCAAATTGTCATTTGCATCCTTGTGAACCAATTCACCATTTGGAAATGGAATGAAATATAAAGGCTTGTAAGGATTTACACCATACACCACTTACGTAGGCTTATAAGGACCTTCAGCTTTTGGCATCAACTTTGGTTTGGAAAACGTTCTTTCCTCATATGCACCAACACCAAATCACCATCTTGAAAGACACGAGGTTTCCTATACATGTTGGAATTCTGTTTGTACACGTCAATCACGGCTTCAAGCTTCACACTAGCTTGTTGGTGTAGTTTCGTCATGGCCTTCAACTTGTCATTAGCATCCTTGTGAACCAATTCATCGTTTGGAAATGGAATAATATACAAAGGCTCGTAAGGATTCACACCATACACCACTTACAAAGGCTTGTAAGGACCTTCAGCTCTTGGCATCAACTCTTGTTCAAAGTGAACAAAGGTTAGTTTGATTAAAATTTCATCTATCTCTTTTTTCCATGCATAATTGGCTTATATGAAGCCTTTATAACAAAGTTGGTGGTTACTAGCCACCCAACCAACAACTCAGTAAAACTAATAATGGAAATTAAAGAAACTCATGAAACCACACAAAAAAACATCTGACACACTGATGAATGAAAAAAGTGTCCATGCTCCATTAAGGAGCAAAAAGAAGCATTAAAGTGTAATCCAAATCCACCAAAGAGTATCAACAATGGCTAGAAGGCATGAGGAAGCAAAAAGTAACAGTTTTGAGCACTTATTAAGCCTTTAAAATGTTGCCCTAGCCTTCATGCGACCCTAATTTAATACGTAGGTTACCATGCACAACCCAACCATTAAGTACAAACCACCTTCTGGCCTACTAGTAATCACTAATCCATCACATTTTTCGGCTTTTCATGAACCATGCATGGATCCTCCCCTCCCTCTTTGAAAGGAAATGACCTTAATTCATCACGGCCATCCTCAACAAGATACGGTGAAAGGTCTCCCACATTAAAGGTAGCATGCACTCCATGGTCTCGTCCCAGATCAACCTTATAAGTATTATCATTGACATGTGTCACCACTTTGTAAGGACCTTCAGCTCTTGGCATCAACTTTTGTTCTTCCTTTTGTTAGCAAAACGTTCTTTCCTCATATGCGCCTTAACCACGTCACCATCTTGTAAGACACGTGGTTTCCTATGCATGAAGGAATTCTGTTTGTACACGTTATACACAGCTTCAATCTTCACACAAACTTGTTGGTGTAGTTACATCATGGCCTTCAAATTGTCATTTGCATCCTTGTGAACCAATTCACCATTTGGAAATGGAATGAAATATAAAGGCTTGTAAGGATTTACACCATACACCACTTACGTAGGCTTATAAGGACCTTCAGCTTTTGGCATCAACTTTTGTTTGGAAAACGTTCTTTCCTCATATGCACCAACACCAAATCACCATCTTGAAAGACACGAGGTTTCCTATAAATGTTGGAATTCTGTTTGTACACGTCAATCACGGCTTCAATCTTCACACTAGCTTGTTGGTGTAGTTTCGTCATGGCCTTCAACTTGTCATTAGCATCCTTGTGAACCAATTCATCGTTTGGAAATGGAATAATATACAAAGGCTCGTAAGGATTCACACCATACACCACTTACAAAGGCTTGTAAGGACCTTCAGCTCTTGGCATCAACTCTTGTTCAAAGTGAACAAAGGTTAGTTTGATTAAAATTTCGTCTATTTCTTTTTTCCATGCATAATTGGCTTATATGAAGCCTTTATAACAAAGTTGGTGGTTACTAGCCACCCAACCAACAACTCAGTAAAACTAATAATGGAAATTAAAGAAACTCATGAAACCACACAAAAAAACGTCTGACACACTGATGAATGAAAAAAGTGTCCATGCTCCATTAAGGAGCAAAAAGAAGCATTAAAGTGTAATCCAAATCCACCAAAGAGTATCAACAATGGCTAGAAGGCTTGAGGAAGCAAAAAGTAACAGTTTTGAGCACTTTTTAAGCCTTTAAAATGTTGCCCTAGCCTTCATGCGACCCTAATTTAATACGTAAGTTACCATGCACAACCCAACCATTGAGTACAAACCACCTTCTGGCCTACTAGTAATCACTAATCCATCACATTTGTCGGCTTTTCTTGAGCCATGCATGGATCCTCCCCAACCTCTTTGAAAGGAAATGACCTTAATTCATCACGGCCATCCTCAACAAGATACGGTGAAAGGTCTCCCACATTAAAGGTAGCATGCACTCCATGGTCTCGTCCCAGATCAACTTTATAAGTATTATCATTGACATGTGTCACCACTTTGTAAGGACCTTCAGCTCTTGGCATCAACTTTTGTTCTTCCTTTTGTTAGCAAAACGTTCTTTCCTCATATGCGCCTTAACCACGTCACCATCTTGTAAGACACGTGGTTTCCTATGCATGTTGGAATTCTGTTTGTACACGTTATACACAGCTTTAATCTTCACACAAACTTGTTGGTGTAGTTACATCATGGCCTTCAAATTGTCATTTGCATCCTTGTGAACCAATTCACCATTTGGAAATGGAATGAAATATAAAGGCTTGTAAGGATTTACACCATACACCACTTACGTAGGCTTATAAGGACCTTCAGCTTTTGGCATCAACTTTGGTTTGGAAAACGTTCTTTCCTCATATGCACCAACACCAAATCACCATCTTGAAAGACACGAGGTTTCCTATACATGTTGGAATTCTGTTTGTACACGTCAATCACGGCTTCAATCTTCACACTAGCTTGTTGGTGTAGTTTCGTCATGGCCTTCAACTTGTCATTAGCATCCTTGTGAACCAATTCATCGTTTGGAAATGGAATAATATACAAAGGCTCGTAAGGATTCACACCATACACCACTTACAAAGCCTTGTAAGGACCTTCAGCTCTTGGCATCAACTCTTGTTCAAAGTGAACAAAGGTTAGTTTGATTAAAATTTCATCTATCTCTTTTTTCCATGCATAATTGGCTTATATGAAGCCTTTATAACAAAGTTGGTGGTTACTAGCCACCCAACCAACAACTCAGTAAAACTAATAATGGAAATTAAAGAAACTCATGAAACCACACAAAAAAACGTCTGACACACTGATGAATGAAAAAAGTGTCCATGCTCCATTAAGGAGCAAAAAGAAGCATTAAAGTGTAATCCAAATCCACCAAAGAGTATCAACAATGGCTAGAAGGCTTGAGGAAGCAAAAAGTAACAGTTTTGAGCACTTTTTAAGCCTTTAAAATGTTGCCCTAGCCTTCATGCGACCCTAATTTAATACGTAGGTTACCATGCACAACCCAACCATTGAGTACAAACCACCTTCTGGCCTACTAGTAATCACTAATCCATCACATTTTTCGGCTTTTCATGAGCCATGCATGGATCCTCCCCAACCTCTTTGAAAGGAAATGACCTTAATTCATCACGGCCATCCTCAACAAGATACGGTGAAAGGTCTCCCACATTAAAGGTAGCATGCACTCCATGGTCTCGTCCCAGATCAACCTTATAAGTATTATCATTGACATGTGTCACCACTTTGTAAGGACCTTCAGCTCTTGGCATCAACTTTTGTTCTTCCTTTTGTTAGCAAAACGTTCTTTCCTCATATGCGCCTTAACCACGTCACCATCTTGTAAGACACGTGGTTTCCTATGCATGTTGGAATTCTGTTTGTACACGTTATACACAGCTTCAATCTTCACACAAACTTGTTGGTGTAGTTACATCATGGCCTTCAAATTGTCATTTGCATCCTTGTGAACCAATTCACCATTTGGAAATGGAATGAAATATAAAGGCTTGTAAGGATTTACACCATACACCACTTACGTAGGCTTATAAGGACCTTCAGCTTTTGGCATCAACTTTGGTTTGGAAAACGTTCTTTCCTCATATGCACCAACACCAAATCACCATCTTGAAAGACACGAGGTTTCCTATACATGTTGGAATTCTGTTTGTACACGTCAATCACGGCTTCAATCTTCACACTAGCTTGTTGGTGTAGTTTCGTCATGGCCTTCAACTTGTCATTAGCATCCTTGTGAACCAATTCATCGTTTGGAAATGGAATAATATACAAAGGCTCGTAAGGATTCACACCATACACCACTTACAAAGGCTTGTAAGGACCTTCAGCTCTTGGCATCAACTCTTGTTCAAAGTGAACAAAGGTTAGTTTGATTAAAATTTCATCTATCTCTTTTTTCCATGCATAATTGGCTTATATGAAGCCTTTATAACAAAGTTGGTGGTTACTAGCCACCCAACCAACAACTCAGTAAAACTAATAATGGAAATTAAAGAAACTCATGAAACCACACAAAAAAACATCTGACACACTGATGAATGAAAAAAGTGTCCATGCTCCATTAAGGAGCAAAAAGAAGCATTAAAGTGTAATCCAAATCCACCAAAGAGTATCAACAATGGCTAGAAGGCATGAGGAAGCAAAAAGTAACAGTTTTGAGCACTTATTAAGCCTTTAAAATGTTGCCCTAGCCTTCATGCGACCCTAATTTAATACGTAGGTTACCATGCACAACCCAACCATTAAGTACAAACCACCTTCTGGCCTACTAGTAATCACTAATCCATCACATTTTTCGGCTTTTCATGAACCATGCATGGATCCTCCCCTCCCTCTTTGAAAGGAAATGACCTTAATTCATCACGGCCATCCTCAACAAGATACGGTGAAAGGTCTCCCACATTAAAGGTAGCATGCACTCCATGGTCTCGTCCCAGATCAACCTTATAAGTATTATCATTGACATGTGTCACCACTTTGTAAGGACCTTCAGCTCTTGGCATCAACTTTTGTTCTTCCTTTTGTTAGCAAAACGTTCTTTCCTCATATGCGCCTTAACCACGTCACCATCTTGTAAGACACGTGGTTTCCTATGCATGAAGGAATTCTGTTTGTACACGTTATACACAGCTTCAATCTTCACACAAACTTGTTGGTGTAGTTACATCATGGCCTTCAAATTGTCATTTGCATCCTTGTGAACCAATTCACCATTTGGAAATGGAATGAAATATAAAGGCTTGTAAGGATTTACACCATACACCACTTACGTAGGCTTATAAGGACCTTCAGCTTTTGGCATCAACTTTTGTTTGGAAAACGTTCTTTCCTCATATGCACCAACACCAAATCACCATCTTGAAAGACACGAGGTTTCCTATAAATGTTGGAATTCTGTTTGTACACGTCAATCACGGCTTCAATCTTCACACTAGCTTGTTGGTGTAGTTTCGTCATGGCCTTCAACTTGTCATTAGCATCCTTGTGAACCAATTCATCGTTTGGAAATGGAATTATATACAAAGGCTCGTAAGGATTCACACCATACACCACTTACAAAGCCTTGTAAGGACCTTCAGCTCTTGGCATCAACTCTTGTTCAAAGTGAACAAAGGTTAGTTTGATTAAAATTTCATCTATTTCTTTTTTCCATGCATAATTGGCTTATATGAAGCCTTTATAACAAAGTTGGTGGTTACTAGCCACCCAACCAACAACTCAGTAAAACTAATAATGGAAATTAAAGAAACTCATGAAACCACACAAAAAAACGTCTGACACACTGATGAATGAAAAAAGTGTCCATGCTCCATTAAGGAGCAAAAAGAAGCATTAAAGTGTAATCCAAATCCACCAAAGAGTATCAACAATGGCTAGAAGGCTTGAGGAAGCAAAAAGTAACAGTTTTGAGCACTTTTTAAGCCTATAAAATGTTGCCCTAGCCTTCATGCGACCCTAATTTAATACGTAAGTTACCATGCACAACCCAACCATTGAGTACAAACCACCTTCTGGCCTACTAGTAATCACTAATCCATCACATTTGTCGGCTTTTCATGAGCCATGCATGGATCCTCCCCAACCTCTTTGAAAGGAAATGACCTTAATTCATCACGGCCATCCTCAACAAGATACGGTGAAAGGTCTCCCACATTAAAGGTAGCATGCACTCCATGGTCTCGTCCCAGATCAACTTTATAAGTATTATCATTGACATGTGTCACCACTTTGTAAGGACCTTCAGCTCTTGGCATCAACTTTTGTTCTTCCTTTTGTTAGCAAAACGTTCTTTCCTCATATGCGCCTTAACCACGTCACCATCTTGTAAGACACGTGGTTTCCTATGCATGTTGGAATTCTGTTTGTACACGTTATACACAGCTTTAATCTTCACACAAACTTGTTGGTGTAGTTACATCATGGCCTTCAAATTGTCATTTGCATCCTTGTGAACCAATTCACCATTTGGAAATGGAATGAAATATAAAGGCTTGTAAGGATTTACACCATACACCACTTACGTAGGCTTATAAGGACCTTCAGCTTTTGGCATCAACTTTGGTTTGGAAAACGTTCTTTCCTCATATGCACCAACACCAAATCACCATCTTGAAAGACACGAGGTTTCCTATACATGTTGGAATTCTGTTTGTACACGTCAATCACGGCTTCAATCTTCACACTAGCTTGTTGGTGTAGTTTCGTCATGGCCTTCAACTTGTCATTAGCATCCTTGTGAACCAATTCATCGTTTGGAAATGGAATAATATACAAAGGCTCGTAAGGATTCACACCATACACCACTTACAAAGCCTTGTAAGGACCTTCAGCTCTTGGCATCAACTCTTGTTCAAAGTGAACAAAGGTTAGTTTGATTAAAATTTCATCTATCTCTTTTTTCCATGCATAATTGGCTTATATGAAGCCTTTATAACAAAGTTGGTGGTTACTAGCCACCCAACCAACAACTCAGTAAAACTAATAATGGAAATTAAAGAAACTCATGAAACCACACAAAAAAACGTCTGACACACTGATGAATGAAAAAAGTGTCCATGCTCCATTAAGGAGCAAAAAGAAGCATTAAAGTGTAATCCAAATCCACCAAAGAGTATCAACAATGGCTAGAAGGCTTGAGGAAGCAAAAAGTAACAGTTTTGAGCACTTATTAAGCCTTTAAAATGTTGCCCTAGCCTTCATGCGACCCTAGTTTAATACGTAGGTTACCATGCACAACCCAACCATTGAGTACAAACCACCTTCTGGCCTACTAGTAATCACTAATCCATCACATTTTTCGGCTTTTCATGAGCCATGCATGGATCCTCCCCTCCCTCTTTGAAAGGAAATGACCTTAATTCATCACGGCCATCCTCAACAAGATACGGTGAAAGGTCTCCAACATTAAAGGTAGCATGCACTCCATGGTCTCGTCCCAGATCAACCTTATAAGTATTATCATTGACATGTGTCACCACTTTGTAAGGACCTTCAGCTCTTGGCATCAACTTTTGTTCTTCCTTTTGTTAGCAAAACGTTCTTTCCTCATATGCGCCTTAACCACGTCACCATCTTGTAAGACACGTGGTTTCCTATGCATGTTGGAATTCTGTTTGTACACGTTATACACAGCTTCAATCTTCACACAAACTTGTTGGTGTAGTTACATCATGGCCTTCAAATTGTCATTTGCATCCTTGTGAACCAATTCACCATTTGGAAATGGAATGAAATATAAAGGCTTGTAAGGATTTACACCATACACCACTTACGTAGGCTTATAAGGACCTTCAGCTTTTGGCATCAACTTTTGTTTGGAAAACGTTCTTTCCTCATATGCACCAACACCAAATCACCATCTTGAAAGACACGAGGTTTCCTATACATGTTGGAATTCTGTATGTACACGTCAATCACGGCTTCAATCTTCACACTAGCTTGTTGGTGTAGTTTCGTCATGGCCTTCAACTTGTCATTAGCATCCTTGTGAACCAATTCATCGTTTGGAAATGGAATAATATACAAAGGCTCGTAAGGATTCACACCATACACCACTTACAAAGCCTTGTAAGGACCTTCAGCTCTTGGCATCAACTCTTGTTCAAAGTGAACAAAGGTTAGTTTGATTAAAATTTCATCTATCTCTTTTTTCCATGCATAATTGGCTTATATGAAGCCTTTATAACAAAGTTGGTGGTTACTAGCCACCCAACCAACAACTCAGTAAAACTAATAATGGAAATTAAAGAAACTCATGAAACCACACAAAAAAACGTCTGACACACTGATGAATGAAAAAAGTGTCCATGCTCCATTAAGGAGCAAAAAGAAGCATTAAAGTGTAATCCAAATCCACCAAAGAGTATCAACAATGGCTAGAAGGCTTGAGGAAGCAAAAAGTAACAGTTTTGAGCACTTTTTAAGCCTTTAAAATGTTGCCCTAGCCTTCATGCGACCCTAATTTAATACGTAGGTTACCATGCACAACCCAACCATTGAGTACAAACCACCTTCTGGCCTACTAGTAATCACTAATCCATCACATTTTTCGGCTTTTCATGAGCCATGCATGGATCCTCCCCAACCTCTTTGAAAGGAAATGACCTTAATTCATCACGGCCATCCTCAACAAGATACGGTGAAAGGTCTCCCACATTAAAGGTAGCATGCACTCCATGGTCTCGTCCCAGATCAACCTTATAAGTATTATCATTGACATGTGTCACCACTTTGTAAGGACCTTCAGCTCTTGGCATCAACTTTTGTTCTTCCTTTTGTTAGCAAAACGTTCTTTCCTCATATGCGCCTTAACCACGTCACCATCTTGTAAGACACGTGGTTTCCTATGCATGTTGGAATTCTGTTTGTACACGTTATACACAGCTTCAATCTTCACACAAACTTGTTGGTGTAGTTACATCATGGCCTTCAAATTGTCATTTGCATCCTTGTGAACCAATTCACCATTTGGAAATGGAATGAAATATAAAGGCTTGTAAGGATTTACACCATACACCACTTACGTAGGCTTATAAGGACCTTCAGCTTTTGGCATCAACTTTGGTTTGGAAAACGTTCTTTCCTCATATGCACCAACACCAAATCACCATCTTGAAAGACACGAGGTTTCCTATACATGTTGGAATTCTGTTTGTACACGTCAATCACGGCTTCAATCTTCACACTAGCTTGTTGGTGTAGTTTCGTCATGGCCTTCAACTTGTCATTAGCATCCTTGTGAACCAATTCATCGTTTGGAAATGGAATAATATACAAAGGCTCGTAAGGATTCACACCATACACCACTTACAAAGGCTTGTAAGGACCTTCAGCTCTTGGCATCAACTCTTGTTCAAAGTGAACAAAGGTTAGTTTGATTAAAATTTCATCTATCTCTTTTTTCCATGCATAATTGGCTTATATGAAGCCTTTATAACAAAGTTGGTGGTTACTAGCCACCCAACCAACAACTCAGTAAAACTAATAATGGAAATTAAAGAAACTCATGAAACCACACAAAAAAACATCTGACACACTGATGAATGAAAAAAGTGTCCATGCTCCATTAAGGAGCAAAAAGAAGCATTAAAGTGTAATCCAAATCCACCAAAGAGTATCAACAATGGCTAGAAGGCATGAGGAAGCAAAAAGTAACAGTTTTGAGCACTTATTAAGCCTTTAAAATGTTGCCCTAGCCTTCATGCGACCCTAATTTAATACGTAGGTTACCATGCACAACCCAACCATTAAGTACAAACCACCTTCTGGCCTACTAGTAATCACTAATCCATCACATTTTTCGGCTTTTCATGAACCATGCATGGATCCTCCCCTCCCTCTTTGAAAGGAAATGACCTTAATTCATCACGGCCATCCTCAACAAGATACGGTGAAAGGTCTCCCACATTAAAGGTAGCATGCACTCCATGGTCTCGTCCCAGATCAACCTTATAAGTATTATCATTGACATGTGTCACCACTTTGTAAGGACCTTCAGCTCTTGGCATCAACTTTTGTTCTTCCTTTTGTTAGCAAAACGTTCTTTCCTCATATGCGCCTTAACCACGTCACCATCTTGTAAGACACGTGGTTTCCTATGCATGAAGGAATTCTGTTTGTACACGTTATACACAGCTTCAATCTTCACACAAACTTGTTGGTGTAGTTACATCATGGCCTTCAAATTGTCATTTGCATCCTTGTGAACCAATTCACCATTTGGAAATGGAATGAAATATAAAGGCTTGTAAGGATTTACACCATACACCACTTACGTAGGCTTATAAGGACCTTCAGCTTTTGGCATCAACTTTTGTTTGGAAAACGTTCTTTCCTCATATGCACCAACACCAAATCACCATCTTGAAAGACACGAGGTTTCCTATAAATGTTGGAATTCTGTTTGTACACGTCAATCACGGCTTCAATCTTCACACTAGCTTGTTGGTGTAGTTTCGTCATGGCCTTCAACTTGTCATTAGCATCCTTGTGAACCAATTCATCGTTTGGAAATGGAATAATATACAAAGGCTCGTAAGGATTCACACCATACACCACTTACAAAGCCTTGTAAGGACCTTCAGCTCTTGGCATCAACTCTTGTTCAAAGTGAACAAAGGTTAGTTTGATTAAAATTTCATCTATTTCTTTTTTCCATGCATAATTGGCTTATATGAAGCCTTTATAACAAAGTTGGTGGTTACTAGCCACCCAACCAACAACTCAGTAAAACTAATAATGGAAATTAAAGAAACTCATGAAACCACACAAAAAAACGTCTGACACACTGATGAATGAAAAAAGTGTCCATGCTCCATTAAGGAGCAAAAAGAAGCATTAAAGTGTAATCCAAATCCACCAAAGAGTATCAACAATGGCTAGAAGGCTTGAGGAAGCAAAAAGTAACAGTTTTGAGCACTTTTTAAGCCTTTAAAATGTTGCCCTAGCCTTCATGCGACCCTAATTTAATACGTAAGTTACCATGCACAACCCAACCATTGAGTACAAACCACCTTCTTGCCTACTAGTAATCACTAATCCATCACATTTGTCGGCTTTTCATGAGCCATGCATGGATCCTCCCCAACCTCTTTGAAAGGAAATGACCTTAATTCATCACGGCCATCCTCAACAAGATACGGTGAAAGGTCTCCCACATTAAAGGTAGCATGCACTCCATGGTCTCGTCCCAGATCAACCTTATAAGTATTATCATTGACATGTGTCACCACTTTGTAAGGACCTTCAGCTCTTGGCATCAACTTTTGTTCTTCCTTTTGTTAGCAAAACGTTCTTTCCTCATATGCGCCTTAACCACGTCACCATCTTGTAAGACACGTGGTTTCCTATGCATGTTGGAATTCTGTTTGTACACGTTATACACAGCTTTAATCTTCACACAAACTTGTTGGTGTAGTTACATCATGGCCTTCAAATTGTCATTTGCATCCTTGTGAACCAATTCACCATTTGGAAATGGAATGAAATATAAAGGCTTGTAAGGATTTACACCATACACCACTTACGTAGGCTTATAAGGACCTTCAGCTTTTGGCATCAACTTTGGTTTGGAAACCGTTCTTTCCTCATATGCACCAACACCAAATCACCATCTTGAAAGACACGAGGTTTCCTATACATGTTGGAATTCTGTTTGTACACGTCAATCACGGCTTCAATCTTCACACTAGCTTGTTGGTGTAGTTTCGTCATGGCCTTCAACTTGTCATTAGCATCCTTGTGAACCAATTCATCGTTTGGAAATGGAATAATATACAAAGGCTCGTAAGGATTCACACCATACACCACTTACAAAGCCTTGTAAGGACCTTCAGCTCTTGGCATCAACTCTTGTTCAAAGTGAACAAAGGTTAGTTTGATTAAAATTTCATCTATCTCTTTTTTCCATGCATAATTGGCTTATATGAAGCCTTTATAACAAAGTTGGTGGTTACTAGCCACCCAACCAACAACTCAGTAAAACTAATAATGGAAATTAAAGAAACTCATGAAACCACACAAAAAAACGTCTGACACACTGATGAATGAAAAAAGTGTCCATGCTCCATTAAGGAGCAAAAAGAAGCATTAAAGTGTAATCCAAATCCACCAAAGAGTATCAACAATGGCTAGAAGGCTTGAGGAAGCAAAAAGTAACAGTTTTGAGCACTTATTAAGCCTTTAAAATGTTGCCCTAGCCTTCATGCGACCCTAGTTTAATACGTAGGTTACCATGCACAACCCAACCATTGAGTACAAACCACCTTCTGGCCTACTAGTAATCACTAATCCATCACATTTTTCGGCTTTTCATGAGCCATGCATGGATCCTCCCCTCCCTCTTTGAAAGGAAATGACCTTAATTCATCACGGCCATCCTCAACAAGATACGGTGAAAGGTCTCCAACATTAAAGGTAGCATGCACTCCATGGTCTCGTCCCAGATCAACCTTATAAGTATTATCATTGACATGTGTCACCACTTTGTAAGGACCTTCAGCTCTTGGCATCAACTTTTGTTCTTCCTTTTGTTAGCAAAACGTTCTTTCCTCATATGCGCCTTAACCACGTCACCATCTTGTAAGACACGTGGTTTCCTATGCATGTTGGAATTCTGTTTGTACACGTTATACACAGCTTCAATCTTCACACAAACTTGTTGGTGTAGTTACATCATGGCCTTCAAATTGTCATTTGCATCCTTGTGAACCAATTCACCATTTGGAAATGGAATGAAATATAAAGGCTTGTAAGGATTTACACCATACACCACTTACGTAGGCTTATAAGGACCTTCAGCTTTTGGCATCAACTTTGGTTTGGAAAACGTTCTTTCCTCATATGCACCAACACCAAATCACCATCTTGAAAGACACGAGGTTTCCTATACATGTTGGAATTCTGTTTGTACACGTCAATCACGGCTTCAATCTTCACACTAGCTTGTTGGTGTAGTTTCGTCATGGCCTTCAACTTGTCATTAGCATCCTTGTGAACCAATTCATCGTTTGGAAATGGAATAATATACAAAGGCTCGTAAGGATTCACACCATACACCACTTACAAAGCCTTGTAAGGACCTTCAGCTCTTGGCATCAACTCTTGTTCAAAGTGAACAAAGGTTAGTTTGATTAAAATTTCATCTATCTCTTTTTTCCATGCATAATTGGCTTATATGAAGCCTTTATAACAAAGTTGGTGGTTACTAGCCACCCAACCAACAACTCAGTAAAACTAATAATGGAAATTAAAGAAACTCATGAAACCACACAAAAAAACGTCTGACACACTGATGAATGAAAAAAGTGTCCATGCTCCATTAAGGAGCAAAAAGAAGCATTAAAGTGTAATCCAAATCCACCAAAGAGTATCAACAATGGCTAGAAGGCTTGAGGAAGCAAAAAGTAACAGTTTTGAGCACTTTTTAAGCCTTTAAAATGTTGCCCTAGCCTTCATGCGACCCTAATTTAATACGTAGGTTACCATGCACAACCCAACCATTGAGTACAAACCACCTTCTGGCCTACTAGTAATCACTAATCCATCACATTTTTCGGCTTTTCATGAGCCATGCATGGATCCTCCCCAACCTCTTTGAAAGGAAATGACCTTAATTCATCACGGCCATCCTCAACAAGATACGGTGAAAGGTCTCCCACATTAAAGGTAGCATGCACTCCATGGTCTCGTCCCAGATCAACCTTATAAGTATTATCATTGACATGTGTCACCACTTTGTAAGGACCTTCAGCTCTTGGCATCAACTTTTGTTCTTCCTTTTGTTAGCAAAACGTTCTTTCCTCATATGCGCCTTAACCACGTCACCATCTTGTAAGACACGTGGTTTCCTATGCATGTTGGAATTCTGTTTGTACACGTTATACACAGCTTCAATCTTCACACAAACTTGTTGGTGTAGTTACATCATGGCCTTCAAATTGTCATTTGCATCCTTGTGAACCAATTCACCATTTGGAAATGGAATGAAATATAAAGGCTTGTAAGGATTTACACCATACACCACTTACGTAGGCTTATAAGGACCTTCAGCTTTTGGCATCAACTTTGGTTTGGAAAACGTTCTTTCCTCATATGCACCAACACCAAATCACCATCTTGAAAGACACGAGGTTTCCTATACATGTTGGAATTCTGTTTGTACACGTCAATCACGGCTTCAATCTTCACACTAGCTTGTTGGTGTAGTTTCGTCATGGCCTTCAACTTGTCATTAGCATCCTTGTGAACCAATTCATCGTTTGGAAATGGAATAATATACAAAGGCTCGTAAGGATTCACACCATACACCACTTACAAAGGCTTGTAAGGACCTTCAGCTCTTGGCATCAACTCTTGTTCAAAGTGAACAAAGGTTAGTTTGATTAAAATTTCATCTATCTCTTTTTTCCATGCATAATTGGCTTATATGAAGCCTTTATAACAAAGTTGGTGGTTACTAGCCACCCAACCAACAACTCAGTAAAACTAATAATGGAAATTAAAGAAACTCATGAAACCACACAAAAAAACATCTGACACACTGATGAATGAAAAAAGTGTCCATGCTCCATTAAGGAGCAAAAAGAAGCATTAAAGTGTAATCCAAATCCACCAAAGAGTATCAACAATGGCTAGAAGGCATGAGGAAGCAAAAAGTAACAGTTTTGAGCACTTATTAAGCCTTTAAAATGTTGCCCTAGCCTTCATGCGACCCTAATTTAATACGTAGGTTACCATGCACAACCCAACCATTAAGTACAAACCACCTTCTGGCCTACTAGTAATCACTAATCCATCACATTTTTCGGCTTTTCATGAACCATGCATGGATCCTCCCCTCCCTCTTTGAAAGGAAATGACCTTAATTCATCACGGCCATCCTCAACAAGATACGGTGAAAGGTCTCCCACATTAAAGGTAGCATGCACTCCATGGTCTCGTCCCAGATCAACCTTATAAGTATTATCATTGACATGTGTCACCACTTTGTAAGGACCTTCAGCTCTTGGCATCAACTTTTGTTCTTCCTTTTGTTAGCAAAACGTTCTTTCCTCATATGCGCCTTAACCACGTCACCATCTTGTAAGACACGTGGTTTCCTATGCATGAAGGAATTCTGTTTGTACACGTTATACACAGCTTCAATCTTCACACAAACTTGTTGGTGTAGTTACATCATGGCCTTCAAATTGTCATTTGCATCCTTGTGAACCAATTCACCATTTGGAAATGGAATGAAATATAAAGGCTTGTAAGGATTTACACCATACACCACTTACGTAGGCTTATAAGGACCTTCAGCTTTTGGCATCAACTTTTGTTTGGAAAACGTTCTTTCCTCATATGCACCAACACCAAATCACCATCTTGAAAGACACGAGGTTTCCTATAAATGTTGGAATTCTGTTTGTACACGTCAATCACGGCTTCAATCTTCACACTAGCTTGTTGGTGTAGTTTCGTCATGGCCTTCAACTTGTCATTAGCATCCTTGTGAACCAATTCATCGTTTGGAAATGGAATAATATACAAAGGCTCGTAAGGATTCACACCATACACCACTTACAAAGCCTTGTAAGGACCTTCAGCTCTTGGCATCAACTCTTGTTCAAAGTGAACAAAGGTTAGTTTGATTAAAATTTCATCTATTTCTTTTTTCCATGCATAATTGGCTTATATGAAGCCTTTATAACAAAGTTGGTGGTTACTAGCCACCCAACCAACAACTCAGTAAAACTAATAATGGAAATTAAAGAAACTCATGAAACCACACAAAAAAACGTCTGACACACTGATGAATGAAAAAAGTGTCCATGCTCCATTAAGGAGCAAAAAGAAGCATTAAAGTGTAATCCAAATCCACCAAAGAGTATCAACAATGGCTAGAAGGCTTGAGGAAGCAAAAAGTAACAGTTTTGAGCACTTTTTAAGCCTTTAAAATGTTGCCCTAGCCTTCATGCGACCCTAATTTAATACGTAAGTTACCATGCACAACCCAACCATTGAGTACAAACCACCTTCTGGCCTACTAGTAATCACTAATCCATCACATTTGTCGGCTTTTCATGAGCCATGCATGGATCCTCCCCAACCTCTTTGAAAGGAAATGACCTTAATTCATCACGGCCATCCTCAACAAGATACGGTGAAAGGTCTCCCACATTAAAGGTAGCATGCACTCCATGGTCTCGTCCCAGATCAACCTTATAAGTATTATCATTGACATGTGTCACCACTTTGTAAGGACCTTCAGCTCTTGGCATCAACTTTTGTTCTTCCTTTTGTTAGCAAAACGTTCTTTCCTCATATGCGCCTTAACCACGTCACCATCTTGTAAGACACGTGGTTTCCTATGCATGTTGGAATTCTGTTTGTACACGTTATACACAGCTTTAATCTTCACACAAACTTGTTGGTGTAGTTACATCATGGCCTTCAAATTGTCATTTGCATCCTTGTGAACCAATTCACCATTTGGAAATGGAATGAAATATAAAGGCTTGTAAGGATTTACACCATACACCACTTACGTAGGCTTATAAGGACCTTCAGCTTTTGGCATCAACTTTGGTTTGGAAACCGTTCTTTCCTCATATGCACCAACACCAAATCACCATCTTGAAAGACACGAGGTTTCCTATACATGTTGGAATTCTGTTTGTACACGTCAATCACGGCTTCAATCTTCACACTAGCTTGTTGGTGTAGTTTCGTCATGGCCTTCAACTTGTCATTAGCATCCTTGTGAACCAATTCATCGTTTGGAAATGGAATAATATACAAAGGCTCGTAAGGATTCACACCATACACCACTTACAAAGGCTTGTAAGGACCTTCAGCTCTTGGCATCAACTCTTGTTCAAAGTGAACAAAGGTTAGTTTGATTAAAATTTCATCTATCTCTTTTTTCCATGCATAATTGGCTTATATGAAGCCTTTATAACAAAGTTGGTGGTTACTAGCCACCCAACCAACAACTCAGTAAAACTAATAATGGAAATTAAAGAAACTCATGAAACCACACAAAAAAACGTCTGACACACTGATGAATGAAAAAAGTGTCCATGCTCCATTAAGGAGCAAAAAGAAGCATTAAAGTGTAATCCAAATCCACCAAAGAGTATCAACAATGGCTAGAAGGCTTGAGGAAGCAAAAAGTAACAGTTTTGAGCACTTATTAAGCCTTTAAAATGTTGCCCTAGCCTTCATGCGACCCTAGTTTAATACGTAGGTTACCATGCACAACCCAACCATTGAGTACAAACCACCTTCTGGCCTACTAGTAATCACTAATCCATCACATTTTTCGGCTTTTCATGAGCCATGCATGGATCCTCCCCTCCCTCTTTGAAAGGAAATGACCTTAATTCATCACGGCCATCCTCAACAAGATACGGTGAAAGGTCTCCAACATTAAAGGTAGCATGCACTCCATGGTCTCGTCCCAGATCAACCTTATAAGTATTATCATTGACATGTGTCACCACTTTGTAAGGACCTTCAGCTCTTGGCATCAACTTTTGTTCTTCCTTTTGTTAGCAAAACGTTCTTTCCTCATATGCGCCTTAACCACGTCACCATCTTGTAAGACACGTGGTTTCCTATGCATGTTGGAATTCTGTTTGTACACGTTATACACAGCTTCAATCTTCACACAAACTTGTTGGTGTAGTTACATCATGGCCTTCAAATTGTCATTTGCATCCTTGTGAACCAATTCACCATTTGGAAATGGAATGAAATATAAAGGCTTGTAAGGATTTACACCATACACCACTTACGTAGGCTTATAAGGACCTTCAGCTTTTGGCATCAACTTTGGTTTGGAAAACGTTCTTTCCTCATATGCACCAACACCAAATCACCATCTTGAAAGACACGAGGTTTCCTATACATGTTGGAATTCTGTTTGTACACGTCAATCACGGCTTCAATCTTCACACTAGCTTGTTGGTGTAGTTTCGTCATGGCCTTCAACTTGTCATTAGCATCCTTGTGAACCAATTCATCGTTTGGAAATGGAATAATATACAAAGGCTCGTAAGGATTCACACCATACACCACTTACAAAGCCTTGTAAGGACCTTCAGCTCTTGGCATCAACTCTTGTTCAAAGTGAACAAAGGTTAGTTTGATTAAAATTTCATCTATCTCTTTTTTCCATGCATAATTGGCTTATATGAAGCCTTTATAACAAAGTTGGTGGTTACTAGCCACCCAACCAACAACTCAGTAAAACTAATAATGGAAATTAAAGAAACTCATGAAACCACACAAAAAAACGTCTGACACACTGATGAATGAAAAAAGTGTCCATGCTCCATTAAGGAGCAAAAAGAAGCATTAAAGTGTAATCCAAATCCACCAAAGAGTATCAACAATGGCTAGAAGGCTTGAGGAAGCAAAAAGTAACAGTTTTGAGCACTTATTAAGCCTTTAAAATGTTGCCCTAGCCTTCATGCGACCCTAGTTTAATACGTAGGTTACCATGCACAACCCAACCATTGAGTACAAACCACCTTCTGGCCTACTAGTAATCACTTATCCATCACATTTTTCGGCTTTTCATGAGCCATGCATGGATCCTCCCCTCCCTCTTTGAAAGGAAATGACCTTAATTCATCACGGCCATCCTCAACAAGATACGGTGAAAGGTCTCCAACATTAAAGGTAGCATGCACTCCATGGTCTCGTCCCAGATCAACCTTATAAGTATTATCATTGACATGTGTCACCACTTTGTAAGGACCTTCAGCTCTTGGCATCAACTTTTGTTCTTCCTTTTGTTAGCAAAACGTTCTTTCCTCATATGCGCCTTAACCACGTCACCATCTTGTAAGACACGTGGTTTCCTATGCATGTTGGAATTCTGTTTGTACACGTTATACACAGCTTCAATCTTCACACAAACTTGTTGGTGTAGTTACATCATGGCCTTCAAATTGTCATTTGCATCCTTGTGAACCAATTCACCATTTGGAAATGGAATGAAATATAAAGGCTTGTAAGGATTTACACCATACACCACTTACGTAGGCTTATAAGGACCTTCAGCTTTTGGCATCAACTTTGGTTTGGAAAACGTTCTTTCCTCATATGCACCAACACCAAATCACCATCTTGAAAGACACGAGGTTTCCTATACATGTTGGAATTCTGTTTGTACACGTCAATCACGGCTTCAATCTTCACACTAGCTTGTTGGTGTAGTTTCGTCATGGCCTTCAACTTGTCATTAGCATCCTTGTGAACCAATTCATCGTTTGGAAATGGAATAATATACAAAGGCTCGTAAGGATTCACACCATACACCACTTACAAAGCCTTGTAAGGACCTTCAGCTCTTGGCATCAACTCTTGTTCAAAGTGAACAAAGGTTAGTTTGATTAAAATTTCATCTATCTCTTTTTTCCATGCATAATTGGCTTATATGAAGCCTTTATAACAAAGTTGGTGGTTACTAGCCACCCAACCAACAACTCAGTAAAACTAATAATGGAAATTAAAGAAACTCATGAAACCACACAAAAAAACGTCTGACACACTGATGAATGAAAAAAGTGTCCATGCTCCATTAAGGAGCAAAAAGAAGCATTAAAGTGTAATCCAAATCCACCAAAGAGTATCAACAATGGCTAGAAGGCTTGAGGAAGCAAAAAGTAACAGTTTTGAGCACTTTTTAAGCCTTTAAAATGTTGCCCTAGCCTTCATGCGACCCTAATTTAATACGTAGGTTACCATGCACAACCCAACCATTGAGTACAAACCACCTTCTGGCCTACTAGTAATCACTAATCCATCACATTTTTCGGCTTTTCATGAGCCATGCATGGATCCTCCCCTCCCTCTTTGAAAGGAAATGACCTTAATTCATCACGGCCATCCTCAACAAGATACGGTGAAAGGTCTCCAACATTAAAGGTAGCATGCACTCCATGGTCTCGTCCCAGATCAACCTTATAAGTATTATCATTGACATGTGTCACCACTTTGTAAGGACCTTCAGCTCTTGGCATCAACTTTTGTTCTTCCTTTTGTTAGCAAAACGTTCTTTCCTCATATGCGCCTTAACCACGTCACCATCTTGTAAGACACGTGGTTTCCTATGCATGTTGGAATTCTGTTTGTACACGTTATACACAGCTTCAATCTTCACACAAACTTGTTGGTGTAGTTACATCATGGCCTTCAAATTGTCATTTGCATCCTTGTGAACCAATTCACCATTTGGAAATGGAATGAAATATAAAGGCTTGTAAGGATTTACACCATACACCACTTACGTAGGCTTATAAGGACCTTCAGCTTTTGGCATCAACTTTGGTTTGGAAAACGTTCTTTCCTCATATGCACCAACACCAAATCACCATCTTGAAAGACACGAGGTTTCCTATACATGTTGGAATTCTGTTTGTACACGTCAATCACGGCTTCAATCTTCACACTAGCTTGTTGGTGTAGTTTCGTCATGGCCTTCAACTTGTCATTAGCATCCTTGTGAACCAATTCATCGTTTGGAAATGGAATAATATACAAAGGCTCGTAAGGATTCACACCATACACCACTTACAAAGCCTTGTAAGGACCTTCAGCTCTTGGCATCAACTCTTGTTCAAAGTGAACAAAGGTTAGTTTGATTAAAATTTCATCTATCTCTTTTTTCCATGCATAATTGGCTTATATGAAGCCTTTATAACAAAGTTGGTGGTTACTAGCCACCCAACCAACAACTCAGTAAAACTAATAATGGAAATTAAAGAAACTCATGAAACCACACAAAAAAACGTCTGACACACTGATGAATGAAAAAAGTGTCCATGCTCCATTAAGGAGCAAAAAGAAGCATTAAAGTGTAATCCAAATCCACCAAAGAGTATCAACAATGGCTAGAAGGCTTGAGGAAGCAAAAAGTAACAGTTTTGAGCACTTATTAAGCCTTTAAAATGTTGCCCTAGCCTTCATGCGACCCTAGTTTAATACGTAGGTTACCATGCACAACCCAAACATTGAGTACAAACCACCTTCTGGCCTACTAGTAATCACTTATCCATCACATTTTTCGGCTTTTCATGAGCCATGCATGGATCCTCCCCTCCCTCTTTGAAAGGAAATGACCTTAATTCATCACGGCCATCCTCAACAAGATACGGTGAAAGGTCTCCAACATTAAAGGTAGCATGCACTCCATGGTCTCGTCCCAGATCAACCTTATAAGTATTATCATTGACATGTGTCACCACTTTGTAAGGACCTTCAGCTCTTGGCATCAACTTTTGTTCTTCCTTTTGTTAGCAAAACGTTCTTTCCTCATATGCGCCTTAACCACGTCACCATCTTGTAAGACACGTGGTTTCCTATGCATGTTGGAATTCTGTTTGTACACGTTATACACAGCTTCAATCTTCACACAAACTTGTTGGTGTAGTTACATCATGGCCTTCAAATTGTCATTTGCATCCTTGTGAACCAATTCACCATTTGGAAATGGAATGAAATATAAAGGCTTGTAAGGATTTACACCATACACCACTTACGTAGGCTTATAAGGACCTTCAGCTTTTGGCATCAACTTTGGTTTGGAAAACGTTCTTTCCTCATATGCACCAACACCAAATCACCATCTTGAAAGACACGAGGTTTCCTATACATGTTGGAATTCTGTTTGTACACGTCAATCACGGCTTCAATCTTCACACTAGCTTGTTGGTGTAGTTTCGTCATGGCCTTCAACTTGTCATTAGCATCCTTGTGAACCAATTCATCGTTTGGAAATGGAATAATATACAAAGGCTCGTAAGGATTCACACCATACACCACTTACAAAGGCTTGTAAGGACCTTCAGCTCTTGGCATCAACTCTTGTTCAAAGTGAACAAAGGTTAGTTTGATTAAAATTTCATCTATCTCTTTTTTCCATGCATAATTGGCTTATATGAAGCCTTTATAACAAAGTTGGTGGTTACTAGCCACCCAACCAACAACTCAGTAAAACTAATAATGGAAATTAAAGAAACTCATGAAACCACACAAAAAAACGTCTGACACACTGATGAATGAAAAAAGTGTCCATGCTCCATTAAGGAGCAAAAAGAAGCATTAAAGTGTAATCCAAATCCACCAAAGAGTATCAACAATGGCTAGAAGGCTTGAGGAAGCAAAAAGTAACAGTTTTGAGCACTTATTAAGCCTTTAAAATGTTGCCCTAGCCTTCATGCGACCCTAGTTTAATACGTAGGTTACCAGGCACAACCCAACCATTGAGTACAAACCACCTTCTGGCCTACTAGTAATCACTAATCCATCACATTTTTCGGCTTTTCATGAGCCATGCATGGATCCTCCCCTCCCTCTTTGAAAGAAATGACCTTAATTCATCACGGCCATCCTCAACAAGATACGGTGAAAGGTCTCCAACATTAAAGGTAGCATGCACTCCATGGTCTCGTCCCAGATCAACCTTATAAGTATTATCATTGACATGTGTCACCACTTTGTAAGGACCTTCAGCTCTTGGCATCAACTTTTGTTCTTCCTTTTGTTAGCAAAACGTTCTTTCCTCATATGCGCCTTAACCACGTCACCATCTTGTAAGACACGTGGTTTCCTATGCATGTTGGAATTCTGTTTGTACACGTTATACACAGCTTCAATCTTCACACAAACTTGTTGGTGTAGTTACATCATGGCCTTCAAATTGTCATTTGCATCCTTGTGAACCAATTCACCATTTGGAAATGGAATGAAATATAAAGGCTTGTAAGGATTTACACCATACACCACTTACGTAGGCTTATAAGGACCTTCAGCTTTTGGCATCAACTTTGGTTTGGAAAACGTTCTTTCCTCATATGCACCAACACCAAATCACCATCTTGAAAGACACGAGGTTTCCTATACATGTTGGAATTCTGTTTGTACACGTCAATCACGGCTTCAATCTTCACACTAGCTTGTTGGTGTAGTTTCGTCATGGCCTTCAACTTGTCATTAGCATCCTTGTGAACCAATTCATCGTTTGGAAATGGAATAATATACAAAGGCTCGTAAGGATTCACACCATACACCACTTACAAAGCCTTGTAAGGACCTTCAGCTCTTGGCATCAACTCTTGTTCAAAGTGAACAAAGGTTAGTTTGATTAAAATTTCATCTATCTCTTTTTTCCATGCATAATTGGCTTATATGAAGCCTTTATAACAAAGTTGGTGGTTACTAGCCACCCAACCAACAACTCAGTAAAACTAATAATGGAAATTAAAGAAACTCATGAAACCACACAAAAAAACGTCTGACACACTGATGAATGAAAAAAGTGTCCATGCTCCATTAAGGAGCAAAAAGAAGCATTAAAGTGTAATCCAAATCCACCAAAGAGTATCAACAATGGCTAGAAGGCTTGAGGAAGCAAAAAGTAACAGTTTTGAGCACTTATTAAGCCTTTAAAATGTTGCCCTAGCCTTCATGCGACCCTAGTTTAATACGTAGGTTACCATGCACAACCCAACCATTGAGTACAAACCACCTTCTGGCCTACTAGTAATCACTTATCCATCACATTTTTCGGCTTTTCATGAGCCATGCATGGATCCTCCCCTCCCTCTTTGAAAGGAAATGACCTTAATTCATCACGGCCATCCTCAACAAGATACGGTGAAAGGTCTCCAACATTAAAGGTAGCATGCACTCCATGGTCTCGTCCCAGATCAACCTTATAAGTATTATCATTGACATGTGTCACCACTTTGTAAGGACCTTCAGCTCTTGGCATCAACTTTTGTTCTTCCTTTTGTTAGCAAAACGTTCTTTCCTCATATGCGCCTTAACCACGTCACCATCTTGTAAGACACGTGGTTTCCTATGCATGTTGGAATTCTGTTTGTACACGTTATACACAGCTTCAATCTTCACACAAACTTGTTGGTGTAGTTACATCATGGCCTTCAAATTGTCATTTGCATCCTTGTGAACCAATTCACCATTTGGAAATGGAATGAAATATAAAGGCTTGTAAGGATTTACACCATACACCACTTACGTAGGCTTATAAGGACCTTCAGCTTTTGGCATCAACTTTGGTTTGGAAAACGTTCTTTCCTCATATGCACCAACACCAAATCACCATCTTGAAAGACACGAGGTTTCCTATACATGTTGGAATTCTGTTTGTACACGTCAATCACGGCTTCAATCTTCACACTAGCTTGTTGGTGTAGTTTCGTCATGGCCTTCAACTTGTCATTAGCATCCTTGTGAACCAATTCATCGTTTGGAAATGGAATAATATACAAAGGCTCGTAAGGATTCACACCATACACCACTTACAAAGCCTTGTAAGGACCTTCAGCTCTTGGCATCAACTCTTGTTCAAAGTGAACAAAGGTTAGTTTGATTAAAATTTCATCTATCTCTTTTTTCCATGCATAATTGGCTTATATGAAGCCTTTATAACAAAGTTGGTGGTTACTAGCCACCCAACCAACAACTCAGTAAAACTAATAATGGAAATTAAAGAAACTCATGAAACCACACAAAAAAACGTCTGACACACTGATGAATGAAAAAAGTGTCCATGCTCCATTAAGGAGCAAAAAGAAGCATTAAAGTGTAATCCAAATCCACCAAAGAGTATCAACAATGGCTAGAAGGCTTGAGGAAGCAAAAAGTAACAGTTTTGAGCACTTATTAAGCCTTTAAAATGTTGCCCTAGCCTTCATGCGACCCTAGTTTAATACGTAGGTTACCATGCACAACCCAACCATTAAGTACAAACCACCTTCTGGCCTACTAGTAATCACTAATCCATCACATTTTTCGGCTTTTCATGAACCATGCATGGATCCTCCCCTCCCTCTTTGAAAGGAAATGACCTTAATTCATCACGGCCATCCTCAACAAGATACGGTGAAAGGTCTCCCACATTAAAGGTAGCATGCACTCCATGGTCTCGTCCCAGATCAACCTTATAAGTATTATCATTGACATGTGTCACCACTTTGTAAGGACCTTCAGCTCTTGGCATCAACTTTTGTTCTTCCTTTTGTTAGCAAAACGTTCTTTCCTCATATGCGCCTTAACCACGTCACCATCTTGTAAGACACGTGGTTTCCTATGCATGAAGGAATTCTGTTTGTACACGTTATACACAGCTTCAATCTTCACACAAACTTGTTGGTGTAGTTACATCATGGCCTTCAAATTGTCATTTGCATCCTTGTGAACCAATTCACCATTTGGAAATGGAATGAAATATAAAGGCTTGTAAGGATTTATACCATACACCACTTACGTAGGCTTATAAGGACCTTCAGCTTTTGGCATCAACTTTGGTTTGGAAAACGTTCTTTCCTCATATGCACCAACACCAAATCACCATCTTGAAAGACACGAGGTTTCCTATACATGTTGGAATTCTGTTTGTACACGTCAATCACGGCTTCAATCTTCACACTAGCTTGTTGGTGTAGTTTCGTCATGGCCTTCAACTTGTCATTAGCATCCTTGTGAACCAATTCATCGTTTGGAAATGGAATAATATACAAAGGCTCGTAAGGATTCACACCATACACCACTTACAAAGCCTTGTAAGGACCTTCAGCTCTTGGCATCAACTCTTGTTCAAAGTGAACAAAGGTTAGTTTGATTAAAATTTCATCTATCTCTTTTTTCCATGCATAATTGGCTTATATGAAGCCTTTATAACAAAGTTGGTGGTTACTAGCCACCCAACCAACAACTCAGTAAAACTAATAATGGAAATTAAAGAAACTCATGAAACCACACAAAAAAAACGTCTGACACACTGATGAATGAAAAAAGTGTCCATGCTCCATTAAGGAGCAAAAAGAAGCATTAAAGTGTAATCCAAATCCACCAAAGAGTATCAACAATGGCTAGAAGGCTTGAGGAAGCAAAAAGTAACAGTTTTGAGCACTTATTAAGCCTTTAAAATGTTGCCCTAGCCTTCATGCGACCCTAATTTAATACGTAGGTTACCATGCACAACCCAACCATTAAGTACAAACCACCTTCTGGCCTACTAGTAATCACTAATCCATCACATTTTTCGGCTTTTCATGAACCATGCATGGATCCTCCCCTCCCTCTTTGAAAGGAAATGACCTTAATTCATCACGGCCATCCTCAACAAGATACGGTGAAAGGTCTCCCACATTAAAGGTAGCATGCACTCCATGGTCTCGTCCCAGATCAACCTTATAAGTATTATCATTGACATGTGTCACCACTTTGTAAGGACCTTCAGCTCTTGGCATCAACTTTTGTTCTTCCTTTTGTTAGCAAAACGTTCTTTCCTCATATGCGCCTTAACCACGTCACCATCTTGTAAGACACGTGGTTTCCTATGCATGAAGGAATTCTGTTTGTACACGTTATACACAGCTTCAATCTTCACACAAACTTGTTGGTGTAGTTACATCATGGCCTTCAAATTGTCATTTGCATCCTTGTGAACCAATTCACCATTTGGAAATGGAATGAAATATAAAGGCTTGTAAGGATTTACACCATACACCACTTACGTAGGCTTATAAGGACCTTCAGCTTTTGGCATCAACTTTGGTTTGGAAAACGTTCTTTCCTCATATGCACCAACACCAAATCACCATCTTGAAAGACACGAGGTTTCCTATACATGTTGGAATTCTGTTTGTACACGTCAATCACGGCTTCAATCTTCACACTAGCTTGTTGGTGTAGTTTCGTCATGGCCTTCAACTTGTCATTAGCATCCTTGTGAACCAATTCATCGTTTGGAAATGGAATAATATACAAAGGCTCGTAAGGATTCACACCATACACCACTTACAAAGCCTTGTAAGGACCTTCAGCTCTTGGCATCAACTCTTGTTCAAAGTGAACAAAGGTTTGTTTGATTAAAATTTCATCTATCTCTTTTTTCCATGCATAATTGGCTTATATGAAGCCTTTATAACAAAGTTGGTGGTTACTAGCCACCCAACCAACAACTCAGTAAAACTAATAATGGAAATTAAAGAAACTCATGAAACCACACAAAAAAAACGTCTGACACACTGATGAATGAAAAAAGTGTCCATGCTCCATTAAGGAGCAAAAAGAAGCATTAAAGTGTAATCCAAATCCACCAAAGAGTATCAACAATGGCTAGAAGGCTTGAGGAAGCAAAAAGTAACAGTTTTGAGCACTTATTAAGCCTTTAAAATGTTGCCCTAGCCTTCATGCGACCCTAGTTTAATACGTAGGTTACCATGCACAACCCCACCATTGAGTACAAACCACCTTCTGGCCTACTAGTAATCACTAATCCATCACATTTTTCGGCTTTTCATGAGCCATGCATGGATCCTCCCCTCCCTCTTTGAAAGGAAATGACCTTAATTCATCACGGCCATCCTCAACAAGATACGGTGAAAGGTCTCCAACATTAAAGGTAGCATGCACTCCATGGTCTCGTCCCAGATCAACCTTATAAGTATTATCATTGACATGTGTCACCACTTTGTAAGGACCTTCAGCTCTTGGCATCAACTTTTGTTTTTCCTTTTTTTAGCAAAACGTTCTTTCCTCATATGCACCTAAACCACGTCACCATCTTGTAAGACACGTGGTTTCCTATGCATGTTGGAATTCTGTTTGTACACGTCATACACAGCTTCAATCTTCACACAAACTTGCTGGTGTAGTTACATCATGGCCTTCAAATTGTCATTTGCATCCTTGTGAACCAATTCACCATTTGGAAAAGGAATGAAATACAAAGGCTTGTAAGGATTCACACCATACACCACTTACGTAGGCTTATAAGGACCTTCAGCTTTTGGCATCAACTTTTGTTTGGAAAACGTTCTTTCCTCATATGCACCAACACCAAATCACCATCTTGAAAGACACGAGGTTTCCTATACATGTTGGAATTTTGTTTGTACACGTCAATCACGGCTTCAATCTTCACACTAGCTTGTTGGTGTAGTTTCGTCATGGCCTTCAACTTGTCATTAGTATCCTTGTGAACCAATTAATCGTTTGGAAATGAAATAATATACAAAGGCTCGTAAGGATTCACACCATACACCACTTACAAAGGCTTGTAAGGACCTTCAGCTCTTGGCATCAACTCTTGTTCAAAGTGAACAAAGGTTAGTTTGATTAAAATTTCATCTATCTCTTTTTTCCATGCATAATTGGCTTATATGAAGCCTTTATAACAAAGTTGGTGGTTACTAGCCACCCAACCAACAACTCAGTAAAACTAATAATGGAAATTAAAGAAACTCATGAAACCACACAAAAAAAACGTTTGACACACTGATGAATGAAAAAAGTGTCCATGCTCCATTAAGGAGCAAAAAGAAGCATTAAAGTGTAATCCAAATCCACCAAAGAGTATCAACAATGGCTAGAAGGCTTGAGGAAGCAAAAAGTAACAGTTTTGAGCACTTATTAAGCCTTTAAAATGTTGCCCTAGCCTTCATGCGACCCTAATTTAATACGTAGGTTACCATGCACAACCCAACCATTAAGTACAAACCACCTTCTGGCCTACTAGTAATCACTAATCCATCACATTTTTCGGCTTTTCATGAACCATGCATGGATCCTCCCCTCCCTCTTTGAAAGGAAATGACCTTAATTCATCACGGCCATCCTCAACAAGATACGGTGAAAGGTCTCCCACATTAAAGGTAGCATGCACTCCATGGTCTCGTCCCAGATCAACCTTATAAGTATTATCATTGACATGTGTCACCACTTTGTAAGGACCTTCAGCTCTTGGCATCAACTTTTGTTCTTCCTTTTGTTAGCAAAACGTTCTTTCCTCATATGCGCCTTAACCACGTCACCATCTTGTAAGACACGTGGTTTCCTATGCATGTTGGAATTCTGTTTGTACACGTCATACACAGCTTCAATCTTCACACAAACTTGCTGGTGTAGTTACATCATGGCCTTCAAATTGTCATTTGCATCCTTGTGAACCAATTCACCATTTGGAAATGGAATGAAATACAAAGGCTTGTAAGGATTCACACCATACACCACTTACGTAGGCTTATAAGGACCTTCAGCTTTTGGCATCAACTTTTGTTTGGAAAACGTTCTTTCCTCATATGCACCAACACCAAATCACCATCTTGAAAGACACGAGGTTTCCTATACATGTTGGAATTCTGTTTGTACACGTCAATCACGGCTTCAATCTTCACACTAGCTTGTTGGTGTAGTTTCGTCATGGCCTTCAACTTGTCATTAGCATCCTTGTGAACCAATTCATCGTTTGGAAATGGAATAATATACAAAGGCTCGTAAGGATTCACACCATACACCACTTACAAAGCCTTGTAAGGACCTTCAGCTCTTGGCATCAACTCTTGTTCAAAGTGAACAAAGGTTAGTTTGATTAAAATTTCATCTATCTCTTTTTTCCATGCATAATTGGCTTATATGAAGCCTTTATAACAAAGTTGGTGGTTACTAGCCACCCAACCAACAACTCAGTAAAACTAATAATGGAAATTAAAGAAACTCATGAAACCACACAAAAAAACGTCTGACACACTGATGAATGAAAAAAGTGTCCATGCTCCATTAAGGAGCAAAAAGAAGCATTAAAGTGTAATCCAAATCCACCAAAGAGTATCAACAATGGCTAGAAGGCTTGAGGAAGCAAAAAGTAACAGTTTTGAGCACTTATTAAGCCTTTAAAATGTTGCCCTAGCCTTCATGCGACCCTAATTTAATACGTAGGTTACCATGCACAACCCAACCATTGAGTACAAACCACCTTCTGGCCTACTAGTAATCACTAATCCATCACATTTTTCGGCTTTTCATGAGCCATGCATGGATCCTCCCCTCCCTCTTTGAAAGGAAATGACCATAATTCATCACAGCCATCCTCAACAAGATACGGTGAAAGGTCTCCCACATTAAAGGTAGCATGCACTCCATGGTCTCGTCCCAGATCAACCTTATAAGTATTATCATTGACATGTGTCACCACTTTGTAAGGACCTTCAGCTCTTGGCATCAACTTTTGTTCTTCCTTTTGTTATCAAAACGTTCTCCCTCATATGCGCCTTAACCACGTCACCATCTTGTAAGACACGTGGTTTCCTATGCATGTTGGAATTCTGTTTGTACACGTTATACACAGCTTCAATCTTCACACAAACTTGTTGGTGTAGTTACATCATGGCCTTCAAATTGTCATTTGCATCCTTGTGAACCAATTCACCATTTGGAAATGGAATGAAATATAAAGGCTTGTAAGGATTTACACCATACACCACTTACATAGGCTTATAAGGACCTTCAGCTTTTGGCATCAACTTTGGTTTGGAAAACGTTCTTTCCTCATATGCACCAACACCAAATCACCATCTTGAAAGACACGAGGTTTCCTATACATGTTGGAATTCTGTTTGTACACGTCAATCACGGCTTCAATCTTCACACTAGCTTGTTGGTGTAGTTTCGTCATGGCCTTCAACTTGTCATTAGCATCCTTGTGAATCAATTCATCATTTGGAAATGGAATAATATACAAAGGCTCGTAAGGATTCACACCATACACCACTTACAAAGCCTTGTAAGGACCTTCAGCTCTTGGCATCAACTCTTGTTCAAAGTGAACAAAGGTTAGTTTGATTAAAATTTCATCTATCTCTTTTTTCCATGCATAATTGGCTTATATGAAGCCTTTATAACAAAGTTGGTGGTTACTAGCCACCCAACCAACAACTCAGTAAAACTAATAATGGAAATTAAAGAAACTCATGAAACCACACAAAAAAACGTCTGACACACTGATGAATGAAAAAAGTGTCCATGCTCCATTAAGGAGCAAAAAGAAGCATTAAAGTGTAATCCAAATCCACCAAAGAGTATCAACAATGGCTAGAAGGCTTGAGGAAGCAAAAAGTAACAGTTTTGAGCACTTATTAAGCCTTTAAAATGTTGCCCTAGCCTTCATGCGACCCTAGTTTAATACGTAGGTTACCATGCACAACCCAACCAATGAGTACAAACCACCTTCTGGCCTACTAGTAATCACTAATCCATCACATTTTTCGGCTTTTCATGAGCCATGCATGGATCCTCCCCTCCCTCTTTGAAAGGAAATGACCTTAATTCATCACGGCCATCCTCAACAAGATACGGTGAAAGGTCTCCAACATTAAAGGTAGCATGCACTCCATGGTCTCGTCCCAGATCAACCTTATAAGTATTATCATTGACATGTGTCACCACTTTGTAAGGACCTTCAGCTCTTGGCATCAACTTTTGTTCTTCCTTTTGTTAGCAAAACGTTCTTTCCTCATATACGCCTTAACCACGTCACCATCTTGTAAGACACGTGGTTTCCTATGCATGTTGGAATTCTGTTTGTACACGTCATACACAGCTTCAATCTTCACACAAACTTGCTGGTGTAGTTACATCATGGCCTTCAAATTGTCATTTGCATCCTTGTGAACCAATTCACCAGTTGGAAAAGGAATGAAATACAAAGGCTTGTAAGGATTCACACCATACACCACTTACGTAGGCTTATAAGGACCTTCAGCTTTTGGCATCAACTTTTGTTTGGAAAACGTTCTTTCCTCATATGCACCAACACCAAATCACCATCTTGAAAGACACGAGGTTTCCTATACATGTTGGAATTCTGTTTGTACACGTCAATCACGGCTTCAATCTTCACACTAGCTTGTTGGTGTAGTTTCGTCATGGCCTTCAACTTGTCATTAGTATCCTTGTGAACCAATTAATCGTTTGGAAATGAAATAATATACAAAGGCTCGTAAGGATTCACACCATACACCACTTACAAAGGCTAGTAAGGACCTTCAGCTCTTGGCATCAACTCTTGTTCAAAGTGAACAAAGGTTAGTTTGATTAAAATTTCATCTATCTCTTTTTTCCATGCATAATTGGCTTATATGAAGCCTTTATAACAAAGTTGGTGGTTACTAGCCACCCAACCAACAACTCAGTAAAACTAATAATGGAAATTAAAGAAACTCATGAACCCCACACAAAAAAACGTCTGACACACTGATGAATGAAAAAAGTGTCCATGCTCCATTAAGGAGCAAAAAGAAGCATTAAAGTGTAATCCAAATCCACCAAAGAGTATCAACAATGGCTAGAAGGCTTGAGGAAGCAAAAAGTAACAGTTTTGAGCACTTATTAAGCCTTTAAAATGTTGCCCTAGCCTTCATGCAACCCTAATTTAATACGTAGGTTACCATGCACAACCCAACCATTGAGTACAAACCACCTTCTGGCCTACTAGTAATCACTAATCCATCACATTTTTCGGCTTTTCATGAACCATGCATGGATCCTCCCCTCCCTCTTTGAAAGGAAATGACCTTAATTCATCACGGCCATCCTCAACAAGATACGGTGAAAGGTCTCCAACATTAAAGGTAGCATGCACTCCATGGTCTCGTCCCAGATCAACCTTATAAGTATTATCATTGACATGTGTCACCACTTTGTAAGGACCTTCAGCTCTTGGCATCAACTTTTGTTCTTCCTTTTGTTAGAAAAACGTTCTTTCCTCATATACGCCTTAACCACGTCACCATCTTGTAAGACACGTGGTTTCCTATGCATGTTGGAATTCTGTTTGTACACGTCATACACAGCTTCAATCTTCACACAAACTTGCTGGTGTAGTTACATCATGGCCTTCAAATTGTCATTTGCATCCTTGTGAACCAATTCACCATTTGGAAAAGGAATGAAATACAAAGGCTTGTAAGGATTCACACCATACACCACTTACGTAGGCTTATAAGGACCTTCAGCTTTTGGCATCAACTTTTGTTTGGAAAACGTTCTTTCCTCATATGCACCAACACCAAATCACCATCTTGAAAGACACGAGGTTTCCTATACATGTTGGAATTCTGTTTGTACACGTCAATCACGGCTTCAATCTTCACACTAGCTTGTTGGTGTAGTTTCGTCATGGCCTTCAACTTGTCATTAGTATCCTTGTGAACCAATTAATCGTTTGGAAATGAAATAATATACAAAGGCTCGTAAGGATTCACACCATACACCACTTACAAAGCCTTGTAAGGACCTTCAGCTCTTGGCATCAACTCTTGTTCAAAGTGAACAAAGGTTAGTTTGATTAAAATTTCATCTATCTCTTTTTTCCATGCATAATTGGCTTATATGAAGCCTTTATAACAAAGTTGGTGGTTACTAGCCACCCAACCAACTACTCAGTAAAACTAATAATGGAAATTAAAGAAACTCATGAAACCACACAAATAAAACGTCTGACACACTGATGAATGAAAAAAGAGTCCATGCTTCATTAAGGAGCAAAAAGAAGCATTAAAGTGTAATCCAAATCCACCAAAGAGTATCAACAATGGCTAGAAGGCTTGACGAAGCAAAAAGTAACAGTTTTGAGCACTTATTAAGCCTTTAAAATGTTGCCCTAGCCTTCATGCGACCCTAATTTAATACGTAGGTTACCATGCACAACCCAACCATTGAGTACAAACCACCTTCTGGCCTACTAGTAATCACTAATCCATCACATTTTTCGGCTTTTCATGAGCCATGCATGGATCCTCCCCTCCCTCTTTGAAAGGAAATGACCTTAATTCATCACGGCCATCCTCAACAAGATACGGTGAAAGGTCTCCCACATTAAAGGTAGCATGCACTCCATGGTCTCGTCCCAGATCAACCTTATAAGTATTATCATTGACATGTGTCACCACTTTGTAAGGACCTTCAGCTCTTGGCATCAACTTTTGTTCTTCCTTTTGTTAGCAAAACGTTCTTTCCTCATATGTGCCTTAACCACGTCACCATCTTGTAAGACACGTGGTTTCCTATGCATGTTGGAATTCTGTTTGTACACGTCATACACAACTTCAATCTTCACACAAACATGCTGGTGTAGTTACATCATGGCCTTCAAATTGTCATTTGCATCCTTGTGAACCAATTCACCATTTGGAAATGGAATGAAATATAAAGGCTTGTAAGGATTTACACCATACACCACTTACGTAGGCTTATAAGGACCTTCAGCTTTTGGCATCAACTTTTGTTTGGAAAACGTTCTTTCCTCATATGCACCAACACCAAATCACCATCTTGAAAGACACGAGGTTTCCTATACATGTTGGAATTCTGTTTGTACACGTCAATCACGGCTTCAATCTTCACACTAGCTTGTTGGTGTAGTTTCGTCATGGCCTTCAACTTGTCATTAGCATCCTTGTGAACCAATTCATCGTTTGGAAATGGAATAATATACAAAGGCTCGTAAGGATTCACACCATACACCACTTACAAAGCCTTGTAAGGACCTTCAGCTCTTGGCATCAACTCTTGTTCAAAGTGAACAAAGGTTAGTTTGATTAAAATTTCATCTATCTCTTTTTTCCATGCATAATTGGCTTATATGAAGCCTTTATAACAAAGTTGGTGGTTACTAGCCACCCAACCAACAACTCAGTAAAACTAATAATGGAAATTAAAGAAACTCATGAAACCACACAAAAAAACGTCTGACACACTGATGAATGAAAAAAGTGTCCATGCTCCATTAAGGAGCAAAAAGAAGCATTAAAGTGTAATCCAAATCCACCAAAGAGTATCAACAATGGCTAGAAGGCTTGAGGAAGCAAAAAGTAACAGTTTTGAGCACTTATTAAGCCTTTAAAATGTTGCCCTAGCCTTCATGCGACCCTAATTTAATACGTAGGTTACCATGCACAACCCAACCATTGAGTACAAACCACCTTCTGGCCTACTAGTAATCACTAATCCATCACATTTTTCGGCTTTTCATGAGCCATGCATGGATCCTCCCCTCCCTCTTTGAAAGGAAATGACCTTAATTCATCACGGCCATCCTCAACAAGATACGGTGAAAGGTCTCCCACATTAAAGGTAGCATGCACTCCATGGTCTCGTCCCAGATCAACCTTATAAGTATTATCATTGACATGTGTCACCACTTTGTAAGGACCTTCAGCTCTTGGCATCAACTTTTGTTCTTCCTTTTGTTAGCAAAACGTTCTTTCCTCATATGCGCCTTAACCACGTCACCATCTTGTAAGACACGTGGTTTCCTATGCATGTTGGAATTCTGTTTGTACACGTCATACACAGCTTCAATCTTCACACAAACTTGTTGGTGTAGTTACATCATGGCCTTCAAATTGTCATTTGCATCCTTGTGAACCAATTCACCATTTGGAAATGGAATGAAATATAAAGGCTTGTAAGGATTTACACCATACACCACTTACGTAGGCTTATAAGGACCTTCAGCTTTTGGCATCAACTTTTGTTTGGAAAACGTTCTTTCCTCATATGCACCAACACCAAATCACCATCTTGAAAGACACGAGGTTTCCTATACATGTTGGAATTCTGTTTGTACACGTCAATCACAGCTTCAATCTTCACACTAGCTTGTTGGTGTAGTTTCGTCATGGCCTTCAACTTGTCATTAGCATCCTTGTGAACCAATTCATCGTTTGGAAATGGAATAATATACAAAGGCTCGTAAGGATTCACACCATACACCACTTACAAAGCCTTGTAAGGACCTTCAGCTCTTGGCATCAACTCTTGTTCAAAGTGAACAAAGGTTAGTTTGATTAAAATTTCATCTATCTCTTTTTTCCATGCATAATTGGCTTATATGAAGCCTTTATAACAAAGTTGGTGGTTACTAGCCACCCAACCAACAACTCAATAAAACTAATAATGGAAATTAAAGAAACTCATGAAACCACACAAAAAAACGTCTGACACACTGATGAATGAAAAAAGTGTCCATGCTCCATTAAGGAGCAAAAAGAAGCATTAAAGTGTAATCCAAATCCACCAAAGAGTATCAACAATGGCTAGAAGGCTTGAGGAAGCAAAAAGTAACAGTTTTGAGCACTTATTAAGCCTTTAAAATGTTGCCCTAGCCTTCATGCGACCCTAATTTAATACGTAGGTTACCATGCACAACCCAACCATTGAGTACAAACCACCTTCTGGCCTACTAGTAATCACTAATCCATCACATTTTTCGGCTTTTCATGAGCCATGCATTGATCCTCCCCTCCCTCTTTGAAAGGAAATGACCTTAATTCATCACGGCCATCCTCAACAAGATACGGTGAAAGGTCTCCCACATTAAAGGTAGCATGCACTCCATGGTCTCGTCCCAGATCAACCTTATAAGTATTATCATTGACATGTGTCACCACTTTGTAAGGACCTTCAGCTCTTGGCATCAACTTTTGTTCTTCCTTTTGTTAGCAAAACGTTCTTTCCTCATATGCGCCTTAACCACGTCACCATCTTGTAAGACACGTGGTTTCCAATGCATGTTGGAATTCTGTTTGTACACGTTATACACAGCTTCAATCTTCACACAAACTTGCTGGTGTAGTTACATCATGGCCTTCAAATTGTCATTTGCATCCTTGTGAACCAATTCACCATTTGGAAAAGGAATGAAATACAAAGGCTTGTAAGGATTCACACCATACACCACTTACGTAGGCTTATAAGGACCTTCAGCTTTTGGCATCAACTTTTGTTTGGAAAACGTTCTTTCCTCATATGCACCAACACCAAATCACCATCTTGAAAGACACGAGGTTTCCTATACATGTTGGAATTCTGTTTGTACACGTCAATCACGGCTTCAATATTCACACTAGCTTGTTGGTGTAGTTTCGTCATGGCCTTCAACTTGTCATTAGCATCCTTGTGAACCAATTCATCGTTTGGAAATGGAATAATATACAAAGGCTCGTAAGGATTCACACCATACACCACTTACAAAGCCTTGTAAGGACCTTCAGCTCTTGGCATCAACTCTTGTTCAAAGTGAACAAAGGTTAGTTTGATTAAAATTTCATCTATCTCTTTTTTCCATGCATAATTGGCTTATATGAAGCCTTTATAACAAAGTTGGTGGTTACTAGCCACCCAACCAACAACTCAGTAAAACTAATAATGGAAATTAAAGAAACTCATGAAACCACACAAAAAAACGTCTGACACACTGATGAATGAAAAAAGTGTCCATGCTCCATTAAGGAGCAAAAAGAAGCATTAAAGTGTAATCCAAATCCACCAAAGAGTATCAACAATGGCTAGAAGGCTTGAGGAAGCAAAAAGTAACAGTTTTGAGCACTTATTAAGCCTTTAAAATGTTGCCCTAGCTTTCATGCGACCCTAATTTAATACGTAGGTTACCATGCACAACCCAACCATTGAGTACAAACCACCTTCTGGCCTACTAGTAATCACTAATCCATCACATTTTTCGGCTTTTCATGAGCCATGCATGGATCCTCCCTTCCCTCTTTGAAAGGAAATGACCTTAATTCATCACGGCCATCCTCAACAAGATACGGTGAAAGGTCTCCCACATTAAAGGTAGCATGCACTCCATGGTCTCGTCCCAGATCAACCTTATAAGTATTATCATTGACATGTGTCACCACTTTGTAAGGACCTTCAGCTATTGGCATCAACTTTTGTTCTTCCTTTTGTTAGCAAAACGTTCTTTCCTCATATGCGCCTTAACCACGTCACCATCTTGTAAGACACGTGGTTTCCTATGCATGTTGGAATTCTATTTGTACACGTTATACACAGCTTCAATCTTCACACAAACTTGCTGGTGTAGTTACATCATGGCCTTCAAATTGTCATTTGCATCCTTGTGAACCAATTCACCATTTGGAAAAGGAATGAAATACAAAGGCTTGTAAGGATTCACACCATACACCACTTACGTAGGCTTATAAGGACCTTCAGCTTTTGGCATCAACTTTTGTTTGGAAAACGTTCTTTCCTCATATGCACCAACACCAAATCACCATCTTGAAAGACACGAGGTTTCCTATACATGTTGGAATTCTGTTTGTACACGTCAATCACGGCTTCAATCTTCACACTAGCTTGTTGGTGTAGTTTCGTCATGGCCTTCAACTTGTCATTAGTATCCTTGTGAACCAATTCATCGTTTGGAAATGAAATAATATACAAAGGCTCGTAAGGATTCACACCATACACCACTTACAAAGGCTTGTAAGGACCTTCAGCTCTTGGCATCAACTCTTGTTCAAAGTGAACAAAGGTTAGTTTGATTAAAATTTCATCTATCTCTTTTTTCCATGCATAATTGGCTTATATGAAGCCTTTATAACAAAGTGGGTGGTTACTAGCCACCCAACCAACTACTCATTAAAACTAATAATGGAAACTAAAGAAACTCATGAAACCACACAAAAAAAACGTCTGACACACTGATGAATGAAAAAAGAGTCCATGCTTCATTAAGGAGCAAAAAGAAGCATTAAAGTGTAATCCATATCCACCAAAGAGTATCAACAATGGCTAGAAGGCTTGACGAAGCAAAAAGTAACAGTTTTGAGCACTTATTAAGCCTTTAAAATGTTGCCCTAGCCTTCATGCGACCCTAATTTAATACGTAGGTTACCATGCACAACCCAACCATTGAGTACCAACCACCTTCTGGCCTACTAGTAATCACTAATCCATCACATTTTTCGGCTTTTCATGAGCCATGCATGGATCCTCCCCTCCCTCTTTGAAAGGAAATGACCTTAATTCATCACGGCCATCCTCAACAAGATACGGTGAAAGGTCTCCCACATTAAAGGTAGCATGCACTCCATGGTCTCGTCCCAGATCAACCTTATAAGTATTATCATTGACATGTGTCACCACTTTGTAAGGACCTTCAGCTCTTGGCATCAACTTTTGTTCTTCCTTTTGTTAGCAAAACGTTCTTTCCTCATATGCGCCTTAACCACGTCACCATCTTGTAAGACACGTGGTTTCCTATGCATGTTGGAATTCTGTTTGTACACGTCATACACAACTTCAATCTTCACACAAACTTGCTGGTGTAGTTACATCATGGCCTTCAAATTGTCATTTGCATCCTTGTGAACCAATTCACCATTTGGAAAAGGAATGAAATACAAAGGCTTGTAAGGATTCACACCATACACCACTTACGTAGGCTTATAAGGACCTTCAGCTTTTGGCATCAACTTTTGTTTGGAAAACGTTCTTTCCTCATATGAACCAACACCAAATCACCATCTTGAAAGACACGAGGTTTCCTATACATGTTGGAATTCTGTTTGTACACGTCAATCACGGCTTCAATCTTCACACTAGCTTGTTGGTGTAGTTTCGTCATGGCCTTCAACTTGTCATTAGTATCCTTGTGAACCAATTCATCGTTTGGAAATGAAATAATATAAAAAGGCTCGTAAGGATTCACACCATACACCACTTACAAAGGCTTGTAAGGACCTTCAGCTCTTGGCATCAACTCTTGTTCAAAGTGAACAAAGGTTAGTTTGATTAAAATTTCATCTATCTCTTTTTTCCATGCATAATTGGCTTATATGAAGCCTTTATAACAAAGTGGGTGGTTACTAGCCACCCAACCAACTACTCAGTAAAACTAATAATGGAAATTAAAGAAACTCATGAAACCACAAAAAAAAACGTCTGACACACTGATGAATGAAAAAAGAGTCCATGCTTCATTAAGGAGCAAAAAGAAGCATTAAAGTGTAATCCAAATCCACCAAAGAGTATCAACAATGGCTAGAAGGCTTGACGAAGCAAAAAGTAACAGTTTTGAGCACTTATTAAGCCTTTAAAATGTTGCCCTAGCCTTCATGCGACCCTAATTTAATACGTAGGTTACCATGCACAACCCAACCATTGAGTACAAACCACCTTCTGGCCTACTAGTAATCACTAATCCATCACATTTTTCGGCTTTTCATGAGCCATGCATGGATCCTCCCCTCCCTCTTTGAAAGGAAATGACCTTAATTCATCACGGCCATCCTCAACAAGATACGGTGAAAGGTCTCCCACATTAAAGGTAGCATGCACTCCATGGTCTCGTCCCAGATCAACCTTATAAGTATTATCATTGACATGTGTCACCACTTTGTAAGGACCTTCAGCTCTTGGCATCAACTTTTGTTCTTCCTTTTGTTAGCAAAACGTTCTTTCCTCATATGCGCCTTAACCACGTCACCATCTTGTAAGACACGTGGTTTCCTATGCATGTTGGAATTCTGTTTGTACACGTTATACACAGCTTCAATCTTCACACAAACTTGCTGGTGTAGTTACATCATGGCCTTCAAATTGTCATTTGCATCCTTGTGAACCAATTCACCATTTGGAAAAGGAATGAAATACAAAGGCTTGTAAGGATTCACACCATACACCACTTACGTAGGCTTATAAGGACCTTCAGCTTTTGGCATCAACTTTTGTTTGGAAAACGTTCTTTCCTCATATGCACCAACACCAAATCACCATCTTGAAAGACACGAGGTTTCCTATACATGTTGGAATTCTGTTTGTACACGTCAATCACGGCTTCAATCTTCACACTAGCTTGTTGGTGTAGTTTCGTCATGGCCTTCAACTTGTCATTAGTATCCTTGTGAACCAATTCATCGTTTGGAAATGAAATAATATACAAAGGCTCGTAAGGATTCACACCATACACCACTTACAAAGGCTTGTAAGGACCTTCAGCTCTTGGCATCAACTCTTGTTCAAAGTGAACAAAGGTTAGTTTGATTAAAATTTCATCTATCTCTTTTTTCCATGCATAATTGGCTTATATGAAGCCTTTATAACAAAGTGGGTGGTTACTAGCCACCCAACCAACTACTCAGTAAAACTAATAATGGAAACTAAAGAAACTCATGAAACCACACAAAAAAAACGTCTGACACACTGATGAATGAAAAAAGAGTCCATGCTTCATTAAGGAGCAAAAAGAAGCATTAAAGTGTAATCCAAATCCACCAAAGAGTATCAACAATGGCTAGAAGGCTTGACGAAGCAAAAAGTAACAGTTTTGAGCACTTATTAAGCCTTTAAAATGTTGCCCTAGCCTTCATGCGACCCTAATTTAATACGTAGGTTACCATGCACAACCCAACCATTGAGTACAAACCACCTTCTGGCCTACTAGTAATCACTAATCCATCACATTTTTCGGCTTTTCATGAGCCATGCATGGATCCTCCCCTCCCTCTTTGAAAGGAAATGACCTTAATTCATCACGGCCATCCTCAACAAGATACGGTGAAAGGTCTCCCACATTAAAGGTAGCATGCACTCCATGGTCTCGTCCCAGATCAACCTTATAAGTATTATCATTGACATGTGTCACCACTTTGTAAGGACCTTCAGCTCTTGGCATCAACTTTTGTTCTTCCTTTTGTTAGCAAAACGTTCTTTCCTCATATGCGCCTTAACCACGTCACCATCTTGTAAGACACGTGGTTTCCTATGCATGTTGGAATTCTGTTTGTACACGTTATACACAGCTTCAATCTTCACACAAACTTGCTGGTGTAGTTACATCATGGCCTTCAAATTGTCATTTGCATCCTTGTGAACCAATTCACCATTTGGAAAAGGAATGAAATACAAAGGCTTGTAAGGATTCACATCATACACCACTTACGTAGGCTTATAAGGACCTTCAGCTTTTGGCATCAACTTTTGTTTGGAAAACGTTCTTTCCTCATATGCACCAACACCAAATCACCATCTTGAAAGACACGAGGTTTCCTATACATGTTGGAATTCTGTTTGTACACGTCAATCACGGCTTCAATCTTCACACTAGCTTGTTGGTGTAGTTTCGTCACGGCCTTCAACTTGTCATTAGCATCCTTGTGAACCAATTCATCGTTTGGAAATGGAATAATATACAAAGGCTCGTAAGGATTCACACCATACACCACTTACAAAGCCTTGTAAGGACCTTCAGCTCTTGGCATCAACTCTTGTTCAAAGTGAACAAAGGTTAGTTTGATTAAAATTTCATCTATCTCTTTTTTCCATGCATAATTGGCTTATATGAAGCCTTTATAACAAAGTTGGTGGTTACTAGCCACCCAACCAACAACTCAGTAAAACTAATAATGGAAATTAAAGAAACTCATGAAACCACACAAAAAAACGTCTGACACACTGATGAATGAAAAAAGTGTCCATGCTCCATTAAGGAGCAAAAAGAAGCATTAAAGTGTAATCCAAATCCACCAAAGAGTATCAACAATGGCTAGAAGGCTTGAGGAAGCAAAAAGTAACAGTTTTGAGCACTTATTAAGCCTTTAAAATGTTGCCCTAGCCTTCATGCGACCCTAATTTAATACGTAGGTTACCATGCACAACCCAACCATTGAGTACAAACCACCTTCTGGCCTACTAGTAATCACTAATCCATCACATTTTTCGGCTTTTCATGAGCCATGCATGGATCCTCCCCTCCCTCTTTGAAAGGAAATGACCTTAATTCATCACGGCCATCCTCAACAAGATACGGTGAAAGGTCTCCCACATTAAAGGTAGCATGCACTCCATGGTCTCGTCCCAGATCAACCTTATAAGTATTATCATTGACATGTGTCACCACTTTGTAAGGACCTTCAGCTCTTGGCATCAACTTTTGTTCTTCCTTTTGTTAGCAAAACGTTCTTTCCTCATATGCGCCTTAACCACGTCACCATCTTGTAAGACACGTGGTTTCCTATGCATGTTGGAATTCTGTTTGTACACGTTATACACAGCTTCAATCTTCACACAAACTTGCTGGTGTAGTTACATCATGGCCTTCAAATTGTCATTTGCATCCTTGTGAACCAATTCACCATTTGGAAAAGGAATGAAATACAAAGGCTTGTAAGGATTCACACCATACACCACTTGCGTAGGCTTATAAGGACCTTCAGCTTTTGGCATCAACTTTTGTTTGGAAAACGTTCTTTCCTCATATGCACCAACACCAAATCACCATCTTGAAAGACACGAGGTTTCCTATACATGTTGGAATTCTGTTTGTACACGTCAATCACGGCTTCAATCTTCACACTAGCTTGTTGGTGTAGTTTCGTCATGGCCTTCAACTTGTCATTAGTATCCTTGTGAACCAATTCATCGTTTGGAAATGAAATAATATACAAAGGCTCGTAAGGATTCACACCATACACCACTTACAAAGGCTTGTAAGGACCTTCAGCTCTTGGCATCAACTCTTGTTCAAAGTGAACAAAGGTTAGTTTGATTAAAATTTCATCTATCTCTTTTTTCCATGCATAATTGGCTTATATGAAGCCTTTATAACAAAGTGGGTGGTTACTAGCCACCCAACCAACTACTCAGTAAAACTAATAATGGAAACTAAAGAAACTCATGAAACCACACAAGAAAAACGTCTGACACACTGATGAATGAAAAAAGAGTCCATGCTTCATTAAGGAGCAAAAAGAAGCATTAAAGTGTAATCCAAATCCACCAAAGAGTATCAACAATGGCTAGAAGGCTTGACGAAGCAAAAAGTAACAGTTTTGAGCACTTATTAAGCCTTTAAAATGTTGCCCTAGCCTTCATGCGACCCTAATTTAATACGTAGGTTACCATGCACAACCCAACCATTGAGTACAAACCACCTTCTGGCCTACTAGTAATCACTAATCCATCACATTTTTCGGCTTTTCATGAGCCATGCATGGATCCTCCCCTCCCTCTTTGAAAGGAAATGACCTTAATTCATCACGGCCATCCTCAACAAGATACGGTGAAAGGTCTCCCACATTAAAGGTAGCATGCACTCCATGGTCTCGTCCCAGATCAACCTTATAAGTATTATCATTGACATGTGTCACCACTTTGTAAGGACCTTCAGCTCTTGGCATCAACTTTTGTTCTTCCTTTTGTTAGCAAAACGTTCTTTCCTCATATGCGCCTTAACCACGTCACCATCTTGTAAGACACGTGGTTTCCTATGCATGTTGGAATTCTGTTTGTACACGTTATACACAGCTTCAATCTTCACACAAACTTGCTGGTGTAGTTACATCATGGCCTTCAAATTGTCATTTGCATCCTTGTGAACCAATTCACCATTTGGAAAAGGAATGAAATACAAAGGCTTGTAAGGATTCACACCATACACCACTTACGTAGGCTTATAAGGACCTTCAGCTTTTGGCATCAACTTTTGTTTGGAAAACGTTCTTTCCTCATATGCACCAACACCAAATCACCATCTTGAAAGACACGAGGTTTCCTATACATGTTGGAATTCTGTTTGTACACGTCAATCACGGCTTCAATCTTCACACTAGCTTGTTGGTGTAGTTTCGTCATGGCCTTCAACTTGTCATTAGTATCCTTGTGAACCAATTCATCGTTTGGAAATGAAATAATATACAAAGGCTCGTAAGGATTCACACCATACACCACTTACAAAGGCTTGTAAGGACCTTCAGCTCTTGGCATCAACTCTTGTTCAAAGTGAACAAAGGTTAGTTTGATTAAAATTTCATCTATCTCTTTTTTCCATGCATAATTGGCTTATATGAAGCCTTTACAACAAAGTGGGTGGTTACTAGCCACCCAACCAACTACTCAGTAAAACTAATAATGGAAACTAAAGAAACTCATGAAACCACACAAAAAAAACGTCTGACACACTGATGAATGAAAAAAGAGTCCATGCTTCATTAAGGAGCAAAAAGAAGCATTAAAGTGTAATCCAAATCCACCAAAGAGTATCAACAATGGCTAGAAGGCTTGACGAAGCAAAAAGTAACAGTTTTGAGCACTTATTAAGCCTTTAAAATGTTGCCCTAGCCTTCATGCGACCCTAATTTAATACGTAGGTTACCATGCACAACCCAACCATTGAGTACAAACCACCTTCTGGCCTACTAGTAATCACTAATCCATCACATTTTTCGGCTTTTCATGAGCCATGCATGGATCCTCCCCTCCCTCTTTGAAAGGAAATGACCTTAATTCATCACGGCCATCCTCAACAAGATACGGTGAAAGGTCTCCCACATTAAAGGTAGCATGCACTCCATGGTCTCGTCCCAGATCAACCTTATAAGTATTATCATTGACATGTGTCACCACTTTGTAAGGACCTTCAGCTCTTGGCATCAACTTTTGTTCTTCCTTTTGTTAGCAAAACGTTCTTTCCTCATATGCGCCTTAACCACGTCACCATCTTGTAAGACACGTGGTTTCCTATGCATGTTGGAATTCTGTTTGTACACGTCATACACAACTTCAATCTTCACACAAACTTGCTGGTGTAGTTACATCATGGCCTTCAAATTGTCATTTGCATCCTTGTGAACCAATTCACCATTTGGAAAAGGAATGAAATACAAAGGCTTGTAAGGATTCACACCATACACCACTTACGTAGGCTTATAAGGACCTTCAGCTTTTGGCATCAACTTTTGTTTGGAAAACGTTCTTTCCTCATATGAACCAACACCAAATCACCATCTTGAAAGACACGAGGTTTCCTATACATGTTGGAATTCTGTTTGTACACGTCAATCACGGCTTCAATCTTCACACTAGCTTGTTGGTGTAGTTTCGTCATGGCCTTCAACTTGTCATTAGTATCCTTGTGAACCAATTCATCGTTTGGAAATGAAATAATATAAAAAGGCTCGTAAGGATTCACACCATACACCACTTACAAAGGCTTGTAAGGACCTTCAGCTCTTGGCATCAACTCTTGTTCAAAGTGAACAAAGGTTAGTTTGATTAAAATTTCATCTATCTCTTTTTTCCATGCATAATTGGCTTATATGAAGCCTTTATAACAAAGTTGGTGGTTACTAGCCACCCAACCAACAACTCAGTAAAACTAATAATGGAAATTAAAGAAACTCATGAAACCACACAAAAAAACGTCTGACACACTGATGAATGAAAAAAGTGTCCATGCTCCATTAAGGAGCAAAAAGAAGCATTAAAGTGTAATCCAAATCCACCAAAGAGTATCAACAATGGCTAGAAGGCTTGAGGAAGCAAAAAGTAACAGTTTTGAGCACTTATTAAGCCTTTAAAATGTTGCCCTAGCCTTCATGCGACCCTAATTTAATACGTAGGTTACCATGCACAACCCAACCATTGAGTACAAACCACCTTCTGGCCTACTAGTAATCACTAATCCATCACATTTTTCGGCTTTTCATGAGCCATGCATGGATCCTCCCCTCCCTCTTTGAAAGGAAATGACCTTAATTCATCACGGCCATCCTCAACAAGATACGGTGAAAGGTCTCCCACATTAAAGGTAGCATGCACTCCATGGTCTCGTCCCAGATCAACCTTATAAGTATTATCATTGACATGTGTCACCACTTTGTAAGGACCTTCAGCTCTTGGCATCAACTTTTGTTCTTCCTTTTGTTAGTAAAACGTTCTTTCCTCATATGCGCCTTAACCACGTCACCATCTTGTAAGACACGTGGTTTCCTATGCATGTTGGAATTCTGTTTGTACACGAAGTGGTGTATGTTTGGAACTAGATAGCCCAATGGGCTTTACTAATCTGGGCTTTGGAGTGTGCTTGATTTAGTGGATTTGGGCTTGAAATGGGGTGGGCCGATTTGTTTTGGCTACATGGAAGTTGTGACCACGTTTTTTGGACTTGTTGGTGATCATGGAAGAAATTTGAACCATTTCCTTGTCTTGTGTGTAGCATGGATTGAAGAGTTTTTGGGAGTTTCTAGTAGTTATTCGCTAGTAGTTAATGAAATAGTTAAATAAAAGCTCTTAATGTCTGCCTTTTCACTTTTGTAACTCATTGATCCTATCAACTATATATAGGGTCAATTTCTATGAATAAATACCACTTGAACTTGTTGCAATTTGCTCTATTTCTCACATAGGATAGGTCTCTTATCGTATGTTGTGTTGTGTGTCAATAGGTCTTGGCATTCAACCTAGTTCTTGCTTCAATAGGTATTGAAGCAAGAACTAACCCTATCCTCTTCTCTACCCTCATAATCTCGTATTCCATCCCTCCCTCTCTCTCTCTCTCTTCCATCCGAAAATAACTCCTATACATGTATCATAAGTAGTATTAGAGCCGAAACAATCCTGCAGTCACCATGGATTTTAATGATCCCAATTTTCTCTACAATCTTCAAGAAGCACTAAGGAACATCCAAGATAGACAACCTCGAAGACTACAAGGCGTGAACTTAGGTCAAGTGAAGAATTCAAAGTCAACGAGTTGCCGGAATTTGTGGGTGGTACGAACCCAGAAAAATACTTAGAGTGGGAAAGAAAAATTGAATGCATGTTCGAGTTCAAAGATGTGGATGACGAAAAGGCATGTAAGTTTTTCATCCTGAAACTTTGTGGTGGTGCCTCTTTGTGGTTCGAAGGGCTTAAGGCCAAGAGAACACGAGAGGGTAAAGAAAAAATTGCATCATAGGAATCATTAAAGAGAAAGTTAAGAAAAAGGTATGTACCTATTAATCACCGCATGGCAACCTATAGAAAAATAGCCGAGTTGAAACAAGGCAAAATGAACGTGGCTAAATATATAGACGAATTTGAAAAATTGTCACTTATGGGTGATATTGATGAAGTCGAGGAGCAGAAAATGTCCCGGTTTTTACGTGGGTTCAACTTGAATATTATTAACATTGTTGATTTGTATCTATATTCTGATTTTGACACCCTTTGTGGCTTGTGCTTAAAGTTGGAAAACCAAGAAAAATACAGGAAAACAGGTGTCCCTCAATCCGAGTTCGGGAAATCTAAATCTTGGGGTAAACCCGAGAACCCAACCGCAATCCTTTTTCCTCGGGTAGTTCTTTCGGAGTTCCCAAAACCGCGACTCATTTTAAAGATTCCATGGAAACTAGTTTGTCCAAGGTGCGATGCTACAAGTGCCAAGGTTTCGGGCATTTCCAAAGTTCGTGCCCAAATAAACGAGTCATAACGTTACGGGAAGCGATGGAATTCCAGGACGAGTTGCTAGAAGAAGAAAAAAGACAAAGTTCCATCTTTGAGGAAGAGGTCGAACATGAAGAAGAAGAGGAGAATGAAACCTACGAAGCTCCCTTCTATGACACGTTTTTGGTCCTTCGGGCATTACGAGCGAAGAGGCTGACCAAAGAACTCAATTGTTTCATACTAAATGTCTGGTAAATGATAAATGGTGTAGTGTAATAGTGGATGGTGGTAGTTGTACTAATGCAGCATCAAGCGAAATGGTGGCAAAACTGGGATTGGTCACAATGAACCATCCTAAACCTTATGCACTCCATTGGCTAGATGACAATAAAAATATAAATGTAACAAAACAGGTAATGGTAGGTTTGACGATGGGCTCGTACAAAGATGATATCCTTTGTGATGTGGTTCCCATGGATGCTTGCCACGTACTTTTGGGTCGTCCTTGGCAATATGATCGAGATGTGACTCATAGAGGGCAGAGCAATGAATATGAAGTGAAACATAACAACAAAAAATCATGCTAGAACCCATGTCGTCGCACGACATCCTCTCGGTAATGACTAGAGAAAAGAAGACGAATCTTGCGATTTTCGCCACTAAACGGGAGGTTGAAAAGACGATTGACGACGGTGGCTTGGTATACTTAATGGTAGCCAAAGATGGTGAGGTGGGAAATCCTCTATATGATGACATGGCAGAATTCTTACAAGGGTTTAAAGATGTTTTCCCCGATGATTTACCATCGGGCTTGCCGCCTATTCGTAGCATCGAATACCAGATCGATCTCATCCCAGGAGTTCCTTTACCAAACAAGTCGGCCAATCGGTGTAATCCCGAGGAGACGAAGGAGTTGCAAAGGCAAGTTGATGAGCTTGTGGTCCAGGGATATGTTCGGGAAAGCCTTAGTTCGTGTGCCGTACCGGTATTGCTCGTACCTAAGAAAGATGGAATGTGAAGGATGTGTATCGACAGCAAGGCGGTCAACAATATCACTGTCAAGTATCGTTTCCCCGACTTGATGACATGTTAGACAAACTTCATGAGTCAGTTGTATTTTAAAAAATCGACTTACGAAGTAGGTACCATCAAATCCGAGTGCGTGAAGGGGACGAATGGAAGACGGCGTTCAAAACAAAACATTGCCTTTACGAATAGACCGTGATGTCGTTTGGCCTCATGAATGCCCCGAGCACGTTAATGAGACTAATGAATGAAGTTTTTAAATGTTTTCTTGGCAGGTTTGTGGTGGTTTATCTAGACGACATCTTGGTGTATAGCAAGAGTCGTAAGGAGCATGGGAGTAGTTTGAAGCAAGTGTTTGAGACCCTAAGAGCCCAAAGACTCAATGGTAAAATGGAGAAATGCTCATTCTTTGTGTATGTGGTGTCCAAAGCGGGTGTATCAGTGGATCAAGCCATGATCAAAGCCATCAAGACGTGGTCGGCCCCCAAAACCATTAGTGACATTCGATCGTTCCATGGCTTGGCGTCCTTTTACCGACGTTTCATTCGTGACTTTAGTACGGTGACGAGTCCGATTACCAATTTTTTGAAGAAAGGTGCCTTCGTATGGGGAGCGGATGCCCAAAAGGCATTCAAGGTGATTATAGAGCGATTGTGTTCTGCTCCTATTTTGGCGCTACCCCGATTTTTTCCAACCTTTTGAAGTAGAGTGTGATGCAAGCGGGGTGGGTATTGGTGTCATGCTGATCCAGGCGAAGCGACCCATTGCTTACTTCTCGGAGAAATTGGGGGGAGCTCGTTTGAACTATTGCACCTACGACAAGGAGTTTTATGCCATTGTGTGGGCTCTGGAACATTGGAGCCATTATTTGCATTCAGATCACGAGTCACTGAAGTATATCAATGGTCAACAGAAGTTGAGCCCGAGACATGCCAAGTGGGTGGAGTTCTTATGGTCATTCCACTTTTCCTCAAAGTACAAAAATGGCAAAAGTAACGTGGTGGCGGATGCACTATCTCGACGTTATGCTTTACTAGCTACACTCGATGTTCGCTTGCTAGGCTTCGAGGCGTTGAAAGACTATTATGGAAATGATGTAGATTTTGGTGATGTATTTGTAAAATGTAATAGTGGTTCACAGGGAGAATACTTGGTGCATGACGGATTCCTATTTAAAGGGAACCGTCTTTGCATCCTGAAACACCCCATTAGGGAGTTATTGATTTGTGAGGCACACATGGGTAGGTTAGCAGGCCACTTTGGAGTAGTCAAGACTTTGGAGGTGCTGAAATAACACTTCTTTTAGCCCAAGATGTTGGGGGATATAACTAATATCATGAGCAAGTGTGTGACCTGCCACATGGCTAAAAGCTCATTCAAACTAGGCTTATATACTCCCTTACCCGTCCCAGTTCGCTCCTGGGAGGACGTATCTATGGACTTTATTGTGGCCCTGCCTCGAACTCAAAGGGGGGTAAAGGTGCAATTATGGTAGTTGTGTACCGGTTTTGGAAAATGGCCCATTTTATTGCTTGTCACAAAACCGATGATGCAAGTATGGTTGCTGATATATACCACCGGGAGATCGTCCGGCTAGACGGTATTCCCAAAACAATAGTTTCTGATCATGACTCCAATTCTTGACTTACTTTTGGAACACATTATGGAGGAAAGTCGGGACAAAGCTTTTATTCAACACATCACACCACCCACAGACGGACGGCCAGACCGAGGTCACGAGCCGAACCTTGGGCACTTTACTGCGTGCGTTGGTGAACAAGACACAAAAAGATTGGGATGTGAAATTAGTACATGCCAAGTTCGCTTACAACCGTTCGCCTACCTACGCAACATGCCATTCTGATGGGTTTTGAGCATAATATCAATCCTATGGTGTTCATGCAACCCTAATTGCTTGGATCAAGTTTTTCTACTTTGAACATGCAATAAACTTCCAAGACTTACAAACCCTAGATCTAGCATAAAATTAATCATATTAACATAAAATAGGGTTTAGATCTGACCTTTGAATATATAGCAATAACAATCAATCCTTGGCTTCAGAAAGCTTAATGCCTCAAGTGCTGCACCTCTAATGGAGTCACAAACACCACTAAGCAACAAGATGAAGAATAGAAGAGAGGGGAGGCACCAAAAACGGCTGGAAAACCTAATGCAAGTGTTAGCCACGTTTTTGGTGCCTAAGGGCTCCTTATATACTTAGGCAATTAGGGTTATCAAGCTAGGAAACCCTAATTTAACTGATTAAGCCCTAAGCAACCCATGAACTCCTTCTTTAGAAGCCTTGGATGATTTCTAATGGGTTTCCCCATAGAATTCGTCCATTCCACTTCTATGGAGTCCATAAGCCCATCTAGGTAATTATCTTATAATTACACAATAAGTCCCTTAAGTTTAATTAATCTCTTTTAGCCACAAAATTAATACTTAATTAATTCTTGACTAATATTAATTAAACATTATGATTTCTCCTTTAATATATTAATAAATCATAATTAAACCTTTCTCTCCTTCATTCATCCTACATATTGCTATGGTGAAGGCAACCCAAAAGGACCATGCTCATAATCGGGTCAAGTACATACCAAAATAGTTATGGACTTACACACTAATCCAATAGTCTCCCACTTGGATAAGTTTAATAACTATTTTCGTATGACTTTAGAACCTGATCAGCAATCGTAGCTTTCAAAAGCCATTGTCAACTCTGACCTTATCAGATACGTGTGTCCTTTAGATAAGGGATTATATATTCCTCCATTCTCAAGATATCGTATAGACATAAAGCATGAATTTTAATCATTCTCTCTATACTATTTCCCGACTTTCGATTTATGACGACTGACAACAGACTACGATTGAACACATCAACTTAGTCCCAGCTTGGCCAAGCGCTTAGGTGTCATCACTAAATCATCGAGGGGCCCACAGATATCGCTTTTATCCCACTTTGGGTAAAAGGAATGGATAAACTTCGACTGGTATGCTTGCTTGCATTCACTGATCGAATCACACACAACAATAAGTTTTATAACACCAAGTTACTGGTGCGTTTACTTATTATCAATGTGCAACCGACCAACAAATAACAACTCACACGTCTCGGTTTCAAGAATATACAATATTATCGTCTCACTAATCACCCGTGATAAAACCATGAAGTGATCTAAGTGAGCGTGGTTCTAATCCAATACTTTAATCTTATCAAATCACTCATGAACCCTGCAGCAAACTTGTGCTATGTCTAAAGTCTTCAGAAAATCTACAGACTCTTCATGACAGTCTTCCTTTATACTTACTTCCAACGTATGACCGACTGTGGAGGTTCGAATAACCTAGTTATTCTGGAAGTCAAAACATGCAAACTGAAACACAACAATAATACTTAAACCTATACGGCCCCAAACTTGTGAGCGTAAATAAAACACTTCTATTTAACCACCATAATGATTACTCATTATTTATCATTTAATGTTTTGGATAATCAACTCATTACTTGAATTACAACAACAATTGTCTCATGCTCCAAGCATGCACACTTTGTTTCCTATGGTCCTTACTTTGTGAAATAGATCAATTGAAAAACTTTTCCAATGATGCTCATTTCACAATTCCCAATCCTTGTCATTAGTGTTAGAATACAAGGTTCTTGCCACTACTAGAATATGCTAGATTCTAACATTTTATGCAACGATCCTTTCGCAAAGTCATAGCACAAAAGGCACCAAGACTTAGCCAATGAAATTACAAAGTACTCTATCGAAAATTGCTACAAGACAATTCCATAGACGTGAAGTCTCACATTCAACGTACATTCCTTTGAACATCCTTCTTGCATAACATTTTCTAATCTAGACATCGACTCTCAATATCCAACTCCCAATATGGAAACATTTCCATATTTGCCATATGACAACTCATTCTTAATAGAATCTTATCTATTCATAATAATGTCGATATGGTCCATCCAATACCATACTTCCAACTACTCACGAGCGACCAATCCTTAGCGAACTTTGGATTGTCCTTTGATAGTTGTTTAATTATTTTAGTCAAAACCGATTCTAGTCCTTTTTCCCTCTTAATGCGATAGACTTTTGGAAAATTTTAGAATGGTCAAATATCATTTGCAATCAATCCTATACCTGAAGCGTATGGGACATGATGCATAATGTCTTACATGAAGATATGATACTATACCTGATGCTTTGATAAGCCTTTATCTAAGCTTCTTAAACTTATACACCTTTGCCTTAGAAAGCTCATATGTGTGTCTAGAAAAATTCAAAACTTATGTTACTATGCCCCAAATGTTCCGAGTCATTGCGAAATCTCACAATTCGAACTATGGAAAGGGATGTCGTAACCATAATCGAATTTGAGAATACAATTTTCACAATTGCTTTCTTCTTAAAATCTCTCTTAGTGAAAGCATTTCCTCACAGTCATTTTCATGAAGGAGGGAATCTTATGACACTTAGATTTTTATGGTGTATGTGTTCGTATCCATGTGAATTTGGTATAAGAATAATCCAAAACCAAAGTTTGCGACGAATCCAAACTCATATGGACTGAACTTTCTTGATTTCTAGCCTTATGGTAACACGAGTGCCCACCATGTCTTCCAAGTAGTTTAGCCACTCATCCTTATATATCGATGTACTTTCCATCGATCAAGGTACTTTGTCTTTATGCATTCAAATGATAACTCATAGAACTCACATGCATAATCAACTCAATTGGAATGGCACAAAAACAAAATAATGCCAACATGATAGGTTGTAAACCCCAAGTCGTATGCTAGTGATGATTATTAAGGTTTATTCTTGATTTGTTCTTGAAACCTTTTTCAAGATCATTAAAACTCCCACTGACCTCTTGACATATATGATTCTCTTGTCAGGAAACTTTCCTAGACAAAACAAATATTCAAGAGTTAGTGTAGTTCTTATCAAGACAAAACACTTCACATAATTGGTTCTAGTTGGTCTTTGTCTTATCCAAGATAGCACAACTTACCAATTTCACATGTGCAAGAATAAGAAAACTTTTCCAAATTCCACATTTGTTGAGTGTTATAAACCTACTAAAGACGTGTCACTCAATTTGTAATCTTGGAGTATGACTCTAAGATTCGATATCGGAACGAAGTATGATTGACTTCTTGATTTAACCATTGCTACAATTCCTGATTCCTCTTTTTAGACATACAAATGTACTAAGACTCACTTAGAGGACCAATTGAGATATGGTTCTTAATCATTAAGACTTTATCATAAAACACAATAAAAGGTACTCTCCCTTCTTCTTAGAATAGAGAAAATTTTATCTTTCTGCCTTCTTGACTCTTCTTATTCGTTCTGCCATTCATTTAAACCTTTTCAATTAACTCAGAATTACACTTAATCTTATAATTATAATCATATTTACTAAACTTTAGTAAATCATGACTAATATCTTTATCACTCTTGTGGTGGACTTGATCAACGCACAACCTAGTATACTCGATCTCCTAGTCCTTCACTTGACACTTTGTCAAAGAATTAGTCTAATTTCCAAATATGAAGTCTCTCATTCATCACGCAACCAAGTTGTATGATTCCAAGTTTCTGTCCAATTGAAACTTGGGCGATGAGAAACTCTCCTTATTTGGTAAATTCTTGACATTTCCACAAATAACATAATTAAGAATCAAATCCATTATTGCTAGTAATAGGAACCTTCAAACATCAATTTTTTTCATACACGCCATTGCAAGGATAAATAAATAAGATAAAATCAAAATTCATTTTATTGCGGAAAACATTTGTCCTTACAATGCAATTCAATTGAAAAACTATGTTTTTACATATTTCTTAGCAATCTATTCTAACTCCAAGAAGTAGTTCAAGAATCTAATCTTCAAGCAATGCAATCGAAATCCATTTCTTCACGATTAGATTCAGCTCACTTCTTCCCTTAAGCTTCCTCTCTTTTCTTCGATCCTACAAGACATCAAAATGTAATCTTATCACATCATGTATTAAGAATCTAGAATAGGAACTTAAAAGAGTTAGATAATGGATTTTACCTGAAGTAGAGCCATACGTCTTGACTCTCCTCCCATCTCTTAGATCTCTCAGGTAAATAGGGCAGCCTCGTCTCCAATGCTCCTTCTTTTGACAATACTTTAATGGAATCTTTTGGAATAACACAAGGAACTATCTCAGAGTTTACCTTTTCATCTCTAATGTCATCTTTTTCAATGTCCATTGAAGTTTGGGAGTTTGATTCACCAGACAAATTTGCTTGACCAGCACGCCAAATCATTGTTGATTCAGTAGCTATAAGCAAATAGGTGAGATCAATGAGGGTCACGTCGCGATCCATCATATAGTACTCTCTAACAAACTCACTATATGATTCAGGAAGTGACTGAAGAACCCAATCAACAACCAATATCTCTGAGATATCGACACCCAACATTCTTAACCTATTAATGTGTGACTTCATCTCTAAGACGTGTGCACACACAGACTTTCCATCTTCATGCTTAATTGCCAATAGGGCTTGAGTGAGCTTGAACTTTTCAAGCCTTCGAACTTGTGGGTTAGGGAGAACAATCGGAGGAGGTAGAGGAAGTGAAGCATGATCTCTTGTTCCTCGATCATATCGTGGAACATCATCTTCATTTGGAAAGCTTGTTCCATGGGATTTGGGAAGGCCATGATTGTCAGAACTAGACATCTACAAAACGGGAGAAAATTGAAGTTAAGTTGATTAGAATTCTTAATGTAACACCCAAATGAAACATCAAGGCTAGGATCCAACACAATACTCTACAACCTAGAAGAGGGATGTCGTAATCTAGTCGCAGAATATTTGAAGGTAGGTAAATGACGATTTACCAATTTCCATCATGAAAAACAAAAAGGAAGTCTAAGTTTTAAATGAATTGAAACTCCTAGATCTTTTGTGTCACACCCCAAAACCTAGAACGGTGGAATACGTTCTGGGGTGGAGGACGTCATGTACAGTATCATAACAATGCATAATAGTAAAAACAAGCAACAACATCCATTGCATTAATATAATAATTGTAATACAAGCGTGTTCTGTACAGTTTGTTAGACACCAAAAAGTATAATAAAAAATAAAGAGGAGCCTTGTATGCGCTCTGTCTTCTCAAAAACTGTAGCTGTACCTGACTATTGCCGACCTGAGAATACAAGTTATTTTGAAAACGAGTATCAGCATAAATCTGGTGAGTTCATAAGTATTTAGTGTCATTGCTTGTATAAAATTGTTTACAATCGTATAACATGAAAGTTGTTATTAAGTTTGAAAATAGTGTGAATGTCTAGAAAATCCTATATTTTCTAATACAAGTAGTCTTCTGCCAAGACTTGGTTACTTGTAAGTTTGATCCTTTGAGTGTGTAAAAGTTTTCCCAATTAGACTCATAATTATAAAAATATAATTTGGACTTCATTTGAACAAGGTAAATGGGAAAATAATGTATTATTCTAGCAGTGTTACTGCCGACTGGATGGTAATTAACCGCAGACTCTAGTTAGCGATATGTATTTAATACACTTTGGGGAGTCTACTTTACCTTCAATTCGTAATTTGTTAGATTAGGGCTCCGAATGTGAATACGTATGTAACCATGCGGATAGGCGATTGAATGTATCATGACCCTCCAGGTCATATGTAGTGTGGTAGCATGTTATCATCCCTGGGCCTAGTCGGCTCGGACTGTAGCTAGCAGTTGGGATGTGTGAGAGTCCGCCCTATATAGATCTATACACGTAGAGTCCGCTCTCCCTTCAGGAGACTAAGGTTACACGATGAAGGCACACTAAAGTGCCGTATGTGTGCTTCTCGGTATAATGTATTTTGTATTCTTTTACTATAGCATATAGTATTCTTTCTGTATAGTACTTAACATGTATCGACTCGTAATATCACTAGCTGTGGTAAGTATCGTAGTAATGGTAGCGAGGAGTGGTAAACCTTAACTATACCTATTATAGTTAACTGGCATATTGCAGTCGTTCTTGGATACACATAAATATTGAAATAAACAAAGGTATTCATATCCAACACATATACATACAATATATAACTAAGAATTCAACGACAGTCGGACTGGTAACAATATACCTCAAGACCCCAATCAAACAAGAACAGGTAATAAGGCAAGCTATCAGTCCTAAGTCCTTCAAGTCTTACTTATATAAATATATTGGTGTGGATATATTTTAGAAACATATGAAGTTAAAAAGAGTTTGAAAATCGTTTTATAACAAGTTCACAGGAAAATGAGTTTGATAAACATTGAAAACGGTTTTTGAAGACAAACGGTTAAAAGTATAGAAATCCCTTTTTGATTGTAAGTTACAAATCACATGTGATTGATACTATAAATTGTTGGATTCAACTTGTATCCCCCCATGAAAGCATTTAAAAACAATTGAAAGGTTAATTAAGGGGGTATGAACTCACCTGTAGCGAGTGGAGTGGATGGAATGTCAGGTAGGATGTTAGGTGTCAAGTGAAGACTTGAACACACTCTATGACCCTAGAAACATATGAAGACATATGTTTACTTATAGTTAGTGACTAAACACTAATTAAACACGTATAGGCATCCTAGTGTGAAGAAAAACGCTTTGGTCAAGTGTTAGGAGGCTATTCAGTTGCAAGGAAGGAGTGTAAGGCCTCACTATGGAGTTTACTCCTCAAATACTCACCCTAGGTGAGTTTACGGTTGAGGGGCCAATTCCCACATGAGTTTACGCCCATAAACTCATGGGAGGAGTGTATTTGTGTGCTTTAAGGTCTCTTGCATCACTAAGAAGGGTTCTAAGGTTAAATCTATGGCTTGGGAAGTAGTTAGGGTTCAAAAGGGGCACTCCCTTGGAGTTTGCGGTCCTTGGACCACTCCTTGGGAGTTTACGGTCGTAAACACTAGGTTTTACGGCCGTAAACCCTTTGGCACACTATTTCCTTCGTGCTTTGTGGTCCTAGGCTCATCCATGCAAGTTTCTAGTCCATTATACATGCTAAGGAAGGAGTTAGGGACACCAAAACACCCTTTATGGTGTTTACGGTTTTGGTGATTACGGTTCATGAATGTTCATGGACCGTAAACTCATCTTTACTCTCCAAAAGGCACAATTTTGGGTTTGTAACTTCATGCATGCAAGTTTCTAAGCCAAAGATAAGCATTAGAAGGGTTTTGGAGGGATTTGGGGGCTTCAAAACCCCCTTATGGGAGTTTACGGTTTTGGGAGGTGTTCCCAAACCGTAAACTCGAGTTTTTAAGGTGTTTGGGTGATTAAATCCCGAATTTGCATGGATACAAAGCTAAACAACAAGCTAGGGAGGATTACTTATGATTTTGGAGCTTGAATGACGTGATTCTTGACCAAACCCAACTTCTAGAGAGAGAGTGTAGAGAGAGAAAGCTTTAGGAGTGGGGAAAGCCTCAAATGAAGGCCACTCAACCCTTATATAGGGTCTGAGTTGGCGGTCAGGTGGGGATCCACCCCATACCGTCGTTAAACGGAGTTTAAAAATTTTACCCGATGAAATGGTCGTAACACGGCTCAGTCGTAACTAAAAATTTTTCCCAAAAACTTTGAGAGTATTACACGTGTTTTTATTTATTTCAATTTGACACTAAAATAAAATAAAACATTAATTGATTTGTCTAACCCAAATGTTAACGAAAATAATAATAAAGATTATTTTATTAAAGGAAATGGGTTACAGTGAGGAAATAAATTTCAGGTTGTCACATTTTAAGATTCATTGAACTTTTCAATAGCATGTTTAATCTCAATTATGCCCTACTATTTGTGACTGGGATGCCGAGGATCACAAATAAGGTGTGAATAACCAAATGAATCATGTGGTGCACCCAATGCTACTATCACCTAACTAATGTGTCGGTTAGCCACACACGCTCCATTGATCTATGATAAGCATCGAGCCACCCTTCGCTACCAATGTCATCCCCAAATTAGTGTGTCGGTTAACCACACATTCTCCACTAACGTTTGACAAGGGTACGAAGTGTAATTCGATGGATTAGCATACAGTTTCACATTTTTCCTAAAGTAACTATGATTTGGGAATTTGTAAAAGCATTTAGTTACTTTGTACTTCATTACACTTATAATGGAAGGTTTCTGTCCTATCCTACCCGTTCGGATAACGACCCTCCACTAGTCAAGAATGCGGTGGGTAAGAGTGGATACCCATTCAATCGCCATTTTATAGGCAATTTCTTTAAACACCCCTTATAGATCAGCTTCATGAATAAGGCCTACTAATGGTAAGACTGACTGCTTACTCATATATATATATATATATATATATATATATATATATATATAAAATATTAGACTTTTAATGTTATATAATATAGGGTGTATTTTACACTTTTAAAATACTAGGTGGTTCAATTTAGTAAATTATGCTTTTAATTTAATTAAATGTAAACCAAAACTTTATGGGTTTATTAAATCTCTTTTAATTATACACTTTAATTAATTAATAAAACCATAAGGGTGTGATTTGAACTTTTCAAATTACTAGGGTTTTTGAATTTAAAATTTCAAATTAAGACTTTTAATTAATTTTAAAATCCAAAACTTGAGGGCAAGTTTTGAAACTTTTTCAAACTTAAGGTAAATTCCAAAACTTGAGGATAAGTTTTTTGAAACCTTTCAAAACATTAGGGTTTAACTATTTAAATTTCAAAAAAACAAAAACTTTTAAGTTCAAATTTAAACTATAAAACCTAAAGGGTACAAATTGAAACTTTTCAAACTTACTAGGTCGAATATTTATCTAATAATAATCCTATATTATCCATATTTAACCAAATCCATTAATTTTGATAAGGATAAACATTCCAAACATAAAAAATCGATTTTAGGCAATAAAAACGAGTTTTGGTAATTATCCCCATCAAAATCTGGCCAGAAATTCGAAAATCCCGTCAACAGAACAGCCAACTCGCCGAGTCCTCTTTGGAACTCGTCGAGTTCATGCAACTCGTCGAGTTCTTAGAGAAACTCGACGTGTTCATCAGGTAGTGAGCAAAATTTTTTGATTTTCAGATCTTTGGCAGTCCAATTATGCATCTATTCAATAAAAAAACGACCTAGGCTCTGATACCACTAATGGGTTTTGAGCATAACATCAATCCTATGGTGTTCATGCAACCCTAATTGCTTGGATCTAGTTTTTTCTACTTTGAACATGCAATAAACTTCCAAAACTTACAAACCCTAGATCTAGCATACAATTAATCATATTAACATAAAATAGGGTTTAGATCTGACCTTTGATTGTTATATAGGAATAACAATCAATCCTTGGCTTCAGAAAGCTTAGTGCCTCAAGTGTTGCACCTCTAATAGATTCACAAACACCACTAAGCAACAAGATGAAGAATAGAAGAGATGGGAGGCACCAAAAACGGCTAGAAACCCTAATCCAAGTGTTAGCTATGTTTTTGGTGCTTAAGGGCTCCTTATATACTTAGGCAATTAGGGTTATCAAGCTACGAAACCCTAATTTGACTGCTTAAGCCCTAAGCAGCCCATGAACTCCTTCTTGAGAAGCCTTGGACGATTTCTAATGGGTTTCCCCATAGAATTCGTCAAATCCACTTCTATGGAGTCCATAAGCCCATCTAGGTAATTATCTTATAATTACACAATAAGTCCCTTAAATTTAATTAATCTCTTTTAGCCACAAAATTAATACTTAATTAATTCTTGACTAATATTAATTAAACATTATGATTTCTACTTTAATATATTATTCTTATAATATATTAATAAATCATAATTAAACCTTTCTCTCCGTAATTCATCCTACATATTGCTATGGCGAAGGCAACTCAAAAAGACCATGCTCATAATCAGGTCAAGTATATACCAAAATAGTTATGGACTTAGACACTAATCCAACACATTCTCCCTTTGAGGTTGTTTACGGCGTGAATCCTTACTTACCATTGGATCTAATCCCTTTGCCCAAGGAAGAGTTAGTCCACAAAGACACAGATGCCAAGCTGAAGTCCATGATGAAGCTATACGCTCAGGTTCGTGATCATATCAAAGCCAGTAATGCCTCGTACAAGCAGAAGTCCAACAAGAACAAAAAGGCTCAGATATTTTCAGAAGGCGATTTGGTTTGGGTTCATCTAAGGAAAGAACGGTTCCCCAAAAAGTGCAAGAGCAAGTTAATGCCCCGAGCAGACGGTCCTTACAAGATAGTCGCATGCGTGAACGACAATGCCTACAAGGTGGAACTCCCAGGAGAATACGTATCTTGAAGATGATGGCCTTGCGGAATTGAGGTCAATTCATTTCAAAGGGGGAGGTGATGATATATGTTTGGAACTAGATAGCCCAATTAAAAATGGATTACTTGCCAAAGAGATGAGCTTTACTAATTTGGGCTTTGGAGTGTGCTTGATTTCGAGGATTTGGACTTGAAATGCGGTGGGCCGATTTGTTTTGGCAACATGGAAGTTGTGACCACGTTTTTTTGGACTTGTTGGTGATAATGGAATAAATTTGAACCATTTCCTTGTCTTGTGTGTAGCATGGACGAAAATTGAAGAGTTTTTGGGAGTTTCTAGTAGTTATTGGCTAGTAGTTAATGACCTAGTTAAATAAAAGCTCTTAATGATGAGCCTTTTCACTTTTGTAACTCATTGATCCTATTAACTATATATAGGGTCAATTTCTATGAATAAAATATTACTTGAACTTGTTGCAATTTGCTCTATTTCTCACATAAGATAGGTCTCTTATCGTGTGTTGCGTTGTGTGTCAATAGGTCTTGGCATTCAATCTAGTTCTTGCTTCAATAGGTCTTGAGGTAAGAACTAACCCTATCCTCTATTCTACCCTTATAATCTCGTGTTCTACCCCTCTCTCTCTCTCTCCCATCCGAAAATAGCCCCATACACGTATCAAAAGGATGAATTGTTTCACAAGGATGCAAATGACAAGTTGAAGGCCATGATGAAAACTACACCAGCAAGTTCATGTGAAGATTGAAGCCATGAAAGAGTTGTACAAAAAGAATTCCAACATGCATAGGAAACCACGTGTCTTTCAAGATGGTGACTTGGTGTAGGTGCATATGAGGAAAGAACGTTTTCCTAACAAAGGGAAGAACAAAAGTTGATGTCAAGAGCAGAAGGTCCTTTCAAAGTGGTGTCACATGTCAATGATAATGCTTATAAGGTGGATTTAGGAGGAGACCATGGATTGCATGCTGCCGTTAATGTGGGAGACCTTTGACCTTATCTTGTTGAGGATGGCTTTGATGAATTGAGGTCATTTCCTTTAAAAGGGGGAGGGGATGATCCATCCATGGATCATGAAAGCCCAAGGTGATGGATTAGTGATTACTAGTAGGCTAGGAGGTGGTTTGGGCTCAATGGTTAGGTTGTGTGTGGTAATCTACGAATTGAATTATGGTTGCATGAAGGCTAGGGAAACATTTTAAAGGCTTAATAGGTGCTCAAAACCGTTACTTTTTGCTTCATAAAGCCTCCTAACCATTTTTGATACTCTTTGGTGGAGTAGGGTTACACTTCAACGCTTCTTATAGCTCCTTAATGGAGCATGGTCGTTTTTTTTTCATTCATTAGTGTGTCAGACATTTTTTTGCATGGTTTCATGAGTTTCTTTAATTTTCATTATTAGTTTACTGTGTAGTTGGTTGGGTGGCTTGTGACCACCAACTTTGTAATAAAGGCTTCATATAAGCCAATTTTATGCATGGAAAAAGGTGATAGATGAAATTTTAATCAAAAGAACCTTTTTCACTTTGAATTATAGTTATAGTTCACTACTTGTCATAGTCGAGACATGTTCTTGACTTGATACGCATTCAATCAAATATGTCTTCGGTTGTTTTCACCGGTATACAACTTAGTAAGTCTTGATTTCTTACTAATTTATCCATTTCCTCCCACACACATATCATTTGTGGTTGTTATTCTAGCTTAATTTACCTAAACACAACCCTACTCACTTAATCAAGCCCATAAAGGAATCAAAAGGCAATCACCTTTGTGTCCCTAAACATGCAATACGGGAGTTGCTGATTCATGAAGCTCATGTTGGTGGTTTGGCGGGTCTTTTTCCATTACCAAAACCTTGGAGGTGCTTTAAGAAGATTTCTTTTGGCCTAAGATGTTGGGATTTAACCAACGTAGTGGGCAAGTGTGTTACATGTCAGATGACGAAAAAAACTTTCATGCATGGTGTTTACACTCCTTTGCCGGTTCCTATTTGTCGTTGGAAAGATGTGTCAATGGGATTTTCATTATGGTTTTGCCCAGAACTCAAAGGGGGAAGGATTCCATTATTTTGGTGGTGGATAGGTTTTTCAAAAATTGCTCACTTTGTGCCATGTCATAAAAACAAATGATGCATTTAATGTGTCTAATTTGTACTTTAAAGAGGTGGTTCGCTTGCATATTATTTCTACAAATATTATCTCTGAGAGGGAATCTATGTTTTAGAGTTACGTTCGGAACACTTTTTGGATGAAAGCTGGTACTAAGTTACTTTTTAGTACATCCTATCATCCACAAACTGATGGTCAAATGAAGGTGACTAATAGAACTTTAGGTACGTTGTTGAGGGGGTTGGTTAGCAAAACTCAAAACATTTGGACATCAAACTAGCACATGCTGAGTTCGCCTGTAACCGTTCTCCTACTTATGCAACAGGTCACTCTCCTTTTGAAGTGGTGTATGGTGTGAATCCTTACATGCCTTTGGATTTGATTCCATTGCCAAAGGATGAATTGATTCACAAGGATGCTAATGACAAGTTGAAGGCCATGATAAAACTACACCAACAAGTTCATGTGAAAATTGAAGCCGTGAAAGAGTTGTACAAACAGAATTCCAACATGCATAAGGAACCACGTGTCTTTCAAGATAGTGACCTTGTGTAGGTGAATATGTGGAAAGAAATTTTTCCTAACAAAAGGAAGAACAAAAGTTGATGTCAAGAGCAGAAGGACTTTCAAAGTGGTGTCACATGTCAATGTTATAAGGTGGATTTGGGAGGAGACCATGGAGTGCGTGCTACCTTTAATGTGGGAGACCTTTGACCTTATCTTGTTGAGGATGGCTTTGATAAATTTAGGTCATTTTTCTTTCAAATGGGGGGATGATCCATGCATGGATCATGAAAGCCCAAGGTGATGGATTAGTGATTACTAGTAGGCTAGAAGCTGGTTTAGGCTTAATGGTTGGGTTGCGGGTGGTAACCTATGAATTAAATTATGGTCGCACGAAGGCTAGGGAAACATTTTAAAGGCTTCACATGTGCTCAAAACTGTTTTTGCTTCATAAAGCCTCCTAGGGCAAGATTTTAAAGGAGCATGGTCGTTTTTTTCATTCATTTGTGTGTCAAATCTTTTTTTTGTGTGGCTTCATGAGTTTCTATAATTTTCATTATTAGTTTACTGAGTAGTTGGTTGGGTGGCTTGTGACCACCAACTTTGTAATAAAGGCTTCATATAATACTTCCAATGTTGGATTCTTGTGTAAGTTTCTGGTTTGGTCGTTATAGCATCCTAAAATACTCCTATAGTATTTTAACCCTTATGTCACTCCCAAGCACATGTTGGTCATGTCTCGAATGAATATAGTTGATCAGCCTATACTGACCCTAGACATGATTACATAACTGCCCAAGTTTAACCGCGATGTCCAACATCCAAATACTTTTGTTTTGTTCTACTTACGACATGGACTCTGATACTCGGGTATAATTATATAAAAATACTTGTATTTTTGAAAGTATACTTTTAGTTTAGAGCACTTGGGCCCCTTAATACTTATAGTTGTATACCATGTAAGGTTCGGTATACTTAGTACACTATAGACAATGGCTCTGATACCAATCTGTCACAACCCCAAACCGGAACGGCAGAAATGTTCGGGGTGGCTGACCTCATGCATAGTATCACAACAATTGTATCATAGCAAGCATAGTAAACACAACCAGACATTGAATATATATGTGAAAATGTTTACATTGTTTAATACATAGTTTTATTCATAGCTAAAGTAAAATAGACAGACGCGACTCTAACTCTTCGTCGTCTCCGAATTTCTGGAAGTACATGTTTACTAATTCCCTGAGAATACAAGCAGTTTTGAAAGAATATCAGCATAAAGCTGGTGAGTTCATAAGCATTTAGTTTTAGTGAGAAAATGTTCTTTGAATCCATTTGAAAAGTGTTCTTCAAGAAAATCCTGTATTTTCTTATGAAAAGCGGTCATGAAAGAGTGTATATTAGTAGAAAATAAACCATCAGTTTTAGAAAAACATGTTATCCATCCTAAAGGTAGAGATGCCAGTTTAGAACTCCTTGATTTCTAACAACATATATAAAAGTAGTTTTATTACTTAAAAAAAACAAATGAAGAAGAGAGTCCGTAAACAAAGTTAGTTTTACTTATTTGCAAGTCGTATAACCATACTTGATATGACCGAGAGACCTTTATAACGTTCTTCAGGAGTTAAGCTAAATGACATTTGTTCACCATAGGCGTGCCCGCCTAACTGTAGCTAGCAGTTCTGGTGTGGGATTGTCAATCCCGAATAGATCTATTCACAAATATCATGCTCTCCCTCCAAGAGACTCTGGTTATACTAAAAGGATTTCTCACTATACACCTAAGGGTACAATATTGAAGTAGCGGCTCACAATTCTGTATAATCTAGTTTACTAGCGAGAAATCAGCATAAAACATTAACTATCCTTGAATAAATGTGCTTTATATTTCTGAGAAAAAGATATAACATAAACTAAATCTACCATAGTTTATACATCTTCTTTTATGAAATCTGAATAAGTAGAGATGCCTAGAGGGTTATCCCAAACTATACCCGTTATAGTTTATTAGAGTTGATATAGAGTTGCTTTGTAAAAACCTTTCTGAAAGCTATGAAGTTAGATTTCCAAAATAGTAGTTTCCCTTATGCTCAACATATTACAAAAAGAGATAAATATCCGAATATGTTATTAAACGTGGAAATCGTTGGACTGCATTAATAAGTTTAAAACTTAATAAAATACTTTGAATTTGGCTTGTATTCCCCCTGAAAACATTAAAAATATGGAAAATGTAGGGGTATGAACTCACCTCGAGTGATTTGAATGAAGGATCAGCATGAAAAGTTGGGTGTTCAAGTGAAGCCTTGAACATGATTTGATCCTAATTAACATGTAGTGATACATAAAGGAGTCAAATGAAGGTATTTCACCACTACATGTAATGAAGAACCACTCTAGGAACTTGGGACTACTTGCACAAGTGTTAGGACCTTAAAGGATTGCGTTAAGTGAGTGTATGGCCACCTTTAAGGTGTGTGCGGCCAGGCTGTTTGTGTGGTTGCACACATGAGTGTGCGGCCAGGGTGTGTGTATGGCTGCACACGGGAGTGTGTGTCGGTACACTCTACGTTTATGCTCCAAACGTCGATTTTTAAGTGCTTCATGGCTCAAACCAACTCTAACTAAGAGATAGAGGGCCAAAACTCTCACTTTGGAGGGATTTTGAGGTGTGTACGGCCACCTTATGAAGGTGTGTGGCCATACACCTTCAAGTGATGAACAACACGAAGAACATGAAGAGTTTCAGGCTTAGATTTAGGTGTTTTACCTGTATAACAAGCTAAATGATGGAATTCTTCATGTTTTTGAGGCCCTTAGAGTGTTCTTGGATGAAGTTTTTAGAGAGGGAAAGTAGAGTGCAACCAAATGAAAGGAATGAGTGAAGGGATCACCCTGGGTGTGCGGCCATACACTCGGGTGTGTGGCCACACACTCATGTGTGCAGCCATACACTCGGGTGTGTGGCCACACACTCATGTGTGAAGCCATACACTCGGGTGTGCAGCCACACACTCATACGTGCAGCCATACACTCGGGTGTGCAGCCATACACTCGGGTGTACGGTCACACACTCGTGTGTGTGGCCACACACTCCTTTTGATGGAGTGTTTGGCCAATTTGCAACCCTAAATCTTAAACCAGCCCATCCCTAATTCAAACTTTGGTTGTACTCAAGGCTTTAAATGCTTAAATGAGCCCTTAATCAGTGCTAGGAGTTAACAACAATGAGTTTAACTTAGATTAACTGACTAGATGTACCGGGTAGAAGTTTTCGGGTTGTCACATCATCCCCCCGTTAGAGGAAATTTTTCCCGAAATTCAAGAATAAGAATATAACTCATGGCCTTGGAAAAGATGGAGGTACTTAAGGTTCATGTGAATTGCAAATGTCTCATCGAACTAACACTTCTTTAGATTCGATACGTGGGAGGCGGAATGGAATTTGCTAAGTTCTCGAGGTAACTGGAGTTCGTACGTTTACTGGACCGACCCTAGCAAGGATCTCGGATGATCCAATGTATCTTGGATTTAGCTTTCTATACTTTTTGCAGCGTTTCTGGCCTTTCCAGGGTGAGATCTTCAAGGGATACGTCCACCAATTTCAGGGCTTGTGAGGGTGTTGTTGGGGACTTAAGTCTTGACTAGATACGTGTCGCCCACCTCAGCCCAGCAGAGATTGGAGCTGTACTTAGGACCATAGAGGGCTTCGAACGGTGCAACCTCGATTCTGGAAAGGTCGCCGTTGCTGCAAGAAAATTCGATTAACAATAGATGTGTGTCCCATGACACATCTTCAATTATCCGGATGGTTCTCTTACTTTGTCCTTCTCTTTGTGGATGATACTCTTCGTATGAATACTTTCGGGTTTTGAAGAGAGATGAATTCTTTGAAGTTCGCATCTGGTTGTTGTCACGAGCGATGGGAGTTTCGCGATCGAACGATTTAAGACAAAAGGGTTTGGTATAACATAGAATCAGTCGAACTAAGCGGGACGACGTCGTAGAGTCGCATGTTAAGTTAGTTTGGAAGGATCGCTTTGTTAGAACATTAATGCCCCGGGGTGTATGTCTCTGGTGTTTGTTGTGTTTGATTCGAGGTTAATATGTACTACTAACACGAGGGTTCTAATGTTTTGAAACTATGAACTTTCATGAAATGGTTCTTACTATATCTCTCTATGATCATTTGGTGCCTACAAGTCATGTATAACTACAACTGACCCTAGCGTATTCACTTAAGCTATCATGATTTGCTTATTAGGGCATCAACTTTTAAAAGTACGTCGTGATTAAATTTGGACGGGAAAGAAATCACGATTATGAATATTTATTGAGGTTTTTAGACATTACCAATAAAGAGCAGGTTTCTTTGATGCTTCCTCATTCCTTGAGGTTAGACTCCTCCTGTTCCTCATTGTTCTTCTCTGTTGGGCAGTCTCTTTTGAAATGCCCCATATCGCCACATGCACTGCACACTTGAACTATGCTAGCATCGGTAGTGGAAGTGATGTATTGAGTCGGGGTCTTCGCTAAGCGAGCTTCCTTGCCATCCTTAGCCCTTGGACAATTTCTTTTGAAATGCCCTTCATTACCACAGAGGTAACAAGTTGAACTAGCCCCAACATTGGTATTCAGAGTGACGAACTTGACTAGGGTCCTACATCTATTGGAGGTGTGCCCCTTCCTGTTGCATCTGGTGCAATGTAGCACTCGATAGACTCCATGATGATGGTAGTTGCATTTGCTGCAGTGCGGGAGGTTTCCGAAGTAGGGTGTGGTTGGTGTTGGAACAGTAGGGCTGACTAGGGTATTGACTGCCCCAATTCGTTGCCTTTCAGTAGGTCCTTGGGTTGAACAAGTTCCTTTGAACTTTCGTTTTAAGAGGTTAGGTTGGGGATCAACGGTGTCCTTTCCAGTAGGCACTTGTTGTTGAGGTTGGTTAACACCATGGTTTGGCCTGCCATTAACACTTCTACTCGCATTTGTGTTGTTAGCATTAAGAACAGCTAGGGCGGCTACTACAGCTGCTGTGACAGTAGCTTGGAACGTAGGTGAGTCCATCTGGAGGATTGGGGCCTTACCAGTGGGTTGGTTCTGCTTCTTCGGAGGCATGATCTGCTATGTGTCAAGAAAAGAGTTTGTGAACAACAATGGTTGCCTCTGGATGTATCCTAAACGTTTATCTATGCACTAAGTTTTCTCGTTTTTTATTCGACCCACATCCCCATGATGTGGTCCTAGCAAGAATAGAAAATGATTTGAACGCAATAAAGTTCACATATAATAACTTACAAACTTCTTGCAATTCAGCTCATTGCACTAGTTGGATAACTCTCACATTTTCGTCGGCTCTAGACGATATGGAGATTTAGCTATAAGGATTGTTCCGGGGATCGAGTCAATGCAGGATTCAACTAGACACTCAGAAGAAATCCCTTGAATGTCTTTGGGGAAGACATCAGGAAAGTTGCAGACTTCGGAGATGCTCTCGAGGCCTTTAAGTTTTTGCGTCTCATCAACAACATAAGCCAAGAATGCATGGCATCCCTTTTTCGCAGATACTTCTAGACTCTGGCGCATGAAATGATACGAAGGTTTGAACAAATTCTATCACTATGACCAGTGAGGACTTCGTCAGCGGGAAAGATTGAAACGAATCACCCTTTCGAAGCAAAGGACATCAGCACGATTTAAGCTAAACTATCTGATGCCGATTATGACGTCGTAGCGTGTTATGGAGACTGATATGAAATCGATGGGGAAAAGGAATGATCGTCTTAAGGTAAGAGTACTTCCTATGACACATGCTTCTAAGACGAAACGGTAGCATGGCTTTGATAAAGTTGCTTAATTTTCATGCTATTGTTCTAAGGTATACTTTTAAAAGAGATCTTCTTTAACTGAAATATGGTTGTTGCCATCATAACTGAAATGGAGATTACCCATATTTCGGAACCCTTGACCTAAAACTAGGTCTAAGTTATTCTAACAGGGAAAGAATCTTGGCAACATGAAGGACAGGGATGTTTATAGAGAAGAGCTACTTAGAAGTTAGAACATAGATATGAAGGTTATTCCTTAGATAAAAAAGGAAGGATGAGTAGAGTATTATCCTATCAGCGATGGACACTCCTCGAACGGATCCTTAAGTTAGCCGGCTCGTGCTCCATGTCAAGCAACTGGCTCTCGTATACTGTCCGGCGTGCTCGGAGCTCTATGAGCTTAGCTCTATTGGTAGCTAACTCTCGATGTAGGGCTTCATTGTTCGTTGCAGCTCCCGCATAAGCAATCTCGAAGCAACGGATGCGGTCCGTGGTGGTGTTCGAATCAGCTTCGAGCTGGTGACTTGGTTTAGGTGCATATGAGGAAAGAACGTTTTCCTAACAAAAGGAAGAACAAAAGTTGATGCCAAGAGCTGAAGGTCCTTACAAGCCTTTGTAATTGGTTCATGGTCTGAATCCTTACAAGCCTTTTTATTTGATTCCATTTCCAAATGATGAATTGGTTCACAAGGATGCTAATGACAAGTAGAAGGCCATGATGAAACTATACCAACAAGCTCGTGTGAAGATTGAATCCGTGAATGACATGTACACACAAAATTCTAACATGTATAAGAAACCACGTGTCTTTCAAGTTGGTGACTTGGTTTAGGTGCATATGAGGAAAGAACGTTTTCCAAACAAAAGGAAGAACAAGTTGATGCCAAGAGCTGAAGGTCCTTATAAGCCTTCGTAAGTGGTGTATGGTGTGAATCCTTACAAGCCTTTGTATTTGATTCCATTTCCAAATGATGAATTGGTTCACAAGGATGCAAATGACAATTTGAAGGCCATGATATAACTACACCAACAAGTTTGTGTGAAGATGGAAGCTGTGAATGACATGTACAAACAGAATTCCAACATGCATATGAAACCACGTGTCTTACAAGATGGTGACTTGGTTTAGGTGCATATGAGGAAAGAATATTTTCCTAACAAAAGGAAGAACAAAAGTTGATGCCAAGAGCTGAAGGTCCTTACAAGGTGGTGACACATGTCAATGATAATGCTTATAAGGTGTATCTGGGACGAGACCATAGAGTGCATGCTACCTTTAATGTGGGAGACCTTTCATGTATCTTGTTGAGGATGGCCTTGATGAATTAAGGTCATTTCCTTTCAACGAGGGAGGGGTGGATCCATGCATGGCTCATGAAAAGCGGAAAAAGGTGATGGATTAGTGATTACTAGTAGGCTAGAAGGTGGTTTGTACTCAATGGTTGGGTTGTGCATGGTAACCTCTGTATTGAATTAGGGTCGCATGAAGGCTAGGGCAACATTTTAAAGGCTTAATAAGTTCTCAAAACCATTACTTTTGGCTTCATCAAGCCTTTTAGCCATTGTTGATACTCTTCGGTGGATTTGGGTTACATTTTAATGCTTCTTTTTGCTCCTTAATGGAGCACGAACGCTTTTTTCATTCATTAGTGTGTCAGATGTTTTTTTGTGTGGTTTCATGAGTTTCTTTAATTTCCATTATTAGTTTTACTGAGTAGTTGGTTGGGTGGTTTGTAACCAACAACTTTGTAATAAAGGCTTCATATAAGCCAATTATGCATGGAAAAAAGAGATAGATGAAATTTTAATCAAAAGAACCTTTGTTCACTTTGAATTATACTTATAGTTCACTACTTGTCATAGTCGAGACCTGTTCTTGACTTGATATGCATTCAAACAAATATTATGTCTTGGATAGTTTTCACGGGTATACAACTTAGTAGGTCTTGATTTGTTACTAGTTTATCCATTTCTTCCCATACACCTGTCATTTGTGGTTTTTATTCTAGCTTCATTTACCTAAACACAGCCCCACTCACTTAATCTAGCCCATAAAGGCATCAAAAGGCAACCACCTTTGTGTCCCTAAACATGCAATACGGGAGTTGCTGATTCGTGAAGCTCATGGTGGTGGTTTGGCGGGTCATTTTTCCATTAGCAAAACTTTGAAGGTGCTTTAAGAACATTTCTTATGGCCTAAAGATGTTAGGGATGTAACCAACATAGTGGGCAAGTGTGTTACATATCGGATGACGAAAAAAACTTTCAAGCATGGTGTTTACACTCCTTTGTCGTTTCCTATTCATCCTTGGCAAGATGTGTCAATAGAATTCAGTATGGCTTTGCCTAGAACTCAAACGGGGAAGGAATCGATTATAGTGGTGGTGGATAGGTTTTCAAAAATGGCTCACTTTACGCCATGTCATAAAACCAATGATTCATCTAATGTCTCTGATTTGTACTTTAAAGAAGTGGTTCGCGTGCATATTATTCGTAAAACTGTTGTTTCTGATAGGGATTCCTTGTTTTTGAGTTACATTTGGAACACATTGTGGAGGAAAGTTGGTACAAAGTTACTTTTTAGTATGTCCCATCATCCACAAACTGATGGGCAAACGAAGGTGACTAATAGAACTTTGGGTACGTTTATTGAGGGGGTTGGTTAGCAAAACTCAAAAATAGTTGGACATCAAACTTGCACAGGCCGAGTTTGCATGTAATCGTTCTCCTATTTATGCTACAGGTCACTCTCCTTTATAAGTGGTGTATGGTGTGAATCCTTACAAGCCTTTATATTTCATTTTCAAACAATGAATTGGTTCTCAAGGATGCTAATGACGTGTTGAAGGCCATGATGAAACTACACCAACAAGTTCATGTGAAGATTGAATCTGTGACAGACGTGTACAAACAGAATTCCAACATGCATAGGAAACCACGTGTCTTTCAAGATGGTGACTTGGTTCAGGTGCATATGAGGAAAGGACGTTTTCCTAACAAAAGGAAGAACAAAAGTTGATGCTAAGAGCTGAAGGTCCTTACAAGCCTTTGTAAGTTGTGTATGGTATGAATCCTTACAAGCCTTTGTATATTATTCCATTTCCAAACGATGAATTGGTTCACAAGATTGCTGATGACAAGTCGAAGGCCATGACGAAACTACACCAACAAGCTCGTGTGAAGATTGAAGCCGTGAATGATGTGTACAAACAGAATTCCAACATGCATAGGAAACCATGTGTCTTTCAAGATGGTGACTTGGTTTAGGTGCATATGAGGAAAGAACGTTTACTTAAAAAAGGAAGAACTAAAGTTAATGCCAAGAGCTGAAGGTGCTTACAAGCCTTTGTATGTGGTGTATTGTGTGAATCCTTAAAATCCTTTGTATTTTATTCCGTTTCTAAACGATGAATTGGTTCACAAGGATGCTAATGACAAGTTGAAGGCAATGATGAAACTACACCAACAAGTTTGTGCGAAGATTGATTCCGTAAATGACGTGTACAAACGGAATTCCAACATGCATTGGAAACTACGTGTCTTACAAGATGGTGACTTGGTTTAGGTGCATATGAGGAAAGAACGTTTTCCTAACAAAAGGAAGAACAAAAGTTGATGCCAAGAGCTGAAGGTCCTTACAAGCCTTTGTAATTGGTTTATGGTGTGATCCCTTACAAGCCTTTTTATTTGATTCCATTTCCAAATGATGAATTGGTTCACAAGGATGCTAATGACAAGTAGAAGGCCATGACGAAACTATACCAACAAGCTCGTGTGAAGATTGAATCCGTGAATGACATGTACACACAAAATTCTAACATGTATAGGAAACCACGTGTCTTTCAAGTTGGTGACTTGGTTTAGGTGCATATGAGGAAAGAACGTTTTCCAAACAAAAGGAAGAACAAGTTGATGCCAAGAGCTGAAGGTCCTTATAAGCCTTCGTAAGTGGTGTATGGTGTGAATCCTTACAAGCCTTTGTATTTGATTCCATTTCCAAATGATGAATTGGTTCACAAGGATGCAAATGACAATTTGAAGGCCATGATGTAACTACACCAACAAGTTTGTGTGAAGATGGAAGCTGTGAATGACATGTACAAACATAATTCCAACATGCATATGAAACCACGTGTCTTACAAGATGGTGACTTGGTTTAGGTGCATATGAGGAAAGAATATTTTCCTAACAAAAGGAAGAACAAAAGTTGATGCCAAGAGCTGAAGGTCCTTACAAAGTGGTGACACATGTCAATGATAATGCTTATAAGGTGTATCTGGGACGAGACCATAGAGTGCATGCTACCTTTAATGTGGGAGACCTTTCATGTATCTTGTTGAGGATGGCCTTGATGAATTAAGGTCATTTCCTTTCAAAGAGGGAGGGGTGGATCCATGCATGGCTCATGAAAAGCGGAAAAAGGTGATGGATTAGTGATTACTAGTAGGCTAGAAGGTGGTTTGTACTCAATGGTTGGGTTGTGCATGGTAACCTCTGTATTGAATTAGGGTCGCATGAAGGCTAGGACAACATTTTAAAGGCTTAATAAGTTTTCAAAACCATTACTTTTGGCTTCATCAAGCCTTTTAGCCATTGTTGATACTCTTCGTTGGATTTGGGTTACATTTTAATGCTTCTTTTTGCTCCTTAATGGAGCACGAACGCTTTTTTCATTCATTAGTGTGTCAGACGTTTTTTTGTGTGGTTTCATGAGTTTGTTTAATTTCCATTATTAGTTTTACTGAGTAGTTGGTTGGGTGGTTTGTAACCAACAACTTTGTAATAAAGGCTTCATATAAGCCAATTATGCATGGAAAAAAGAGATAGATGAAATTTTAATCAAAAGAACCTTTGTTCACTTTGAATTATAGTTATAGTTCACTACTTGTCATAGTCGAGACCTGTTCTTGACTTGATATGCATTCAAACAAATATTATGTCTTGGATAGTTTTCACGGGTATACAACTTAGTCGGTCTTGATTTGTTACTAGTTTATCCATTTCTTCCCATACACCTGTCATTTGTGGTTTTTATTCTAGCTTCATTTACCTAAACACAGCCCCACTCACTTAATCTAGCCCATAAAGGCATCAAAAGGCAATCACCTTTGTGTCCCTAAACATGCAATACGGGAGTTGCTGATTCGTGAAGCTCATGGTGGTGGTTTGGCGGGTCATTTTTCCATTACCAAAACTTTGAAGGTGCTTTAAGAACATTTCTTATGGCCTAAAGATGTTAGGGATGTAACCAACGTAGTGGGCAAGTGTGTTACATATCGGATGACGAAAAAAACTTTCAAGCATGGTGTTTACACTCCTTTGTCGTTTCCTATTCATCCTTGGCAAGATGTGTCAATAGAATTCAGTATGGCTTTGCCTAGAACTCAAAGGGGGAAGGAATCGATTATAGTGGTGGTGGATAGGTTTTCAAAAATGGCTCACTTTATGCCACGTCATAAAACCAATGATTCATCTAATGTCTCTGATTTGTACTTTAAAGAAGTGGTTCGCGTGCATATTATTCGTAAAACTATTGTTTCTGATAGGGATTCCTTGTTTTTGAGTTACATTTGGAACACATTGTGGAGGAAAGTTGGTACAAAGTTACTTTTTAGTACGTCCCATCATCCACAAACTGATGGGCAAACGAAGGTGACTAATAGAACTTTGGGTACGTTTATTGAGGGGGTTGGTTAGCAAAACTCAAAAATAGTTGGACATCAAACTTGCACAGGCTGAGTTTGCATGTAATCGTTCTTCTATTTATGCTACAGGTCACTCTCCTTTATAAGTGGTGTATGGTGTGAATCCTTACAAGCCTTTATATTTGATTCCATTTTCAAACAATGAATTGGTTCTCAAGGATGCTAATGACGTGTTGAAGGCCATGATGAAACTACACCAACAAGTTCATGTGAAGATTGAATCTGTGACAGACGTGTACAAATAGAATTCCAACATGCATAGGAAACCACGTGTCTTTCAAGATGGTGACTTGGTTCAGGTGCATATGAGGAAAGGACGTTTTCCTAACAAAAGGAAGAACAAAAGTTGATGCTAAGAGCTGAAGGTCCTTACAAGCCTTTGTAAGTTGTGTATGGTATGAATCCTTACAAGCCTTTGTATATTATTCCATTTCCAAACGATGAATTGGTTCACAAGGATGCTGATGACAAGTCGAAGGCCATGACGAAACTACACCAACAAGCTCGTGTGAAGATTGAAGCCGTGAATGACGTGTACAAACAGAATTCCAACATGCATAGGAAACCATGTGTCTTTCAAGATGGTGACTTGGTTTAGGTGCATATGAGGAAAGAACGTTTACTTAAAAAAGGAAGAACTAAAGTTAATGCCAAGAGCTGAAGGTGCTTACAAGCCTTTGTATGTGGTGTATTGTGTGAATCCTTAAAATCCTTTGTATTTTATTCCGTTTCCAAACGATGAATTGGTTCACAAGGATGCTAATGACAAGTTGAAGGCAATGATGAAACTACACCAACAAGTTTGTGCGAAGATTGATTCCGTGAATGACGTGTACAAACGGAATTCCAACATGCATTGGAAACTACGTGTCTTACAAGATGGTGACTTGGTTTAGGTGCATATGACGAAAGAACGTTTTCCTAACAAAAGGAAGAACAAAAGTTGATGCCAAGTGCTGAAGGTCCTTACAAGCCTTTGTAATTGGTTTATGGTGTGATCCCTTACAAGCCTTTTTATTTGATTCCATTTCCAAATGATGAATTGGTTCACAAGGATGCTAATGACAAGTAGAAGGCCATGACGAAACTATACCAACAAGCTCGTGTGAAGATTGAATCCGTGAATGACATGTACACACAAAATTCTAACATGTATAGGAAACCACGTGTCTTTCAAGTTGGTGACTTGGTTTAGGTGCATATGAGGAAAGAACGTTTTCCAAACAAAAGGAAGAACAAGTTGATGCCAAGAGCTGAAGGTCCTTATAAGCCTTCGTAAGTGGTGTATGGTGTGAATCCTTACAAGCCTTTGTATTTGATTCCATTTCCAAATGATGAATTGGTTCACAAGGATGCAAATGACAATTTGAAGGCCATGATGTAACTACACCAACAAGTTTGTGTGAAGATGGAAGCTGTGAATGACATGTACAAACAGAATTCCAACATGCATATGAAACCACGTGTCTTACAAGATGGTGACTTGGTTTAGGTGCATATGAGGAAAGAATATTTTCCTAACAAAAGGAAGAACAAAAGTTGATGCCAAGAGCTGAAGGTCCTTACAAAGTGGTGACACATGTCAATGATAATGCTTATAAGGTGTATCTGGGACGAGACCATAGAGTGCATGCTACCTTTAATGTGGGAGACCTTTCATGTATCTTGTTGAGGATGGCCTTGATGAATTAAGGTCATTTCCTTTCAAAGAGGGAGGGGTGGATCCATGCATGGCTCATGAAAAGCGGAAAAAGGTGATGGATTAGTGATTACTAGTAGGCTAGAAGGTGGTTTGTACTCAATGGTTGGGTTGTGCATGGTAACCTCTGTATTGAATTAGGGTCGCATGAAGGCTAGGACAACATTTTAAAGGCTTAATAAGTTTTCAAAACCATTACTTTTGGCTTCATCAAGCCTTTTAGCCATTGTTGATACTCTTCGGTGGATTTGGGTTACATTTTAATGCTTCTTTTTGCTCCTTAATGGAGCACGAACGCTTTTTTCATTCATTAGTGTGTCAGACGTTTTTTTGTGTGGTTTCATGAGTTTGTTTAATTTCCATTATTAGTTTTACTGAGTAGTTGGTTGGGTGGTTTGTAACCAACAACTTTGTAATAAAGGCTTCATATAAGCCAATTATGCATGGAAAAAAGAGATAGATGAAATTTTAATCAAAAGAACCTTTGTTCACTTTGAATTATAGTTATAGTTCACTACTTGTCATAGTCGAGACCTGTTCTTGACTTGATATGCATTCAAACAAATATTATGTCTTGGATAGTTTTCACGGGTATACAACTTAGTCGGTCTTGATTTGTTACTAGTTTATCCATTTCTTCCCATACACCTGTCATTTGTGGTTTTTATTCTAGCTTCATTTACCTAAACACAGCCCCACTCACTTAATCTAGCCCATAAAGGCATCAAAAGGCAATCACCTTTGTGTCCCTAAACATGCAATACGGGAGTTGCTGATTCGTGAAGCTCATGGTGGTGGTTTGGCGGGTCATTTTTCCATTACCAAAACTTTGAAGGTGCTTTAAGAACATTTCTTATGGCCTAAAGATGTTAGGGATGTAACCAACGTAGTGGGCAAGTGTGTTACATATCGGATGACGAAAAAAACTTTCAAGCATGGTGTTTACACTCCTTTGTCGTTTCCTATTCATCCTTGGCAAGATGTGTCAATAGAATTCAGTATGGCTTTGCCTAGAACTCAAAGGGGGAAGGAATCGATTATAGTGGTGGTGGATAGGTTTTCAAAAATGGCTCACTTTATGCCACGTCATAAAACCAATGATTCATCTAATGTCTCTGATTTGTACTTTAAAGAAGTGGTTCGCGTGCATATTATTCGTAAAACTATTGTTTCTGATAGGGATTCCTTGTTTTTGAGTTACATTTGGAACACATTGTGGAGGAAAGTTGGTACAAAGTTACTTTTTAGTACGTCCCATCATCCACAAACTGATGGGCAAACGAAGGTGACTAATAGAACTTTGGGTACGTTTATTGAGGGGGTTGGTTAGCAAAACTCAAAAATAGTTGGACATCAAACTTGCACAGGCTGAGTTTGCATGTAATCGTTCTTCTATTTATGCTACAGGTCACTCTCCTTTATAAGTGGTGTATGGTGTGAATCCTTACAAGCCTTTATATTTGATTCCATTTTCAAACAATGAATTGGTTCTCAAGGATGCTAATGACGTGTTGAAGGCCATGATGAAACTACACCAACAAGTTCATGTGAAGATTGAATCTGTGACAGACGTGTACAAATAGAATTCCAACATGCATAGGAAACCACGTGTCTTTCAAGATGGTGACTTGGTTCAGGTGCATATGAGGAAAGGACGTTTTCCTAACAAAAGGAAGAACAAAAGTTGATGCTAAGAGCTGAAGGTCCTTACAAGCCTTTGTAAGTTGTGTATGGTATGAATCCTTACAAGCCTTTGTATATTATTCCATTTCCAAACGATGAATTGGTTCACAAGGATGCTGATGACAAGTCGAAGGCCATGACGAAACTACACCAACAAGCTCGTGTGAAGATTGAAGCCGTGAATGACGTGTACAAACAGAATTCCAACATGCATAGGAAACCATGTGTCTTTCAAGATGGTGACTTGGTTTAGGTGCATATGAGGAAAGAACGTTTACTTAAAAAAGGAAGAACTAAAGTTAATGCCAAGAGCTGAAGGTGCTTACAAGCCTTTGTATGTGGTGTATTGTGTGAATCCTTAAAATCCTTTGTATTTTATTCCGTTTCCAAACGATGAATTGGTTCACAAGGATGCTAATGACAAGTTGAAGGCAATGATGAAACTACACCAACAAGTTTGTGCGAAGATTGATTCCGTGAATGACGTGTACAAACGGAATTCCAACATGCATTGGAAACTACGTGTCTTACAAGATGGTGACTTGGTTTAGGTGCATATGACGAAAGAACGTTTTCCTAACAAAAGGAAGAACAAAAGTTGATGCCAAGTGCTGAAGGTCCTTACAAGCCTTTGTAATTGGTTTATGGTGTGATCCCTTACAAGCCTTTTTATTTGATTCCATTTCCAAATGATGAATTGGTTCACAAGGATGCTAATGACAAGTAGAAGGCCATGACGAAACTATACCAACAAGCTCGTGTGAAGATTGAATCCGTGAATGACATGTACACACAAAATTCTAACATGTATAGGAAACCACGTGTCTTTCAAGTTGGTGACTTGGTTTAGGTGCATATGAGGAAAGAACGTTTTCCAAACAAAAGGAAGAACAAGTTGATGCCAAGAGCTGAAGGTCCTTATAAGCCTTCGTAAGTGGTGTATGGTGTGAATCCTTACAAGCCTTTGTATTTGATTCCATTTCCAAATGATGAATTGGTTCACAAGGATGCAAATGACAATTTGAAGGCCATGATGTAACTACACCAACAAGTTTGTGTGAAGATGGAAGCTGTGAATGACATGTACAAACAGAATTCCAACATGCATATGAAACCACGTGTCTTACAAGATGGTGACTTGGTTTAGGTGCATATGAGGAAAGAATATTTTCCTAACAAAAGGAAGAACAAAAGTTGATGCCAAGAGCTGAAGGTCCTTACAAAGTGGTGACACATGTCAATGATAATGCTTATAAGGTGTATCTGGGACGAGACCATAGAGTGCATGCTACCTTTAATGTGGGAGACCTTTCATGTATCTTGTTGAGGATGGCCTTGATGAATTAAGGTCATTTCCTTTCAAAGAGGGAGGGGTGGATCCATGCATGGCTCATGAAAAGCGGAAAAAGGTGATGGATTAGGGTCGCATGAAGGCTAGGGCAACATTTTAAAGGCTTAATAAGTTCTCAAAACCATTACTTTTGGCTTCATCAAGCCTTTTAGCCATTGTTGATACTCTTCGGTGGATTTGGGTTACATTTTAATGCTTCTTTTTGCTCCTTAATGGAGCACGAACGCTTTTTTCATTCATTAGTGTGTCAGACGTTTTTTTGTGTGGTTTCATGAGTTTGTTTAATTTCCATTATTAGTTTTACTGAGTAGTTGGTTGGGTGGTTTGTAACCAACAACTTTGTAATAAAGGCTTCATATAAGCCAATTATGCATGGAAAAAAGAGATAGATGAAATTTTAATCAAAAGAACCTTTGTTCACTTTGAATTATAGTTATAGTTCACTACTTGTCATAGTCGAGACCTGTTCTTGACTTGATATGCATTCAAACAAATATTATGTCTTGGATAGTTTTCACGGGTATACAACTTAGTCGGTCTTGATTTGTTACTAGTTTATCCATTTCTTCCCATACACCTGTCATTTGTGGTTTTTATTCTAGCTTCATTTACCTAAACACAGCCCCACTCACTTAATCTAGCCCATAAAGGCATCAAAAGGCAATCACCTTTGTGTCCCTAAACATGCAATACGGGAGTTGCTGATTCGTGAAGCTCATGGTGGTGGTTTGGCGGGTCATTTTTCCATTACCAAAACTTTGAAGGTGCTTTAAGAACATTTCTTATGGCCTAAAGATGTAAGGGATGTAACCAACGTAGTGGGCAAGTGTGTTACATATCGGATGACGAAAAAAACTTTCAAGCATGGTGTTTACACTCCTTTGTCGTTTCCTATTCATCCTTGGCAAGATGTGTCAATAGAATTCAGTATGGCTTTGCCTAGAACTCAAAGGGGGAAGGAATCGATTATAGTGGTGGTGGATAGGTTTTCAAAAATGGCTCACTTTATGCCACGTCATAAAACCAATGATTCATCTAATGTCTCTGATTTGTACTTTAAAGAAGTGGTTTGATATGATCCATCTAATAACATTGTGAAAATGGACCACTTGCAAAGGCACGAGCTATAAAGCATTCAATAAGGCTTTAAACGGGCTGATTAGAGAAGTTTGTACTCAAGAAAGTGCATGAAGACCCATTTGACCCGATTAAGGTTGGATTACCATAATTCAAGTCCAAGAAAGATTTACAAGACCCAATAAGAGCCATTAACAAGCCCATTTCAAATTTTTATAATTTAATTATGTAATTTTCGTTTTTATTCTCCTAAATAAGTGAGTAGGAGTTGTAAGAGTCATATGTTACTTGAACCCTGTTCATAAGTATGTCTAGATTCATAGTTTTAAGTCATGTAATTTAATGCCTTAATGTTGATTGAATTAAAGTTGCATCTTTAATTCATGACTTTTGAGGTGTCTCCAAATCGCATATAAATAGGTTGCTTATGTTCTCATTTTGATCAATCAAGTTTAGAATAAAAACAATGTGAGTTTTATACTCTTTGTCGTTCTTTTTGGAACTTTAGGAACTTATCAAGTTATGTAACTTGTGGCGTTCAAAACTTATCAATCAACTTGGTGGGTTGGTTGTGGCGTTTCTATACCAAGGTTCTTGTCTCTTTATAGGCAATGGGTCGCGGTTTCCACCATCACATTACAACAACCAATAGAACGATCGGGCAAAGTGTGTTCAAACCTAGTTTTCGGGTGAGATCACATCATTTGGCAAAGTGTGTTCAAACCTAGTTTTCGGGTGAGATCACATCATTTGGTATCAGAGCCAGATCTATTGGTTTGCACATCCTTTTTTTATTTTGTTTTTTTTATCTTTCTTATTCTCGATTACTTGGAATTCAAGATACTCGTATTGGTAATGGGTCTTGTCACAGGTTGGCATGGTTCTTACTAGTGTTTATTGAATCTCTAAGTTTTCATCTCCTCATCTATATTTCTTTTTATTGAATCAAGATTCAAGTATTAATAGTGGGTCATATCACAAGTTGGTGTGGTTCCTATTATTGGGTTTTGGTTCAAGTTTTCTTATTTTTTTCATGTATTTGTTGAAAAGAAAAAATCGATGAAAAAGAATGTTTGGAAAAAAAAATAGAATAAAAAAGAAAAGAAAAAAAATGTGAAGAAAGAAGATGAAGAGAAAAGAAAAAAAAAAGAAAGAAAGGGAAAATGAAAAAAAGAGAGAAAAAGAATAAAATTCCAAGCACAACTTTTTTTTGCATGATGAACCATCTTGAAAAAAAAGGAGAATGATATGAGATGATTCGAGTACAAACAAAATGCTCAACATTATTTAGATTCGAGGTCGAATCATCTTCAAGAAGAGGGGAATGATATGATCCATCTAATAACATTGTGAAAATGGACCACTTGCAAAGGCACGAGCTATAAAGCATTCAATAAGGCTTTAAACAGGCTAATTAGAGACGTTTGTACTCAAGAAAGTGAATGAAGACCCATTTGACCCGATTAAGGTTGGATTACCCTAATTCAAGTCCAAGAAAGATTTACAAGACCCAATAAGAGCCATTAACAAGCCCATTTCGAATTTTTATAATTTAATTATGTAATTTTCGTTTTTATTCTCCTAAATAAGTGAGTAGGAGTTGTAAGAGTCATATGTTACTTGAACCCGTCTCATAAGTATGTCTAGATTCATAGTTTTAAGTCATGGAATTTAATGCCTTAAAGTTGAATGAATTAAAGTTGCATCTTTAATTCATGACTTTTGAGGTGTGTCCAAATCGCATATAAATAGGTTGCTTATGTTCTCATTTTGATCAATCAAGTTTAGAATAAAAACAATGTGAGTTTTATACTCTTTGTCGTTCTTTTTGGAACTTTAGGAACTTATCAAGTTATGTAACTTGTGGCGTTCAAAACTTATCAATCAACTTGGTGGGTTGGTTGTGGCGTTTCTATACCAAGGTTCTTGTCTCTTTATAGGCAATGGGTCGCGGTTTCCACCATCACATTACAACAACCAATAGAACGATCGGGCAAAGTGTGTTCAAACCTAGTTTTCGGGTGAGATCACATCATGGTTCGCGTGCATATTATTCGTAAAACTATTGTTTCTGATAGGGATTCCTTGTTTTTGAGTTACATTTGGAACACATTGTGGAGGAAAGTTGGTACAAAGTTACTTTTTAGTACGTCCCATCATCCACAAACTGATGGGCAAACGAAGGTGACTAATAGAACTTTGGGTACGTTTATTGAGGGGGTTGGTTAGCAAAACTCAAAAATAGTTGGACATCAAACTTGCACAGGCTGAGTTTGCATGTAATCGTTCTTCTATTTATGCTACAGGTCACTCTCCTTTATAAGTGGTGTATGGTGTGAATCCTTACAAGCCTTTATATTTGATTCCATTTTCAAACAATGAATTGGTTCTCAAGGATGCTAATGACGTGTTGAAGGCCATGATGAAACTACACCAACAAGTTCATGTGAAGATTGAATCTGTGACAGACGTGTACAAACAGAATTCCAACATGCATAGGAAACCACGTGTCTTTCAAGATGGTGACTTGGTTCAGGTGCATATGAGGAAAGGACGTTTTCCTAACAAAAGGAAGAACAAAAGTTGATGCTAAGAGCTGAAGGTCCTTACAAGCCTTTGTAAGTTGTGTATGGTATGAATCCTTACAAGCCTTTGTATATTATTCCATTTCCAAACGATGAATTGGTTCACAAGGATGCTGATGACAAGTCGAAGGCCATGACGAAACTACACCAACAAGCTCGTGTGAAGATTGAAGCCGTGAATGACGTGTACAAACAGAATTCCAACATGCATAGGAAACCATGTGTCTTTCAAGATGGTGACTTGGTTTAGGTGCATATGAGGAAAGAACGTTTACTTAAAAAAGGAAGAACTAAAGTTAATGCCAAGAGCTGAAGGTGCTTACAAGCCTTTGTATGTGGTGTATTGTGTGAATCCTTAAAATCCTTTGTATTTTATTCCGTTTCCAAACGATGAATTGGTTCACAAGGATGCTAATGACAAGTTGAAGGCAATGATGAAACTACACCAACAAGTTTGTGCGAAGATTGATTCCGTGAATGACGTGTACAAACGGAATTCCAACATGCATTGGAAACTACGTGTCTTACAAGATGGTGACTTGGTTTAGGTGCATATGAGGAAAGAACGTTTTCCTAACAAAAGGAAGAACAAAAGTTGATGCCAAGTGCTGAAGGTCCTTACAAGCCTTTGTAATTGGTTTATGGTGTGATCCCTTACAAGCCTTTTATTTGATTCCATTTCCAAATGATGAATTGGTTCACAAGGATGCTAATGACAAGTAGAAGGCCATGACGAAACTATACCAACAAGCTCGTGTGAAGATTGAATCCGTGAATGACATGTACACACAAAATTCTAACATGTATAGGAAACCACGTGTCTTTCAAGTTGGTGACTTGGTTTAGGTGCATATGAGGAAAGAACGTTTTCCAAACAAAAGGAAGAACAAGTTGATGCCAAGAGCTGAAGGTCCTTATAAGCCTTCGTAAGTGGTGTATGGTGTGAATCCTTACAAGCCTTTGTATTTGATTCCATTTCCAAATGATGAATTGGTTCACAAGGATGCAAATGACAATTTGAAGGCCATGATGTAACTACACCAACAAGTTTGTGTGAAGATGGAAGCTGTGAATGACATGTACAAACAGAATTCCAACATGCATATGAAACCACGTGTCTTACAAGATGGTGACTTGGTTTAGGTGCATATGAGGAAAGAATATTTTCCTAACAAAAGGAAGAACAAAAGTTGATGCCAAGAGCTGAAGGTCCTTACAAAGTGGTGACACATGTCAATGATAATGCTTATAAGGTGTATCTGGGACGAGACCATAGAGTGCATGCTACCTTTAATGTGGGAGACCTTTCATGTATCTTGTTGAGGATGGCCTTGATGAATTAAGGTCATTTCCTTTCAAAGAGGGAGGGGTGGATCCATGCATGGCTCATGAAAAGCGGAAAAAGGTGATGGATTAGTGATTACTAGTAGGCTAGAAGGTGGTTTGTACTCAATGGTTGGGTTGTGCATGGTAACCTCTGTATTGAATTAGGGTCGCATGAATGCTAGGACAACATTTTAAAGGCTTAATAAGTTCTCAAAACCATTACTTTTGGCTTCATCAAGCCTTTTAGCCATTGTTGATACTCTTCGGTGGATTTGGGTTACATTTTAATGCTTCTTTTTGCTCCTTAATGGAGCACGAACGCTTTTTTCATTCATTAGTGTGTCAGACGTTTTTTTGTGTGGTTTCATGAGTTTGTTTAATTTCCATTATTAGTTTTACTGAGTAGTTGGTTGGGTGGTTTGTAACCAACAACTTTGTAATAAAGGCTTCATATAAGCCAATTATGCATGGAAAAAAGAGATAGATGAAATTTTAATCAAAAGAACCTTTGTTCACTTTGAATTATAGTTATAGTTCACTACTTGTCATAGTCGAGACCTGTTCTTGACTTGATATGCATTCAAACAAATATTATGTCTTGGATAGTTTTCACGGGTATACAACTTAGTAGGTCTTGATTTGTTACTAGTTTATCCATTTCTTCCCATACACGTGTCATTTGTGGTTTTTATTCTAGCTTCATTTACCTAAACACAGCCCCACTCACTTAATCTAGCCCATAAAGGCATCAAAAGGCAATCACGTTTGTGTCCCTAAACATGCAATACGGGAGTTGCTGATTCGTGAAGCTCATGGTGGTGGTTTGGCGGGTCATTTTTCCATTACCAAAACTTTGAAGGTGCTTTAAGAACATTTCTTATGGCCTAAAGATGTTAGGGATGTAACCAACGTAGTGGGCAAGTGTGTTACATATCGGATGACGAAAAAAACTTTCAAGCATGGTGTTTACACTCCTTTGTCGTCTCCTATTCATCCTTGGCAAGATGTGTCAATACTTGTCATAGTCGAGACCTGTTCTTGACTTGATATGCATTCAAACAAATATTATGTCTTGGATAGTTTTCACGGGTATAGAACTTAGTAGGTCTTGATTTGTTACTAGTTTATCCATTTCTTCCCATACACCTGTCATTTGTGGTTTTTATTCTAGCTTCATTTACCTAAACACAGCCCCACTCACTTAATCTAGCCCATAAAGGCATCAAAAGGCAATCACCTTTGTGCCCCTAAACATCCAATACGGGAGTTGCTGATTCGTGAAGCTCATGGTGGTGGTTTGGCGGGTCATTTTTCCATTACCAAAACTTTGAAGGTGCTTTAAGAACATTTCTTATGGCCTAAAGATGTTAGGGATGTAACCAACATAGTGGGCAAGTGTGTTACATATCGGATGACGAAAAAAACTTTCAAGCATGGTGTTTACACTCCTTTGTCGTTTCCTATTCATCCTTGGCAAGATGTGTCAATAGAATTCAGTATGGCTTTGCCTAGAACTCAAAGGGGGAAGGAATCCATTATAGTGGTGGTGGATAGGTTTTCAAAAATGGCTCACTTTATGCCATGTCATAAAACCAATGATTCATCTAATGTCTCTGATTTGTACTTTAAAGAAGTGGTTCGCTTGCATATTATTCGTAAAACTATTGTTTCTGATAGGGATTCCTTGTTTTTGAGTTACATTTGGAACACATTATGGAGGAAAGTTGGTACAAAGTTACTTTTTAGTACGTCCCATCATCCACAAACTGATGGGCAAACGAAGGTGACTAATAGAACTTTGGGTACGTTTATTGAGGGGGTTGGTTAGCAAAACTCAAAAATAGTTGGACATCAAACTTGCACAGGCTGAGTTTGCATGTAATCGTTCTCCTATTTATGCTACAGGTCACTCTCCTTTATAAGTGGTTTATGGTGTGAATCCTTAAAATCCTTTGTATTTTATTCCGTTTCCAAACGATGAATTGGTTCACAAGGATGCTAATGACAAGTTGAAGGCAATGATGAAACTACACCAACAAGTTTGTGTGAAGATTGATTCCGTGAATGACGTGTACAAACGGAATTCCAACATGCATTGGAAACTACGTGTCTTACCAGATGGTGACTTGGTTTAGGTGCATATGAGGAAAGAACGTTTTCCTAACAAAAGGAAGAACAAAAGTTGATGCCAAGAGCTGAAGGTCCTTACAAGCCTTTGTAAGTGGTTTATGGTGTGAATCCTTACAAGCCTTTGTATTTGATTCCATTTCCAAATGATGAATTGGTTCACAAGGATGCTAATGACAAGTAGAAGGCCATGACGAAACTAGACCAACAAGCTCGTGTGAAGATTGAATCCGTGAATGACATGTACACACAAAATTCTAACATGTATAGGAAACCACGTGTCTTTCAAGTTGGTGACTTGGTTTAGGTGCATATGAGGAAAGAACGTTTTCCAAACAAAAGGAAGAACAAGTTGATGCCAAGAGCTAAAGGTCCTTATAAGCCTTCGTAAGTGGTGTATGGTGTGAATCCTTACAAGCCTTTGTATTTGATTCCATTTCCAAATGATGAATTGGTTCACAAGGATGCAAATGACAATTTGAAGGCCATGATGTAACTACACCAACAAGTTTGTGTGAAGATGGAAGCTGTGAATGACATGTACAAACAGAATTCCAACATGCATATGAAACCACGTCTCTTACAAGATGGTGACTTGGTTTAGGTGCATATGAGGAAAGAATATTTTCCTAACAAAAGGAAGAACAAAAGTTGATGCCAAGAGCTGAAGGTCCTTACAAAGTGGTGACACATGTCAATGATAATGCTTATAAGGTGTATCTGGGACGAGACCATGGAGTGCATGCTACCTTTAATGTGGGAGACCTTTCATGTATCTTGTTGAGGATGGCCTTGATGAATTAAGGTCATTTCCTTTCAAAGAGGGAGGGGTGGATCCATGCATGGCTCATGAAAAGCCGAAAAAGGTGATGGATTAGTGATTACTAGTAGGCTAGAAGGTGGTTTGTACTCAATGGTTGGGTTGTGCATGGTAACCTCTGTATTGAATTAGGGTCGCATGAAGGCTAGGGCAACATTTTAAAGGCTTGATAAGTTCTCAAAACCATTACTTTTGGCTTTATCAAGCCTTTTAGCCATTGTTGATACTCTTCGGTGGATTTGGGTTACATTTTAATGCTTCTTTTTGCTCCTTAATGGAGCACGAACGCTTTTTTCATTCATTGGTGTGTCAGACGTTTTTTTTTGTGTGGTTTCATGAGTTTCTTTAATTTCCATTATTAGTTTTACTGAGTAGTTGGTTGGGTGGTTTGTAACCAACAACTTTGTAATAAAGGCTTCATATAAGCCAATTATGCATGGAAAAAAGAGATAGATGAAATTTTAATCAAAAGAACCTTTGTTCACTTTGAATTATAGTTATAGTTCACTACTTGTCATAGTCGAGACCTGTTCTTGACTTGATATGCATTCAAACAAATATTATGTCTTGGATAGTTTTCACGGGTATACAACTTAGTAGGTCTTGATTTGTTACTAGTTTATCCATTTCTTCCCATACACCTGTCATTTGTGGTTTTTATTCTAGCTTCATTTACCTAAACACAGCCCCACTCACTTAATCTAGCCCATAAAGGCATCAAAAGGCAATCACCTTTGTGTCCCTAAACATGCAATACGGGAGTTGCTGATTCGTGAAGCTCATGGTGGTGGTTTGGCGGGTCATTTTTCCATTACCAAAACTTTGAAGGTGCTTTAAGAACATTTCTTATGGCCTAAAGATGTTAGGGATGTAACCAACATAGTGGGCAAGTGTGTTACATATCAGATGACAAAAAAAACTTTCAAGCATGGTGTTTACACTCCTTTGTCGTTTCCTATTCATCCTTGGCAAGATGTGTCAATAGAATTCAGTATGGCTTTGCCTAGAACTCAAAGGGGGAAGGAATCCATTATAGTGGTGGTGGATAGGTTTTCAAAAATGGCTCACTTTATGCCATGTCATAAAACCAATGATTCATCTAATGTCTCTGATTTGTACTTTAAAGAAGTGGTTCGCTTGCATATTATTCGTAAAACTATTGTTTCTGATAGGGATTCCTTGTTTTTGAGTTACATTTGGAACACATTATGGAGGAAAGTTGGTATAAAGTTACTTTTTAGTACGTCCCATCATCCACAAACTGATGGGCAAACGAAGGTGACTAATAGAACTTTGGGTACGTTTATTGAGGGGGTTGGTTAGCAAAACTCAAAAATAGTTGGACATCAAACTTGCACAGGCTGAGTTTGCATGTAATCGTTCTCCTATTTATGCTACAGGTCACTCTCCTTTATAAGTGGTTTATGGTGTGAATCCTTAAAATCCTTTGTATTTTATTCCGTTTCCAAACGATGAATTGGTTCACAAGGATGCTAATGACAAGTTGAAGGCAATGATGAAACTACACCAACAAGTTTGTGTGAAGATTGATTCCGTGAATGACGTGTACAAACGGAATTCCAACATGCATTGGAAACTACGTGTCTTACAAGATGGTGACTTGGTTTAGGTGCATATGAGGAAAGAACGTTTTCCTAACAAAAGGAAGAACAAAAGTTGATGCCAAGAGCTGAAGGTCCTTACAAGCCTTTGTAAGTGGTTTATGGTGTGAATCCTTACAAGCCTTTGTATTTGATTCCATTTCCAAATGATGAATTGGTTCACAAGGATGCTAATGACAAGTAGAAGGCCATGACGAAACTATACCAACAAGCTCGTGTGAAGATTGAATCCGTGAATGACATGTACACACAAAATTCTAACATGTATAGGAAACCACGTGTCTTTCAAGTTGGTGACTTGGTTTAGGTGCATATGAGGAAAGAACGTTTTCCAAACAAAAGGAAGAACAAGTTGATGCCAAGAGCTAAAGGTCCTTATAAGCCTTCGTAAGTAGTGTATGGTGTGAATCCTTACAAGCCTTTGTATTTGATTCCATTTCCAAATGATGAATTGGTTCACAAGGATGCAAATGACAATTTGAAGGCCATGATGTAACTACACCAACAAGTTTGTGTGAAGATGGAAGCTGTGAATGACATGTACAAACAGAATTCCAACATGCATATGAAACCACGTGTCTTACAAGATGGTGACTTGGTTTAGGTGCATATGAGGAAAGAATATTTTCCTAACAAAAGGAAGAACAAAAGTTGATGCCAAGAGCTGAAGGTCCTTACAAAGTGGTGACACATGTCAATGATAATGCTTATAAGGTGTATCTGGGACGAGACCATGGAGTGCATGCTACCTATCATGTGGGAGACCTTTCATGTATCTTGTTGAGGATGGCCTTGATGAATTAAGGTCATTTCCTTTCAAAGAGGGAGGGGTGGATCCATGCATGGCTCATGAAAAGCCGAAAAAGGTGATGGATTAGTGATTACTAGTAGGCTAGAAGGTGGTTTGTACTCAATGGTTGGGTTGTGCATGGTAACCTCTGTATTGAAGTAGGGTCGCATGAAGGCTAGGGCAACATTTTAAAGGCTTAATAAGTTCTCAAAACCATTACTTTTGGCTTCATCAAGCCTTTTAGCCATTGTTGATACTCTTCGGTGGATTTGGGTTACATTTTAATGCTTCTTTTTGCTCCTTAATGGAGCACGAACGCTTTTTTCATTCATTGGTGTGTCAGACGTTTTTTTTTGTGTGGTTTCATGAGTTTCTTTAATTTCCATTATTAGTTTTACTGAGTAGTTGGTTGGGTGGTTTGTAACCAACAACTTTGTAATAAAGGCTTCATATAAGCCAATTATGCATGGAAAAAAGAGATAGATGAAATTTTAATCAAAAGAACCTTTGTTCACTTTGAATTATAGTTATAGTTCACTACTTGTCATAGTCGAGACCTGTTATTGACTTGATATGCATTCAAACAAATATTATGTCTTGGATAGTTTTCACGGGTATACAACTTAGTAGGTCTTGATTTGTTACTAGTTTATCCATTTCTTCCCATACACCTGTCATTTGTGGTTTTTATTCTAGCTTCATTTACCTAAACACAGCCCCACTCACTTAATCTAGCCCATAAAGGCATCAAAAGGCAATCACCTTTGTGTCCCTAAACATGCAATACGGGAGTTGCTGATTCGTGAAGCTCATGGTGGTGGTTTGGCGGGTCATTTTTCCATTACCAAAACTTTGAAGGTGCTTTAAGAACATTTCTTATGGCCTAAAGATGTTAGGGATGTAACCAACATAGTGGGCAAGTGTGTTACATATCGGATGACAAAAAAAACTTTCAAGCATGGTGTTTACACTCCTTTGTCGTTTCCTATTCATCCTTGGCAAGATGTGTCAATAGAATTCAGTATGGCTTTGCCTAGAACTCAAAGGGGGAAGGAATCCATTATAGTGGTGGTGGATAGGTTTTCAAAAATGGCTCACTTTATGCCATGTCATAAAACCAATGATTCATCTAATGTCTCTGATTTGTACTTTAAAGAAGTGGTTCGCTTGCATATTATTCGTAAAACTATTGTTTCTGATAGGGATTCCTTGTTTTTGAGTTACATTTGGAACACATTGTGGAGGAAAGTTGGTACAAAGTTACTTTTTAGTACGTCCCATCATCCACAAACTGATGGGCAAACGAAGGTGACTAATAGAACTTTGGGTACGTTTATTGAGGGGGTTGGTTAGCAAAACTCAAAAATAGTTGGACATCAAACTTGCACAGGCTGAGTTTGCATGTAATCGTTCTCCTATTTATGCTACAGGTCACTCTCCTTTATAAGTGGTGTATGGTGTGAATCCTTACAAGCCTTTATATTTGATTCCATTTTCAAACAATGAATTGGTTCTCAAGGATGCTAATGACATGTTGAAGGCCATGATGAAACTACACCAACAAGTTCATGTGAAGATTGAATCCGTGAATGACGTGTACAAACAGAATTCCAACATGCGTAGGAAACCACGTGTCTTTCAAGATGGTGACTTGGTTCAGGTGCATATGAGGAAAGGACGTTTTCCTAACAAAAGGAAGAACAAAAGTTGATGCTAAGAGCTGAAGGTCCTTACAAGCCTTTGTAAGTTGTGTATGGTATGAATCCTTACAAGCCTTTGTATATTATTCCATTTCCAAACGATGAATTGGTTCACAAGGATGCTGATGACAAGTCGAAGGCCATGACGAAACTACACCAACAAGCTCGTGTGAAGATTGAAGCCGTGAATGACGTGTACAAACATAATTCCAACATGCATAGGAAACCATGTGTCTTTCAAGATGGTGACTTGGTTTAGGTGCATATGAGGAAAGAACGTTTACTTAAAAAAGGAAGAACTAAAGTTAATGCCAAGAGCTGAAGGTGCTTACAAGCCTTTGTATGTGGTGTATGGTGTGACTCCTTAAAATCCTTTGTATTTTATTCCATTTCCAAACGATGAATTGGTTCACAAGGATGCTAATGACAAGTTGAAGGCAATGATGAAACTACACCAACAAGTTTGTGTGAAGATTGATTCCGTGAATGACGTGTACAAACGGAATTCCAACATGCATTGGAAACTACGTGTCTTACAAGATGGTGACTTGGTTTAGGTGCATATGAGGAAAGAACGTTTTCCTAACAAAAGGAAGAACAAAAGTTGATGCCAAGAGCTGAAGGTCCTTACAAGCCTTTGTAAGTGGTTTATGGTGTGAATCCTTACAAGCCTTTGTATTTGATTCCATTTCCAAATGATGAATTGGTTCACAAGGATGCTAATGACAAGTAGAAGGCCATGATGAAACTATACCAACAAGCTCGTGTGAAGATTGAATCCGTTAATGACATGTACACACAAAATTCTAACATGTATAGGAAACCACATGTCTTTCAAGTTGGTGACTTGGTTTAGGTGCATATGAGGAAAGAACGTTTTCCAAACAAAAGGAAGAACAAGTTGATGCCAAGAGCTAAAGGTCCTTATAAGCCTTCGTAAGTGGTGTATGGTGTGAATCCTTACAAGCCTTTGTATTTGATTCCATTTCCAAATGATGAATTGGTTCACAAGGATGCAAATGACAATTTGAAGGCCATGATGTAACTACACCAACAAGTTTGTGTGAAGATGGAAGCTGTGAATGACATGTACAAACAGAATTCCAACATGCATATGAAACCACGTGTCTTACAAGATGGTGACTTGGTTTAGGTGCATATGAGGAAAGAATATTTTCCTAACAAAAGGAAGAACAAAAGTTGATGCCAAGAGCTGAAGGTCCTTACAAAGTGGTGACACATGTCAATGATAATGCTTATAAGGTGTATCTGGGACGAGACCATGGAGTGCATGCTACCTTTAATGTGGGAGACCTTTCATGTATCTTGTTGAGGATGGCCTTGATGAATTAAGGTCATTTCCTTTCAAAGAGGGAGGGGTGGATCCATGCATGGCTCATGAAAAGCGGAAAAAGGTGATGGATTAGTGATTACTAGTAGGCTAGAAGGTGGTTTGTACTCAATGGTTGGGTTGTGCATGGTAACCTCTGTATTGAATTAGGGTCGCATGAAGGCTAGGGCAACATTTTAAAGGCTTAATAAGTTCTCAAAACCATTACTTTTGGCTTCATCAAGCCTTTTAGCCATTGTTGATACTCTTCGGTGGATTTGGGTTACATTTTAATGCTTCTTTTTGCTCCTTAATGGAGCACGAACGCTTTTTTCATTCATTGGTGTGTCAGACGTTTTTTTTTGTGTGGTTTCATGAGTTTCTTTAATTTCCATTATTAGTTTTACTGAGTAGTTGGTTGGGTGGTTTGTAACCAACAACTTTGTAATAAAGGCTTCATATAAGCCAATTATGCATGGAAAAAAGAGATAGATGAAATTTTAATCAAAAGAACCTTTGTTCACTTTGAATTATAGTTATAGTTCACTACTTGTCATAGTCGAGACCTGTTCTTGACTTGATATGCATTCAAACAAATATTATGTCTTGGATAGTTTTCACGGGTATACAACTTAGTAGGTCTTTATTTGTTACTAGTTTATCCATTTCTTCCCATACACCTGTCATTTGTGGTTTTTATTCTAGCTTCATTTACCTAAACACAGCCCCACTCACTTAATCTAGCCCATAAAGGCATCAAAAGGCAATCACCTTTGTGTCCCTAAACATGCAATACGGGAGTTGCTGATTCGTGAAGCTCATGGTGGTGGTTTGGCGGGTCATTTTTCCATTACCAAAACTTTGAAGGTGCTTTAAGAACATTTCTTATGGCCTAAAGATGTTAGGGATGTAACCAACATAGTGGGCAAGTGTGTTACATATCGGATGACAAAAAAAACTTTCAAGCATGGTGTTTACACTCCTTTGTCGTTTCCTATTCATCCTTGGCAAGATGTGTCAATAGAATTCAGTATGGCTTTGCCTAGAACTCAAAGGGGGAAGGAATCCATTATAGTGGTGGTGGATAGGTTTTCAAAAATGGCTCACTTTATGCCATGTCATAAAACCAATGATTCATCTAATGTCTCTGATTTGTACTTTAAAGAAGTGGTTCGCTTGCATATTATTCGTAAAACTATTGTTTCTGATAGGGATTCCTTGTTTTTGAGTTACATTTGGAACACATTATGGAGGAAAGTTGGTACAAAGTTACTTTTTAGTACGTCCCATCATCCACAAACTGATGGGCAAACGAAGGTGACTAATAGAACTTTGGGTACGTTTATTGAGGGGGTTGGTTAGCAAAACTCAAAAATAGTTGGACATCAAACTTGCACAGGCTGAGTTTGCATGTAATCGTTCTCCTATTTATGCTACAGGTCACTCTCCTTTATAAGTGGTTTATGGTGTGAATCCTTAAAATCCTTTGTATTTTATTCCGTTTCCAAACGATGAATTGGTTCACAAGGATGCTAATGACAAGTTGAAGGCAATGATGAAACTACACCAACAAGTTTGTGTGAAGATTGATTCCGTGAATGACGTGTACAAACGGAATTCCAACATGCATTGGAAACTACGTGTCTTACAAGATGGTGACTTGGTTTAGGTGCATATGAGGAAAGAACGTTTTCCTAACAAAAGGAAGAACAAAAGTTGATGCCAAGAGCTGAAGGTCCTTACAAGCCTTTGTAAGTGGTTTATGGTGTGAATCCTTACAAGCCTTTGTATTTGATTCCATTTCCAAATGATGAATTGGTTCACAAGGATGCTAATGACAAGTAGAAGGCCATGACGAAACTATACCAACAAGCTCGTGTGAAGATTGAATCCGTGAATGACATGTACACACAAAATTCTAACATGTATAGGAAACCACGTGTCTTTCAAGTTGGTGACTTGGTTTAGGTGCATATGAGGAAAGAACGTTTTCCAAACAAAAGGAAGAACAAGTTGAAGCCAAGAGCTAAAGGTCCTTATAAGCCTTCGTAAGTAGTGTATGGTGTGAATCCTTACAAGCCTTTGTATTTGATTCCATTTCCAAATGATGAATTGGTTCACAAGGATGCAAATGACAATTTGAAGGCCATGATGTAACTACACCAACAAGTTTGTGTGAAGATGGAAGCTGTGAATGACATGTACAAACAGAATTCCAACATGCATATGAAACCACGTGTCTTACAAGATGGTGACTTGGTTTAGGTGCATATGAGGAAAGAATATTTTCCTAACAAAAGGAAGAACAAAAGTTGATGCCAAGAGCTGAAGGTCCTTACAAAGTGGTGACACATGTCAATGATAATGCTTATAAGGTGTATCTGGGACGAGACCATGGAGTGCATGCTACCTTTAATGTGGGAGACCTTTCATGTATCTTGTTGAGGATGGCCTTGATGAATTAAGGTCATTTCCTTTCAAAGAGGGAGGGGTGGATCCATGCATGGCTCATGAAAAGCCGAAAAAGGTGATGGATTAGTGATTACTAGTAGGCTAGAAGGTGGTTTGTACTCAATGGTTGGGTTGTGCATGGTAACCTCTGTATTGAATTAGGGTCGCATGAAGGCTAGGGCAACATTTTAAAGGCTTAATAAGTTCTCAAAACCATTACTTTTGGCTTCATCAAGCCTTTTAGCCATTGTTGATACTCTTCGGTGGATTTGGGTTACATTTTAATGCTTCTTTTTGCTCCTTAATGGAGCACGAACGCTTTTTTCATTCATTGGTGTGTCAGACGTTTTTTTTTGTGTGGTTTCATGAGTTTCTTTAATTTCCATTATTAGTTTTACTGAGTAGTTGGTTGGGTGGTTTGTAACCAACAACTTTGTAATAAAGGCTTCATATAAGCCAATTATGCATGGAAAAAAGAGATAGATGAAATTTTAATCAAAAGAACCTTTGTTCACTTTGAATTATAGTTATAGTTCACTACTTGTCATAGTCGAGACCTGTTCTTGACTTGATATGCATTCAAACAAATATTATGTCTTGGATAGTTTTCACGGGTATACAACTTAGTAGGTCTTGATTTGTTACTAGTTTATCCATTTCTTCCCATACACCTGTCATTTGTGGTTTTTATTCTAGCTTCATTTACCTAAACACAGCCCCACTCACTTAATCTAGCCCATAAAGGCATCAAAAGGCAATCACCTTTGTGTCCCTAAACATGCAATACGGGAGTTGCTGATTCGTGAAGCTCATGGTGGTGGTTTGGCGGGTCATTTTTCCATTACCAAAACTTTGAAGGTGCTTTAAGAACATTTCTTATGGCCTAAAGATGTTAGGGATGTAACCAACATAGTGGGCAAGTGTGTTACATATCGGATGACAAAAAAAACTTTCAAGCATGGTGTTTACACTCCTTTGTCGTTTCCTATTCATCCTTGGCAAGATGTGTCAATAGAATTCAGTATGGCTTTGCCTAGAACTCAAAGGGGGAAGGAATCCATTATAGTGGTGGTGGATAGGTTTTCAAAAATGGCTCACTTTATGCCATGTCATAAAACCAATGATTCATCTAATGTCTCTGATTTGTACTTTAAAGAAGTGGTTCGCTTGCATATTATTCGTAAAACTATTGTTTCTGATAGGGATTCCTTGTTTTTGAGTTACATTTGGAACACATTATGGAGGAAAGTTGGTACAAAGTTACTTTTTAGTACGTCCCATCATCCACAAACTGATGGGCAAACGAAGGTGACTAATAGAACTTTGGGTACGTTTATTGAGGGGGTTGGTTAGCAAAACTCAAAAATAGTTGGACATCAAACTTGCACAGGCTGAGTTTGCATGTAATCGTTCTCCTATTTATGCTACAGGTCACTCTCCTTTATAAGTGGTTTATGGTGTGAATCCTTAAAATCCTTTGTATTTTATTCCGTTTCCAAACGATGAATTGGTTCACAAGGATGCTAATGACAAGTTGAAGGCAATGATGAAACTACACCAACAAGTTTGTGTGAAGATTGATTCCGTGAATGACGTGTACAAACGGAATTCCAACATGCATTGGAAACTACGTGTCTTACAAGATGGTGACTTGGTTTAGGTGCATATGAGGAAAGAACGTTTTCCTAACAAAAGGAAGAACAAAAGTTGATGCCAAGAGCTGAAGGTCCTTACAAGCCTTTGTAAGTGGTTTATGGTGTGAATCCTTACAAGCCTTTGTATTTGATTCCATTTCCAAATGATGAATTGGTTCACAAGGATGCTAATGACAAGTAGAAGGCCATGACGAAACTATACCAACAAGCTCGTGTGAAGATTGAATCCGTGAATGACATGTACACACAAAATTCTAACATGTATAGGAAACCACGTGTCTTTCAAGTTGGTGACTTGGTTTAGGTGCATATGAGGAAAGAACGTTTTCCAAACAAAAGGAAGAACAAGTTGAAGCCAAGAGCTAAAGGTCCTTATAAGCCTTCGTAAGTAGTGTATGGTGTGAATCCTTACAAGCCTTTGTATTTGATTCCATTTCCAAATGATGAATTGGTTCACAAGGATGCAAATGACAATTTGAAGGCCATGATGTAACTACACCAACAAGTTTGTGTGAAGATGGAAGCTGTGAATGACATGTACAAACAGAATTCCAACATGCATATGAAACCACGTGTCTTACAAGATGGTGACTTGGTTTAGGTGCATATGAGGAAAGAATATTTTCCTAACAAAAGGAAGAACAAAAGTTGATGCCAAGAGCTGAAGGTCCTTACAAAGTGGTGACACATGTCAATGATAATGCTTATAAGGTGTATCTGGGACGAGACCATGGAGTGCATGCTACCTTTAATGTGGGAGACCTTTCATGTATCTTGTTGAGGATGGCCTTGATGAATTAAGGTCATTTCCTTTCAAAGAGGGAGGGGTGGATCCATGCATGGCTCATGAAAAGCCGAAAAAGGTGATGGATTAGTGATTACTAGTAGGCTAGAAGGTGGTTTGTACTCAATGGTTGGGTTGTGCATGGTAACCTCTGTATTGAATTAGGGTCGCATGAAGGCTAGGGCAACATTTTAAAGGCTTAATAAGTTCTCAAAACCATTACTTTTGGCTTCATCAAGCCTTTTAGCCATTGTTGATACTCTTCGGTGGATTTGGGTTACATTTTAATGCTTCTTTTTGCTCCTTAATGGAGCACGAACGCTTTTTTCATTCATTGGTGTGTCAGACGTTTTTTTTTGTGTGGTTTCATGAGTTTCTTTAATTTCCATTATTAGTTTTACTGAGTAGTTGGTTGGGTGGTTTGTAACCAACAACTTTGTAATAAAGGCTTCATATAAGCCAATTATGCATGGAAAAAAGAGATAGATGAAATTTTAATCAAAAGAACCTTTGTTCACTTTGAATTATAGTTATAGTTCACTACTTGTCATAGTCGAGACCTGTTCTTGACTTGATATGCATTCAAACAAATATTATGTCTTGGATAGTTTTCACGGGTATACAACTTAGTAGGTCTTGATTTGTTACTAGTTTATCCATTTCTTCCCATACACCTGTCATTTGTGGTTTTTATTCTAGCTTCATTTACCTAAACACAGCCCCACTCACTTAATCTAGCCCATAAAGGCATCAAAAGGCAATCACCTTTGTGTCCCTAAACATGCAATACGGGAGTTGCTGATTCGTGAAGCTCATGGTGGTGGTTTGGCGGGTCATTTTTCCATTACCAAAACTTTGAAGGTGCTTTAAGAACATTTCTTATGGCCTAAAGATGTTAGGGATGTAACCAACATAGTGGGCAAGTGTGTTACATATCGGATGACAAAAAAAACTTTCAAGCATGGTGTTTACACTCCTTTGTCGTTTCCTATTCATCCTTGGCAAGATGTGTCAATAGAATTCAGTATGGCTTTGCCTAGAACTCAAAGGGGGAAGGAATCCATTATAGTGGTGGTGGATAGGTTTTCAAAAATGGCTCACTTTATGCCATGTCATAAAACCAATGATTCATCTAATGTCTCTGATTTGTACTTTAAAGAAGTGGTTCGCTTGCATATTATTCGTAAAACTATTGTTTCTGATAGGGATTCCTTGTTTTTGAGTTACATTTGGAACACATTATGGAGGAAAGTTGGTACAAAGTTACTTTTTAGTACGTCCCATCATCCACAAACTGATGGGCAAACGAAGGTGACTAATAGAACTTTGGGTACGTTTATTGAGGGGGTTGGTTAGCAAAACTCAAAAATAGTTGGACATCAAACTTGCACAGGCTGAGTTTGCATGTAATCGTTCTCCTATTTATGCTACAGGTCACTCTCCTTTATAAGTGGTTTATGGTGTGAATCCTTAAAATCCTTTGTATTTTATTCCGTTTCCAAACGATGAATTGGTTCACAAGGATGCTAATGACAAGTTGAAGGCAATGATGAAACTACACCAACAAGTTTGTGTGAAGATTGATTCCGTGAATGACGTGTACAAACGGAATTCCAACATGCATTGGAAACTACGTGTCTTACAAGATGGTGACTTGGTTTAGGTGCATATGAGGAAAGAACGTTTTCCTAACAAAAGGAAGAACAAAAGTTGATGCCAAGAGCTGAAGGTCCTTACAAGCCTTTGTAAGTGGTTTATGGTGTGAATCCTTACAAGCCTTTGTATTTGATTCCATTTCCAAATGATGAATTGGTTCACAAGGATGCTAATGACAAGTAGAAGGCCATGACGAAACTATACCAACAAGCTCGTGTGAAGATTGAATCCGTGAATGACATGTACACACAAAATTCTAACATGTATAGGAAACCACGTGTCTTTCAAGTTGGTGACTTGGTTTAGGTGCATATGAGGAAAGAACGTTTTCCAAACAAAAGGAAGAACAAGTTGAAGCCAAGAGCTAAAGGTCCTTATAAGCCTTCGTAAGTAGTGTATGGTGTGAATCCTTACAAGCCTTTGTATTTGATTCCATTTCCAAATGATGAATTGGTTCACAAGGATGCAAATGACAATTTGAAGGCCATGATGTAACTACACCAACAAGTTTGTGTGAAGATGGAAGCTGTGAATGACATGTACAAACAGAATTCCAACATGCATATGAAACCACGTGTCTTACAAGATGGTGACTTGGTTTAGGTGCATATGAGGAAAGAATATTTTCCTAACAAAAGGAAGAACAAAAGTTGATGCCAAGAGCTGAAGGTCCTTACAAAGTGGTGACACATGTCAATGATAATGCTTATAAGGTGTATCTGGGACGAGACCATGGAGTGCATGCTACCTTTAATGTGGGAGACCTTTCATGTATCTTGTTGAGGATGGCCTTGATGAATTAAGGTCATTTCCTTTCAAAGAGGGAGGGGTGGATCCATGCATGGCTCATGAAAAGCCGAAAAAGGTGATGGATTAGTGATTACTAGTAGGCTAGAAGGTGGTTTGTACTCAATGGTTGGGTTGTGCATGGTAACCTCTGTATTGAATTAGGGTCGCATGAAGGCTAGGGCAACATTTTAAAGGCTTAATAAGTTCTCAAAACCATTACTTTTGGCTTCATCAAGCCTTTTAGCCATTGTTGATACTCTTCGGTGGATTTGGGTTACATTTTAATGCTTCTTTTTGCTCCTTAATGGAGCACGAACGCTTTTTTCATTCATTGGTGTGTCAGACGTTTTTTTTTGTGTGGTTTCATGAGTTTCTTTAATTTCCATTATTAGTTTTACTGAGTAGTTGGTTGGGTGGTTTGTAACCAACAACTTTGTAATAAAGGCTTCATATAAGCCAATTATGCATGGAAAAAAGAGATAGATGAAATTTTAATCAAAAGAACCTTTGTTCACTTTGAATTATAGTTATAGTTCACTACTTGTCATAGTCGAGACCTGTTCTTGACTTGATATGCATTCAAACAAATATTATGTCTTGGATAGTTTTCACGGGTATACAACTTAGTAGGTCTTGATTTGTTACTAGTTTATCCATTTCTTCCCATACACCTGTCATTTGTGGTTTTTATTCTAGCTTCATTTACCTAAACACAGCCCCACTCACTTAATCTAGCCCATAAAGGCATCAAAAGGCAATCACCTTTGTGTCCCTAAACATGCAATACGGGAGTTGCTGATTCGTGAAGCTCATGGTGGTGGTTTGGCGGGTCATTTTTCCATTACCAAAACTTTGAAGGTGCTTTAAGAACATTTCTTATGGCCTAAAGATGTTAGGGATGTAACCAACATAGTGGGCAAGTGTGTTACATATCGGATGACAAAAAAAACTTTCAAGCATGGTGTTTACACTCCTTTGTCGTTTCCTATTCATCCTTGGCAAGATGTGTCAATAGAATTCAGTATGGCTTTGCCTAGAACTCAAAGGGGGAAGGAATCCATTATAGTGGTGGTGGATAGGTTTTCAAAAATGGCTCACTTTATGCCATGTCATAAAACCAATGATTCATCTAATGTCTCTGATTTGTACTTTAAAGAAGTGGTTCGCTTGCATATTATTCGTAAAACTATTGTTTCTGATAGGGATTCCTTGTTTTTGAGTTACATTTGGAACACATTATGGAGGAAAGTTGGTACAAAGTTACTTTTTAGTACGTCCCATCATCCACAAACTGATGGGCAAACGAAGGTGACTAATAGAACTTTGGGTACGTTTATTGAGGGGGTTGGTTAGCAAAACTCAAAAATAGTTGGACATCAAACTTGCACAGGCTGAGTTTGCATGTAATCGTTCTCCTATTTATGCTACAGGTCACTCTCCTTTATAAGTGGTTTATGGTGTGAATCCTTAAAATCCTTTGTATTTTATTCCGTTTCCAAACGATGAATTGGTTCACAAGGATGCTAATGACAAGTTGAAGGCAATGATGAAACTACACCAACAAGTTTGTGTGAAGATTGATTCCGTGAATGACGTGTACAAACGGAATTCCAACATGCATTGGAAACTACGTGTCTTACAAGATGGTGACTTGGTTTAGGTGCATATGAGGAAAGAACGTTTTCCTAACAAAAGGAAGAACAAAAGTTGATGCCAAGAGCTGAAGGTCCTTACAAGCCTTTGTAAGTGGTTTATGGTGTGAATCCTTACAAGCCTTTGTATTTGATTCCATTTCCAAATGATGAATTGGTTCACAAGGATGCTAATGACAAGTAGAAGGCCATGACGAAACTATACCAACAAGCTCGTGTGAAGATTGAATCCGTGAATGACATGTACACACAAAATTCTAACATGTATAGGAAACCACGTGTCTTTCAAGTTGGTGACTTGGTTTAGGTGCATATGAGGAAAGAACGTTTTCCAAACAAAAGGAAGAACAAGTTGAAGCCAAGAGCTAAAGGTCCTTATAAGCCTTCGTAAGTAGTGTATGGTGTGAATCCTTACAAGCCTTTGTATTTGATTCCATTTCCAAATGATGAATTGGTTCACAAGGATGCAAATGACAATTTGAAGGCCATGATGTAACTACACCAACAAGTTTGTGTGAAGATGGAAGCTGTGAATGACATGTACAAACAGAATTCCAACATGCATATGAAACCACGTGTCTTACAAGATGGTGACTTGGTTTAGGTGCATATGAGGAAAGAATATTTTCCTAACAAAAGGAAGAACAAAAGTTGATGCCAAGAGCTGAAGGTCCTTACAAAGTGGTGACACATGTCAATGATAATGCTTATAAGGTGTATCTGGGACGAGACCATGGAGTGCATGCTACCTTTAATGTGGGAGACCTTTCATGTATCTTGTTGAGGATGGCCTTGATGAATTAAGGTCATTTCCTTTCAAAGAGGGAGGGGTGGATCCATGCATGGCTCATGAAAAGCCGAAAAAGGTGATGGATTAGTGATTACTAGTAGGCTAGAAGGTGGTTTGTACTCAATGGTTGGGTTGTGCATGGTAACCTCTGTATTGAATTAGGGTCGCATGAAGGCTAGGGCAACATTTTAAAGGCTTAATAAGTTCTCAAAACCATTACTTTTGGCTTCATCAAGCCTTTTAGCCATTGTTGATACTCTTCGGTGGATTTGGGTTACATTTTAATGCTTCTTTTTGCTCCTTAATGGAGCACGAACGCTTTTTTCATTCATTGGTGTGTCAGACGTTTTTTTTTGTGTGGTTTCATGAGTTTCTTTAATTTCCATTATTAGTTTTACTGAGTAGTTGGTTGGGTGGTTTGTAACCAACAACTTTGTAATAAAGGCTTCATATAAGCCAATTATGCATGGAAAAAAGAGATAGATGAAATTTTAATCAAAAGAACCTTTGTTCACTTTGAATTATAGTTATAGTTCACTACTTGTCATAGTCGAGACCTGTTCTTGACTTGATATGCATTCAAACAAATATTATGTCTTGGATAGTTTTCACGGGTATACAACTTAGTAGGTCTTGATTTGTTACTAGTTTATCCATTTCTTCCCATACACCTGTCATTTGTGGTTTTTATTCTAGCTTCATTTACCTAAACACAGCCCCACTCACTTAATCTAGCCCATAAAGGCATCAAAAGGCAATCACCTTTGTGTCCCTAAACATGCAATACGGGAGTTGCTGATTCGTGAAGCTCATGGTGGTGGTTTGGCGGGTCATTTTTCCATTACCAAAACTTTGAAGGTGCTTTAAGAACATTTCTTATGGCCTAAAGATGTTAGGGATGTAACCAACATAGTGGGCAAGTGTGTTACATATCGGATGACAAAAAAAACTTTCAAGCATGGTGTTTACACTCCTTTGTCGTTTCCTATTCATCCTTGGCAAGATGTGTCAATAGAATTCAGTATGGCTTTGCCTAGAACTCAAAGGGGGAAGGAATCCATTATAGTGGTGGTGGATAGGTTTTCAAAAATGGCTCACTTTATGCCATGTCATAAAACCAATGATTCATCTAATGTCTCTGATTTGTACTTTAAAGAAGTGGTTCGCTTGCATATTATTCGTAAAACTATTGTTTCTGATAGGGATTCCTTGTTTTTGAGTTACATTTGGAACACATTGTGGAGGAAAGTTGGTACAAAGTTACTTTTTAGTACGTCCCATCATCCACAAACTGATGGGCAAACGAAGGTGACTAATAGAACTTTGGGTACGTTTATTGAGGGGGTTGGTTAGCAAAACTCAAAAATAGTTGGACATCAAACTTGCACAGGCTGAGTTTGCATGTAATCGTTCTCCTATTTATGCTACAGGTCACTCTCCTTTATAAGTGGTGTATGGTGTGAATCCTTACAAGCCTTTATATTTGATTCCATTTTCAAACAATGAATTGGTTCTCAAGGATGCTAATGACATGTTGAAGGCCATGATGAAACTACACCAACAAGTTCATGTGAAGATTGAATCCGTGAATGACGTGTACAAACAGAATTCCAACATGCATAGGAAACCACGTGTCTTTCAAGATGGTGACTTGGTTCAGGTGCATATGAGGAAAGGACGTTTTCCTAACAAAAGGAAGAACAAAAGTTGATGCTAAGAGCTGAAGGTCCTTACAAGCCTTTGTAAGTTGTGTATGGTATGAATCCTTACAAGCCTTTGTATATTATTCCATTTCCAAACGATGAATTGGTTCACAAGGATGCTGATGACAAGTCGAAGGCCATGACGAAACTACACCAACAAGCTCGTGTGAAGATTGAAGCCGTGAATGACGTGTACAAACAGAATTCCAACATGCATAGGAAACCATGTGTCTTTCAAGATGGTGACTTGGTTTAGGTGCATATGAGGAAAGAACGTTTACTTAAAAAAGGAAGAACTAAAGTTAATGCCAAGAGCTGAAGGTGCTTACAAGCCTTTGTATGTGGTGTATGGTGTGAATCCTTAAAATCCTTTGTATTTTATTCCATTTCCAAACGATGAATTGGTTCACAAGGATGCTAATGACAAGTTGAAGGCAATGATGAAACTACACCAACAAGTTTGTGTGAAGATTGATTCCGTGAATGACGTGTACAAACGGAATTCCAACATGCATTGGAAACTACGTGTCTTACAAGATGGTGACTTGGTTTAGGTGCATATGAGGAAAGAACGTTTTCCTAACAAAAGGAAGAACAAAAGTTGATGCCAAGAGCTGAAGGTCCTTACAAGCCTTTGTAAGTGGTTTATGGTGTGAATCCTTACAAGCCTTTGTATTTGATTCCATTTCCAAATGATGAATTGGTTCACAAGGATGCTAATGACAAGTAGAAGGCCATGATGAAACTATACCAACAAGCTCGTGTGAAGATTGAATCCGTTAATGACATGTACACACAAAATTCTAACATGTATAGGAAACCACATGTCTTTCAAGTTGGTGACTTGGTTTAGGTGCATATGAGGAAAGAACGTTTTCCAAAGAAAAGGAAGAACAAGTTGATGCCAAGAGCTAAAGGTCCTTATAAGCCTTCGTAAGTGGTGTATGGTGTGAATCCTTACAAGCCTTTGTATTTGATTCCATTTCCAAATGATGAATTGGTTCACAAGGATGCAAATGACAATTTGAAGGCCATGATGTAACTACACCAACAAGTTTGTGTGAAGATGGAAGCTGTGAATGACATGTACAAACAGAATTCCAACATGCATATGAAACCACGTGTCTTACAAGATGGTGACTTGGTTTAGGTGCATATGAGGAAAGAATATTTTCCTAACAAAAGGAAGAACAAAAGTTGATGCCAAGAGCTGAAGGTCCTTACAAAGTGGTGACACATGTCAATGATAATGCTTATAAGGTGTATCTGGGACGAGACCATGGAGTGCATGCTACCTTTAATGTGGGAGACCTTTCATGTATCTTGTTGAGGATGGCCTTGATGAATTAAGGTCATTTCCTTTCAAAGAGGGAGGGGTGGATCCATGCATGGCTCATGAAAAGCCGAAAAAGGTGATGGATTAGTGATTACTAGTAGGCTAGAAGGTGGTTTGTACTCAATGGTTGGGTTGTGCATGGTAACCTCTGTATTGAATTAGGGTCGCATGAAGGCTAGGGCAACATTTTAAAGGCTTAATAAGTTCTCAAAACCATTACTTTTGGCTTCATCAAGCCTTTTAGCCATTGTTGATACTCTTCGGTGGATTTGGGTTACATTTTAATGCTTCTTTTTGCTCCTTAATGGAGCACGAACGCTTTTTTCATTCATTGGTGTGTCAGACGTTTTTTTTTGTGTGGTTTCATGAGTTTCTTTAATTTCCATTATTAGTTTTACTGAGTAGTTGGTTGGGTGGTTTGTAACCAACAACTTTGTAATAAAGGCTTCATATAAGCCAATTATGCATGGAAAAAAGAGATAGATGAAATTTTAATCAAAAGAACCTTTGTTCACTTTGAATTATAGTTATAGTTCACTACTTGTCATAGTCGAGACCTGTTCTTGACTTGATATGCATTCAAACAAATATTATGTCTTGGATAGTTTTCACGGGTATACAACTTAGTAGGTCTTGATTTGTTACTAGTTTATCCATTTCTTCCCATACACCTGTCATTTGTGGTTTTTATTCTAGCTTCATTTACCTAAACACAGCCCCACTCACTTAATCTAGCCCATAAAGGCATCAAAAGGCAATCACGTTTGTGTCCCTAAACATGCAATACGGGAGTTGCTGATTCGTGAAGCTCATGGTGGTGGTTTGGCGGGTCATTTTTCCATTACCAAAACTTTGAAGGTGCTTTAAGAACATTTCTTATGGCCTAAAGATGTTAGGGATGTAACCAACATAGTGGGCAAGTGTGTTACATATCGGATGACAAAAAAAACTTTCAAGCATGGTGTTTACACTCCTTTGTCGTTTCCTATTCATCCTTGGCAAGATGTGTCAATAGAATTCAGTATGGCTTTGCCTAGAACTCAAAGGGGGAAGGAATCCATTATAGTGGTGGTGGATAGGTTTTCAAAAATGGCTCACTTTATGCCATGTCATAAAACCAATGATTCATCTAATGTCTCTGATTTGTACTTTAAAGAAGTGGTTCGCTTGCATATTATTCGTAAAACTATTGTTTCTGATAGGGATTCCTTGTTTTTGAGTTACATTTGGAACACATTATGGAGGAAAGTTGGTACAAAGTTACTTTTTAGTACGTCCCATCATCCACAAACTGATGGGCAAACGAAGGTGACTAATAGAACTTTGGGTACGTTTATTGAGGGGGTTGGTTAGCAAAACTCAAAAATAGTTGGACATCAAACTTGCACAGGCTGAGTTTGCATGTAATCGTTCTCCTATTTATGCTACAGGTCACTCTCCTTTATAAGTGGTTTATGGTGTGAATCCTTAAAATCCTTTGTATTTTATTCCGTTTCCAAACGATGAATTGGTTCACAAGGATGCTAATGACAAGTTGAAGGCAATGATGAAACTACACCAACAAGTTTGTGTGAAGATTGATTCCGTGAATGACGTGTACAAACGGAATTCCAACATGCATTGGAAACTACGTGTCTTACAAGATGGTGACTTGGTTTAGGTGCATATGAGGAAAGAACGTTTTCCTAACAAAAGGAAGAACAAAAGTTGATGCCAAGAGCTGAAGGTCCTTACAAGCCTTTGTAAGTGGTTTATGGTGTGAATCCTTACAAGCCTTTGTATTTGATTCCATTTCCAAATGATGAATTGGTTCACAAGGATGCTAATGACAAGTAGAAGGCCATGACGAAACTATACCAACAAGCTCGTGTGAAGATTGAATCCGTGAATGACATGTACACACAAAATTCTAACATGTATAGGAAACCACGTGTCTTTCAAGTTGGTGACTTGGTTTAGGTGCATATGAGGAAAGAACGTTTTCCAAACAAAAGGAAGAACAAGTTGAAGCCAAGAGCTAAAGGTCCTTATAAGCCTTCGTAAGTAGTGTATGGTGTGAATCCTTACAAGCCTTTGTATTTGATTCCATTTCCAAATGATGAATTGGTTCACAAGGATGCAAATGACAATTTGAAGGCCATGATGTAACTACACCAACAAGTTTGTGTGAAGATGGAAGCTGTGAATGACATGTACAAACAGAATTCCAACATGCATATGAAACCACGTGTCTTACAAGATGGTGACTTGGTTTAGGTGCATATGAGGAAAGAATATTTTCCTAACAAAAGGAAGAACAAAAGTTGATGCCAAGAGCTGAAGGTCCTTACAAAGTGGTGACACATGTCAATGATAATGCTTATAAGGTGTATCTGGGACGAGACCATGGAGTGCATGCTACCTTTAATGTGGGAGACCTTTCATGTATCTTGTTGAGGATGGCCTTGATGAATTAAGGTCATTTCCTTTCAAAGAGGGAGGGGTGGATCCATGCATGGCTCATGAAAAGCCGAAAAAGGTGATGGATTAGTGATTACTAGTAGGCTAGAAGGTGGTTTGTACTCAATGGTTGGGTTGTGCATGGTAACCTCTGTATTGAATTAGGGTCGCATGAAGGCTAGGGCAACATTTTAAAGGCTTAATAAGTTCTCAAAACCATTACTTTTGGCTTCATCAAGCCTTTTAGCCATTGTTGATACTCTTCGGTGGATTTGGGTTACATTTTAATGCTTCTTTTTGCTCCTTAATGGAGCACGAACGCTTTTTTCATTCATTGGTGTGTCAGACGTTTTTTTTTGTGTGGTTTCATGAGTTTCTTTAATTTCCATTATTAGTTTTACTGAGTAGTTGGTTGGGTGGTTTGTAACCAACAACTTTGTAATAAAGGCTTCATATAAGCCAATTATGCATGGAAAAAAGAGATAGATGAAATTTTAATCAAAAGAACCTTTGTTCACTTTGAATTATAGTTATAGTTCACTACTTGTCATAGTCGAGACCTGTTCTTGACTTGATATGCATTCAAACAAATATTATGTCTTGGATAGTTTTCACGGGTATACAACTTAGTAGGTCTTGATTTGTTACTAGTTTATCCATTTCTTCCCATACACCTGTCATTTGTGGTTTTTATTCTAGCTTCATTTACCTAAACACAGCCCCACTCACTTAATCTAGCCCATAAAGGCATCAAAAGGCAATCACCTTTGTGTCCCTAAACATGCAATACGGGAGTTGCTGATTCGTGAAGCTCATGGTGGTGGTTTGGCGGGTCATTTTTCCATTACCAAAACTTTGAAGGTGCTTTAAGAACATTTCTTATGGCCTAAAGATGTTAGGGATGTAACCAACATAGTGGGCAAGTGTGTTACATATCGGATGACAAAAAAAACTTTCAAGCATGGTGTTTACACTCCTTTGTCGTTTCCTATTCATCCTTGGCAAGATGTGTCAATAGAATTCAGTATGGCTTTGCCTAGAACTCAAAGGGGGAAGGAATCCATTATAGTGGTGGTGGATAGGTTTTCAAAAATGGCTCACTTTATGCCATGTCATAAAACCAATGATTCATCTAATGTCTCTGATTTGTACTTTAAAGAAGTGGTTCGCTTGCATATTATTCGTAAAACTATTGTTTCTGATAGGGATTCCTTGTTTTTGAGTTACATTTGGAACACATTGTGGAGGAAAGTTGGTACAAAGTTACTTTTTAGTACGTCCCATCATCCACAAACTGATGGGCAAACGAAGGTGACTAATAGAACTTTGGGTACGTTTATTGAGGGGGTTGGTTAGCAAAACTCAAAAATAGTTGGACATCAAACTTGCACAGGCTGAGTTTGCATGTAATCGTTCTCCTATTTATGCTACAGGTCACTCTCCTTTATAAGTGGTGTATGGTGTGAATCCTTACAAGCCTTTATATTTGATTCCATTTTCAAACAATGAATTGGTTCTCAAGGATGCTAATGACATGTTGAAGGCCATGATGAAACTACACCAACAAGTTCATGTGAAGATTGAATCCGTGAATGACGTGTACAAACAGAATTCCAACATGCATAGGAAACCACGTGTCTTTCAAGATGGTGACTTGGTTCAGGTGCATATGAGGAAAGGACGTTTTCCTAACAAAAGGAAGAACAAAAGTTGATGCTAAGAGCTGAAGGTCCTTACAAGCCTTTGTAAGTTGTGTATGGTATGAATCCTTACAAGCCTTTGTATATTATTCCATTTCCAAACGATGAATTGGTTCACAAGGATGCTGATGACAAGTCGAAGGCCATGACGAAACTACACCAACAAGCTCGTGTGAAGATTGAAGCCGTGAATGACGTGTACAAACAGAATTCCAACATGCATAGGAAACCATGTGTCTTTCAAGATGGTGACTTGGTTTAGGTGCATATGAGGAAAGAACGTTTACTTAAAAAAGGAAGAACTAAAGTTAATGCCAAGAGCTGAAGGTGCTTACAAGCCTTTGTGTGTGGTGTATGGTGTGAATCCTTTGTATTTTATTCTGTTTCCAAACGATGAATTGGTTCACAAGGATGCTAATGACAAGTTGAAGGCAATGATGAAACTACACCAACAAGTTTGTGTGAAGATTGATTCCGTGAATGACGTGTACAAACGGAATTCCAACATGCATTCGAAACTACGTGTCTTACAAGATGGTGACTTGGTTTAGGTGCATATGAGGAAAGAATGTTTTCCTAACAAAAGGAAGAACAAAAGTTGATGCGAAGAGTTGAAGGTCCTTACAAGCCTTTGTAAGTGGTTTATGGTGTGAATCCTTACAAGCCTTTGAATTTGATTCCATTTCCAAATGATGAATTGGTTCACAAGGATGCTAATGACAAGTAGAAGGCCATGACGAAACTATACCAACAAGCTCGTGTGAAGATTGAATCCGTGAATGACATGTACACACAAAATTCTAACATGTATAGGAAACCACGTGTCTTTCAAGTTGGTGACTTGGTTTAGGTGCATATGAGGAAAGAACGTTTTCCAAACAAAAGGAAGAACAAGTTGATGCCAAGAGCTGAAGGTCCTTATAAGCCTTCGTAAGTGGTGTATGGTGTGAATCCTTACAAGCCTTTGTATTTGATTCCATTTCCAAATGATGAATTGGTTCACAAGGATGCAAATGACAATTTGAAGGCCATGATGTAACTACACCAACAAGTTTGTGTGAAGATGGAAGCTGTGAATGATATGTACAAACAGAATTCCAACATGCATATGAAACCACGTGTCTTACAAGATGGTGACTTGGTTTAGGTGCATATGAGGAAAGAATATTTTCCTAACAAAAGGAAGAACAAAAGTTGATGCCAAGAGCTGAAGGTCCTTACAAAGTGGTGACACATGTCAATGATAATGCTTATAAGGTGTATCTGGGACGAGACCATGGAGTGCATGCTACCTTTAATGTGGGAGACCTTTCATGTATCTTGTTGAGGATGGCCTTGATGAATTAAGGTCATTTCCTTTCAAAGAGGGAGGGGTGGATCCATGCATGGCTCATGAAAAGCCGAAAAAGGTGATGGATTAGTGATTACTAGTAGGCTAGAAGGTGGTTTGTACTCAATGGTTGGGTTGTGCATGGTAACCTCTGTATTGAATTAGGGTCGCATGAAGGCTAGGGCAACATTTTAAAGGCTTAATAAGTTCTCAAAACCATTACTTTTGGCTTCATCAAGCCTTTTAGCCATTGTTGATACTCTTCGGTGGATTTGGGTTACATTTTAATGCTTCTTTTTGCTCCTTAATGGAGCACGAACGCTTTTTTCATTCATTGGTGTGTCAGACGTTTTTTTTTTTGTGTGGTTTCATGAGTTGCTATAATTTCCATTATTAGTTTTACTGAGTAGTTGGTTGGGTGGTTTGTAACCAACAACTTTGTAATAAAGGCTTCATATAAGCCAATTATGCATGGAAAAAAGAGATAGATGAAATTTTAATCAAAAGAACCTTTGTTCACTTTGAATTATAGTTATAGTTCACTACTTGTCATAGTCGAGACCTGTTCTTGACTTGATATGCATTCAAACAAATATTATGTCTTGGATAGTTTTCACGGGTATACAACTTAGTAGGTCTTGATTTGTTACTAGTTTATCCATTTCTTCCCATACACCTGTCATTTGTGGTTTTTATTCTAGCTTCATTTACCTAAACACAGCCCCACTCACTTAATCTAGCCCATAAAGGCATCAAAAGGCAATCACCTTTGTGTCCCTAAACATGCAATACGGGAGTTGCTGATTCGTGAAGCTCATGGTGGTGGTTTGGCGGGTCATTTTTCCATTACCAAAACTTTGAAGGTGCTTTAAGAACATTTCTTATGGCCTAAAGATGTTAGGGATGTAAGCAACATAGTGGGCAAGTGTGTTACATATCGGATGACAAAAAAAACTTTCAAGCATGGTGTTTACACTCCTTTGTCGTTTCCTATTCATCCTTGGCAAGATGTGTCAATAGAATTCAGTATGGCTTTGCCTAGAACTCAAAGGGGGAAGGAATCCATTATAGTGGTGGTGGATAGGTTTTCAAAAATGGCTCACTTTATGCCATGTCATAAAACCAATGATTCATCTAATGTCTCTGATTTGTACTTTAAAGAAGTGGTTCGCTTGCATATTATTCGTAAAACTATTGTTTCTGATAGGGATTCCTTGTTTTTGAGTTACATTTGGAACACATTATGGAGGAAAGTTGGTACAAAGTTACTTTTTAGTACGTCCCATCATCCACAAACTGATGGGCAAACGAAGGTGACTAATAGAACTTTGGGTACGTTTATTGAGGGGGTTGGTTAGCAAAACTCAAAAATAGTTGGACATCAAACTTGCACAGGCTGAGTTTGCATGTAATCGTTCTCCTATTTATGCTACAGGTCACTCTCCTTTATAAGTGGTTTATGGTGTGAATCCTTAAAATCCTTTGTATTTTATTCCGTTTCCAAACGATGAATTGGTTCACAAGGATGCTAATGACAAGTTGAAGGCAATGATGAAACTACACCAACAAGTTTGTGTGAAGATTGATTCCGTGAATGACGTGTACAAACGGAATTCCAACATGCATTGGAAACTACGTGTCTTACAAGATGGTGACTTGGTTTAGGTGCATATGAGGAAAGAACGTTTTCCTAACAAAAGGAAGAACAAAAGTTGATGCCAAGAGCTGAAGGTCCTTACAAGCCTTTGTAAGTGGTTTATGGTGTGAATCCTTACAAGCCTTTGTATTTGATTCCATTTCCAAATGATGAATTGGTTCACAAGGATGCTAATGACAAGTAGAAGGCCATGACGAAACTATACCAACAAGCTCGTGTGAAGATTGAATCCGTGAATGACATGTACACACAAAATTCTAACATGTATAGGAAACCACGTGTCTTTCAAGTTGGTGACTTGGTTTAGGTGCATATGAGGAAAGAACGTTTTCCAAACAAAAGGAAGAACAAGTTGATGCCAAGAGCTAAAGGTCCTTATAAGCCGTCGTAAGTGGTGTATGGTGTGAATCCTTACAAGCCTTTGTATTTGATTCCATTTCCAAATGATGAATTGGTTCACAAGGATGCAAATGACAATTTGAAGGCCATGATGTAACTACACCAACAAGTTTGTGTGAAGATGGAAGCTGTGAATGACATGTACAAACAGAATTCCAACATGCATATGAAACCACGTGTCTTACAAGATGGTGACTTGGTTTAGGTGCATATGAGGAAATAATATTTTCCTAACAAAAGGAAGAACAAAAGTTGATGCCAAGAGCTGAAGGTCCTTACAAAGTGGTGACACATGTCAATGATAATGCTTATAAGGTGTATCTGGGACGAGACCATGGAGTGCATGCTACCTTTAATGTGGGAGACCTTTCATGTATCTTGTTGAGGATGGCCTTGATGAATTAAGGTCATTTCCTTTCAAAGAGGGAGGGGTGGATCCATGCATGGCTCATGAAAAGCCGAAAAAGGTGATGGATTAGTGATTACTAGTAGGCTAGAAGGTGGTTTGTACTCAATGGTTGGGTTGTGCATGGTAACCTCTGTATTGAATTAGGGGCGCATGAAGGCTAGGGCAACATTTTAAAGGCTTAATAAGTTCTCAAAACCATTACATTTGGCTTCATCAAGCCTTTTAGCCATTGTTGATACTCTTCGGTGGATTTGGGTTACATTTTAATGCTTCTTTTTGCTCCTTAATGGAGCACGAACGCTTTTTTCATTCATTGGTGTGTCAGACGTTTTTTTTTGTGTGGTTTCATGAGTTTCTTTAATTTCCATTATTAGTTTTACTGAGTAGTTGGTTGGGTGGTTTGTAACCAACAACTTTGTAATAAAGGCTTCATATAAGCCAATTATGCATGGAAAAAAGAGATAGATGAAATTTTAATCAAAAGAACCTTTGTTCACTTTGAATTATAGTTATAGTTCACTACTTGTCATAGTCGAGACCTGTTCTTGACTTGATATGCATTCAAACAAATATTATGTCTTGGATAGTTTTCACGGGTATACAACTTAGTAGGTCTTGATTTGTTACTAGTTTATCCATTTCTTCCCATACACCTGTCATTTGTGGTTTTTATTCTAGCTTCATTTACCTAAACACAGCCCCACTCACTTAATCTAGCCCATAAAGGCATCAAAAGGCAATCACCTTTGTGTCCCTAAACATGCAATACGGGAGTTGCTGATTCGTGAAGCTCATGGTGGTGGTTTGGCGGGTCATTTTTCCATTACCAAAACTTTGAAGGTGCTTTAAGAACATTTCTTATGGCCTAAAGATGTTAGGGATGTAACCAACATAGTGGGCAAGTGTGTTACATATCGGATGACAAAAAAAACTTTCAAGCATGGTGTTTACACTCCTTTGTCGTTTCCTATTCATCCTTGGCAAGATGTGTCAATAGAATTCAGTATGGCTTTGCCTAGAACTCAAAGGGGGAAGGAATCCATTATAGTGGTGGTGGATAGGTTTTCAAAAATGGCTCACTTTATGCCATGTCATAAAACCAATGATTCATCTAATGTCTCTGATTTGTACTTTAAAGAAGTGGTTCGCTTGCATATTATTCGTAAAACTATTGTTTCTGATAGGGATTCCTTGTTTTTGAGTTACATTTGGAACACATTGTGGAGGAAAGTTGGTACAAAGTTACTTTTTAGTACGTCCCATCATCCACAAACTGATGGGCAAACGAAGGTGACTAATAGAACTTTGGGTACGTTTATTGAGGGGGTTGGTTAGCAAAACTCAAAAATAGTTGGACATCAAACTTGCACAGGCTGAGTTTGCATGTAATCGTTCTCCTATTTATGCTACAGGTCACTCTCCTTTATAAGTGGTGTATGGTGTGAATCCTTACAAGCCTTTATATTTGATTCCATTTTCAAACAATGAATTGGTTCTCAAGGATGCTAATGACATGTTGAAGGCCATGATGAAACTACACCAACAAGTTCATGTGAAGATTGAATCCGTGAATGACGTGTACAAACAGAATTCCAACATGCATAGGAAACCACGTGTCTTTCAAGATGGTGACTTGGTTCAGGTGCATATGAGGAAAGGACGTTTTCCTAACAAAAGGAAGAACAAAAGTTGATGCTAAGAGCTGAAGGTCCTTACAAGCCTTTGTAAGTTGTGTATGGTATGAATCCTTACAAGCCTTTGTATATTATTCCATTTCCAAACGATGAATTGGTTCACAAGGATGCTGATGACAAGTCGAAGGCCATGACGAAACTACACCAACAAGCTCGTGTGAAGATTGAAGCCGTGAATGACGTGTACAAACAGAATTCCAACATGCATAGGAAACCATGTGTCTTTCAAGATGGTGACTTGGTTTAGGTGCATATGAGGAAAGAACGTTTACTTAAAAAAGGAAGAACTAAAGTTAATGCCAAGAGCTGAAGGTGCTTACAAGCCTTTGTGTGTGGTGTATGGTGTGAATCCTTTGTATTTTATTCTGTTTCCAAACGATGAATTGGTTCACAAGGATGCTAATGACAAGTTGAAGGCAATGATGAAACTACACCAACAAGTTTGTGTGAAGATTGATTCCGTGAATGACGTGTACAAACGGAATTCCAACATGCATTCGAAACTACGTGTCTTACAAGATGGTGACTTGGTTTAGGTGCATATGAGGAAAGAATGTTTTCCTAACAAAAGGAAGAACAAAAGTTGATGCGAAGAGCTGAAGGTCCTTACAAGCCTTTGTAAGTGGTTTATGGTGTGAATCCTTACAAGCCTTTGAATTTGATTCCATTTCCAAATGATGAATTGGTTCACAAGGATGCTAATGACAAGTAGAAGGCCATGACGAAAGTATACCAACAAGCTCGTGTGAAGATTGAATCCGTGAATGACATGTACACACAAAATTCTAACATGTATAGGAAACCACGTGTCTTTCAAGTTGGTGACTTGGTTTAGGTGCATATGAGGAAAGAACGTTTTCCAAACAAAAGGAAGAACAAGTTGATGCCAAGAGCTGAAGGTCCTTATAAGCCTTCGTAAGTGGTGTATGATGTGAATCCTTACAAGCCTTTGTATTTGATTCCATTTCCAAATGATGAATTGGTTCACAAGGATGCAAATGACAATTTGAAGGCCATGATGTAACTACACCAACAAGTTTGTGTGAAGATGGAAGCTGTGAATGACATGTACAAACAGAATTCCAACATGCATATGAAACCACGTGTCTTACAAGATGGTGACTTGGTTTAGGTGCATATGAGGAAAGAATATTTTCCTAACAAAAGGAAGAACAAAAGTTGATGCCAAGAGCTGAAGGTCCTTACAAAGCGGTGACACATGTCAATGATAATGCTTATAAGGTGTATCTGGGACGAGACCATGGAGTGCATGCTACCTTTAATGTGGGAGACCTTTCATGTATCTTGTTGAGGATGGCGTTGATGAATTAAGGTCATTTCCTTTCAAAGAGGGAGGGGTGGATCCATGCATGGCTCATGAAAAGCCGAAAAAGGTGATGGATTAGTGATTACTAGTAGGCTAGAAGGTGGTTTGTACTCAATGGTTGGGTTGTGCATGGTAACCTCTGTATTGAATTAGGGTCGCATGAAGGCTAGGGCAACATTTTAAAGGCTTAATAAGTTCTCAAAACCATTACTTTTGGCTTCATCAAGCCTTTTAGCCATTGTTGATACTCTTCGGTGGATTTGGGTTACATTTTAATTCTTCTTTTTGCTCCTTAATGGAGCACGAACGCTTTTTTCATTCATTGGTGTGTCAGACGTTTTTTTTGTGTGGTTTCATGAGTTTCTTTAATTTCCATTATTAGTTTTACTGAGTAGTTGGTTGGGTGGTTTGTAACCAACAACTTTGTAATAAAGGCTTCATATAAGCCAATTATGCATGGAAAAAAGAGATAGATGAAATTTTAATCAAAAGAACCTTTGTTCACTTTGAATTATAGTTATAGTTCACTACTTGTCATAGTCGAGACCTGTTCTTGACTTGATATGCATTCAAACAAATATTATGTCTTGGATAGTTTTCACGGGTATACAACTTAGTAGGTCTTGATTTGTTACTAGTTTATCCATTTCTTCCCATACACCTGTCATTTGTGGTTTTTATTCTAGCTTCATTTACCTAAACACAGCCCCACTCACTTAATCTAGCCCATAAAGGCATCAAAAGGCAATCACCTTTGTGTCCCTAAACATGCAATACGGGAGTTGCTGATTCGTGAAGCTCATGGTGGTGGTTTGGCAGGTCATTTTTCCATTACCAAAACTTTGAAGGTGCTTTAAGAACATTTCTTATGGCCTAAAGATGTTAGGGATGTAACCAACATAGTGGGCAAGTGTGTTACATATCGGATGACAAAAAAAACTTTCAAGCATGGTGTTTACACTCCTTTGTCGTATCCTATTCATCCTTGGCAAGATGTGTCAATAGAATTCAGTATGGCTTTGCCTAGAACTCAAAGGGGGAAGGAATCCATTATAGTGGTGGTGGATAGGTTTTCAAAAATGGCTCACTTTATGCCATGTCATAAAACCAATGATTCATCTAATGTCTCTGATTTGTACTTTAAAGAAGTGGTTCGCTTGCATATTATTCGTAAAACTATTGTTTCTGATAGGGATTCCTTGTTTTTGAGTTACATTTGGAACACATTGTGGAGGAAAGTTGGTACAAAGTTACTTTTTAGTACGTCCCATCATCCACAAACTGATGGGCAAACGAAGGTGACTAATAGAACTTTGGGTACGTTTATTGAGGGGGTTGGTTAGCAAAACTCAAAAATAGTTGGACATCAAACTTGCACAGGCTGAGTTTGCATGTAATCGTTCTCCTATTTATGCTACAGGTCACTCTCCTTTATAAGTGGTGTATGGTGTGAATCCTTACAAGCCTTTATATTTGATTCCATTTTCAAACAATGAATTGGTTCTCAAGGATGCTAATGACATGTTGAAGGCCATGATGAAACTACACCAACAAGTTCATGTGAAGATTGAATCCGTGAATGACGTGTACAAACAGAATTCCAACATGCATAGGAAACCACGTGTCTTTCAAGATGGTGACTTGGTTCAGGTGCATATGAGGAAAGGACGTTTTCCTAACAAAAGGAAGAACAAAAGTTGATGCTAAGAGCTGAAGGTCCTTACAAGCCTTTGTAAGTTGTGTATGGTATGAATCCTTACAAGCCTTTGTATATTATTCCATTTCCAAACGATGAATTGGTTCACAAGGATGCTGATGACAAGTCGAAGGCCATGACGAAACTACACCAACAAGCTCGTGTGAAGATTGAAGCCGTGAATGACGTGTACAAACAGAATTCCAACATGCATAGGAAACCATGTGTCTTTCAAGATGGTGACTTGGTTTAGGTGCATATGAGGAAAGAACGTTTACTTAAAAAAGGAAGAACTAAAGTTAATGCCAAGAGCTGAAGGTGCTTACAAGCCTTTGTATGTGGTGTATGGTGTGAATCCTTAAAATCCTTTGTATTTTATTCCGTTTCCAAACGATGAATTGGTTCACAAGGATGCTAATGACAAGTTGAAGGCAATGATGAAACTACACCAACAAGTTTGTGTGAAGATTGATTCCGTGAATGACGTGTACAAACGGAATTCCAACATGCATTGGAAACTACGTGTCTTACAAGATGGTGACTTGGTTTAGGTGCATATGAGGAAAGAACGTTTTCCTAACAAAAGGAAGAACAAAAGTTGATGCCAAGAGCTGAAGGTCCTTACAAGCCTTTGTAAGTGGTTTATGGTGTGAATCCTTACAAGCCTTTGTATTTGATTCCATTTCCAAATGATGAATTGGTTCACAAGGATGCTAATGACAAGTAGAAGGCCATGACAAAACTATACCAACAAGCTCGTGTGAAGATTGAATCCGTGAATGACATGTACACACAAAATTCTAACATGTATAGGAAACCACGTGTCTTTCAAGTTGGTGACTTGGTTTAGGTGCATATGAGGAAAGAACGTTTTCCAAACAAAAGGAAGAACAAGTTGATGCCAAGAGCTAAAGGTCCTTATAAGCCTTCGTAAGTGGTGTATGGTGTGAATCCTTACAAGCCTTTGTATTTGATTCCATTTCCAAATGATGAATTGGTTCACAAGGATGCAAATGACAATTTGAAGGCCATGATGTAACTACACCAACAAGTTTGTGTGAAGATGGAAGCTGTGAATGACATGTACAAACAGAATTCCAACATGCATATGAAACCACGTGTCTTACAAGATGGTGACTTGGTTTAGGTGCATATGAGGAAAGAATATTTTCCTAACAAAAGGAAGAACAAAAGTTGATGCCAAGAGCTGAAGGTCCTTACAAAGTGGTGACACATGTCAATGATAATGCTTATAAGGTGTATCTGGGACGAGACCATGGAGTGCATGCTACCTTTAATGTGGGAGACCTTTCATGTATCTTGTTGAGGATGGCCTTGATGAATTAAGGTCATTTCCTTTCAAAGAGGGAGGGGTGGATCCATGCATGGCTCATGAAAAGCCGAAAAAGGTGATGGATTAGTGATTACTAGTAGGCTAGAAGGTGGTTTGTACTCAATGGTTGGGTTGTGCATGGTAACCTCTGTATTGAATTAGGGTCGCATGAAGGCTAGGGCAACATTGTAAAGGCTTAATAAGTTCTCAAAACCATTACTTTTGGCTTCATCAAGCCTTTTAGCCATTGTTGATACTCTTCGGTGGATTTGGGTTACATTTTAATGCTTCTTTTTGCTCCTTAATGGAGCACGAACGCTTTCTTCATTCATTGGTGTGTCAGACGTTTTTTTTTGTGTGGTTTCATGAGTTTCTTTAATTTCCATTATTAGTTTTACTGAGTAGTTGGTTGGGTGGTTTGTAACCAACAACTTTGTAATAAAGGCTTCATATAAGCCAATTATGCATGGAAAAAAGAGATAGATGAAATTTTAATCAAAAGAACCTTTGTTCACTTTGAATTATAGTTATAGTTCACTACTTGTCATAGTCGAGACCTGTTCTTGACTTGATATGCATTCAAACAAATATTATGTCTTGGATAGTTTTCACGGGTATACAACTTAGTAGGTCTTGATTTGTTACTAGTTTATCCATTTCTTCCCATACACCTGTCATTTGTGGTTTTTATTCTAGCTTCATTTACCTAAACACAGCCCCACTCACTTAATCTAGCCCATAAAGGCATCAAAAGGCAATCACCTTTGTGTCCCTAAACATGCAATACGGGAGTTGCTGATTCGTGAAGCTCATGGTGGTGGTTTGGCGGGTCATTTTTCCATTACCAAAACTTTGAAGGTGCTTTAAGAACATTTCTTATGGCCTAAAGATGTTAGGGATGTAACCAACATAGTGGGCAAGTGTGTTACATATCGGATGACAAAAAAAACTTTCAAGCATGGTGTTTACACTCCTTTGTCGTTTCCTATTCATCCTTGGCAAGATGTGTCAATAGAATTCAGTATGGCTTTGCCTAGAACTCAAAGGGGGAAGGAATCCATTATAGTGGTGGTGGATAGGTTTTCAAAAATGGCTCACTTTATGCCATGTCATAAAACCAATGATTCATCTAATGTCTCTGATTTGTACTTTAAAGAAGTGGTTCGCTTGCATATTATTCGTAAAACTATTGTTTCTGATAGGGATTCCTTGTTTTTGAGTTACATTTGGAACACATTGTGGAGGAAAGTTGGTACAAAGTTACTTTTTAGTACGTCCCATCATCCACAAACTGATGGGCAAACGAAGGTGACTAATAGAACTTTGGGTACGTTTATTGAGGGGGTTGGTTAGCAAAACTCAAAAATAGTTGGACATCAAACTTGCACAGGCTGAGTTTGCATGTAATCGTTCTCCTATTTATGCTACAGGTCACTCTCCTTTATAAGTGGTGTATGGTGTGAATCCTTACAAGCCTTTATATTTGATTCCATTTTCAAACAATGAATTGGTTCTCAAGGATGCTAATGACATGTTGAAGGCCATGATGAAACTACACCAACAAGTTCATGTGAAGATTGAATCCGTGAATGACGTGTACAAACAGAATTCCAACATGCATAGGAAACCACGTGTCTTTCAAGATGGTGACTTGGTTCAGGTGCATATGAGGAAAGGACGTTTTCCTAACAAAAGGAAGAACAAAAGTTGATGCTAAGAGCTGAAGGTCCTTACAAGCCTTTGTAAGTTGTGTATGGTATGAATCCTTACAAGCCTTTGTATATTATTCCATTTCCAAACGATGAATTGGTTCACAAGGATGCTGATGACAAGTCGAAGGCCATGACGAAACTACACCAACAAGCTCGTGTGAAGATTGAAGCCGTGAATGACGTGTACAAACAGAATTCCAACATGCATAGGAAACCATGTGTCTTTCAAGATGGTGACTTGGTTTAGGTGCATATGAGGAAAGAACGTTTACTTAAAAAAGGAAGAACTAAAGTTAATGCCAAGAGCTGAAGGTGCTTACAAGCCTTTGTATGTGGTGTATGGTGTGAATCCTTAAAATCCTTTGTATTTTATTCCGTTTCCAAACGATGAATTGGTTCACAAGGATGCTAATGACAAGTTGAAGGCAATGATGAAACTACACCAACAAGTTTGTGTGAAGATTGATTCCGTGAATGACGTGTACAAACGGAATTCCAACATGCATTGGAAACTACGTGTCTTACAAGATGGTGACTTGGTTTAGGTGCATATGAGGAAAGAACGTTTTCCTAACAAAAGGAAGAACAAAAGTTGATGCCAAGAGCTGAAGGTCCTTACAAGCCTTTGTAAGTGGTTTATGGTGTGAATCCTTACAAGCCTTTGTATTTGATTCCATTTCCAAATGATGAATTGGTTCACAAGGATGCTAATGACAAGTAGAAGGCCATGACAAAACTATACCAACAAGCTCGTGTGAAGATTGAATCCGTGAATGACATGTACACACAAAATTCTAACATGTATAGGAAACCACGTGTCTTTCAAGTTGGTGACTTGGTTTAGGTGCATATGAGGAAAGAACGTTTTCCAAACAAAAGGAAGAACAAGTTGATGCCAAGAGCTAAAGGTCCTTATAAGCCTTCGTAAGTGGTGTATGGTGTGAATCCTTACAAGCCTTTGTATTTGATTCCATTTCCAAATGATGAATTGGTTCACAAGGATGCAAATGACAATTTGAAGGCCATGATGTAACTACACCAACAAGTTTGTGTGAAGATGGAAGCTGTGAATGACATGTACAAACAGAATTCCAACATGCATATGAAACCACGTGTCTTACAAGATGGTGACTTGGTTTAGGTGCATATGAGGAAAGAATATTTTCCTAACAAAAGGAAGAACAAAAGTTGATGCCAAGAGCTGAAGGTCCTTACAAAGTGGTGACACATGTCAATGATAATGCTTATAAGGTGTATCTGGGACGAGACCATGGAGTGCATGCTACCTTTAATGTGGGAGACCTTTCATGTATCTTGTTGAGGATGGCCTTGATGAATTAAGGTCATTTCCTTTCAAAGAGGGAGGGGTGGATCCATGCATGGCTCATGAAAAGCCGAAAAAGGTGATGGATTAGTGATTACTAGTAGGCTAGAAGGTGGTTTGTACTCAATGGTTGGGTTGTGCATGGTAACCTCTGTATTGAATTAGGGTCGCATGAAGGCTAGGGCAACATTGTAAAGGCTTAATAAGTTCTCAAAACCATTACTTTTGGCTTCATCAAGCCTTTTAGCCATTGTTGATACTCTTCGGTGGATTTGGGTTACATTTTAATGCTTCTTTTTGCTCCTTAATGGAGCACGAACGCTTTCTTCATTCATTGGTGTGTCAGACGTTTTTTTTTGTGTGGTTTCATGAGTTTCTTTAATTTCCATTATTAGTTTTACTGAGTAGTTGGTTGGGTGGTTTGTAACCAACAACTTTGTAATAAAGGCTTCATATAAGCCAATTATGCATGGAAAAAAGAGATAGATGAAATTTTAATCAAAAGAACCTTTGTTCACTTTGAATTATAGTTATAGTTCACTACTTGTCATAGTCGAGACCTGTTCTTGACTTGATATGCATTCAAACAAATATTATGTCTTGGATAGTTTTCACGGGTATACAACTTAGTAGGTCTTGATTTGTTACTAGTTTATCCATTTCTTCCCATACACCTGTCATTTGTGGTTTTTATTCTAGCTTCATTTACCTAAACACAGCCCCACTCACTTAATCTAGCCCATAAAGGCATCAAAAGGCAATCACCTTTGTGTCCCTAAACATGCAATACGGGAGTTGCTGATTCGTGAAGCTCATGGTGGTGGTTTGGCGGGTCATTTTTCCATTACCAAAACTTTGAAGGTGCTTTAAGAACATTTCTTATGGCCTAAAGATGTTAGGGATGTAACCAACATAGTGGGCAAGTGTGTTACATATCGGATGACAAAAAAAACTTTCAAGCATGGTGTTTACACTCCTTTGTCGTTTCCTATTCATCCTTGGCAAGATGTGTCAATAGAATTCAGTATGGCTTTGCCTAGAACTCAAAGGGGGAAGGAATCCATTATAGTGGTGGTGGATAGGTTTTCAAAAATGGCTCACTTTATGCCATGTCATAAAACCAATGATTCATCTAATGTCTCTGATTTGTACTTTAAAGAAGTGGTTCGCTTGCATATTATTCGTAAAACTATTGTTTCTGATAGGGATTCCTTGTTTTTGAGTTACATTTGGAACACATTGTGGAGGAAAGTTGGTACAAAGTTACTTTTTAGTACGTCCCATCATCCACAAACTGATGGGCAAACGAAGGTGACTAATAGAACTTTGGGTACGTTTATTGAGGGGGTTGGTTAGCAAAACTCAAAAATAGTTGGACATCAAACTTGCACAGGCTGAGTTTGCATGTAATCGTTCTCCTATTTATGCTACAGGTCACTCTCCTTTATAAGTGGTGTATGGTGTGAATCCTTACAAGCCTTTATATTTGATTCCATTTTCAAACAATGAATTGGTTCTCAAGGATGCTAATGACATGTTGAAGGCCATGATGAAACTACACCAACAAGTTCATGTGAAGATTGAATCCGTGAATGACGTGTACAAACAGAATTCCAACATGCATAGGAAACCACGTGTCTTTCAAGATGGTGACTTGGTTCAGGTGCATATGAGGAAAGGACGTTTTCCTAACAAAAGGAAGAACAAAAGTTGATGCTAAGAGCTGAAGGTCCTTACAAGCCTTTGTAAGTTGTGTATGGTATGAATCCTTACAAGCCTTTGTATATTATTCCATTTCCAAACGATGAATTGGTTCACAAGGATGCTGATGACAAGTCGAAGGCCATGACGAAACTACACCAACAAGCTCGTGTGAAGATTGAAGCCGTGAATGACGTGTACAAACAGAATTCCAACATGCATAGGAAACCATGTGTCTTTCAAGATGGTGACTTGGTTTAGGTGCATATGAGGAAAGAACGTTTACTTAAAAAAGGAAGAACTAAAGTTAATGCCAAGAGCTGAAGGTGCTTACAAGCCTTTGTATGTGGTGTATGGTGTGAATCCTTAAAATCCTTTGTATTTTATTCCGTTTCCAAACGATGAATTGGTTCACAAGGATGCTAATGACAAGTTGAAGGCAATGATGAAACTACACCAACAAGTTTGTGTGAAGATTGATTCCGTGAATGACGTGTACAAACGGAATTCCAACATGCATTGGAAACTACGTGTCTTACAAGATGGTGACTTGGTTTAGGTGCATATGAGGAAAGAACGTTTTCCTAACAAAAGGAAGAACAAAAGTTGATGCCAAGAGCTGAAGGTCCTTACAAGCCTTTGTAAGTGGTTTATGGTGTGAATCCTTACAAGCCTTTGTATTTGATTCCATTTCCAAATGATGAATTGGTTCACAAGGATGCTAATGACAAGTAGAAGGCCATGACAAAACTATACCAACAAGCTCGTGTGAAGATTGAATCCGTGAATGACATGTACACACAAAATTCTAACATGTATAGGAAACCACGTGTCTTTCAAGTTGGTGACTTGGTTTAGGTGCATATGAGGAAAGAACGTTTTCCAAACAAAAGGAAGAACAAGTTGATGCCAAGAGCTAAAGGTCCTTATAAGCCTTCGTAAGTGGTGTATGGTGTGAATCCTTACAAGCCTTTGTATTTGATTCCATTTCCAAATGATGAATTGGTTCACAAGGATGCAAATGACAATTTGAAGGCCATGATGTAACTACACCAACAAGTTTGTGTGAAGATGGAAGCTGTGAATGACATGTACAAACAGAATTCCAACATGCATATGAAACCACGTGTCTTACAAGATGGTGACTTGGTTTAGGTGCATATGAGGAAAGAATATTTTCCTAACAAAAGGAAGAACAAAAGTTGATGCCAAGAGCTGAAGGTCCTTACAAAGTGGTGACACATGTCAATGATAATGCTTATAAGGTGTATCTGGGACGAGACCATGGAGTGCATGCTACCTTTAATGTGGGAGACCTTTCATGTATCTTGTTGAGGATGGCCTTGATGAATTAAGGTCATTTCCTTTCAAAGAGGGAGGGGTGGATCCATGCATGGCTCATGAAAAGCCGAAAAAGGTGATGGATTAGTGATTACTAGTAGGCTAGAAGGTGGTTTGTACTCAATGGTTGGGTTGTGCATGGTAACCTCTGTATTGAATTAGGGTCGCATGAAGGCTAGGGCAACATTGTAAAGGCTTAATAAGTTCTCAAAACCATTACTTTTGGCTTCATCAAGCCTTTTAGCCATTGTTGATACTCTTCGGTGGATTTGGGTTACATTTTAATGCTTCTTTTTTGCTCCTTAATGGAGCACGAACGCTTTTTTCATTCATTGGTGTGTCAGACGTTTTTTTTTGTGTGGTTTCATGAGTTTCTTTAATTTCCATTATTAGTTTTACTGAGTAGTTGGTTGGGTGGTTTGTAACCAACAACTTTGTAATAAAGGCTTCATATAAGCCAATTATGCATGGAAAAAAGAGATAGATGAAATTTTAATCAAAAGAACCTTTGTTCACTTTGAATTATAGTTATAGTTCACTACTTGTCATAGTCGAGACCTGTTCTTGACTTGATATGCATTCAAACAAATATTATGTCTTGGATAGTTTTCACGGGTATACAACTTAGTAGGTCTTCATTTGTTACTAGTTTATCCATTTCTTCCCATACACCTGTCATTTGTGGTTTTTATTCTAGCTTCATTTACCTAAACACAGCCCCACTCACTTAATCTAGCCCATAAAGGCATCAAAAGGCAATCACCTTTGTGTCCCTAAACATGCAATACGGGAGTTGCTGATTCGTGAAGCTCATGGTGGTGGTTTGGCGGGTCATTTTTCCATTACCAAAACTTTGAAGGTGCTTTAAGAACATTTCTTATGGCCTAAAGATGTTAGGGATGTAACCAACATAGTGGGCAAGTGTGTTACATATCGGATGACAAAAAAAACTTTCAAGCATGGTGTTTACACTCCTTTGTCGTTTCCTATTCATCCTTGGCAAGATGTGTCAATAGAATTCAGTATGGCTTTGCCTAGAACTCAAAGGGGGAAGGAATCCATTATAGTGGTGGTGGATAGGTTTTCAAAAATGGCTCACTTTATGCCATGTCATAAAACCAATGATTCATCTAATGTCTCTGATTTGTACTTTAAAGAAGTGGTTCGCTTGCATATTATTCGTAAAACTATTGTTTCTGATAGGGATTCCTTGTTTTTGAGTTACATTTGGAACACATTGTGGAGGAAAGTTGGTACAAAGTTACTTTTTAGTACGTCCCATCATCCACAAACTGATGGGCAAACGAAGGTGACTAATAGAACTTTGGGTACGTTTATTGAGGGGGTTGGTTAGCAAAACTCAAAAATAGTTGGACATCAAACTTGCACAGGCTGAGTTTGCATGTAATCGTTCTCCTATTTATGCTACAGGTCACTCTCCTTTATAAGTGGTGTATGGTGTGAATCCTTACAAGCCTTTATATTTGATTCCATTTTCAAACAATGAATTGGTTCTCAAGGATGCTAATGACATGTTGAAGGCCATGATGAAACTACACCAACAAGTTCATGTGAAGATTGAATCCGTGAATGACGTGTACAAACAGAATTCCAACATGCATAGGAAACCACGTGTCTTTCAAGATGGTGACTTGGTTCAGGTGCATATGAGGAAAGGACGTTTTCCTAACAAAAGGAAGAACAAAAGTTGATGCTAAGAGCTGAAGGTCCTTACAAGCCTTTGTAAGTTGTGTATGGTATGAATCCTTACAAGCCTTTGTATATTATTCCATTTCCAAACGATGAATTGGTTCACAAGGATGCTGATGACAAGTCGAAGGCCATGACGAAACTACACCAACAAGCTCGTGTGAAGATTGAAGCCGTGAATGACGTGTACAAACAGAATTCCAACATGCATAGGAAACCATGTGTCTTTCAAGATGGTGACTTGGTTTAGGTGCATATGAGGAAAGAACGTTTACTTAAAAAAGGAAGAACTAAAGTTAATGCCAAGAGCTGAAGGTGCTTACAAGCCTTTGTGTGTGGTGTATGGTGTGAATCCTTTGTATTTTATTCTGTTTCCAAACGATGAATTGGTTCACAAGGATGCTAATGACAAGTTGAAGGCAATGATGAAACTACACCAACAAGTTTGTGTGAAGATTGATTCCGTGAATGACGTGTACAAACGGAATTCCAACATGCATTCGAAACTACGTGTCTTACAAGATGGTGACTTGGTTTAGGTGCATATGAGGAAAGAATGTTTTCCTAACAAAAGGAAGAACAAAAGTTGATGCGAAGAGCTGAAGGTCCTTACAAGCCTTTGTAAGTGGTTTATGGTGTGAATCCTTACAAGCCTTTGAATTTGATTCCATTTCCAAATGATGAATTGGTTCACAAGGATGCTAATGACAAGTAGAAGGCCATGACGAAAGTATACCAACAAGCTCGTGTGAAGATTGAATCCGTGAATGACATGTACACACAAAATTCTAACATGTATAGGAAACCACGTGTCTTTCAAGTTGGTGACTTGGTTTAGGTGCATATGAGGAAAGAACGTTTTCCAAACAAAAGGAAGAACAAGTTGATGCCAAGAGCTGAAGGTCCTTATAAGCCTTCGTAAGTGGTGTATGATGTGAATCCTTACAAGCCTTTGTATTTGATTCCATTTCCAAATGATGAATTGGTTCACAAGGATGCAAATGACAATTTGAAGGCCATGATGTAACTACACCAACAAGTTTGTGTGAAGATGGAAGCTGTGAATGACATGTACAAACAGAATTCCAACATGCATATGAAACCACTTGTCTTACAAGATGGTGACTTGGTTTAGGTGCATATGAGGAAAGAATATTTTCCTAACAAAAGGAAGAACAAAAGTTGATGCCAAGAGCTGAAGGTCCTTACAAAGCGGTGACACATGTCAATGATAATGCTTATAAGGTGTATCTGGGACGAGACCATGGAGTGCATGCTACCTTTAATGTGGGAGACCTTTCATGTATCTTGTTGAGGATGGCGTTGATGAATTAAGGTCATTTCCTTTCAAAGAGGGAGGGGTGGATCCATGCATGGCTCATGAAAAGCCGAAAAAGGTGATGGATTAGTGATTACTAGTAGGCTAGAAGGTGGTTTGTACTCAATGGTTGGGTTGTGCATGGTAACCTCTGTATTGAATTAGGGTCGCATGAAGGCTAGGGCAACATTTTAAAGGCTTAATAAGTTCTCAAAACCATTACTTTTGGCTTCATCAAGCCTTTTAGCCATTGTTGATACTCTTCGGTGGATTTGGGTTACATTTTAATTCTTCTTTTTGCTCCTTAATGGAGCACGAACGCTTTTTTCATTCATTGGTGTGTCAGACGTTTTTTTTGTGTGGTTTCATGAGTTTCTTTAATTTCCATTATTAGTTTTACTGAGTAGTTGGTTGGGTGGTTTGTAACCAACAACTTTGTAATAAAGGCTTCATATAAGCCAATTATGCATGGAAAAAAGAGATAGATGAAATTTTAATCAAAAGAACCTTTGTTCACTTTGAATTATAGTTATAGTTCACTACTTGTCATAGTCGAGACCTGTTCTTGACTTGATATGCATTCAAACAAATATTATGTCTTGGATAGTTTTCACGGGTATACAACTTAGTAGGTCTTGATTTGTTACTAGTTTATCCATTTCTTCCCATACACCTGTCATTTGTGGTTTTTATTCTAGCTTCATTTACCTAAACACAGCCCCACTCACTTAATCTAGCCCATAAAGGCATCAAAAGGCAATCACCTTTGTGTCCCTAAACATGCAATACGGGAGTTGCTGATTCGTGAAGCTCATGGTGGTGGTTTGGCAGGTCATTTTTCCATTACCAAAACTTTGAAGGTGCTTTAAGAACATTTCTTATGGCCTAAAGATGTTAGGGATGTAACCAACATAGTGGGCAAGTGTGTTACATATCGGATGACAAAAAAAACTTTCAAGCATGGTGTTTACACTCCTTTGTCGTTTCCTATTCATCCTTGGCAAGATGTGTCAATAGAATTCAGTATGGCTTTGCCTAGAACTCAAAGGGGGAAGGAATCCATTATAGTGGTGGTGGATAGGTTTTCAAAAATGGCTCACTTTATGCCATGTCATAAAACCAATGATTCATCTAATGTCTCTGATTTGTACTTTAAAGAAGTGGTTCGCTTGCATATTATTCGTAAAACTATTGTTTCTGATAGGGATTCCTTGTTTTTGAGTTACATTTGGAATACATTGTGGAGGAAAGTTGGTACAAAGTTACTTTTTAGTACGTCCCATCATCCACAAACTGATGGGCAAACGAAGGTGACTAATAGAACTTTGGGTACGTTTATTGAGGGGGTTGGTTAGCAAAACTCAAAAATAGTTGGACATCAAACTTGCACAGGCTGAGTTTGCATGTAATCGTTCTCCTATTTATGCTACAGGTCACTCTCCTTTATAAGTGGTGTATGGTGTGAATCCTTACAAGCCTTTATATTTGATTCCATTTTCAAACAATGAATTGGTTCTCAAGGATGCTAATGACATGTTGAAGGCCATGATGAAACTACACCAACAAGTTCATGTGAAGATTGAATCCGTGAATGACGTGTACAAACAGAATTCCAACATGCATAGGAAACCACGTGTCTTTCAAGATGGTGACTTGGTTCAGGTGCATATGAGGAAAGGACGTTTTCCTAACAAAAGGAAGAACAAAAGTTGATGCTAAGAGCTGAAGGTCCTTACAAGCCTTTGTAAGTTGTGTATGGTATGAATCCTTACAAGCCTTTGTATATTATTCCATTTCCAAACGATGAATTGGTTCACAAGGATGCTGATGACAAGTCGAAGGCCATGACGAAACTACACCAACAAGCTCGTGTGAAGATTGAAGCCGTGAATGACGTGTACAAACAGAATTCCAACATGCATAGGAAACCATGTGTCTTTCAAGATGGTGACTTGGTTTAGGTGCATATGAGGAAAGAACGTTTACTTAAAAAAGGAAGAACTAAAGTTAATGCCAAGAGCTGAAGGTGCTTACAAGCCTTTGTATGTGGTGTATGGTGTGAATCCTTAAAATCCTTTGTATTTTATTCCGTTTCCAAACGATGAATTGGTTCACAAGGATGCTAATGACAAGTTGAAGGCAATGATGAAACTACACCAACAAGTTTGTGTGAAGATTGATTCCGTGAATGACGTGTACAAACGGAATTCCAACATGCATTGGAAACTACGTGTCTTACAAGATGGTGACTTGGTTTAGGTGCATATGAGGAAAGAACGTTTTCCTAACAAAAGGAAGAACAAAAGTTGATGCCAAGAGCTGAAGGTCCTTACAAGCCTTTGTAAGTGGTTTATGGTGTGAATCCTTACAAGCCTTTGTATTTGATTCCATTTCCAAATGATGAATTGGTTCACAAGGATGCTAATGACAAGTAGAAGGCCATGACAAAACTATACCAACAAGCTCGTGTGAAGATTGAATCCGTGAATGACATGTACACACAAAATTCTAACATGTATAGGAAACCACGTGTCTTTCAAGTTGGTGACTTGGTTTAGGTGCATATGAGGAAAGAACGTTTTCCAAACAAAAGGAAGAACAAGTTGATGCCAAGAGCTAAAGGTCCTTATAAGCCTTCGTAAGTGGTGTATGGTGTGAATCCTTACAAGCCTTTGTATTTGATTCCATTTCCAAATGATGAATTGGTTCACAAGGATGCAAATGACAATTTGAAGGCCATGATGTAACTACACCAACAAGTTTGTGTGAAGATGGAAGCTGTGAATGACATGTACAAACAGAATTCCAACATGCATATGAAACCACGTGTCTTACAAGATGGTGACTTGGTTTAGGTGCATATGAGGAAAGAATATTTTCCTAACAAAAGGAAGAACAAAAGTTGATGCCAAGAGCTGAAGGTCCTTACAAAGTGGTGACACATGTCAATGATAATGCTTATAAGGTGTATCTGGGACGAGACCATGGAGTGCATGCTACCTTTAATGTGGGAGACCTTTCATGTATCTTGTTGAGGATGGCCTTGATGAATTAAGGTCATTTCCTTTCAAAGAGGGAGGGGTGGATCCATGCATGGCTCATGAAAAGCCGAAAAAGGTGATGGATTAGTGATTACTAGTAGGCTAGAAGGTGGTTTGTACTCAATGGTTGGGTTGTGCATGGTAACCTCTGTATTGAATTAGGGTCGCATGAAGGCTAGGGCAACATTGTAAAGGCTTAATAAGTTCTCAAAACCATTACTTTTGGCTTCATCAAGCCTTTTAGCCATTGTTGATACTCTTCGGTGGATTTGGGTTACATTTTAATGCTTCTTTTTGCTCCTTAATGGAGCACGAACGCTTTCTTCATTCATTGGTGTGTCAGACGTTTTTTTTTGTGTGGTTTCATGAGTTTCTTTAATTTCCATTATTAGTTTTACTGAGTAGTTGGTTGGGTGGTTTGTAACCAACAACTTTGTAATAAAGGCTTCATATAAGCCAATTATGCATGGAAAAAAGAGATAGATGAAATTTTAATCAAAAGAACCTTTGTTCACTTTGAATTATAGTTATAGTTCACTACTTGTCATAGTCGAGACCTGTTCTTGACTTGATATGCATTCAAACAAATATTATGTCTTGGATAGTTTTCACGGGTATACAACTTAGTAGGTCTTGATTTGTTACTAGTTTATCCATTTCTTCCCATACACCTGTCATTTGTGGTTTTTATTCTAGCTTCATTTACCTAAACACAGCCCCACTCACTTAATCTAGCCCATAAAGGCATCAAAAGGCAATCACCTTTGTGTCCCTAAACATGCAATACGGGAGTTGCTGATTCGTGAAGCTCATGGTGGTGGTTTGGCGGGTCATTTTTCCATTACCAAAACTTTGAAGGTGCTTTAAGAACATTTCTTATGGCCTAAAGATGTTAGGGATGTAACCAACATAGTGGGCAAGTGTGTTACATATCGGATGACAAAAAAAACTTTCAAGCATGGTGTTTACACTCCTTTGTCGTTTCCTATTCATCCTTGGCAAGATGTGTCAATAGAATTCAGTATGGCTTTGCCTAGAACTCAAAGGGGGAAGGAATCCATTATAGTGGTGGTGGATAGGTTTTCAAAAATGGCTCACTTTATGCCATGTCATAAAACCAATGATTCATCTAATGTCTCTGATTTGTACTTTAAAGAAGTGGTTCGCTTGCATATTATTCGTAAAACTATTGTTTCTGATAGGGATTCCTTGTTTTTGAGTTACATTTGGAACACATTGTGGAGGAAAGTTGGTACAAAGTTACTTTTTAGTACGTCCCATCATCCACAAACTGATGGGCAAACGAAGGTGACTAATAGAACTTTGGGTACGTTTATTGAGGGGGTTGGTTAGCAAAACTCAAAAATAGTTGGACATCAAACTTGCACAGGCTGAGTTTGCATGTAATCGTTCTCCTATTTATGCTACAGGTCACTCTCCTTTATAAGTGGTGTATGGTGTGAATCCTTACAAGCCTTTATATTTGATTCCATTTTCAAACAATGAATTGGTTCTCAAGGATGCTAATGACATGTTGAAGGCCATGATGAAACTACACCAACAAGTTCATGTGAAGATTGAATCCGTGAATGACGTGTACAAACAGAATTCCAACATGCATAGGAAACCACGTGTCTTTCAAGATGGTGACTTGGTTCAGGTGCATATGAGGAAAGGACGTTTTCCTAACAAAAGGAAGAACAAAAGTTGATGCTAAGAGCTGAAGGTCCTTACAAGCCTTTGTAAGTTGTGTATGGTATGAATCCTTACAAGCCTTTGTATATTATTCCATTTCCAAACGATGAATTGGTTCACAAGGATGCTGATGACAAGTCGAAGGCCATGACGAAACTACACCAACAAGCTCGTGTGAAGATTGAAGCCGTGAATGACGTGTACAAACAGAATTCCAACATGCATAGGAAACCATGTGTCTTTCAAGATGGTGACTTGGTTTAGGTGCATATGAGGAAAGAACGTTTACTTAAAAAAGGAAGAACTAAAGTTAATGCCAAGAGCTGAAGGTGCTTACAAGCCTTTGTATGTGGTGTATGGTGTGAATCCTTAAAATCCTTTGTATTTTATTCCGTTTCCAAACGATGAATTGGTTCACAAGGATGCTAATGACAAGTTGAAGGCAATGATGAAACTACACCAACAAGTTTGTGTGAAGATTGATTCCGTGAATGACGTGTACAAACGGAATTCCAACATGCATTGGAAACTACGTGTCTTACAAGATGGTGACTTGGTTTAGGTGCATATGAGGAAAGAACGTTTTCCTAACAAAAGGAAGAACAAAAGTTGATGCCAAGAGCTGAAGGTCCTTACAAGCCTTTGTAAGTGGTTTATGGTGTGAATCCTTACAAGCCTTTGTATTTGATTCCATTTCCAAATGATGAATTGGTTCACAAGGATGCTAATGACAAGTAGAAGGCCATGACAAAACTATACCAACAAGCTCGTGTGAAGATTGAATCCGTGAATGACATGTACACACAAAATTCTAACATGTATAGGAAACCACGTGTCTTTCAAGTTGGTGACTTGGTTTAGGTGCATATGAGGAAAGAACGTTTTCCAAACAAAAGGAAGAACAAGTTGATGCCAAGAGCTAAAGGTCCTTATAAGCCTTCGTAAGTGGTGTATGGTGTGAATCCTTACAAGCCTTTGTATTTGATTCCATTTCCAAATGATGAATTGGTTCACAAGGATGCAAATGACAATTTGAAGGCCATGATGTAACTACACCAACAAGTTTGTGTGAAGATGGAAGCTGTGAATGACATGTACAAACAGAATTCCAACATGCATATGAAACCACGTGTCTTACAAGATGGTGACTTGGTTTAGGTGCATATGAGGAAAGAATATTTTCCTAACAAAAGGAAGAACAAAAGTTGATGCCAAGAGCTGAAGGTCCTTACAAAGTGGTGACACATGTCAATGATAATGCTTATAAGGTGTATCTGGGACGAGACCATGGAGTGCATGCTACCTTTAATGTGGGAGACCTTTCATGTATCTTGTTGAGGATGGCCTTGATGAATTAAGGTCATTTCCTTTCAAAGAGGGAGGGGTGGATCCATGCATGGCTCATGAAAAGCCGAAAAAGGTGATGGATTAGTGATTACTAGTAGGCTAGAAGGTGGTTTGTACTCAATGGTTGGGTTGTGCATGGTAACCTCTGTATTGAATTAGGGTCGCATGAAGGCTAGGGCAACATTGTAAAGGCTTAATAAGTTCTCAAAACCATTACTTTTGGCTTCATCAAGCCTTTTAGCCATTGTTGATACTCTTCGGTGGATTTGGGTTACATTTTAATGCTTCTTTTTGCTCCTTAATGGAGCACGAACGCTTTCTTCATTCATTGGTGTGTCAGACGTTTTTTTTTGTGTGGTTTCATGAGTTTCTTTAATTTCCATTATTAGTTTTACTGAGTAGTTGGTTGGGTGGTTTGTAACCAACAACTTTGTAATAAAGGCTTCATATAAGCCAATTATGCATGGAAAAAAGAGATAGATGAAATTTTAATCAAAAGAACCTTTGTTCACTTTGAATTATAGTTATAGTTCACTACTTGTCATAGTCGAGACCTGTTCTTGACTTGATATGCATTCAAACAAATATTATGTCTTGGATAGTTTTCACGGGTATACAACTTAGTAGGTCTTGATTTGTTACTAGTTTATCCATTTCTTCCCATACACCTGTCATTTGTGGTTTTTATTCTAGCTTCATTTACCTAAACACAGCCCCACTCACTTAATCTAGCCCATAAAGGCATCAAAAGGCAATCACCTTTGTGTCCCTAAACATGCAATACGGGAGTTGCTGATTCGTGAAGCTCATGGTGGTGGTTTGGCGGGTCATTTTTCCATTACCAAAACTTTGAAGGTGCTTTAAGAACATTTCTTATGGCCTAAAGATGTTAGGGATGTAACCAACATAGTGGGCAAGTGTGTTACATATCGGATGACAAAAAAAACTTTCAAGCATGGTGTTTACACTCCTTTGTCGTTTCCTATTCATCCTTGGCAAGATGTGTCAATATAATTCAGTATGGCTTTGCCTAGAACTCAAAGGGGGAAGGAATCCATTATAGTGGTGGTGGATAGGTTTTCAAAAATGGCTCACTTTATGCCATGTCATAAAACCAATGATTCATCTAATGTCTCTGATTTGTACTTTAAAGAAGTGGTTCGCTTGCATATTATTCGTAAAACTATTGTTTCTGATAGGGATTCCTTGTTTTTGAGTTACATTTGGAACACATTGTGGAGGAAAGTTGGTACAAAGTTACTTTTTAGTACGTCCCATCATCCACAAACTGATGGGCAAACGAAGGTGACTAATAGAACTTTGGGTACGTTTATTGAGGGGGTTGGTTAGCAAAACTCAAAAATAGTTGGACATCAAACTTGCACAGGCTGAGTTTGCATGTAATCGTTCTCCTATTTATGCTACAGGTCACTCTCCTTTATAAGTGGTGTATGGTGTGAATCCTTACAAGCCTTTATATTTGATTCCATTTTCAAACAATGAATTGGTTCTCAAGGATGCTAATGACATGTTGAAGGCCATGATGAAACTACACCAACAAGTTCATGTGAAGATTGAATCCGTGAATGACGTGTACAAACAGAATTCCAACATGCATAGGAAACCACGTGTCTTTCAAGATGGTGACTTGGTTCAGGTGCATATGAGGAAAGGACGTTTTCCTAACAAAAGGAAGAACAAAAGTTGATGCTAAGAGCTGAAGGTCCTTACAAGCCTTTGTAAGTTGTGTATGGTATGAATCCTTACAAGCCTTTGTATATTATTCCATTTCCAAACGATGAATTGGTTCACAAGGATGCTGATGACAAGTCGAAGGCCATGACGAAACTACACCAACAAGCTCGTGTGAAGATTGAAGCCGTGAATGACGTGTACAAACAGAATTCCAACATGCATAGGAAACCATGTGTCTTTCAAGATGGTGACTTGGTTTAGGTGCATATGAGGAAAGAACGTTTACTTAAAAAAGGAAGAACTAAAGTTAATGCCAAGAGCTGAAGGTGCTTACAAGCCTTTGTATGTGGTGTATGGTGTGAATCCTTAAAATCCTTTGTATTTTATTCCGTTTCCAAACGATGAATTGGTTCACAAGGATGCTAATGACAAGTTGAAGGCAATGATGAAACTACACCAACAAGTTTGTGTGAAGATTGATTCCGTGAATGACGTGTACAAACGGAATTCCAACATGCATTGGAAACTACGTGTCTTACAAGATGGTGACTTGGTTTAGGTGCATATGAGGAAAGAACGTTTTCCTAACAAAAGGAAGAACAAAAGTTGATGCCAAGAGCTGAAGGTCCTTACAAGCCTTTGTAAGTGGTTTATGGTGTGAATCCTTACAAGCCTTTGTATTTGATTCCATTTCCAAATGATGAATTGGTTCACAAGGATGCTAATGACAAGTAGAAGGCCATGACAAAACTATACCAACAAGCTCGTGTGAAGATTGAATCCGTGAATGACATGTACACACAAAATTCTAACATGTATAGGAAACCACGTGTCTTTCAAGTTGGTGACTTGGTTTAGGTGCATATGAGGAAAGAACGTTTTCCAAACAAAAGGAAGAACAAGTTGATGCCAAGAGCTAAAGGTCCTTATAAGCCTTCGTAAGTGGTGTATGGTGTGAATCCTTACAAGCCTTTGTATTTGATTCCATTTCCAAATGATGAATTGGTTCACAAGGATGCAAATGACAATTTGAAGGCCATGATGTAACTACACCAACAAGTTTGTGTGAAGATGGAAGCTGTGAATGACATGTACAAACAGAATTCCAACATGCATATGAAACCACGTGTCTTACAAGATGGTGACTTGGTTTAGGTGCATATGAGGAAAGAATATTTTCCTAACAAAAGGAAGAACAAAAGTTGATGCCAAGAGCTGAAGGTCCTTACAAAGTGGTGACACATGTCAATGATAATGCTTATAAGGTGTATCTGGGACGAGACCATGGAGTGCATGCTACCTTTAATGTGGGAGACCTTTCATGTATCTTGTTGAGGATGGCCTTGATGAATTAAGGTCATTTCCTTTCAAAGAGGGAGGGGTGGATCCATGCATGGCTCATGAAAAGCCGAAAAAGGTGATGGATTAGTGATTACTAGTAGGCTAGAAGGTGGTTTGTACTCAATGGTTGGGTTGTGCATGGTAACCTCTGTATTGAATTAGGGTCGCATGAAGGCTAGGGCAACATTGTAAAGGCTTAATAAGTTCTCAAAACCATTACTTTTGGCTTCATCAAGCCTTTTAGCCATTGTTGATACTCTTCGGTGGATTTGGGTTACATTTTAATGCTTCTTTTTTGCTCCTTAATGGAGCACGAACGCTTTTTTCATTCATTGGTGTGTCAGACGTTTTTTTTTGTGTGGTTTCATGAGTTTCTTTAATTTCCATTATTAGTTTTACTGAGTAGTTGGTTGGGTGGTTTGTAACCAACAACTTTGTAATAAAGGCTTCATATAAGCCAATTATGCATGGAAAAAAGAGATAGATGAAATTTTAATCAAAAGAACCTTTGTTCACTTTGAATTATAGTTATAGTTCACTACTTGTCATAGTCGAGACCTGTTCTTGACTTGATATGCATTCAAACAAATATTATGTCTTGGATAGTTTTCACGGGTATACAACTTAGTAGGTCTTCATTTGTTACTAGTTTATCCATTTCTTCCCATACACCTGTCATTTGTGGTTTTTATTCTAGCTTCATTTACCTAAACACAGCCCCACTCACTTAATCTAGCCCATAAAGGCATCAAAAGGCAATCACCTTTGTGTCCCTAAACATGCAATACGGGAGTTGCTGATTCGTGAAGCTCATGGTGGTGGTTTGGCGGGTCATTTTTCCATTACCAAAACTTTGAAGGTGCTTTAAGAACATTTCTTATGGCCTAAAGATGTTAGGGATGTAACCAACATAGTGGGCAAGTGTGTTACATATCGGATGACAAAAAAAACTTTCAAGCATGGTGTTTACACTCCTTTGTCGTTTCCTATTCATCCTTGGCAAGATGTGTCAATAGAATTCAGTATGGCTTTGCCTAGAACTCAAAGGGGGAAGGAATCCATTATAGTGGTGGTGGATAGGTTTTCAAAAATGGCTCACTTTATGCCATGTCATAAAACCAATGATTCATCTAATGTCTCTGATTTGTACTTTAAAGAAGTGGTTCGCTTGCATATTATTCGTAAAACTATTGTTTCTGATAGGGATTCCTTGTTTTTGAGTTACATTTGGAACACATTGTGGAGGAAAGTTGGTACAAAGTTACTTTTTAGTACGTCCCATCATCCACAAACTGATGGGCAAACGAAGGTGACTAATAGAACTTTGGGTACGTTTATTGAGGGGGGTGGTTAGCAAAACTCAAAAATAGTTGGACATCAAACTTGCACAGGCTGAGTTTGCATGTAATCGTTCTCCTATTTATGCTACAGGTCACTCTCCTTTATAAGTGGTGTATGGTGTGAATCCTTACAAGCCTTTATATTTGATTCCATTTTCAAACAATGAATTGGTTCTCAAGGATGCTAATGACATGTTGAAGGCCATGATGAAACTACACCAACAAGTTCATGTGAAGATTGAATCCGTGAATGACGTGTACAAACAGAATTCCAACATGCATAGGAAACCACGTGTCTTTCAAGATGGTGACTTGGTTCAGGTGCATATGAGGAAAGGACGTTTTCCTAACAAAAGGAAGAACAAAAGTTGATGCTAAGAGCTGAAGGTCCTTACAAGCCTTTGTAAGTTGTGTATGGTATGAATCCTTACAAGCCTTTGTATATTATTCCATTTCCAAACGATGAATTGGTTCACAAGGATGCTGATGACAAGTCGAAGGCCATGACGAAACTACACCAACAAGCTCGTGTGAAGATTGAAGCCGTGAATGACGTGTACAAACAGAATTCCAACATGCATAGGAAACCATGTGTCTTTCAAGATGGTGACTTGGTTTAGGTGCATATGAGGAAAGAACGTTTACTTAAAAAAGGAAGAACTAAAGTTAATGCCAAGAGCTGAAGGTGCTTACAAGCCTTTGTATGTGGTGTATGGTGTGAATCCTTAAAATCCTTTGTATTTTATTCCGTTTCCAAACGATGAATTGGTTCACAAGGATGCTAATGACAAGTTGAAGGCAATGATGAAACTACACCAACAAGTTTGTGTGAAGATTGATTCCGTGAATGACGTGTACAAACGGAATTCCAACATGCATTGGAAACTACGTGTCTTACAAGATGGTGACTTGGTTTAGGTGCATATGAGGAAAGAACGTTTTCCTAACAAAAGGAAGAACAAAAGTTGATGCCAAGAGCTGAAGGTCCTTACAAGCCTTTGTAAGTGGTTTATGGTGTGAATCCTTACAAGCCTTTGTATTTGATTCCATTTCCAAATGATGAATTGGTTCACAAGGATGCTAATGACAAGTAGAAGGCCATGACAAAACTATACCAACAAGCTCGTGTGAAGATTGAATCCGTGAATGACATGTACACACAAAATTCTAACATGTATAGGAAACCACGTGTCTTTCAAGTTGGTGACTTGGTTTAGGTGCATATGAGGAAAGAACATTTTCCAAACAAAAGGAAGAACAAGTTGATGCCAAGAGCTAAAGGTCCTTATAAGCCTTCGTAAGTGGTGTATGGTGTGAATCCTTACAAGCCTTTGTATTTGATTCCATTTCCAAATGATGAATTGGTTCACAAGGATGCAAATGACAATTTGAAGGCCATGATGTAACTACACCAACAAGTTTGTGTGAAGATGGAAGCTGTGAATGACATGTACAAACAGAATTCCAACATGCATATGAAACCACGTGTCTTACAAGATGGTGACTTGGTTTAGGTGCATATGAGGAAAGAATATTTTCCTAACAAAAGGAAGAACAAAAGTTGATGCCAAGAGCTGAAGGTCCTTACAAAGTGGTGACACATGTCAATGATAATGCTTATAAGGTGTATCTGGGACGAGACCATGGAGTGCATGCTACCTTTAATGTGGGAGACCTTTCATGTATCTTGTTGAGGATGGCCTTGATGAATTAAGGTCATTTCCTTTCAAAGAGGGAGGGGTGGATCCATGCATGGCTCATGAAAAGCCGAAAAAGGTGATGGATTAGTGATTACTAGTAGGCTAGAAGGTGGTTTGTACTCAATGGTTGGGTTGTGCATGGTAACCTCTGTATTGAATTAGGGTCGCATGAAGGCTAGGGCAACATTGTAAAGGCTTAATAAGTTCTCAAAACCATTACTTTTGGCTTCATCAAGCCTTTTAGCCATTGTTGATACTCTTCGGTGGATTTGGGTTACATTTTAATGCTTCTTTTTGCTCCTTAATGGAGCACGAACGCTTTTTTCATTCATTGGTGTGTCAGACGTTTTTTTTTGTGTGGTTTCATGAGTTTCTTTAATTTCCATTATTAGTTTTACTGAGTAGTTGGTTGGGTGGTTTGTAACCAACAACTTTGTAATAAAGGCTTCATATAAGCCAATTATGCATGGAAAAAAGAGATAGATGAAATTTTAATCAAAAGAACCTTTGTTCACTTTGAATTATAGTTATAGTTCACTACTTGTCATAGTCGAGACCTGTTCTTGACTTGATATGCATTCAAACAAATATTATGTCTTGGATAGTTTTCACGGGTATACAACTTAGTAGGTCTTGATTTGTTACTAGTTTATCCATTTCTTCCCATACACCTGTCATTTGTGGTTTTTATTCTAGCTTCATTTACCTAAACACAGCCCCACTCACTTAATCTAGCCCATAAAGGCATCAAAAGGCAATCACCTTTGTGTCCCTAAACATGCAATACGGGAGTTGCTGATTCGTGAAGCTCATGGTGGTGGTTTGGCGGGTCATTTTTCCATTACCAAAACTTTGAAGGTGCTTTAAGAACATTTCTTATGGCCTAAAGATGTTAGGGATGTAACCAACATAGTGGGCAAGTGTGTTACATATCGGATGACAAAAAAAACTTTCAAGCATGGTGTTTACACTCCTTTGTCGTTTCCTATTCATCCTTGGCAAGATGTGTCAATAGAATTCAGTATGGCTTTGCCTAGAACTCAAAGGGGGAAGGAATCCATTATAGTGGTGGTGGATAGGTTTTCAAAAATGGCTCACTTTATGCCATGTCATAAAACCAATGATTCATCTAATGTCTCTGATTTGTACTTTAAAGAAGTGGTTCGCTTGCATATTATTCGTAAAACTATTGTTTCTGATAGGGATTCCTTGTTTTTGAGTTACATTTGGAACACATTGTGGAGGAAAGTTGGTACAAAGTTACTTTTTAGTACGTCCCATCATCCACAAACTGATGGGCAAACGAAGGTGACTAATAGAACTTTGGGTACGTTTATTGAGGGGGTTGGTTAGCAAAACTCAAAAATAGTTGGACATCAAACTTGCACAGGCTGAGTTTGCATGTAATCGTTCTCCTATTTATGCTACAGGTCACTCTCCTTTATAAGTGGTGTATGGTGTGAATCCTTACAAGCCTTTATATTTGATTCCATTTTCAAACAATGAATTGGTTCTCAAGGATGCTAATGACATGTTGAAGGCCATGATGAAACTACACCAACAAGTTCATGTGAAGATTGAATCCGTGAATGACGTGTACAAACAGAATTCCAACATGCATAGGAAACCACGTGTCTTTCAAGATGGTGACTTGGTTCAGGTGCATATGAGGAAAGGACGTTTTCCTAACAAAAGGAAGAACAAAAGTTGATGCTAAGAGCTGAAGGTCCTTACAAGCCTTTGTAAGTTGTGTATGGTATGAATCCTTACAAGCCTTTGTATATTATTCCATTTCCAAACGATGAATTGGTTCACAAGGATGCTGATGACAAGTCGAAGGCCATGACGAAACTACACCAACAAGCTCGTGTGAAGATTGAAGCCGTGAATGACGTGTACAAACAGAATTCCAACATGCATAGGAAACCATGTGTCTTTCAAGATGGTGACTTGGTTTAGGTGCATATGAGGAAAGAACGTTTACTTAAAAAAGGAAGAACTAAAGTTAATGCCAAGAGCTGAAGGTGCTTACAAGCCTTTGTATGTGGTGTATGGTGTGAATCCTTAAAATCCTTTGTATTTTATTCCGTTTCCAAACGATGAATTGGTTCACAAGGATGCTAATGACAAGTTGAAGGCAATGATGAAACTACACCAACAAGTTTGTGTGAAGATTGATTCCGTGAATGACGTGTACAAACGGAATTCCAACATGCATTGGAAACTACGTGTCTTACAAGATGGTGACTTGGTTTAGGTGCATATGAGGAAAGAACGTTTTCCTAACAAAAGGAAGAACAAAAGTTGATGCCAAGAGCTGAAGGTCCTTACAAGCCTTTGTAAGTGGTTTATGGTGTGAATCCTTACAAGCCTTTGTATTTGATTCCATTTCCAAATGATGAATTGGTTCACAAGGATGCTAATGACAAGTAGAAGGCCATGACAAAACTATACCAACAAGCTCGTGTGAAGATTGAATCCGTGAATGACATGTACACACAAAATTCTAACATGTATAGGAAACCACATGTCTTTCAAGTTGGTGACTTGGTTTAGGTGCATATGAGGAAAGAACGTTTTCCAAACAAAAGGAAGAACAAGTTGATGCCAAGAGCTAAAGGTCCTTATAAGCCTTCGTAAGTGGTGTATGGTGTGAATCCTTACAAGCCTTTGTATTTGATTCCATTTCCAAATGATGAATTGGTTCACAAGGATGCAAATGACAATTTGAAGGCCATGATGTAACTACACCAACAAGTTTGTGTGAAGATGGAAGCTGTGAATGACATGTACAAACAGAATTCCAACATGCATATGAAACCACGTGTCTTACAAGATGGTGACTTGGTTTAGGTGCATATGAGGAAAGAATATTTTCCTAACAAAAGGAAGAACAAAAGTTGATGCCAAGAGCTGAAGGTCCTTACAAAGTGGTGACACATGTCAATGATAATGCTTATAAGGTGTATCTGGGACGAGACCATGGAGTGCATGTTACCTTTAATGTGGGAGACCTTTCATGTATCTTGTTGAGGATGGCCTTGATGAATTAAGGTCATTTCCTTTCAAAGAGGGAGGGGTGGATCCATGCATGGCTCATGAAAAGCCGAAAAAGGTGATGGATTAGTGATTACTAGTAGGCTAGAAGGTGGTTTGTACTCAATGGTTGGGTTGTGCATGGTAACCTCTGTATTGAATTAGGGTCGCATGAAGGCTAGGGCAACATTGTAAAGGCTTAATAAGTTCTCAAAACCATTACTTTTGGCTTCATCAAGCCTTTTAGCCATTGTTGATACTCTTCGGTGGATTTGGGTTACATTTTAATGCTTCTTTTTGCTCCTTAATGGAGCACGAACGCTTTTTTCATTCATTGGTGTGTCAGACGTTTTTTTTTGTGTGGTTTCATGAGTTTCTTTAATTTCCATTATTAGTTTTACTGAGTAGTTGGTTGGGTGGTTTGTAACCAACAACTTTGTAATAAAGGCTTCATATAAGCCAATTATGCATGGAAAAAAGAGATAGATGAAATTTTAATCAAAAGAACCTTTGTTCACTTTGAATTATAGTTATAGTTCACTACTTGTCATAGTCGAGACCTGTTCTTGACTTGATATGCATTCAAACAAATATTATGTCTTGGATAGTTTTCACGGGTATACAACTTAGTAGGTCTTGATTTGTTACTAGTTTATCCATTTCTTCCCATACACCTGTCATTTGTGGTTTTTATTCTAGCTTCATTTACCTAAACACAGCCCCACTCACTTAATCTAGCCCATAAAGGCATCAAAAGGCAATCACCTTTGTGTCCCTAAACATGCAATACGGGAGTTGCTGATTCGTGAAGCTCATGGTGGTGGTTTGGCGGGTCATTTTTCCATTACCAAAACTTTGAAGGTGCTTTAAGAACATTTCTTATGGCCTAAAGATGTTAGGGATGTAACCAACATAGTGGGCAAGTGTGTTACATATCGGATGACAAAAAAAACTTTCAAGCATGGTGTTTACACTCCTTTGTCGTTTCCTATTCATCCTTGGCAAGATGTGTCAATAGAATTCAGTATGGCTTTGCCTAGAACTCAAAGGGGGAAGGAATCCATTATAGTGGTGGTGGATAGGTTTTCAAAAATGGCTCACTTTATGCCATGTCATAAAACCAATGATTCATCTAATGTCTCTGATTTGTACTTTAAAGAAGTGGTTCGCTTGCATATTATTCGTAAAACTATTGTTTCTGATAGGGATTCCTTGTTTTTGAGTTACATTTGGAACACATTGTGGAGGAAAGTTGGTACAAAGTTACTTTTTAGTACGTCCCATCATCCACAAACTGATGGGCAAACGAAGGTGACTAATAGAACTTTGGGTACGTTTATTGAGGGGGTTGGTTAGCAAAACTCAAAAATAGTTGGACATCAAACTTGCACAGGCTGAGTTTGCATGTAATCGTTCTCCTATTTATGCTACAGGTCACTCTCCTTTATAAGTGGTGTATGGTGTGAATCCTTACAAGCCTTTATATTTGATTCCATTTTCAAACAATGAATTGGTTCTCAAGGATGCTAATGACATGTTGAAGGCCATGATGAAACTACACCAACAAGTTCATGTGAAGATTGAATCCGTGAATGACGTGTACAAACAGAATTCCAACATGCATAGGAAACCACGTGTCTTTCAAGATGGTGACTTGGTTCAGGTGCATATGAGGAAAGGACGTTTTCCTAACAAAAGGAAGAACAAAAGTTGATGCTAAGAGCTGAAGGTCCTTACAAGCCTTTGTAAGTTGTGTATGGTATGAATCCTTACAAGCCTTTGTATATTATTCCATTTCCAAACGATGAATTGGTTCACAAGGATGCTGATGACAAGTCGAAGGCCATGACGAAACTACACCAACAAGCTCGTGTGAAGATTGAAGCCGTGAATGACGTGTACAAACAGAATTCCAACATGCATAGGAAACCATGTGTCTTTCAAGATGGTGACTTGGTTTAGGTGCATATGAGGAAAGAACGTTTACTTAAAAAAGGAAGAACTAAAGTTAATGCCAAGAGCTGAAGGTGCTTACAAGCCTTTGTATGTGGTGTATGGTGTGAATCCTTAAAATCCTTTGTATTTTATTCCGTTTCCAAACGATGAATTGGTTCACAAGGATGCTAATGACAAGTTGAAGGCAATGATGAAACTACACCAACAAGTTTGTGTGAAGATTGATTCCGTGAATGACGTGTACAAACGGAATTCCAACATGCATTGGAAACTACGTGTCTTACAAGATGGTGACTTGGTTTAGGTGCATATGAGGAAAGAACGTTTTCCTAACAAAAGGAAGAACAAAAGTTGATGCCAAGAGCTGAAGGTCCTTACAAGCCTTTGTAAGTGGTTTATGGTGTGAATCCTTACAAGCCTTTGTATTTGATTCCATTTCCAAATGATGAATTGGTTCACAAGGATGCTAATGACAAGTAGAAGGCCATGACAAAACTATACCAACAAGCTCGTGTGAAGATTGAATCCGTGAATGACATGTACACACAAAATTCTAACATGTATAGGAAACCACGTGTCTTTCAAGTTGGTGACTTGGTTTAGGTGCATATGAGGAAAGAACGTTTTCCAAACAAAAGGAAGAACAAGTTGATGCCAAGAGCTAAAGGTCCTTATAAGCCTTCGTAAGTGGTGTATGGTGTGAATCCTTACAAGCCTTTGTATTTGATTCCATTTCCAAATGATGAATTGGTTCACAAGGATGCAAATGACAATTTGAAGGCCATGATGTAACTACACCAACAAGTTTGTGTGAAGATGGAAGCTGTGAATGACATGTACAAACAGAATTCCAACATGCATATGAAACCACGTGTCTTACAAGATGGTGACTTGGTTTAGGTGCATATGAGGAAAGAATATTTTCCTAACAAAAGGAAGAACAAAAGTTGATGCCAAGAGCTGAAGGTCCTTACAAAGTGGTGACACATGTCAATGATAATGCTTATAAGGTGTATCTGGGACGAGACCATGGAGTGCATGCTACCTTTAATGTGGGAGACCTTTCATGTATCTTGTTGAGGATGGCCTTGATGAATTAAGGTCATTTCCTTTCAAAGAGGGAGGGGTGGATCCATGCATGGCTCATGAAAAGCCGAAAAAGGTGATGGATTAGTGATTACTAGTAGGCTAGAAGGTGGTTTGTACTCAATGGTTGGGTTGTGCATGGTAACCTCTGTATTGAATTAGGGTCGCATGAAGGCTAGGGCAACATTGTAAAGGCTTAATAAGTTCTCAAAACCATTACTTTTGGCTTCATCAAGCCTTTTAGCCATTGTTGATACTCTTCGGTGGATTTGGGTTACATTTTAATGCTTCTTTTTGCTCCTTAATGGAGCACGAACGCTTTTTTCATTCATTGGTGTGTCAGACGTTTTTTTTTGTGTGGTTTCATGAGTTTCTTTAATTTCCATTATTAGTTTTACTGAGTAGTTGGTTGGGTGGTTTGTAACCAACAACTTTGTAATAAAGGCTTCATATAAGCCAATTATGCATGGAAAAAAGAGATAGATGAAATTTTAATCAAAAGAACCTTTGTTCACTTTGAATTATAGTTATAGTTCACTACTTGTCATAGTCGAGACCTGTTCTTGACTTGATATGCATTCAAACAAATATTATGTCTTGGATAGTTTTCACGGGTATACAACTTAGTAGGTCTTGATTTGTTACTAGTTTATCCATTTCTTCCCATACACCTGTCATTTGTGGTTTTTATTCTAGCTTCATTTACCTAAACACAGCCCCACTCACTTAATCTAGCCCATAAAGGCATCAAAAGGCAATCACCTTTGTGTCCCTAAACATGCAATACGGGAGTTGCTGATTCGTGAAGCTCATGGTGGTGGTTTGGCGGGTTATTTTTCCATTACCAAAACTTTGAAGGTGCTTTAAGAACATTTCTTATGGCCTAAAGATGTTAGGGATGTAACCAACATAGTGGGCAAGTGTGTTACATATCGGATGACAAAAAAAACTTTCAAGCATGGTGTTTACACTCCTTTGTCGTTTCCTATTCATCCTTGGCAAGATGTGTCAATAGAATTCAGTATGGCTTTGCCTAGAACTCAAAGGGGGAAGGAATCCATTATAGTGGTGGTGGATAGGTTTTCAAAAATGGCTCACTTTATGCCATGTCATAAAACCAATGATTCATCTAATGTCTCTGATTTGTACTTTAAAGAAGTGGTTCGCTTGCATATTATTCGTAAAACTATTGTTTCTGATAGGGATTCCTTGTTTTTGAGTTACATTTGGAACACATTGTGGAGGAAAGTTGGTACAAAGTTACTTTTTAGTACGTCCCATCATCCACAAACTGATGGGCAAACGAAGGTGACTAATAGAACTTTGGGTACGTTTATTGAGGGGGTTGGTTAGCAAAACTCAAAAATAGTTGGACATCAAACTTGCACAGGCTGAGTTTGCATGTAATCGTTCTCCTATTTATGCTACAGGTCACTCTCCTTTATAAGTGGTGTATGGTGTGAATCCTTACAAGCCTTTATATTTGATTCCATTTTCAAACAATGAATTGGTTCTCAAGGATGCTAATGACATGTTGAAGGCCATGATGAAACTACACCAACAAGTTCATGTGAAGATTGAATCCGTGAATGACGTGTACAAACAGAATTCCAACATGCATAGGAAACCACGTGTCTTTCAAGATGGTGACTTGGTTCAGGTGCATATGAGGAAAGGACGTTTTCCTAACAAAAGGAAGAACAAAAGTTGATGCTAAGAGCTGAAGGTCCTTACAAGCCTTTGTAAGTTGTGTATGGTATGAATCCTTACAAGCCTTTGTATATTATTCCATTTCCAAACGATGAATTGGTTCACAAGGATGCTGATGACAAGTCGAAGGCCATGACGAAACTACACCAACAAGCTCGTGTGAAGATTGAAGCCGTGAATGACGTGTACAAACAGAATTCCAACATGCATAGGAAACCATGTGTCTTTCAAGATGGTGACTTGGTTTAGGTGCATATGAGGAAAGAACGTTTACTTAAAAAAGGAAGAACTAAAGTTAATGCCAAGAGCTGAAGGTGCTTACAAGCCTTTGTATGTGGTGTATGGTGTGAATCCTTAAAATCCTTTGTATTTTATTCCGTTTCCAAACGATGAATTGGTTCACAAGGATGCTAATGACAAGTTGAAGGCAATGATGAAACTACACCAACAAGTTTGTGTGAAGATTGATTCCGTGAATGACGTGTACAAACGGAATTCCAACATGCATTGGAAACTACGTGTCTTACAAGATGGTGACTTGGTTTAGGTGCATATGAGGAAAGAACGTTTTCCTAACAAAAGGAAGAACAAAAGTTGATGCCAAGAGCTGAAGGTCCTTACAAGCCTTTGTAAGTGGTTTATGGTGTGAATCCTTACAAGCCTTTGTATTTGATTCCATTTCCAAATGATGAATTGGTTCACAAGGATGCTAATGACAAGTAGAAGGCCATGACAAAACTATACCAACAAGCTCGTGTGAAGATTGAATCCGTGAATGACATGTACACACAAAATTCTAACATGTATAGGAAACCACGTGTCTTTCAAGTTGGTGACTTGGTTTAGGTGCATATGAGGAAAGAACGTTTTCCAAACAAAAGGAAGAACAAGTTGATGCCAAGAGCTAAAGGTCCTTATAAGCCTTCGTAAGTGGTGTATGGTGTGAATCCTTACAAGCCTTTGTATTTGATTCCATTTCCAAATGATGAATTGGTTCACAAGGATGCAAATGACAATTTGAAGGCCATGATGTAACTACACCAACAAGTTTGTGTGAAGATGGAAGCTGTGAATGACATGTACAAACAGAATTCCAACATGCATATGAAACCACGTGTCTTACAAGATGGTGACTTGGTTTAGGTGCATATGAGGAAAGAATATTTTCCTAACAAAAGGAAGAACAAAAGTTGATGCCAAGAGCTGAAGGTCCTTACAAAGTGGTGACACATGTCAATGATAATGCTTATAAGGTGTATCTGGGACGAGACCATGGAGTGCATGCTACCTTTAATGTGGGAGACCTTTCATGTATCTTGTTGAGGATGGCCTTGATGAATTAAGGTCATTTCCTTTCAAAGAGGGAGGGGTGGATCCATGCATGGCTCATGAAAAGCCGAAAAAGGTGATGGATTAGTGATTACTAGTAGGCTAGAAGGTGGTTTGTACTCAATGGTTGGGTTGTGCATGGTAACCTCTGTATTGAATTAGGGTCGCATGAAGGCTAGGGCAACATTGTAAAGGCTTAATAAGTTCTCAAAACCATTACTTTTGGCTTCATCAAGCCTTTTAGCCATTGTTGATACTCTTCGGTGGATTTGGGTTACATTTTAATGCTTCTTTTTGCTCCTTAATGGAGCACGAACGCTTTTTTCATTCATTGGTGTGTCAGACGTTTTTTTTTGTGTGGTTTCATGAGTTTCTTTAATTTCCATTATTAGTTTTACTGAGTAGTTGGTTGGGTGGTTTGTAACCAACAACTTTGTAATAAAGGCTTCATATAAGCCAATTATGCATGGAAAAAAGAGATAGATGAAATTTTAATCAAAAGAACCTTTGTTCACTTTGAATTATAGTTATAGTTCACTACTTGTCATAGTCGAGACCTGTTCTTGACTTGATATGCATTCAAACAAATATTATGTCTTGGATAGTTTTCACGGGTATACAACTTAGTAGGTCTTGATTTGTTACTAGTTTATCCATTTCTTCCCATACACCTGTCATTTGTGGTTTTTATTCTAGCTTCATTTACCTAAACACAGCCCCACTCACTTAATCTAGCCCATAAAGGCATCAAAAGGCAATCACCTTTGTGTCCCTAAACATGCAATACGGGAGTTGCTGATTCGTGAAGCTCATGGTGGTGGTTTGGCGGGTCATTTTTCCATTACCAAAACTTTGAAGGTGCTTTAAGAACATTTCTTATGGCCTAAAGATGTTAGGGATGTAACCAACATAGTGGGCAAGTGTGTTACATATCGGATGACAAAAAAAACTTTCAAGCATGGTGTTTACACTCCTTTGTCGTTTCCTATTCATCCTTGGCAAGATGTGTCAATAGAATTCAGTATGGCTTTGCCTAGAACTCAAAGGGGGAAGGAATCCATTATAGTGGTGGTGGATAGGTTTTCAAAAATGGCTCACTTTATGCCATGTCATAAAACCAATGATTCATCTAATGTCTCTGATTTGTACTTTAAAGAAGTGGTTCGCTTGCATATTATTCGTAAAACTATTGTTTCTGATAGGGATTCCTTGTTTTTGAGTTACATTTGGAACACATTGTGGAGGAAAGTTGGTACAAAGTTACTTTTTAGTACGTCCCATCATCCACAAACTGATGGGCAAACGAAGGTGACTAATAGAACTTTGGGTACGTTTATTGAGGGGGTTGGTTAGCAAAACTCAAAAATAGTTGGACATCAAACTTGCACAGGCTGAGTTTGCATGTAATCGTTCTCCTATTTATGCTACAGGTCACTCTCCTTTATAAGTGGTGTATGGTGTGAATCCTTACAAGCCTTTATATTTGATTCCATTTTCAAACAATGAATTGGTTCTCAAGGATGCTAATGACATGTTGAAGGCCATGATGAAACTACACCAACAAGTTCATGTGAAGATTGAATCCGTGAATGACGTGTACAAACAGAATTCCAACATGCATAGGAAACCACGTGTCTTTCAAGATGGTGACTTGGTTCAGGTGCATATGAGGAAAGGACGTTTTCCTAACAAAAGGAAGAACAAAAGTTGATGCTAAGAGCTGAAGGTCCTTACAAGCCTTTGTAAGTTGTGTATGGTATGAATCCTTACAAGCCTTTGTATATTATTCCATTTCCAAACGATGAATTGGTTCACAAGGATGCTGATGACAAGTCGAAGGCCATGACGAAACTACACCAACAAGCTCGTGTGAAGATTGAAGCCGTGAATGACGTGTACAAACAGAATTCCAACATGCATAGGAAACCATGTGTCTTTCAAGATGGTGACTTGGTTTAGGTGCATATGAGGAAAGAACGTTTACTTAAAAAAGGAAGAACTAAAGTTAATGCCAAGAGCTGAAGGTGCTTACAAGCCTTTGTGTGTGGTGTATGGTGTGAATCCTTTGTATTTTATTCTGTTTCCAAACGATGAATTGGTTCACAAGGATGCTAATGACAAGTTGAAGGCAATGATGAAACTACACCAACAAGTTTGTGTGAAGATTGATTCCGTGAATGACGTGTACAAACGGAATTCCAACATGCATTCGAAACTACGTGTCTTACAAGATGGTGACTTGGTTTAGGTGCATATGAGGAAAGAATGTTTTCCTAACAAAAGGAAGAACAAAAGTTGATGCGAAGAGCTGAAGGTCCTTACAAGCCTTTGTAAGTGGTTTATGGTGTGAATCCTTACAAGCCTTTGAATTTGATTCCATTTCCAAATGATGAATTGGTTCACAAGGATGCTAATGACAAGTAGAAGGCCATGACGAAAGTATACCAACAAGCTCGTGTGAAGATTGAATCCGTGAATGACATGTACACACAAAATTCTAACATGTATAGGAAACCACGTGTCTTTCAAGTTGGTGACTTGGTTTAGGTGCATATGAGGAAAGAACGTTTTCCAAACAAAAGGAAGAACAAGTTGATGCCAAGAGCTGAAGGTCCTTATAAGCCTTCGTAAGTGGTGTATGGTGTGAATCCTTACAAGCCTTTGTATTTGATTCCATTTCCAAATGATGAATTGGTTCACAAGGATGCAAATGACAATTTGAAGGCCATGATGTAACTACACCAACAAGTTTGTGTGAAGATGGAAGCTGTGAATGACATGTACAAACAGAATTCCAACATGCATATGAAACCACGTGTCTTACAAGATGGTGACTTGGTTTAGGTGCATATGAGGAAAGAATATTTTCCTAACAAAAGGAAGAACAAAAGTTGATGCCAAGAGCTGAAGGTCCTTACAAAGCGGTGACACATGTCAATGATAATGCTTATAAGGTGTATCTGGGACGAGACCATGGAGTGCATGCTACCTTTAATGTGGGAGACCTTTCATGTATCTTGTTGAGGATGGCGTTGATGAATTAAGGTCATTTCCTTTCAAAGAGGGAGGGGTGGATCCATGCATGGCTCATGAAAAGCCGAAAAAGGTGATGGATTAGTGATTACTAGTAGGCTAGAAGGTGGTTTGTACTCAATGGTTGGGTTGTGCATGGTAACCTCTGTATTGAATTAGGGTCGCATGAAGGCTAGGGCAACATTTTAAAGGCTTAATAAGTTCTCAAAACCATTACTTTTGGCTTCATCAAGCCTTTTAGCCATTGTTGATACTCTTCGGTGGATTTGGGTTACATTTTAATTCTTCTTTTTGCTCCTTAATGGAGCACGAACGCTTTTTTCATTCATTGGTGTGTCAGACGTTTTTTTTGTGTGGTTTCATGAGTTTCTTTAATTTCCATTATTAGTTTTACTGAGTAGTTGGTTGGGTGGTTTGTAACCAACAACTTTGTAATAAAGGCTTCATATAAGCCAATTATGCATGGAAAAAAGAGATAGATGAAATTTTAATCAAAAGAACCTTTGTTCACTTTGAATTATAGTTATAGTTCACTACTTGTCATAGTCGAGACCTGTTCTTGACTTGATATGCATTCAAACAAATATTATGTCTTGGATAGTTTTCACGGGTATACAACTTAGTAGGTCTTGATTTGTTACTAGTTTATCCATTTCTTCCCATACACCTGTCATTTGTGGTTTTTATTCTAGCTTCATTTACCTAAACACAGCCCCACTCACTTAATCTAGCCCATAAAGGCATCAAAAGGCAATCACCTTTGTGTCCCTAAACATGCAATACGGGAGTTGCTGATTCGTGAAGCTCATGGTGGTGGTTTGGCGGGTCATTTTTCCATTACCAAAACTTTGAAGGTGCTTTAAGAACATTTCTTATGGCCTAAAGATGTTAGGGATGTAACCAACATAGTGGGCAAGTGTGTTACATATCGGATGACAAAAAAAACTTTCAAGCATGGTGTTTACACTCCTTTGTCGTTTCCTATTCATCCTTGGCAAGATGTGTCAATAGAATTCAGTATGGCTTTGCCTAGAACTCAAAGGGGGAAGGAATCCATTATAGTGGTGGTGGATAGGTTTTCAAAAATGGCTCACTTTATGCCATGTCATAAAACCAATGATTCATCTAATGTCTCTGATTTGTACTTTAAAGAAGTGGTTCGCTTGCATATTATTCGTAAAACTATTGTTTCTGATAGGGATTCCTTGTTTTTGAGTTACATTTGGAACACATTGTGGAGGAAAGTTGGTACAAAGTTACTTTTTAGTACGTCCCATCATCCACAAACTGATGGGCAAACGAAGGTGACTAATAGAACTTTGGGTACGTTTATTGAGGGGGTTGGTTAGCAAAACTCAAAAATAGTTGGACATCAAACTTGCACAGGCTGAGTTTGCATGTAATCGTTCTCCTATTTATGCTACAGGTCACTCTCCTTTATAAGTGGTGTATGGTGTGAATCCTTACAAGCCTTTATATTTGATTCCATTTTCAAACAATGAATTGGTTCTCAAGGATGCTAATGACATGTTGAAGGGCATGATGAAACTACACCAACAAGTTCATGTGAAGATTGAATCCGTGAATGACGTGTACAAACAGAATTCCAACATGCATAGGAAACCACATGTCTTTCAAGATGGTGACTTGGTTCAGGTGCATATGAGGAAAGGACGTTTTCCTAACAAAAGGAAGAACAAAAGTTGATGCTAAGAGCTGAAGGTCCTTACAAGCCTTTGTAAGTTGTGTATGGTATGAATCCTTACAAGCCTTTGTATATTATTCCATTTCCAAACGATGAATTGGTTCACAAGGATGCTGATGACAAGTCGAAGGCCATGACGAAACTACACCAACAAGCTCGTGTGAAGATTGAAGCCGTGAATGACGTGTACAAACAGAATTCCAACATGCATAGGAAACCATGTGTCTTTCAAGATGGTGACTTGGTTTAGGTGCATATGAGGAAAGAACGTTTACTTAAAAAAGGAAGAACTAAAGTTAATGCCAAGAGCTGAAGGTGCTTACAAGCCTTTGTGTGTGGTGTATGGTGTGAATCCTTTGTATTTTATTCTGTTTCCAAACGATGAATTGGTTCACAAGGATGCTAATGACAAGTTGAAGGCAATGATGAAACTACACCAACAAGTTTGTGTGAAGATTGATTCCGTGAATGACGTGTATAAACGGAATTCCAACATGCATTCGAAACTACGTGTCTTACAAGATGGTGACTTGGTTTAGGTGCATATGAGGAAAGAATGTTTTCCTAACAAAAGGAAGAACAAAAGTTGATGCGAAGAGCTGAAGGTCCTTACAAGCCTTTGTAAGTGGTTTATGGTGTGAATCCTTACAAGCCTTTGAATTTGCTTCCATTTCCAAATGATGAATTGGTTCACAAGGATGCTAATGACAAGTAGAAGGCCATGACGAAAGTATACCAACAAGCTCGTGTGAAGATTGAATCCGTGAATGACATGTACACACAAAATTCTAACATGTATAGGAAACCACGTGTCTTTCAAGTTGGTGACTTGGTTTAGGTGCATATGAGGAAAGAACGTTTTCCAAACAAAAGGAAGAACAAGTTGATGCCAAGAGCTGAAGGTCCTTATAAGCCTTCGTAAGTGGTGTATGGTGTGAATCCTTACAAGCCTTTGTATTTGATTCCATTTCCAAATGATGAATTGGTTCACAAGGATGCAAATGACAATTTGAAGGCCATGATGTAACTACACGAACAAGTTTGTGTGAAGATGGAAGCTGTGAATGACATGTACAAACCGAATTCCAACATGCATATGAAACCACGTGTCTTACAAGATGGTGACTTGGTTTAGGTGCATATGAGGAAAGAATATTTTCCTAACAAAAGGAAGAACAAAAGTTGATGCCAAGAGCTGAAGGTCCTTACAAAGTGGTGACACATGTCAATGATAATGCTTATAAGGTGTATCTGGGACGAGACCATGGAGTGCATGCTACCTTTAATGTGGGAGACCTTTCATGTATCTTGTTGAGGATGGCGTTGATGAATTAAGGTCATTTCCTTTCAAAGAGGGAGGGGTGGATCCATGCATGGCTCATGAAAAGCCGAAAAAGGTGATGGATTAGTGATTACTAGTAGGCTAGAAGGTGGTTTGTACTCAATGGTTGGGTTGTGCATGGTAACCTCTGTATTGAATTAGGGTCGCATGAAGGCTAGGGCAACATTTTAAAGGCTTAATAAGTTCTCAAAACCATTACTTTTGGCTTCATCAAGCCTTTTAGCCATTGTTGATACTCTTCGGTGGATTTGGGTTACATTTTAATTCTTCTTTTTGCTCCTTAATGGAGCACGAACGCTTTTTTCATTCATTGGTGTGTCAGACGTTTTTTTTGTGTGGTTTCATGAGTTTCTTTAATTTCCATTATTAGTTTTACTGAGTAGTTGGTTGGGTGGTTTGTAACCAACAACTTTGTAATAAAGGCTTCATATAAGCCAATTATGCATGGAAAAAAGAGATAGATGAAATTTTAATCAAAAGAACCTTTGTTCACTTTGAATTATAGTTATAGTTCACTACTTGTCATAGTCGAGACCTGTTCTTGACTTGATATGCATTCAAACAAATATTATGTCTTGGATAGTTTTCACGGGTATACAACTTAGTAGGTCTTGATTTGTTACTAGTTTATCCATTTCTTCCCATACACCTGTCATTTGTGGTTTTTATTCTAGCTTCATTTACCTAAACACAGCCCCACTCACTTAATCTAGCCCATAAAGGCATCAAAAGGCAATCACCTTTGTGTCCCTAAACATGCAATACGGGAGTTGCTGATTCGTGAAGCTCATGGTGGTGGTTTGGCGGGTCATTTTTCCATTACCAAAACTTTGAAGGTGCTTTAAGAACATTTCTTATGGCCTAAAGATGTTAGGGATGTAACCAACATAGTGGGCAAGTGTGTTACATATCGGATGACAAAAAAAACTTTCAAGCATGGTGTTTACACTCCTTTGTCGTTTCCTATTCATCCTTGGCAAGATGTGTCAATAGAATTCAGTATGGCTTTGCCTAGAACTCAAAGGGGGAAGGAATCCATTATAGTGGTGGTGGATAGGTTTTCAAAAATGGCTCACTTTATGCCATGTCATAAAACCAATGATTCGTCTAATGTCTCTGATTTGTACTTTAAAGAAGTGGTTCGCTTGCATATTATTCGTAAAACTATTGTTTATGATAGGGATTCCTTGTTTTTGAGTTACATTTGGAACACATTGTGGAGGAAAGTTGGTACAAAGTTACTTTTTAGTACGTCCCATCATCCACAAACTGATGGGCAAACGAAGGTGACTAATAGAACTTTGGGTACGTTTATTGAGGGGGTTGGTTAGCAAAACTCAAAAATAGTTGGACATCAAACTTGCACAGGCTGAGTTTGCATGTAATCGTTCTCCTATTTATGCTACAGGTCACTCTCCTTTATAAGTGGTGTATGGTGTGAATCCTTACAAGCCTTTATATTTGATTCCATTTTCAAACAATGAATTGGTTCTCAAGGATGCTAATGACATGTTGAAGGCCATGATGAAACTACACCAACAAGTTCATGTGAAGATTGAATCCGTGAATGACGTGTACAAACAGAATTCCAACATGCATAGGAAACCACGTGTCTTTCAAGATGGTGACTTGGTTCAGGTGCATATGAGGAAAGGACGTTTTCCTAACAAAAGGAAGAACAAAAGTTGATGCTAAGAGCTGAAGGTCCTTACAAGCCTTTGTAAGTTGTGTATGGTATGAATCCTTACAAGCCTTTGTATATTATTCCATTTCCAAACGATGAATTGGTTCACAAGGATGCTGATGACAAGTCGAAGGCCATGACGAAACTACACCAACAAGCTCATGTGAAGATTGAAGCCGTGAATGACGTGTACAAACAGAATTCCAACATGCATAGGAAACCATGTGTCTTTCAAGATGGTGACTTGGTTTAGGTGCATATGAGGAAAGAACGTTTACTTAAAAAAGGAAGAACTAAAGTTAATGCCAAGAGCTGAAGGTGCTTACAAGCCTTTGTGTGTGGTGTATGGTGTGAATCCTTTGTATTTTATTCTGTTTCCAAACGATGAATTGGTTCACAAGGATGCTAATGACAAGTTGAAGGCAATGATGAAACTACACCAACAAGTTTGTGTGAAGATTGATTCCGTGAATGACGTGTACAAACGGAATTCCAACATGCATTGGAAACTACGTGTCTTACAAGATGGTGACTTGGTTTAGGTGCATATGAGGAAAGAATGTTTTCCTAACAAAAGGAAGAACAAAAGTTGATGCGAAGAGCTGAAGGTCCTTACAAGCCTTTGTAAGTGGTTTATGGTGTGAATCCTTACAAGCCTTTGAATTTGATTCCATTTCCAAATGATGAATTGGTTCACAAGGATGCTAATGACAAGTAGAAGGCCATGACGAAAGTATACCAACAAACTCGTGTGAAGATTGAATCCGTGAATGACATGTACACACAAAATTCTAACATGTATAGGAAACCACGTGTCTTTCAAGTTGGTGACTTGGTTTAGGTGCATATGAGGAAAGAACGTTTTCCAAACAAAAGGAAGAACAAGTTGATGCCAAGAGCTGAAGGTCCTTATAAGCCTTCGTAAGTGGTGTATGGTGTGAATCCTTACAAGCCTTTGTATTTGATTCCATTTCCAAATGATGAATTGGTTCACAAGGATGCAAATGACAATTTGAAGGCCATGATGTAACTACACCAACAAGTTTGTGTGAAGATGGAAGCTGTGAATGACATGTACAAACAGAATTCCAACATGCATATGAAACCACGTGTCTTACAAGATGGTGACTTGGTTTAGGTGCATATGAGGAAAGAATATTTTCCTAACAAAAGGAAGAACAAAAGTTGATGCCAAGAGCTGAAGGTCCTTACAAAGTGGTGACACATGTCAATGATAATGCTTATAAGGTGTATCTGGGACGAGACCATGGAGTGCATGCTACCTTTAATGTGGGAGACCTTTCATGTATCTTGTTGAGGATGGCTTTGATGAATTAAGGTCATTTCCTTTCAAAGAGGGAGGGGTGGATCCATGCATGGCTCATGAAAAGCCGAAAAAGGTGATGGATTAGTGATTACTAGTAGGCTAGAAGGTGGTTTGTACTCAATGGTTGGGTTGTGCATGGTAACCTCTGTATTGAATTAGGGTCGCATGAAGGCTAGGGCAACATTTTAAAGGCTTAATAAGTTCTCAAAACCATTACTTTTGGCTTCATCAAGCCTTTTAGCCATTGTTGATACTCTTCGGTGGATTTGGGTTACATTTTAATTCTTCTTTTTGCTCCTTAATGGAGCACGAACGCTTTTTTCATTCATTGGTGTGTCAGACGTTTTTTTTTGTGTGGTTTCATGAGTTTCTTTAATTTCCATTATTAGTTTTACTGAGTAGTTGGTTGGGTGGTTTGTAACCAACAACTTTGTAATAAAGGCTTCATATAAGCCAATTATGCATGGAAAAAAGAGATAGATGAAATTTTAATCAAAAGAACCTTTGTTCACTTTGAATTATAGTTATAGTTCACTACTTGTCATAGTCGAGACCTGTTCTTGACTTGATATGCATTCAAACAAATATTATGTCTTGGATAGTTTTCACGGGTATACAACTTAGTAGGTCTTGATTTGTTACTAGTTTATCCATTTCTTCCCATACACCTGTCATTTGTGGTTTTTATTCTAGCTTCATTTACCTAAACACAGCCCCACTCACTTAATCTAGCCCATAAAGGCATCAAAAGGCAATCACCTTTGTGTCCCTAAACATGCAATACGGGAGTTGCTGATTCGTGAAGCTCATGGTGGTGGTTTGGCGGGTCATTTTTCCATTACCAAAACTTTGAAGGTGCTTTAAGAACATTTCTTATGGCCTAAAGATGTTAGGGATGTAACCAACATAGTGGGCAAGTGTGTTACATATCGGATGACAAAAAAAACTTTCAAGCATGGTGTTTACACTCCTTTGTCGTTTCCTATTCATCCTTGGCAAGATGTGTCAATAGAATTCAGTATGGCTTTGCCTAGAACTCAAAGGGGGAAGGAATCCATTATAGTGGTGGTGGATAGGTTTTCAAAAATGGCTCACTTTATGCCATGTCATAAAACCAATGATTCATCTAATGTCTCTGATTTGTACTTTAAAGAAGTGGTTCGCTTGCATATTATTCGTAAAACTATTGTTTCTGATAGGGATTCCTTGTTTTTGAGTTACATTTGGAACACATTGTGGAGGAAAGTTGGTACAAAGTTACTTTTTAGTACGTCCCATCATCCACAAACTGATGGGCAAACGAAGGTGACTAATAGAACTTTGGGTACGTTTATTGAGGGGGTTGGTTAGCAAAACTCAAAAATAGTTGGACATCAAACTTGCACAGGCTGAGTTTGCATGTAATCGTTCTCCTATTTATGCTACAGGTCACTCTCCTTTATAAGTGGTGTATGGTGTGAATCCTTACAAGCCTTTATATTTGATTCCATTTTCAAACAATGAATTGGTTCTCAAGGATGCTAATGACATGTTGAAGGCCATGATGAAACTACACCAACAAGTTCATGTGAAGATTGAATCCGTGAATGACGTGTACAAACAGAATTCCAACATGCATAGGAAACCACGTGTCTTTCAAGATGGTGACTTGGTTCAGGTGCATATGAGGAAAGGACGTTTTCCTAACAAAAGGAAGAACAAAAGTTGATGCTAAGAGCTGAAGGTCCTTACAAGCCTTTGTAAGTTGTGTATGGTATGAATCCTTACAAGCCTTTGTATATTATTCCATTTCCAAACGATGAATTGGTTCACAAGGATGCTGATGACAAGTCGAAGGCCATGACGAAACTACACCAACAAGCTCGTGTGAAGATTGAAGCCGTGAATGACGTGTACAAACAGAATTCCAACATGCATAGGAAACCATGTGTCTTTCAAGATGGTGACTTGGTTTAGGTGCATATGAGGAAAGAACGTTTACTTAAAAAAGGAAGAACTAAAGTTAATGCCAAGAGCTGAAGGTGCTTACAAGCCTTTGTGTGTGGTGTATGGTGTGAATCCTTTGTATTTTATTCTGTTTCCAAACGATGAATTGGTTCACAAGGATGCTAATGACAAGTTGAACGCAATGATGAAACTACACCAACAAGTTTGTGTGAAGATTGATTCCGTGAATGACGTGTACAAACGGAATTCCAACATGCATTGGAAACTACGTGTCTTACAAGATGGTGACTTGGTTTAGGTGCATATGAGGAAAGAATGTTTTCCTAACAAAAGGAAGAACAAAAGTTGATGCGAAGAGCTGAAGGTCCTTACAAGCCTTTGTAAGTGGTTTATGGTGTGAATCCTTACAAGCCTTTGAATTTGATTCCATTTCCAAATGATGAATTGGTTCACAAGGATGCTAATGACAAGTATACCAACAAGCTCGTGTGAAGATTGAATCCGTGAATGACATGTACACACAAAATTCTAACATGTATAGGAAACCACGTGTCTTTCAAGTTGGTGACTTGGTTTAGGTGCATATGAGGAAAGAACGTTTTCCAAACAAAAGGAAGAACAAGTTGATGCCAAGAGCTGAAGGTCCTTATAAGCCTTCGTAAGTGGTGTATGGTGTGAATCCTTACAAGCCTTTGTATTTGATTCCATTTCCAAATGATGAATTGGTTCACAAGGATGCAAATGACAATTTGAAGGCCATGATGTAACTACACCAACAAATTTGTGTGAAGATGGAAGCTGTGAATGACATGTACAAACAGAATTCCAACATGCATATGAAACCACGTGTCTTACAAGATGGTGACTTGGTGCATATGAGGAAAGAATATTTTCCTAACAAAAGGAAGAACAAAAGTTGATGCCAAGAGCTGAAGGTCCTTACAAAGTGGTGACACATGTCAATGATAATGCTTATAAGGTGTATCTGGGACGAGACCATGGAGTGCATGCTACCTTTAATGTGGGAGACCTTTCATGTATCTTGTTGAGGATGGCTTTGATGAATTAAGGTCATTTCCTTTCAAAGAGGGAGGGGTGGATCCATGCATGGCTCATGAAAAGCCGAAAAAGGTGATGGATTAGTGATTACTAGTAGGCTAGAAGGTGGTTCACTCAATGGTTGGGTTGTGCATGGTAACCTCTGTATTGAATTAGGTCGCATGAAGGCTAGGGCAACATTTTAAAGGCTTAATAAGTTCTCAAAACCATTACTTTTGGCTTCATCAAGCTTTTTAGCCATTGTTGATACTCTTCGGTGGATTTGGGTTACATTTTAATTCTTCTTTTTGCTCCTTAATGGAGCACGAACGCTTTTTTCATTCATTGGTGTGTCAGACGTTTTTTTTTGTGTGGTTTCATGAGTTTCTTTAATTTCCATTATTAGTTTTACTGAGTAGTTGGTTGGGTGGTTTGTAACCAACAACTTTGTAATAAAGGCTTCATATAAGCCAATTATGCATGGAAAAAAGAGATAGATGAAATTTTAATCAAAAGAACCTTTGTTCACTTTGAATTATAGTTATAGTTCACTACTTGTCATAGTCGAGACCTGTTCTTGACTTGATATGCATTCAAACAAATATTATGTCTTGGATAGTTTTCACGGGTATACAACTTAGTAGGTCTTGATTTGTTACTAGTTTATCCATTTCTTCCCATACACCTGTCATTTGTGGTTTTTATTCTAGCTTCATTTACCTAAACACAGCCCCACTCACTTAATCTAGCCCATAAAGGCATCAAAAGGCAATCACCTTTGTGTCCCTAAACATGCAATACGGGAGTTGCTGATTCGTGAAGCTCATGGTGGTGGTTTGGCGGGTCATTTTTCCATTACCAAAACTTTGAAGGTGCTTTAAGAACATTTCTTATGGCCTAAAGATGTTAGGGATGTAACCAACATAGTGGGCAAGTGTGTTACATATCGGATGACAAAAAAAACTTTCAAGCATGGTGTTTACACTCCTTTGTCGTTTCCTATTCATCCTTGGCAAGATGTGTCAATAGAATTCAGTATGGCTTTGCCTAGAACTCAAAGGGGGAAGGAATCCATTATAGTGGTGGTGGATAGGTTTTCAAAAATGGCTCACTTTATGCCATGTCATAAAACCAATGATTCATCTAATGTCTCTGATTTGTACTTTAAAGAAGTGGTTCGCTTGCATATTATTCGTAAAACTATTGTTTCTGATAGGGATTCCTTGTTTTTGAGTTACATTTGGAACACATTGTGGAGGAAAGTTGGTACAAAGTTACTTTTTAGTACGTCCCATCATCCACAAACTGATGGGCAAACGAAGGTGACTAATAGAACTTTGGGTACGTTTATTGAGGGGGTTGGTTAGCAAAACTCAAAAATAGTTGGACATCAAACTTGCACAGGCTGAGTTTGCATGTAATCGTTCTCCTATTTATGCTACAGGTCACTCTCCTTTATAAGTGGTGTATGGTGTGAATCCTTACAAGCCTTTATATTTGATTCCATTTTCAAACAATGAATTGGTTCTCAAGGATGCTAATGACATGTTGAAGGCCATGATGAAACTACACCAACAAGTTCATGTGAAGATTGAATCCGTGAATGACGTGTACAAACAGAATTCCAACATGCATAGGAAACCACGTGTCTTTCAAGATGGTGACTTGGTTCAGGTGCATATGAGGAAAGGACGTTTTCCTAACAAAAGGAAGAACAAAAGTTGATGCTAAGAGCTGAAGGTCCTTACAAGCCTTTGTAAGTTGTGTATGGTATGAATCCTTACAAGCCTTTGTATATTATTCCATTTCCAAACGATGAATTGGTTCACAAGGATGCTGATGACAAGTCGAAGGCCATGACGAAACTACACCAACAAGCTCGTGTGAAGATTGAAGCCGTGAATGACGTGTACAAACAGAATTCCAACATGCATAGGAAACCATGTGTCTTTCAAGATGGTGACTTGGTTTAGGTGCATATGAGGAAAGAACGTTTACTTAAAAAAGGAAGAACTAAAGTTAATGCCAAGAGCTGAAGGTGCTTACAAGCCTTTGTGTGTGGTGTATGGTGTGAATCCTTTGTATTTTATTCTGTTTCCAAACGATGAATTGGTTCACAAGGATGCTAATGACAAGTTGAAGGCAATGATGAAACTACACCAACAAGTTTGTGTGAAGATTGATTCCGTGAATGACGTGTACAAACGGAATTCCAACATGCATTCGAAACTACGTGTCTTACAAGATGGTGACTTGGTTTAGGTGCATATGAGGAAAGAATGTTTTCCTAACAAAAGGAAGAACAAAAGTTGATGCGAAGAGCTGAAGGTCCTTACAAGCCTTTGTAAGTGGTTTATGGTGTGAATCCTTACAAGCCTTTGAATTTGATTCCATTTCCAAATGATGAATTGGTTCACAAGGATGCTAATGACAAGTAGAAGGCCATGACGAAAGTATACCAACAAGCTCGTGTGAAGATTGAATCCGTGAATGACATGTACACACAAAATTCTAACATGTATAGGAAACCACGTGTCTTTCAAGTTGGTGACTTGGTTTAGGTGCATATGAGGAAAGAACGTTTTCCAAACAAAAGGAAGAACAAGTTGATGCCAAGAGCTGAAGGTCCTTATAAGCCTTCGTAAGTGGTGTATGGTGTGAATCCTTACAAGCCTTTGTATTTGATTCCATTTCCAAATGATGAATTGGTTCACAAGGATGCAAATGACAATTTGAAGGCCATGATGTAACTACACCAACAAGTTTGTGTGAAGATGGAAGCTGTGAATGACATGTACAAACAGAATTCCAACATGCATATGAAACCACGTGTCTTACAAGATGGTGACTTGGTTTAGGTGCATATGAGGAAAGAATATTTTCCTAACAAAAGGAAGAACAAAAGTTGATGCCAAGAGCTGAAGGTCCTTACAAAGTGGTGACACATGTCAATGATAATGCTTATAAGGTGTATCTGGGACGAGACCATGGAGTGCATGCTACCTTTAATGTGGGAGACCTTTCATGTATCTTGTTGAGGATGGCTTTGATGAATTAAGGTCATTTCCTTTCAAAGAGGGAGGGGTGGATCCATGCATGGCTCATGAAAAGCCGAAAAAGGTGATGGATTAGTGATTACTAGTAGGCTAGAAGGTGGTTTGTACTCAATGGTTGGGTTGTGCATGGTAACCTCTGTATTGAATTAGGGTCGCATGAAGGCTAGGGCAACATTTTAAAGGCTTAATAAGTTCTCAAAACCATTACTTTTGGCTTCATCAAGCCTTTTAGCCATTGTTGATACTCTTCGGTGGATTTGGGTTACATTTTAATTCTTCTTTTTGCTCCTTAATGGAGCACGAACGCTTTTTTCATTCATTGGTGTGTCAGACGTTTTTTTTGTGTGGTTTCATGAGTTTCTTTAATTTCCATTATTAGTTTTACTGAGTAGTTGGTTGGGTGGTTTGTAACCAACAACTTTGTAATAAAGGCTTCATATAAGCCAATTATGCATGGAAAAAAGAGATAGATGAAATTTTAATCAAAAGAACCTTTGTTCACTTTGAATTATAGTTATAGTTCACTACTTGTCATAGTCGAGACCTGTTCTTGACTTGATATGCATTCAAACAAATATTATGTCTTGGATAGTTTTCACGGGTATACAACTTAGTAGGTCTTGATTTGTTACTAGTTTATCCATTTCTTCCCATACACCTGTCATTTGTGGTTTTTATTCTAGCTTCATTTACCTAAACACAGCCCCACTCACTTAATCTAGCCCATAAAGGCATCAAAAGGCAATCACCTTTGTGTCCCTAAACATGCAATACGGGAGTTGCTGATTCGTGAAGCTCATGGTGGTGGTTTGGCGGGTCATTTTTCCATTACCAAAACTTTGAAGGTGCTTTAAGAACATTTCTTATGGCCTAAAGATGTTAGGGATGTAACCAACATAGTGGGCAAGTGTGTTACATATCGGATGACAAAAAAAACTTTCAAGCATGGTGTTTACACTCCTTTGTCGTTTCCTATTCATCCTTGGCAAGATGTGTCAATAGAATTCAGTATGGCTTTGCCTAGAACTCAAAGGGGGAAGGAATCCATTATAGTGGTGGTGGATAGGTTTTCAAAAATGGCTCACTTTATGCCATGTCATAAAACCAATGATTCATCTAATGTCTCTGATTTGTACTTTAAAGAAGTGGTTCGCTTGCATATTATTCGTAAAACTATTGTTTCTGATAGGGATTCCTTGTTTTTGAGTTACATTTGGAACACATTGTGGAGGAAAGTTGGTACAAAGTTACTTTTTAGTACGTCCCATCATCCACAAACTGATGGGCAAACGAAGGTGACTAATAGAACTTTGGGTACGTTTATTGAGGGGGTTGGTTAGCAAAACTCAAAAATAGTTGGACATCAAACTTGCACAGGCTGAGTTTGCATGTAATCGTTCTCCTATTTATGCTACAGGTCACTCTCCTTTATAAGTGGTGTATGGTGTGAATCCTTACAAGCCTTTATATTTGATTCCATTTTCAAACAATGAATTGGTTCTCAAGGATGCTAATGACATGTTGAAGGCCATGATGAAACTACACCAACAAGTTCATGTGAAGATTGAATCCGTGAATGACGTGTACAAACAGAATTCCAACATGCATAGGAAACCACGTGTCTTTCAAGATGGTGACTTGGTTCAGGTGCATATGAGGAAAGGACGTTTTCCTAACAAAAGGAAGAACAAAAGTTGATGCTAAGAGCTGAAGGTCCTTACAAGCCTTTGTAAGTTGTGTATGGTATGAATCCTTACAAGCCTTTATATATTATTCCATTTCCAAACGATGAATTGGTTCACAAGGATGCTGATGACAAGTCGAAGGCCATGACGAAACTACACCAACAAGCTCATGTGAAGATTGAAGCCGTGAATGACGTGTACAAACAGAATTCCAACATGCATAGGAAACCATGTGTCTTTCAAGATGGTGACTTGGTTTAGGTGCATATGAGGAAAGAACGTTTACTTAAAAAAGGAAGAACTAAAGTAGCCAAGAGCTGAAGGTGCTTACAAGCCTTTGTGTGTGGTGTATGGTGTGAATCCTTTGTATTTTATTCTGTTTCCAAACGATGAATTGGTTCACAAGGATGCTAATGACAAGTTGAAGGCAATGATGAAACTACACCAACAAGTTTGTGTGAAGATTGATTCCGTGAATGACGTGTACAAACGGAATTCCAACATGCATTCGAAACTACGTGTCTTACAAGATGGTGACTTGGTTTAGGTGCATATGAGGAAAGAATGTTTTCCTAACAAAAGGAAGAACAAAAGTTGATGCGAAGAGCTGAAGGTCCTTACAAGCCTTTGTAAGTGGTTTATGGTGTGAATCCTTACAAGCCTTTGAATTTGATTCCATTTCCAAATGATGAATTGGTTCACAAGGATGCTAATGACAAGTAGAAGGCCATGACGAAACTATACCAACAAGCTCGTGTGAAGATTGAATCCGTGAATGACATGTACACACAAAATTCTAACATGTATAGGAAACCACGTGTCTTTCAAGTTGGTGACTTGGTTTAGGTGCATATGAGGAAAGAACGTTTTCCAAACAAAAGGAAGAACAAGTTGATGCCAAGAGCTGAAGGTCCTTATAAGCCTTCGTAAGTGGTGTATGGTGTGAATCCTTACAAGCCTTTGTATTTGATTCCATTTCCAAATGATGAATTGGTTCACAAGGATGCAAATGACAATTTGAAGGCCATGATGTAACTACACCAACAAGTTTGTGTGAAGATGGAAGCTGTGAATGACATGTACAAACAGAATTCCAACATGCATATGAAACCACGTGTCTTACAAGATGGTGACTTGGTTTAGGTGCATATGAGGAAAGAATATTTTCCTAACAAAAGGAAGAACAAAAGTTGATGCCAAGAGCTGAAGGTCCTTACAAAGTGGTGACACATGTCAATGATAATGCTTATAAGGTGTATCTGGGACGAGACCATGGAGTGCATGCTACCTTTAATGTGGGAGACCTTTCATGTATCTTGTTGAGGATGGCTTTGATGAATTAAGGTCATTTCCTTTCAAAGAGGGAGGGGTGGATCCATGCATGGCTCATGAAAAGCCGAAAAAGGTGATGGATTAGTGATTACTAGTAGGCTAGAAGGTGGTTTGTACTCAATGGTTGGGTTGTGCATGGTAACCTCTGTATTGAATTAGGGTCGCATGAAGGCTAGGGCAACATTTTAAAGGCTTAATAAGTTCTCAAAACCATTACTTTTGGCTTCATCAAGCCTTTTAGCCATTGTTGATACTCTTCGGTGGATTTGGGTTACATTTTAATTCTTCTTTTTGCTCCTTAATGGAGAACGAACGCTTTTTTCATTCATTGGTGTGTCAGACGTTTTTTTTTGTGTGGTTTCATGAGTTTCTTTAATTTCCATTATTAGTTTTACTGAGTAGTTGGTTGGGTGGTTTGTAACCAACAACTTTGTAATAAAGGCTTCATATAAGCCAATTATGCATGGAAAAAAGAGATAGATGAAATTTTAATCAAAAGAACCTTTGTTCACTTTGAATTATAGTTATAGTTCACTACTTGTCATAGTCGAGACCTGTTCTTGACTTGATATGCATTCAAACAAATATTATGTCTTGGATAGTTTTCACGGGTATACAACTTAGTAGGTCTTGATTTGTTACTAGTTTATCCATTTCTTCCCATACACCTGTCATTTGTGGTTTTTATTCTAGCTTCATTTACCTAAACACAGCCCCACTCACTTAATCTAGCCCATAAAGGCATCAAAAGGCAATCACCTTTGTGTCCCTAAACATGCAATACGGGAGTTGCTGATTCGTGAAGCTCATGGTGGTGGTTTGGCGGGTCATTTTTCCATTACCAAAACTTTGAAGGTGCTTTAAGAACATTTCTTATGGCCTAAAGATGTTAGGGATGTAACCAACATAGTGGGCAAGTGTGTTACATATCGGATGACAAAAAAAACTTTCAAGCATGGTGTTTACACTCCTTTGTCGTTTCCTATTCATCCTTGGCAAGATGTGTCAATAGAATTCAGTATGGCTTTGCCTAGAACTCAAAGGGGGAAGGAATCCATTATAGTGGTGGTGGATAGGTTTTCAAAAATGGCTCACTTTATGCCATGTCATAAAACCAATGATTCATCTAATGTCTCTGATTTGTACTTTAAAGAAGTGGTTCGCTTGCATATTATTCGTAAAACTATTGTTTCTGATAGGGATTCCTTGTTTTTGAGTTACATTTGGAACACATTGTGGAGGAAAGTTGGTACAAAGTTACTTTTTAGTACGTCCCATCATCCACAAACTGATGGGCAAACGAAGGTGACTAATAGAACTTTGGGTACGTTTATTGAGGGGGTTGGTTAGCAAAACTCAAAAATAGTTGGACATCAAACTTGCACAGGCTGAGTTTGCATGTAATCGTTCTCCTATTTATGCTACAGGTCACTCTCCTTTATAAGTGGTGTATGGTGTGAATCCTTACAAGCCTTTATATTTGATTCCATTTTCAAACAATGAATTGGTTCTCAAGGATGCTAATGACATGTTGAAGGCCATGATGAAACTACACCAACAAGTTCATGTGAAGATTGAATCCGTGAATGACGTGTACAAACAGAATTCCAACATGCATAGGAAACCACGTGTCTTTCAAGATGGTGACTTGGTTCAGGTGCATATGAGGAAAGGACGTTTTCCTAACAAAAGGAAGAACAAAAGTTGATGCTAAGAGCTGAAGGTCCTTACAAGCCTTTGTAAGTTGTGTATGGTATGAATCCTTACAAGCCTTTGTATATTATTCCATTTCCAAACGATGAATTGGTTCACAAGGATGCTGATGACAAGTCGAAGGCCATGACGAAACTACACCAACAAGCTCATGTGAAGATTGAAGCCGTGAATGACGTGTACAAACAGAATTCCAACATGCATAGGAAACCATGTGTCTTTCAAGATGGTGACTTGGTTTAGGTGCATATGAGGAAAGAACGTTTACTTAAAAAAGGAAGAACTAAAGTTAATGCCAAGAGCTGAAGGTGCTTACAAGCCTTTGTGTGTGGTGTATGGTGTGAATCCTTTGTATTTTATTCTGTTTCCAAACGATGAATTGGTTCACAAGGATGCTAATGACAAGTTGAAGGCAATGATGAAACTACACCAACAAGTTTGTGTGAAGATTGATTCCGTGAATGACGTGTACAAACGGAATTCCAACATGCATTCGAAACTACGTGTCTTACAAGATGGTGACTTGGTTTAGGTGCATATGAGGAAAGAATGTTTTCCTAACAAAAGGAAGAACAAAAGTTGATGCGAAGAGCTGAAGGTCCTTACAAGCCTTTGTAAGTGGTTTATGGTGTGAATCCTTACAAGCCTTTGAATTTGATTCCATTTCCAAATGATGAATTGGTTCACAAGGATGCTAATGACAAGTAGAAGGCCATGACGAAAGTATACCAACAAGCTCGTGTGAAGATTGAATCCGTGAATGACATGTACACACAAAATTCTAACATGTATAGGAAACCACGTGTCTTTCAAGTTGGTGACTTGGTTTAGGTGCATATGAGGAAAGAACGTTTTCCAAACAAAAGGAAGAACAAGTTGATGCCAAGAGCTGAAGGTCCTTATAAGCCTTCGTAAGTGGTGTATGGTGTGAATCCTTACAAGCCTTTGTATTTGATTCCATTTCCAAATGATGAATTGGTTCACAAGGATGCAAATGACAATTTGAAGGCCATGATGTAACTACACCAACAAGTTTGTGTGAAGATGGAAGCTGTGAATGACATGTACAAACAGAATTCCAACATGCATATGAAACCACGTGTCTTACAAGATGGTGACTTGGTTTAGGTGCATATGAGGAAAGAATATTTTCCTAACAAAAGGAAGAACAAAAGTTGATGCCAAGAGCTGAAGGTCCTTACAAAGTGGTGACACATGTCAATGATAATGCTTATAAGGTGTATCTGGGACGAGACCATGGAGTGCATGCTACCTTTAATGTGGGAGACCTTTCATGTATCTTGTTGAGGATGGCTTTGATGAATTAAGGTCATTTCCTTTCAAAGAGGGAGGGGTGGATCCATGCATGGCTCATGAAAAGCCGAAAAAGGTGATGGATTAGTGATTACTAGTAGGCTAGAAGGTGGTTTGTACTCAATGGTTGGGTTGTGCATGGTAACCTCTGTATTGAATTAGGGTCGCATGAAGGCTAGGGCAACATTTTAAAGGCTTAATAAGTTCTCAAAACCATTACTTTTGGCTTCATCAAGCCTTTTAGCCATTGTTGATACTCTTCGGTGGATTTGGGTTACATTTTAATTCTTCTTTTTGCTCCTTAATGGAGCACGAACGCTTTTTTCATTCATTGGTGTGTCAGACGTTTTTTTTTGTGTGGTTTCATGAGTTTCTTTAATTTCCATTATTAGTTTTACTGAGTAGTTGGTTGGGTGGTTTGTAACCAACAACTTTGTAATAAAGGCTTCATATAAGCCAATTATGCATGGAAAAAAGAGATAGATGAAATTTTAATCAAAAGAACCTTTGTTCACTTTGAATTATAGTTATAGTTCACTACTTGTCATAGTCGAGACCTGTTCTTGACTTGATATGCATTCAAACAAATATTATGTCTTGGATAGTTTTCACGGGTATACAACTTAGTAGGTCTTGATTTGTTACTAGTTTATCCATTTCTTCCCATACACCTGTCATTTGTGGTTTTTATTCTAGCTTCATTTACCTAAACACAGCCCCACTCACTTAATCTAGCCCATAAAGGCATCAAAAGGCAATCACCTTTGTGTCCCTAAACATGCAATACGGGAGTTGCTGATTCGTGAAGCTCATGGTGGTGGTTTGGCGGGTCATTTTTCCATTACCAAAACTTTGAAGGTGCTTTAAGAACATTTCTTATGGCCTAAAGATGTTAGGGATGTAACCAACATAGTGGGCAAGTGTGTTACATATCGGATGACAAAAAAAACTTTCAAGCATGGTGTTTACACTCCTTTGTCGTTTCCTATTCATCCTTGGCAAGATGTGTCAATAGAATTCAGTATGGCTTTGCCTAGAACTCAAAGGGGGAAGGAATCCATTATAGTGGTGGTGGATAGGTTTTCAAAAATGGCTCACTTTATGCCATGTCATAAAACCAATGATTCATCTAATGTCTCTGATTTGTACTTTAAAGAAGTGGTTCGCTTGCATATTATTCGTAAAACTATTGTTTCTGATAGGGATTCCTTGTTTTTGAGTTACATTTGGAACACATTGTGGAGGAAAGTTGGTACAAAGTTACTTTTTAGTACGTCCCATCATCCACAAACTGATGGGCAAACGAAGGTGACTAATAGAACTTTGGGTACGTTTATTGAGGGGGTTGGTTAGCAAAACTCAAAAATAGTTGGACATCAAACTTGCACAGGCTGAGTTTGCATGTAATCGTTCTCCTATTTATGCTACAGGTCACTCTCCTTTATAAGTGGTGTATGGTGTGAATCCTTACAAGCCTTTATATTTGATTCCATTTTCAAACAATGAATTGGTTCTCAAGGATGCTAATGACATGTTGAAGGCCATGATGAAACTACACCAACAAGTTCATGTGAAGATTGAATCCGTGAATGACGTGTACAAACAGAATTCCAACATGCATAGGAAACCACGTGTCTTTCAAGATGGTGACTTGGTTCAGGTGCATATGAGGAAAGGACGTTTTCCTAACAAAAGGAAGAACAAAAGTTGATGCTAAGAGCTGAAGGTCCTTACAAGCCTTTGTAAGTTGTGTATGGTATGAATCCTTACAAGCCTTTGTATATTATTCCATTTCCAAACGATGAATTGGTTCACAAGGATGCTGATGACAAGTCGAAGGCCATGACGAAACTACACCAACAAGCTCATGTGAAGATTGAAGCCGTGAATGACGTGTACAAACAGAATTCCAACATGCATAGGAAACCATGTGTCTTTCAAGATGGTGACTTGGTTTAGGTGCATATGAGGAAAGAACGTTTACTTAAAAAAGGAAGAACTAAAGTTAATGCCAAGAGCTGAAGGTGCTTACAAGCCTTTGTGTGTGGTGTATGGTGTGAATCCTTTGTATTTTATTCTGTTTCCAAACGATGAATTGGTTCACAAGGATGCTAATGACAAGTTGAAGGCAATGATGAAACTACACCAACAAGTTTGTGTGAAGATTGATTCCGTGAATGACGTGTACAAACGGAATTCCAACATGCATTGGAAACTACGTGTCTTACAAGATGGTGACTTGGTTTAGGTGCATATGAGGAAAGAATGTTTTCCTAACAAAAGGAAGAACAAAAGTTGATGCGAAGAGCTGAAGGTCCTTACAAGCCTTTGTAAGTGGTTTATGGTGTGAATCCTTACAAGCCTTTGAATTTGATTCCATTTCCAAATGATGAATTGGTTCACAAGGATGCTAATGACAAGTAGAAGGCCATGACGAAAGTATACCAACAAGCTCGTGTGAAGATTGAATCCGTGAATGACATGTACACACAAAATTCTAACATGTATAGGAAACCACGTGTCTTTCAAGTTGGTGACTTGGTTTAGGTGCATATGAGGAAAGAACGTTTTCCAAACAAAAGGAAGAACAAGTTGATGCCAAGAGCTGAAGGTCCTTATAAGCCTTCGTAAGTGGTGTATGGTGTGAATCCTTACAAGCCTTTGTATTTGATTCCATTTCCAAATGATGAATTGGTTCACAAGGATGCAAATGACAATTTGAAGGCCATGATGTAACTACACCAACAAGTTTGTGTGAAGATGGAAGCTGTGAATGACATGTACAAACAGAATTCCAACATGCATATGAAACCACGTGTCTTACAAGATGGTGACTTGGTTTAGGTGCATATGAGGAAAGAATATTTTCCTAACAAAAGGAAGAACAAAAGTTGATGCCAAGAGCTGAAGGTCCTTACAAAGTGGTGACACATGTCAATGATAATGCTTATAAGGTGTATCTGGGACGAGACCATGGAGTGCATGCTACCTTTAATGTGGGAGACCTTTCATGTATCTAGTTGAGGATGGCTTTGATGAATTAAGGTCATTTCCTTTCAAAGAGGGAGGGGTGGATCCATGCATGGCTCATGAAAAGCCGAAAAAGGTGATGGATTAGTGATTACTAGTAGGCTAGAAGGTGGTTTGTACTCAATGGTTGGGTTGTGCATGGTAACCTCTGTATTGAATTAGGGTCGCATGAAGGCTAGGGCAACATTTTAAAGGCTTAATAAGTTCTCAAAACCATTACTTTTGGCTTCATCAAGCCTTTTAGCCATTGTTGATACTCTTCGGTGGATTTGGGTTACATTTTAATTCTTCTTTTTGCTCCTTAATGGAGCACGAACGCTTTTTTCATTCATTGGTGTGTCAGACGTTTTTTTTTGTGTGGTTTCATGAGTTTCTTTAATTTCCATTATTAGTTTTACTGAGTAGTTGGTTGGGTGGTTTGTAACCAACAACTTTGTAATAAAGGCTTCATATAAGCCAATTATGCATGGAAAAAAGAGATAGATGAAATTTTAATCAAAAGAACCTTTGTTCACTTTGAATTATAGTTATAGTTCACTACTTGTCATAGTCGAGACCTGTTCTTGACTTGATATGCATTCAAACAAATATTATGTCTTGGATAGTTTTCACGGGTATACAACTTAGTAGGTCTTGATTTGTTACTAGTTTATCCATTTCTTCCCATACACCTATCATTTGTGGTTTTTATTCTAGCTTCATTTACCTAAACACAGCCCCACTCACTTAATCTAGCCCATAAAGGCATCAAAAGGCAATCACCTTTGTGTCCCTAAACATGCAATACGGGAGTTGCTGATTCGTGAAGCTCATGGTGGTGGTTTGGCGGGTCATTTTTCCATTACCAAAACTTTGAAGGTGCTTTAAGAACATTTCTTATGGCCTAAAGATGTTAGGGATGTAACCAACATAGTGGGCAAGTGTGTTACATATCGGATGACAAAAAAAACTTTCAAGCATGGTGTTTACACTCCTTTGTCGTTTCCTATTCATCCTTGGAAAGATGTGTCAATAGAATTCAGTATGGCTTTGCCTAGAACTCAAAGGGGGAAGGAATCCATTATAGTGGTGGTGGATAGGTTTTCAAAAATGGCTCACTTTATGCCATGTCATAAAACCAATGATTCATCTAATGTCTCTGATTTGTACTTTAAAGAAGTGGTTCGCTTGCATATTATTCGTAAAACTATTGTTTCTGATAGGGATTCCTTGTTTTTGAGTTACATTTGGAACACATTGTGGAGGAAAGTTGGTACAAAGTTACTTTTTAGTACGTCCCATCATCCACAAACTGATGGGCAAACGAAGGTGACTAATAGAACTTTGGGTACGTTTATTGAGGGGGTTGGTTAGCAAAACTCAAAAATAGTTGGACATCAAACTTGCACAGGCTGAGTTTGCATGTAATCGTTCTCCTATTTATGCTACAGGTCACTCTCCTTTATAAGTGGTGTATGGTGTGAATCCTTACAAGCCTTTATATTTGATTCCATTTTCAAACAATGAATTGGTTCTCAAGGATGCTAATGACATGTTGAAGGCCATGATGAAACTACACCAACAAGTTCATGTGAAGATTGAATCCGTGAATGACGTGTACAAACAGAATTCCAACATGCATAGGAAACCACGTGTCTTTCAAGATGGTGACTTGGTTCAGGTGCATATGAGGAAAGGACGTTTTCCTAACAAAAGGAAGAACAAAAGTTGATGCTAAGAGCTGAAGGTCCTTACAAGCCTTTGTAAGTTGTGTATGGTATGAAACCTTACAAGCCTTTGTATATTATTCCATTTCCAAACGATGAATTGGTTCACAAGGATGCTGATGACAAGTCGAAGGCCATGACGAAACTACACCAACAAGCTCGTGTGAAGATTGAAGCCGTGAATGACGTGTACAAACAGAATTCCAACATGCATAGGAAACCATGTGTCTTTCAAGATGGTGACTTGGTTTAGGTGCATATGAGGAAAGAACGTTTACTTAAAAAAGGAAGAACTAAAGTTAATGCCAAGAGCTGAAGGTGCTTACAAGCCTTTGTATGTGGTGTATGGTGTGAATCCTTTGTATTTTATTCTGTTTCCAAACGATGAATTGGTTCACAAGGATGCTAATGACAAGTTGAAGGCAATGATGAAACTACACCAACAAGTTTGTGTGAAGATTGATTCCGTGAATGACGTGTACAAACGGAATTCCAACATGCATTCGAAACTACGTGTCTTACAAGATGGTGACTTGGTTTAGGTGCATATGAGGAAAGAATGTTTTCCTAACAAAAGGAAGAACAAAAGTTGATGCGAAGAGCTGAAGGTCCTTACAAGCCTTTGTAAGTGGTTTATGGTGTGAATCCTTACAAGCCTTTGAATTTGATTCCATTTCCAAATGATGAATTGGTTCACAAGGATGCTAATGACAAGTAGAAGGCCATGACGAAAGTATACCAACAAGCTCGTGTGAAGATTGAATCCGTGAATGACATGTACACACAAAATTCTAACATGTATACGAAACCACGTGTCTTTCAAGTTGGTGACTTGGTTTAGGTGCATATGAGGAAAGAACGTTTTCCAAACAAAAGGAAGAACAAGTTGATGCCAAGAGCTGAAGGTCCTTATAATCCTTCGTAAGTGGTGTATGGTGTGAATCCTTACAAGCCTTTGTATTTGATTCCATTTCCAAATGATGAATTGGTTCACAAGGATGCAAATGACAATTTGAAGGCCATGATGTAACTACACCAACAAGTTTGTGTGAAGATGGAAGTTGTGAATGACATGTACAAACAGAATTCCAACATGCATATGAAACCACGTGTCTTACAAGATGGTGACTTGGTTTAGGTGCATATGAGGAAAGAATATTTTCCTAACAAAAGGAAGAACAAAAGTTGATGCCAAGAGCTGAAGGTCCTTACAAAGTGGTGACACATGTCAATGATAATGCTTATAAGGTGTATCTGGGACGAGACCATGGAGTGCATGCTACCTTTAATGTGGGAGACCTTTCATGTATCTTGTTGAGGATGGCTTTGATGAATTAAGGTCATTTCCTTTCAAAGAGGGAGGGGTGGATCCATGCATGGCTCATGAAAAGCCGAAAAAGGTGATGGATTAGTGATTACTAGTAGGCTAGAAGGTGGTTTGTACTCAATGGTTGGGTTGTGCATGGTAACCTCTGTATTGAATTAGGGTCGCATGAAGGCTAGGGCAACATTTTAAAGGCTTAATAAGTTCTCAAAACCATTACTTTTGGCTTCATCAAGCCTTTTAGCCATTGTTGATACTCTTCGGTGGATTTGGGTTACATTTTAATTCTTCTTTTGCTCCTTAATGGAGCACGAACGCTTTTTTCATTCATTGGTGTGTCAGACATTTTTTTTGTGTGGTTTCATGAGTTTCTTTAATTTCCATTATTAGTTTTACTGAGTAGTTGGTTGGGTGGTTTGTAACCAACAACTTTGTAATAAAGGCTTCATATAAGCCAATTATGCATGGAAAAAAGAGATAGATGAAATTTTAATCAAAAGAACCTTTGTTCACTTTGAATTATAGTTATAGTTCACTACTTGTCATAGTCGAGACCTGTTCTTGACTGGATATGCATTCAAACAAATATTATGTCTTGGATAGTTTTCACGGGTATACAACTTACTAGGTCTTGATTTGCTACTAGTTTATCCATTTCTTCCCATACACCTATCATTTGTGGTTTTTATTCTAGCTTCATTTACCTAAACACAGCCCCACTCACTTAATCTAGCCCATAAAGGCATCAAAAGGCAATCACCTTTGTGTCCCTAAACATGCAATACGGGAGTTGCTGATTCGTGAAGCTCATGGTGGTGGTTTGGCGGGTCATTTTTCCATTACCAAAACTTTGAAGGTGCTTTAAGAACATTTCTTATGGCCTAAAGATGTTAGGGATGTAACCAACATAGTGGGCAAGTGTGTTACATATCGGATGACAAAAAAAACTTTCAAGCATGGTGTTTACACTCCTTTGTCGTTTCCTATTCATCCTTGGAAAGATGTGTCAATAGAATTCAGTATGGCTTTGCCTAGAACTCAAAGGGGGAAGGAATCCATTATAGTGGTGGTGGATAGGTTTTCAAAAATGGCTCACTTTATGCCATGTCATAAAACCAATGATTCATCTAATGTCTCTGATTTGTACTTTAAAGAAGTGGTTCGCTTGCATATTATTCGTAAAACTATTGTTTCTGATAGGGATTCCTTGTTTTTGAGTTACATTTGGAACACATTGTGGAGGAAAGTTGGTACAAAGTTACTTTTTAGTACGTCCCATCATCCACAAACTGATGGGCAAACGAAGGTGACTAATAGAACTTTGGGTACGTTTATTGAGGGGGTTGGTTAGCAAAACTCAAAAATAGTTGGACATCAAACTTGCACAGGCTGAGTTTGCATGTAATCGTTCTCCTATTTATGCTACAGGTCACTCTCCTTTATAAGTGGTGTATGGTGTGAATCCTTACAAGCCTTTATATTTGATTCCATTTTCAAACAATGAATTGGTTCTCAAGGATGCTAATGACATGTTGAAGGCCATGATGAAACTACACCAACAAGTTCATGTGAAGATTGAATCCGTGAATGACGTGTACAAACAGAATTCCAACATGCATAGGAAACCACGTGTCTTTCAAGATGGTGACTTGGTTCAGGTGCATATGAGGAAAGGACGTTTTCCTAACAAAAGGAAGAACAAAAGTTGATGCTAAGAGCTGAAGGTCCTTACAAGCCTTTGTAAGTTGTGTATGGTATGAAACCTTACAAGCCTTTGTATATTATTCCATTTCCAAACGATGAATTGGTTCACAAGGATGCTGATGACAAGTCGAAGGCCATGACGAAACTACACCAACAAGCTCGTGTGAAGATTGAAGCCGTGAATGACGTGTACAAACAGAATTCCAACATGCATAGGAAACCATGTGTCTTTCAAGATGGTGACTTGGTTTAGGTGCATATGAGGAAAGAACGTTTACTTAAAAAAGGAAGAACTAAAGTTAATGCCAAGAGCTGAAGGTGCTTACAAGCCTTTGTATGTGGTGTATGGTGTGAATCCTTTGTATTTTATTCTGTTTCCAAACGATGAATTGGTTCACAAGGATGCTAATGACAAGTTGAAGGCAATGATGAAACTACACCAACAAGTTTGTGTGAATATTGATTCCGTGAATGACGTGTACAAACGGAATTCCAACATGCATTCGAAACTACGTGTCTTACAAGATGGTGACTTGGTTTAGGTGCATATGAGGAAAGAATGTTTTCCTAACAGAAGGAAGAACAAAAGTTGATGCCAAGAGCTGAAGGTCCTTACAAGCCTTTGTAAGTGGTTTATGGTGTGAATCCTTACAAGCCTTTGAATTTGATTCCATTTCCAAATGATGAATTGGTTCACAAGGATGCTAATGACAAGTAGAAGGCCATGACGAAACTATACCAACAAGCTCGTGTGAAGATTGAATCCGTGAATGACATGTACACACAAAATTCTAACATGTATAGGAAACCACGTGTCTTTCAAGTTGGTGACTTGGTTTAGGTGCATATGAGGAAAGAACGTTTTCCAAACAAAAGGAAGAACAAGTTGATGCCAAGAGCTGAAGGTCCTTATAAGCCTTCGTAAGTGGTGTATGGTGTGAATCCTTACAAGCCTTTGTATTTGATTCCATTTCCAAATGATGAATTGGTTCACAAGGATGCAAATGACAATTTGAAGGCCATGATGTAACTACACCAACAAGTTTGTGTGAAGATGGAAGCTGTGAATGACATGTACAAACAGAATTCCAACATGCATATGAAACCACGTGTCTTACAAGATGGTGACTTGGTTTAGGTGCATATGAGGAAAGAATATTTTCCTAACAAAAGGAAGAACAAAAGTTGATGCCAAGAGCTGAAGGTCCTTACAAAGTGGTGACACATGTCAATGATAATGCTTATAAGGTGTATCTGGGACGAGACCATGGAGTGCATGCTACCTTTAATGTGGGAGACCTTTCATGTATCTTGTTGAGGATGGCTTTGATGAATTAAGGTCATTTCCTTTCAAAGAGGGAGGGGTGGATCCATGCATGGCTCATGAAAAGCCGAAAAAGGTGATGGATTAGTGATTACTAGTAGGCTAGAAGGTTGTGTGTACTCAATGGTTGGGTTGTGCATGGTAACCTCTGTATTGAATTAGGGTCGCATGAAGGCTAGGGCAACATTTTAAAGGCTTAATAAGTTCTCAAAACCATTACTTTTGGCTTCATCAAGCCTTTTAGCCATTGTTGATACTCTTCGGTGGATTTGGGTTACATTTTAATGCTTCTTTTTGCTCCTTAATGGAGCACGAACGCTTTTTTCATTCATTGGTGTGTCAGACGTTTTTTTGTGTGGTTTCATGAGTTTCTTTAATTTCCATTATTAGTTTTACTGAGTAGTTGGTTGGGTGGTTTGTAACCAACAACTTTGTAATAAAGGCTTCATATAAGCCAATTATGCATGGAAAAAAGAGATAGATGAAATTTTAATCAAAAGAACCTTTGTTCACTTTGAATTATAGTTATAGTTCACTACTTGTCATAGTCGAGACCTGTTCTTGACTTGATATGCATTCAAACAAATATTATGTCTTGGATAGTTTTCACGGGTATACAACTTAGTAGGTCTTGATTTGTTACTAGTTTATCCATTTCTTCCCATACACCTGTCATTTGTGGTTTTTATTCTAGCTTCATTTACCTAAACACAGCCCCACTCACTTAATCTAGCCCATAAAGGCATCAAAAGGCAATCACCTTTGTGTCCCTAAACATGCAATACGGGAGTTGCTGATTCGTGAAGCTCATGGTGGTGGTTTGGCGGGTCATTTTTCCATTACCAAAACTTTGAAGGTGCTTTAAGAACATTTCTTATGGCCTAAAGATGTTAGGGATGTAACCAACATAGTGGGCAAGTGTGTTACATATCGGATGACAAAAAAAACTTTCAAGCATGGTGTTTACACTCCTTTGTCGTTTCCTATTCATCCTTGGCAAGATGTGTCAATAGAATTCAGTATGGCTTTGCCTAGAACTCAAAGGGGGAAGGAATCCATTATAGTGGTGGTGGATAGGTTTTCAAAAATGGTTCACTTTATGCCATGTCATAAAACCAATGATTCATCTAATGTCTCTGATTTGTACTTTAAAGAAGTGGTTCGCTTGCATATTATTCGTAAAACTATTGTTTCTGATAGGGATTCCTTGTTTTTGAGTTACATTTGGAACACATTGTGGAGGAAAGTTGGTACAAAGTTACTTTTTAGTACGTCCCATCATCCACAAACTGATGGGCAAACGAAGGTGACTAATAGAACTTTGGGTACGTTTATTGAGGGGGTTGGTTAGCAAAACTCAAAAATAGTTGGACATCAAACTTGCACAGGCTGAGTTTGCATGTAATCGTTCTCCTATTTATGCTACAGGTCACTCTCCTTTATAAGTGGTGTATGGTGTGAATCCTTACAAGCCTTTATATTTGATTCCATTTTCAAACAATGAATTGGTTCTCAAGGATGCTAATGACATGTTGAAGGCCATGATGAAACTACACCAACAAGTTCATGTGAAGATTGAATCCGTGAATGACGTGTACAAACAGAATTCCAACATGCATAGGAAACCACGTGTCTTTGAAGATGGTGACTTGGTTCAGGTGCATATGAGGAAAGGACGTTTTCCTAACAAAAGGAAGAACAAAAGTTGATGCTAAGAGCTGAAGGTCCTTACAAGCCTTTGTAAGTTGTGTATGGTATGAATCCTTACAAGCCTTTGTATATTATTCCATTTCCAAACGATGAATTGGTTCACAAGGATGCTGATGACAAGTCGAAGGCCATGACGAAACTACACCAACAAGCTCGTGTGAAGATTGAAGCCGTGAATGACGTGTACAAACAGAATTCCAATATGCATAGGAAACCATGTGTCTTTCAAGATGGTGACTTGGTTTAGGTGCATATGAGGAAAGAACGTTTACTTAAAAAAGGAAGAACTAAAGTTAATGCCAAGAGCTGAAGGTGCTTACAAGCCTTTGTATGTGGTGTATGGTGTGAATCCTTAAAATCCTTTGTATTTTATTCCGTTTCCAAACGATGAATTGGTTCACAAGGATGCTAATGACAAGTTGAAGGCAATGATGAAACTACACCAACAAGTTTGTGTGAAGATTGATTCCGTGAATGACGTGTACAAACGGAATTCCAACATGCATTGGAAACTACGTGTCTTACAAGATGGTGACTTGGTTTAGGTGCATATGAGGAAAGAACGTTTTCCTAACAAAAGGAAGAACAAAAGTTGATGCCAAGAGCTGAAGGTCCTTACAAAGTGGTGACACATGTCAATGATAATGTTTATAAGGTGTATCTGGAACGAGACCATGGAGTGCATGCTACCTTTAATGTGGGAGACCTTTCATGTATCTTGTTGAGGATGGCCTTGATGATTTAAGGTCATTTCCTTTCAAAGAGGGAGGGGTGGATCCATGCTTGGCTCATAAAAAGCCAAAAAAGGTGATGGATTAGTGATTACTAGTAGGCTAGAAGGTGGTTTGTACTCAATGGTTGGGTTGTGCATGGTAACCTTTGTATTGAATTAGGGTCGCATGAAGGCTAGGGCAACATTTTAAAGGCTTAATAAGTTCTCAAAACCATTACTTTTGGCTTCATCAAGCCTTTTAGCCATTGTTGATACTCTTCGGTGGATTTGGGTTACATTTTAATGCTTCTTTTTGCTCCTTAATGGAGCACGAACGCTTTTTTCATTCATTGGTGTGTCAGACGTTTTTTTGTGTGGTTTCATGAGTTTCTTTAATTTCCATTATTAGTTTTACTGAGTAGTTGGTTGGGTGGTTTGTAACCAACAACTTTGTAATAAAGGCTTCATATAAGCCAATTATGCATGGAAAAAAGAGATAGATGAAATTTTAATCAAAAGAACCTTTGTTCACTTTGAATTATAGTTATAGTTCACTACTTGTCATAGTCGAGACCTGTTCTTGACTTGATATGCATTCAAACAAATATTATGTCTTGGATAGTTTTCACGGGTATACAACTTAGTAGGTCTTGATTTGTTACTAGTTTATCCATTTCTTCCCATACACCTGTCATTTGTGGTTTTTATTCTAGCTTCATTTACCTAAACACAGCCCCACTCACTTAATCTAGCCCATAAAGGCATCAAAAGGCAATCACCTTTGTGTCCCTAAACATGCAATACGGGAGTTGCTGATTCGTGAAGCTCATGGTGGTGGTTTGGTGGGTCATTTTTCCATTACCAAAACTTTGAAGGTGCTTTAAGAACATTTCTTATGGCCTAAAGATGTTAGGGATGTAACCAACATAGTGGGCAAGTGTGTTACATATCGGATGACAAAAAAAACTTTCAAGCATGGTGTTTACACTCCTTTGTCGTTTCCTATTCATCCTTGGCAAGATGTGTCAATAGAATTCAGTATGGCTTTGCCTAGAACTCAAAGGGGGAAGGAATCCATTATAGTGGTGGTGGATAGGTTTTCAAAAATGGCTCACTTTATGCCATGTCATAAAACCAATGATTCATCTAATGTCTCTGATTTGTACTTTAAAGAAGTGGTTCGCTTGCATATTATTCGTAAAACTATTGTTTCTGATAGGGATTCCTTGTTTTTGAGTTACATTTGGAACACATTGTGGAGGAAAGTTGGTACAAAGTTACTTTTTAGTACGTCCCATCATCCACAAACTGATGGGCAAACGAAGGTGACTAATAGAACTTTGGGTACGTTTATTGAGGGGGTTGGTTAGCAAAACTCAAAAATAGTTGGACATCAAACTTGCACAGGCTGAGTTTGCATGTAATCGTTCTCCTATTTATGCTACAGGTCACTCTCCTTTATAAGTGGTGTATGGTGTGAATCCTTACAAGCCTTTATATTTGATTCCATTTTCAAACAATGAATTGGTTCTCACGGATGCTATTGACATGTTGAAGGCCATGATGAAACTACACCAACAAGTTCATGTGAAGATTGAATCCGTGAATGACGTGTACAAACAGAATTCCAACATGCATAGGAAACCACGTGTCTTTGAAGATGGTGACTTGGTTCAGGTGCATATGAGGAAAGGACGTTTTCCTAACAAAAGGAAGAACAAAAGTTGATGCTAAGAGCTGAAGGTCCATACAAGCCTTTGTAAGTTGTGTATGGTATGAATCCTTACAAGCCTTTGTATATTATTCCATTTCCAAACGATGAATTGGTTCACAAGGATGCTGATGACAAGTCGAAGGCCATGACGAAACTACACCAACAAGCTCGTGTGAAGATTGAAGCCGTGAATGACGTGTACAAACAGAATTCCAACATGCATAGGAAACCATGTGTCTTTCAAGATGGTGACTTGGTTTAGGTGCATATGAGGAAAGAACGTTTACTTAAAAAAGGAAGAACTAAAGTTAATGCCAAGAGCTGAAGGTGCTTACAAGCCTTTGTATGTGGTGTATGGTGTGAATCCTTAAAATCCTTTGTATTTTATTCCGTTTCCAAACGATGAATTGGTTCACAAGGATGCTAATGACAAGTTGAAGGCAATGATGAAACTACACCAACAAGTTTGTGTGAAGATTGATTCCGTGAATGACGTGTACAAACGGAATTCCAACATGCATTGGAAACTACGTGTCTTACAAGATGGTGACTTGGTTTAGGTGCATATGAGGAAAGAACGTTTTCCTAACAAAAGGAAGAACAAAAGTTGATGCCAAGAGCTGAAGGTCCTTACAAAGTGGTGACACATGTCAATGATAATGTTTATAAGGTGTATCTGGAACGAGACCATGGAGTGCATGCTACCTTTAATGTGGGAGACCTTTCATGTATCTTGTTGAGGATGGCCTTGATGATTTAAGGTCATTTCCTTTCAAAGAGGGAGGGGTGGATCCATGCATGGCTCATAAAAAGCCAAAAAAGGTGATGGATTAGTGATTACTAGTAGGCTAGAAGGTGGTTTGTACTCAATGGTTGGGTTGTGCATGGTAACCTTTGTATTGAATTAGGGTCGCATGAAGGCTAGGGCAACATTTTAAAGGCTTAATAAGTTCTCAAAACCATTACTTTTGGCTTCATCAAGCCTTTTAGCCATTGTTGATACTCTTCGGTGGATTTGGGTTACATTTTAATGCTTCTTTTTGCTCCTTAATGGAGCACGAACGCTTTTTTCATTCATTGGTGTGTCAGACGTTTTTTTGTGTGGTTTCATGAGTTTCTTTAATTTCCATTATTAGTTTTACTGAGTAGTTGGTTGGGTGGTTTGTAACCAACAACTTTGTAATAAAGGCTTCATATAAGCCAATTATGCATGGAAAAAAGAGATAGATGAAATTTTAATCAAAAGAACCTTTGTTCACTTTGAATTATAGTTATAGTTCACTACTTGTCATAGTCGAGACCTGTTCTTGACTTGATATGCATTCAAACAAATATTATGTCTTGGATAGTTTTCACGGGTATACAACTTAGTAGGTCTTGATTTGTTACTAGTTTATCCATTTCTTCCCATACACCTGTCATTTGTGGTTTTTATTCTAGCTTCATTTACCTAAACACAGCCCCACTCACTTAATCTAGCCCATAAAGGCATCAAAAGGCAATCACCTTTGTGTCCCTAAACATGCAATACGGGAGTTGCTGATTCGTGAAGCTCATGGTGGTGGTTTGGCGGGTCATTTTTCCATTACCAAAACTTTGAAGGTGCTTTAAGAACATTTCTTATGGCCTAAAGATGTTAGGGATGTAACCAACATAGTGGGCAAGTGTGTTACATATCGGATGACAAAAAAAACTTTCAAACATGGTGTTTACACTCCTTTGTCGTTTCCTATTCATCCTTGGCAAGATGTGTCAATAGAATTCAGTATGGCTTTGCCTAGAACTCAAAGGGGGAAGGAATCCATTATAGTGGTGGTGGATAGGTTTTCAAAAATGGTTCACTTTATGCCATGTCATAAAACCAATGATTCATCTAATGTCTCTGATTTGTACTTTAAAGAAGTGGTTCGCTTGCATATTATTCGTAAAACTATTGTTTCTGATAGGGATTCCTTGTTTTTGAGTTACATTTGGAACACATTGTGGAGGAAAGTTGGTACAAAGTTACTTTTTAGTACGTCCCATCATCCACAAACTGATGGGCAAACGAAGGTGACTAATAGAACTTTGGGTACGTTTATTGAGGGGGTTGGTTAGCAAAACTCAAAAATAGTTGGACATCAAACTTGCACAGGCTGAGTTTGCATGTAATCGTTCTCCTATTTATGCTACAGGTCACTCTCCTTTATAAGTGGTGTATGGTGTGAATCCTTACAAGCCTTTATATTTGATTCCATTTTCAAACAATGAATTGGTTCTCAAGGATGCTAATGACATGTTGAAGGCCATGATGAAACTACACCAACAAGTTCATGTGAAGATTGAATCCGTGAATGACGTGTACAAACAGAATTCCAACATGCATAGGAAACCACGTGTCTTTGAAGATGGTGACTTGGTTCAGGTGCATATGAGGAAAGGACGTTTTCCTAACAAAAGGAAGAACAAAAGTTGATGCTAAGAGCTGAAGGTCCTTACAAGCCTTTGTAAGTTGTGTATGGTATGAATCCTTACAAGCCTTTGTATATTATTCCATTTCCAAACGATGAATTGGTTCACAAGGATGCTGATGACAAATCGAAGGCCATGACGAAACTACACCAACAAGCTCGTGTGAAGATTGAAGCCGTGAATGACGTGTACAAACAGAATTCCAACATGCATAGGAAATCATGTGTCTTTCAAGATGGTGACTTGGTTTAGGTGCATATGAGGAAAGAACGTTTACTTAAAAAAGGAAGAACTAAAGTTAATGCCAAGAGCTGAAGGTGCTTACAAGCCTTTGTATGTGGTGTATGGTGTGAATCCTTAAAATCCTTTGTATTTTATTCCGTTTCCAAACGATGAATTGGTTCACAAGGATGCTAATGACAAGTTGAAGGCAATGATGAAACTACACCAACAAGTTTGTGTGAAGATTGATTCCGTGAATGACGTGTACAAACGGAATTCCAACATGCATTGGAAACTACGTGTCTTACAAGATGGTGACTTGGTTTAGGTGCATATGAGGAAAGAACGTTTTCCTAACAAAAGGAAGAACAAAAGTTGATGCCAAGAGCTGAAGGTCCTTACAAAGTGGTGACACATGTCAATGATAATGTTTATAAGGTGTATCTGGAACGAGACCATGGAGTGCATGCTACCTTTAATGTGGGAGACCTTTCATGTATCTTGTTGAGGATGGCCTTGATGATTTAAGGTCATTTCCTTTCAAAGAGGGAGGGGTGGATCCATGCTTGGCTCATAAAAAGCCAAAAAAGGTGATGGATTAGTGATTACTAGTAGGCTAGAAGGTGGTTTGTACTCAATGGTTGGGTTGTGCATGGTAACCTTTGTATTGAATTAGGGTCGCATGAAGGCTAGGGCAACATTTTAAAGGCTTAATAAGTTCTCAAAACCATTACTTTTGGCTTCATCAAGCCTTTTAGCCATTGTTGATACTCTTCGGTGGATTTGGGTTACATTTTAATGCTTCTTTTTGCTCCTTAATGGAGCACGAACGCTTTTTTCATTCATTGGTGTGTCAGACGTTTTTTTGTGTGGTTTCATGAGTTTCTTTAATTTCCATTATTAGTTTTACTGAGTAGTTGGTTGGGTGGTTTGTAACCAACAACTTTGTAATAAAGGCTTCATATAAGCCAATTATGCATGGAAAAAAGAGATAGATGAAATTTTAATCAAAAGAACCTTTGTTCACTTTGAATTATAGTTATAGTTCACTACTTGTCATAGTCGAGACCTGTTCTTGACTTGATATGCATTCAAACAAATATTATGTCTTGGATAGTTTTCACGGGTATACAACTTAGTAGGTCTTGATTTGTTACTAGTTTATCCATTTCTTCCCATACACCTGTCATTTGTGGTTTTTATTCTAGCTTCATTTACCTAAACACAGCCCCACTCACTTAATCTAGCCCATAAAGGCATCAAAAGGCAATCACCTTTGTGTCCCTAAACATGCAATACGGGAGTTGCTGATTCGTGAAGCTCATGGTGGTGGTTTGGTGGGTCATTTTTCCATTACCAAAACTTTGAAGGTGTTTTAAGAACATTTCTTATGGCCTAAAGATGTTAGGGATGTAACCAACATAGTGGGCAAGTGTGTTACATATCGGATGACAAAAAAAACTTTCAAACATGGTGTTTACACTCCTTTGTCGTTTCCTATTCATCCTTGGCAAGATGTGTCAATAGAATTCAGTATGGCTTTGCCTAGAACTCAAAGGGGGAAGGAATCCATTATAGTGGTGGTGGATAGGTTTTCAAAAATGGTTCACTTTATGCCATGTCATAAAACCAATGATTCATCTAATGTGTCTGATTTGTACTTTAAAGAAGTGGTTCGCTTGCATATTATTCGTAAAACTATTGTTTCTGATAGGGATTCCTTGTTTTTGAGTTACATTTGGAACACATTGTGGAGGAAAGTTGGTACAAAGTTACTTTTTAGTACGTCCCATCATCCACAAACTGATGGGCAAACGAAGGTGACTAATAGAACTTTGGGTACGTTTATTGAGGGGGTTGGTTAGCAAAACTCAAAAATAGTTGGACATCAAACTTGCACAGGCTGAGTTTGCATGTAATCGTTCTCCTATTTATGCTACAGGTCACTCTCCTTTATAAGTGGTGTATGGTGTGAATCCTTACAAGCCTTTATATTTGATTCCATTTTCAAACAATGAATTGGTTCTCACGGATGCTAATGACATGTTGAAGGCCATGATGAAACTACACCAACAAGTTCATGTGAAGATTGAATCCGTGAATGACGTGTACAAACAGAATTCCAACATGCATAGGAAACCACGTGTCTTTGAAGATGGTGACTTGGTTCAGGTGCATATGAGGAAAGGACGTTTTCCTAACAAAAGGAAGAACAAAAGTTGATGCTAAGAGCTGAAGGTCCATACAAGCCTTTGTAAGTTGTGTATGGTATGAATCCTTACAAGCCTTTGTATATTATTCCATTTCCAAACGATGAATTGGTTCACAAGGATGCTGATGACAAGTCGAAGGCCATGACGAAACTACACCAACAAGCTCGTGTGAAGATTGAAGCCGTGAATGACGTGTACAAACAGAATTCCAACATGCATAGGAAACCATGTGTCTTTCAAGATGGTGACTTGGTTTAGGTGCATATGAGGAAAGAACGTTTACTTAAAAAAGGAAGAACTAAAGTTAATGCCAAGAGCTGAAGGTGCTTACAAGCCTTTGTATGTGGTGTATGGTGTGAATCCTTAAAATCCTTTGTATTTTATTCCGTTTCCAAACGATGAATTGGTTCACAAGGATGCTAATGACAAGTTGAAGGCAATGATGAAACTACACCAACAAGTTTGTGTGAAGATTGATTCCGTGAATGACGTGTACAAACGGAATTCCAACATGCATTGGAAACTACGTGTCTTACAAGATGGTGACTTGGTTTAGGTGCATATGAGGAAAGAACGTTTTCCTAACAAAAGGAAGAACAAAAGTTGATGCCAAGAGCTGAAGGTCCTTACAAAGTGGTGACACATGTCAATGATAATGTTTATAAGGTGTATCTGGAACGAGACCATGGAGTGCATGCTACCTTTAATGTGGGAGACCTTTCATGTATCTTGTTGAGGATGGCCTTGATGATTTAAGGTCATTTCCTTTCAAAGAGGGAGGGGTGGATCCATGCATGGCTCATAAAAAGCCAAAAAAGGTGATGGATTAGTGATTACTAGTAGGCTAGAAGGTGGTTTGTACTCAATGGTTGGGTTGTGCATGCTAACCTTTGTATTGAATTAGGGTCGCATGAAGGCTAGGGCAACATTTTAAAGGCTTAATAAGTTCTCAAAACCATTACTTTTGGCTTCATCAAGCCTTTTAGCCATTGTTGATACTCTTCGGTGGATTTGGGTTACATTTTAATGCTTCTTTTTGCTCCTTAATGGAGCACGAACGCTTTTTTCATTCATTGGTGTGTCAGACGTTTTTTTGTGTGGTTTCATGAGTTTCTTTAATTTCCATTATTAGTTTTACTGAGTAGTTGGTTGGGTGGTTTGTAACCAACAACTTTGTAATAAAGGCTTCATATAAGCCAATTATGCATGGAAAAAAGAGATAGATGAAATTTTAATCAAAAGAACCTTTGTTCACTTTGAATTATAGTTATAGTTCACTACTTGTCATAGTCGAGACCTGTTCTTGACTTGATATGCATTCAAACAAATATTATGTCTTGGATAGTTTTCACGGGTATACAACTTAGTAGGTCTTGATTTGTTACTAGTTTATCCATTTCTTCCCATACACCTGTCATTTGTGGTTTTTATTCTAGCTTCATTTACCTAAACACAGCCCCACTCACTTAATCTAGCCCATAAAGGCATCAAAAGGCAATCACCTTTGTGTCCCTAAACATGCAATACGGGAGTTGCTGATTCGTGAAGCTCATGGTGGTGGTTTGGCGGGTCATTTTTCCATTACCAAAACTTTGAAGGTGCTTTAAGAACATTTCTTATGGCCTAAAGATGTTAGGGATGTAACCAACATAGTGGGCAAGTGTGTTACATATCGGATGACAAAAAAAACTTTCAAACATGGTGTTTACACTCCTTTGTCGTTTCCTATTCATCCTTGGCAAGATGTGTCAATAGAATTCAGTATGGCTTTGCCTAGAACTCAAAGGGGGAAGGAATCCATTATAGTGGTGGTGGATAGGTTTTCAAAAATGGTTCACTTTATGCCATGTCATAAAACCAATGATTCATCTAATGTCTCTGATTTGTACTTTAAAGAAGTGGTTCGCTTGCATATTATTCGTAAAACTATTGTTTCTGATAGGGATTCCTTGTTTTTGAGTTACATTTGGAACACATTGTGGAGGAAAGTTGGTACAAAGTTACTTTTTAGTACGTCCCATCATCCACAAACTGATGGGCAAACGAAGGTGACTAATAGAACTTTGGGTACGTTTATTGAGGGGGTTGGTTAGCAAAACTCAAAAATAGTTGGACATCAAACTTGCACAGGCTGAGTTTGCATGTAATCGTTCTCCTATTTATGCTACAGGTCACTCTCCTTTATAAGTGGTGTATGGTGTGAATCCTTACAAGCCTTTATATTTGATTCCATTTTCAAACAATGAATTGGTTCTCAAGGATGCTAATGACATGTTGAAGGCCATGATGAAACTACACCAACAAGTTCATGTGAAGATTGAATCCGTGAATGACGTGTACAAACAGAATTCCAACATGCATAGGAAACCACGTGTCTTTGAAGATGGTGACTTGGTTCAGGTGCATATGAGGAAAGGACGTTTTCCTAACAAAAGGAAGAACAAAAGTTGATGCTAAGAGCTGAAGGTCCTTACAAGCCTTTGTAAGTTGTGTATGGTATGAATCCTTACAAGCCTTTGTATATTATTCCATTTCCAAACGATGAATTGGTTCACAAGGATGCTGATGACAAATCGAAGGCCATGACGAAACTACACCAACAAGCTCGTGTGAAGATTGAAGCCGTGAATGACGTGTACAAACAGAATTCCAACATGCATAGGAAATCATGTGTCTTTCAAGATGGTGACTTGGTTTAGGTGCATATGAGGAAAGAACGTTTACTTAAAAAAGGAAGAACTAAAGTTAATGCCAAGAGCTGAAGGTGCTTACAAGCCTTTGTATGTGGTGTATGGTGTGAATCCTTAAAATCCTTTGTATTTTATTCCGTTTCCAAACGATGAATTGGTTCACAAGGATGCTAATGACAAGTTGAAGGCAATGATGAAACTACACCAACAAGTTTGTGTGAAGATTGATTCCGTGAATGACGTGTACAAACGGAATTCCAACATGCATTGGAAACTACGTGTCTTACAAGATGGTGACTTGGTTTAGGTGCATATGAGGAAAGAACGTTTTCCTAACAAAAGGAAGAACAAAAGTTGATGCCAAGAGCTGAAGGTCCTTACAAAGTGGTGACACATGTCAATGATAATGTTTATAAGGTGTATCTGGAACGAGACCATGGAGTGCATGCTACCTTTAATGTGGGAGACCTTTCATGTATCTTGTTGAGGATGGCCTTGATGATTTAAGGTCATTTCCTTTCAAAGAGGGAGGGGTGGATCCATGCTTGGCTCATAAAAAGCCAAAAAAGGTGATGGATTAGTGATTACTAGTAGGCTAGAAGGTGGTTTGTACTCAATGGTTGGGTTGTGCATGGTAACCTTTGTATTGAATTAGGGTCGCATGAAGGCTAGGGCAACATTTTAAAGGCTTAATAAGTTCTCAAAACCATTACTTTTGGCTTCATCAAGCCTTTTAGCCATTGTTGATACTCTTCGGTGGATTTGGGTTACATTTTAATGCTTCTTTTTGCTCCTTAATGGAGCACGAACGCTTTTTTCATTCATTGGTGTGTCAGACGTTTTTTTGTGTGGTTTCATGAGTTTCTTTAATTTCCATTATTAGTTTTACTGAGTAGTTGGTTGGGTGGTTTGTAACCAACAACTTTGTAATAAAGGCTTCATATAAGCCAATTATGCATGGAAAAAAGAGATAGATGAAATTTTAATCAAAAGAACCTTTGTTCACTTTGAATTATAGTTATAGTTCACTACTTGTCATAGTCGAGACCTGTTCTTGACTTGATATGCATTCAAACAAATATTATGTCTTGGATAGTTTTCACGGGTATACAACTTAGTAGGTCTTGATTTGTTACTAGTTTATCCATTTCTTCCCATACACCTGTCATTTGTGGTTTTTATTCTAGCTTCATTTACCTAAACACAGCCCCACTCACTTAATCTAGCCCATAAAGGCATCAAAAGGCAATCACCTTTGTGTCCCTAAACATGCAATACGGGAGTTGCTGATTCGTGAAGCTCATGGTGGTGGTTTGGTGGGTCATTTTTCCATTACCAAAACTTTGAAGGTGTTTTAAGAACATTTCTTATGGCCTAAAGATGTTAGGGATGTAACCAACATAGTGGGCAAGTGTGTTACATATCGGATGACAAAAAAAACTTTCAAACATGGTGTTTACACTCCTTTGTCGTTTCCTATTCATCCTTGGCAAGATGTGTCAATAGAATTCAGTATGGCTTTGCCTAGAACTCAAAGGGGGAAGGAATCCATTATAGTGGTGGTGGATAGGTTTTCAAAAATGGTTCACTTTATGCCATGTCATAAAACCAATGATTCATCTAATGTGTCTGATTTGTACTTTAAAGAAGTGGTTCGCTTGCATATTATTCGTAAAACTATTGTTTCTGATAGGGATTCCTTGTTTTTGAGTTACATTTGGAACACATTGTGGAGGAAAGTTGGTACAAAGTTACTTTTTAGTACGTCCCATCATCCACAAACTGATGGGCAAACGAAGGTGACTAATAGAACTTTGGGTACGTTTATTGAGGGGGTTGGTTAGCAAAACTCAAAAATAGTTGGACATCAAACTTGCACAGGCTGAGTTTGCATGTAATCGTTCTCCTATTTATGCTACAGGTCACTCTCCTTTATAAGTGGTGTATGGTGTGAATCCTTACAAGCCTTTATATTTGATTCCATTTTCAAACAATGAATTGGTTCTCACGGATGCTAATGACATGTTGAAGGCCATGATGAAACTACACCAACAAGTTCATGTGAAGATTGAATCCGTGAATGACGTGTACAAACAGAATTCCAACATGCATAGGAAACCACGTGTCTTTGAAGATGGTGACTTGGTTCAGGTGCATATGAGGAAAGGACGTTTTCCTAACAAAAGGAAGAACAAAAGTTGATGCTAAGAGCTGAAGGTCCATACAAGCCTTTGTAAGTTGTGTATGGTATGAATCCTTACAAGCCTTTGTATATTATTCCATTTCCAAACGATGAATTGGTTCACAAGGATGCTGATGACAAGTCGAAGGCCATGACGAAACTACACCAACAAGCTCGTGTGAAGATTGAAGCCGTGAATGACGTGTACAAACAGAATTCCAACATGCATAGGAAACCATGTGTCTTTCAAGATGGTGACTTGGTTTAGGTGCATATGAGGAAAGAACGTTTACTTAAAAAAGGAAGAACTAAAGTTAATGCCAAGAGCTGAAGGTGCTTACAAGCCTTTGTATGTGGTGTATGGTGTGAATCCTTAAAATCCTTTGTATTTTATTCCGTTTCCAAACGATGAATTGGTTCACAAGGATGCTAATGACAAGTTGAAGGCAATGATGAAACTACACCAACAAGTTTGTGTGAAGATTGATTCCGTGAATGACGTGTACAAACGGAATTCCAACATGCATTGGAAACTACGTGTCTTACAAGATGGTGACTTGGTTTAGGTGCATATGAGGAAAGAACGTTTTCCTAACAAAAGGAAGAACAAAAGTTGATGCCAAGAGCTGAAGGTCCTTACAAAGTGGTGACACATGTCAATGATAATGTTTATAAGGTGTATCTGGAACGAGACCATGGAGTGCATGCTACCTTTAATGTGGGAGACCTTTCATGTATCTTGTTGAGGATGGCCTTGATGATTTAAGGTCATTTCCTTTCAAAGAGGGAGGGGTGGATCCATGCATGGCTCATAAAAAGCCAAAAAAGGTGATGGATTAGTGATTACTAGTAGGCTAGAAGGTGGTTTGTACTCAATGGTTGGGTTGTGCATGCTAACCTTTGTATTGAATTAGGGTCGCATGAAGGCTAGGGCAACATTTTAAAGGCTTAATAAGTTCTCAAAACCATTACTTTTGGCTTCATCAAGCCTTTTAGCCATTGTTGATACTCTTCGGTGGATTTGGGTTACATTTTAATGCTTCTTTTTGCTCCTTAATGGAGCACGAACGCTTTTTTCATTCATTGGTGTGTCAGACGTTTTTTTGTGTGGTTTCATGAGTTTCTTTAATTTCCATTATTAGTTTTACTGAGTAGTTGGTTGGGTGGTTTGTAACCAACAACTTTGTAATAAAGGCTTCATATAAGCCAATTATGCATGGAAAAAAGAGATAGATGAAATTTTAATCAAAAGAACCTTTGTTCACTTTGAATTATAGTTATAGTTCACTACTTGTCATAGTCGAGACCTGTTCTTGACTTGATATGCATTCAAACAAATATTATGTCTTGGATAGTTTTCACGGGTATACAACTTAGTAGGTCTTGATTTGTTACTAGTTTATCCATTTCTTCCCATACACCTGTCATTTGTGGTTTTTATTCTAGCTTCATTTACCTAAACACAGCCCCACTCACTTAATCTAGCCCATAAAGGCATCAAAAGGCAATCACCTTTGTGTCCCTAAACATGCAATACGGGAGTTGCTGATTCGTGAAGCTCATGGTGGTGGTTTGGCGGGTCATTTTTCCATTACCAAAACTTTGAAGGTGCTTTAAGAACATTTCTTATGGCCTAAAGATGTTAGGGATGTAACCAACATAGTGGGCAAGTGTGTTACATATCGGATGACAAAAAAAACTTTCAAACATGGTGTTTACACTCCTTTGTCGTTTCCTATTCATCCTTGGCAAGATGTGTCAATAGAATTCAGTATGGCTTTGCCTAGAACTCAAAGGGGGAAGGAATCCATTATAGTGGTGGTGGATAGGTTTTCAAAAATGGTTCACTTTATGCCATGTCATAAAACCAATGATTCATCTAATGTCTCTGATTTGTACTTTAAAGAAGTGGTTCGCTTGCATATTATTCGTAAAACTATTGTTTCTGATAGGGATTCCTTGTTTTTGAGTTACATTTGGAACACATTGTGGAGGAAAGTTGGTACAAAGTTACTTTTTAGTACGTCCCTTCATCCACAAACTGATGGGCAAACGAAGGTGACTAATAGAACTTTGGGTACGTTTATTGAGGGGGTTGGTTAGCAAAACTCAAAAATAGTTGGACATCAAACTTGCACAGGCTGAGTTTGCATGTAATCGTTCTCCTATTTATGCTACAGGTCACTCTCCTTTATAAGTGGTGTATGGTGTGAATCCTTACAAGCCTTTATATTTGATTCCATTTTCAAACAATGAATTGGTTCTCAAGGATGCTAATGACATGTTGAAGGCCATGATGAAACTACACCAACAAGTTCATGTGAAGATTGAATCCGTGAATGACGTGTACAAACAGAATTCCAACATGCATAGGAAACCACGTGTCTTTGAAGATGGTGACTTGGTTCAGGTGCATATGAGGAAAGGACGTTTTCCTAACAAAAGGAAGAACAAAAGTTGATGCTAAGAGCTGAAGGTCCTTACAAGCCTTTGTAAGTTGTGTATGGTATGAATCCTTACAAGCCTTTGTATATTATTCCATTTCCAAACGATGAATTGGTTCACAAGGATGCTGATGACAAGTCGAAGGCCATGACGAAACTACACCAACAAGCTCGTGTGAAGATTGAAGCCGTGAATGACGTGTACAAACAGAATTCCAACATGCATAGGAAACCATGTGTCTTTCAAGATGGTGACTTGGTTTAGGTGCATATGAGGAAAGAACGTTTACTTAAAAAAGGAAGAACTAAAGTTAATGCCAAGAGCTGAAGGTGCTTACAAGCCTTTGTATGTGGTGTATGGTGTGAATCCTTAAAATCCTTTGTATTTTATTCCGTTTCCAAACGATGAATTGGTTCACAAGGATGCTAATGACAAGTTGAAGGCAATGATGAAACTACACCAACAAGTTTGTGTGAAGATTGATTCCGTGAATGACGTGTACAAACGGAATTCCAACATGCATTGGAAACTACGTGTCTTACAAGATGGTGACTTGGTTTAGGTGCATATGAGGAAAGAACGTTTTCCTAACAAAAGGAAGAACAAAAGTTGATGCCAAGAGCTGAAGGTCCTTACAAAGTGGTGACACATGTCAATGATAATGTTTATAAGGTGTATCTGGAACGAGACCATGGAGTGCATGCTACCTTTAATGTGGGAGACCTTTCATGTATCTTGTTGAGGATGGCCTTGATGATTTAAGGTCATTTCCTTTCAAAGAGGGAGGGGTGGATCCATGCATGGCTCATAAAAAGCCAAAAAAGGTGATGGATTAGTGATTACTAGTAGGCTAGAAGGTGGTTTGTACTCAATGGTTGGGTTGTGCATGGTAACCTCTGTATTGAATTAGGGTCGCATGAAGGCTAGGGCAACATTTTAAAGGCTTAATAAGTTCTCAAAACCATTACTTTTGGCTTCATCAAGCCTTTTAGCCATTGTTGATACTCTTCGGTGGATTTGGGTTACATTTTAATGCTTCTTTTTGCTCCTTAATGGAGCACGAACACTTTTTTCATTCATTGGTGTGTCAGACGTTTTTTTTGTGTGGTTTCATGAGTTTCTTTAATTTCCATTATTAGTTTTACTAAGTAGTTGGTTGGGTGGTTTGTAACCAACAACTTTGTAATAAAGGCTTCATATAAGCCAATTATGCATGGAAAAAAGAGATAGATGAAATTTTAATCAAAAGAACCTTTGTTCACTTTGAATTATAGTTATAGTTCACTACTTGTCATAGTCGAGACCTGTTCTTGACTTGATATGCATTCAAACAAATATTATGTCTTGGATAGTTTTCACGGGTATACAACTTAGTAGGTCTTGATTTGTTACTAGTTTATCCATTTCTTCCCATACACCTGTCATTTGTGGTTTTTATTCTAGCTTCATTTACCTAAACACAGCCCCACTCACTTAATCTAGCCCATAAAGGCATCAAAAGGCAATCACCTTTGTGTCCCTAAACATGCAATACGGGAGTTGCTGATTCGTGAAGCTCATGGTGGTGGTTTGGCGGGTCATTTTTCCATTACCAAAACTTTGAAGGTGCTTTAAGAACATTTCTTATGGCCTAAAGATGTTAGGGATGTAACCAACATAGTGGGCAAGTGTGTTACATATCGGATGACGAAAAAAACTTTCAAGCATGGTGTTTACACTCCTTTGTCGTTTCCTATTCATCCTTGGCAAGATGTGTCAATAGAATTCAGTATGGCTTTGCCTAGAACTCAAAGGGGGAAGGAATCCATTATAGTGGTGGTGGATAGGTTTTCAAAAATGGCTCACTTTATGCCATGTCATAAAACCAATGATTCATCTAATGTCTCTGATTTGTACTTTAAAGAAGTGGTTCGCTTGCATATTATTTGTAAAACTATTCTTTCTGATAGGGATTCCTTGTTTTTGAGTTACATTTGGAACACATTGTGGAGGAAAGTTGGTACAAAGTTACTTTTTAGTACGTCCCATCATCCACAAACTGATGGGCAAACGAAGGTGACTAATAGAACTTTGGGTACGTTTATTGAGGGGGTTGGTTAGCAAAACTCAAAAATAGTTGGACATCAAACTTGCACAGGATGAGTTTGCATGTAATCGTTCTCCTATTTATGCTACAGGTCACTCTCCTTTATAAGTGGTGTATGGTGTGAATCCTTACAAGCCTTTATATTTGATTCCATTTTCAAACAATGAATTGGTTCTCAAGGATGCTAATGACATGTTGAAGGCCATGATGACACTACACCAACAAGTTCATGTGAAGATTGAATCCGTGAATGACGTGTACAAACAGAATTCCAACATGCATAGGAAACCACGTGTCTTTCAAGATGGTGACTTGGTTCGGGTGCATATGACGAAAGGACGTTTTCTAACAAAAGGAAGAACAAAAGTTGATGCTAAGAGCTGAAGGTCCTTACAAGCCTTTGTAAGTTGTGTATGGTATGAATCCTTACAAGCCTTTGTATATTATTCCATTTCCAAACGATGAATTGGTTCACAAGGATGCTGATGACAAGTTGAAGGCAATGATGAAACTACACCAACAAGTTTGTGTGAAGATTGATTCCGTGAATGACGTGTACAAACGGAATTCCAGCATGCATTGGAAACTACGTGTCTTACAAGATGGTGACTTGGTTTAGGTGCATATGAGGAAAGAACGTTTTCCTAACAAAAGGAAGAACAAAAGTTGATGCCAAGAGCTGAAGGTCCTTACAAGCCTTTGTAAGTGGTTTATGGTGTGAATCCTTACAAGCCTTTGTATTTGATTCCATTTCCAAATGATGAATTGGTTCACAAGGATGCTAATGACAAGTAGAAGGCCATGACGAAACTATACCAACAAGCTCGTGTGAAGATTGAATCCGTGAATGACATGTACACACAAAATTCTAACATGTATAGGAAACCACGTGTCTTTCAAGTTGGTGACTTGGTTTAGGTGCATATGAATAAAGAACGTTTTCCAAACAAAAGGAAGAACAAGTTGATGCCAAGAGCTGAAGGTCCTTATAAGCCTTCGTAAGTGGTGTATGGTGTGAATCCTTACAAGCCTTTGTATTTGATTCTATTTCCAAATGATGAATTGGTTCACAAGGATGCAAGTGACAATTTGAAGGCCATGATGTAACTACACCAACAAGTTTGTGTGAAGATGGAAGCTGTGAATGACATGTACAAACAAAATTCCAACATGCATATGAAACCACGTGTCTTACAAGATGGTGACTTGGTTTAGTTGCATATGAGGAAAGAATATTTTCCTAACAAAAGGAAGAACAAAAGTTGATGCCAAGAGCTGAAGGTCCTTACAAAGTGGTGACACATGTCAATGATAATGTTTATAAGGTGTATCTGGGACGAGACCATGGAGTGCATGCTACCTTTAATGTGGGAGACCTTTCATGTATCTTGTTGAGGATGGCCTTGATGAATTAAGGTCATTTCCTTTCAAAGAGGGAGGGGTGGATCCATGCATGGCTCATAAAAAGCCAAAAAAGGTGATGGATTAGTGATTACTAGTAGGCTAGAAGGTGGTTTGTACTCAATGGTTGGGTTGTGCATGGTAACCTCTATATTGAATTAGGGTCGCATGAAGGCTAGGGCAACATTTTAAAGGCTTAATAAGTTCTCAAAACCATTACTTTTGGCTTCATCAAGCCTTTTAGCCATTGTTGATACTCTTCGGTGGATTTGGGTTACATTTTAATGCTTCTTTTTGCTCCTTAATGGAGCACGAACGCTGTTTTCATTCATTGGTGTGTCAGACGTTTTTTTTGTGTGGTTTCATGAGTTTCTTTAATTTCCATTATTAGTTTTACTGAGTAGTTGGTTGGGTGGTTTGTAACCAACAACTTTGTAATAAAGGCTTCATATAAGCCAATTATGCATGGAAAAAAGAGATAGATGAAATTTTAATCAAAAGAACCTTTGTTCACTTTGAATTATAGTTATAGTTCACTACTTGTCATAGTCGAGACCTGTTCTTGACTTGATATGCATTCAAACAAATATTATGTCTTGGATAGTTTTCACGGGTATACAACTTAGTAGGTCTTGATTTGTTACTAGTTTATCCATTTCTTCCCATACACCTGTCATTTGTGGTTTTTATTCTAGCTTCATTTACCTAAACACAGCCCCACTCACTTAATCTAGCCCATAAAGGCATCAAAAGGCAATCACCTTTGTGTCCCTAAACATGCAATACGGGAGTTGCTGATTCGTGAAGCTCATGGTGGTGGTTTGGCGGGTCATTTTTCCATTACCAAAACTTTGAAGGTGCTTTAAGAACATTTCTTATGGCCTAAAGATGTTAGGGATGTAACCAACATAGTGGGCAAGTGTGTTACATATCGGATGACGAAAAAAACTTTCAAGCATGGTGTTTACACTCCTTTGTCGTTTCCTATTCATCCTTGGCAAGATGTGTCAATAGAATTCAGTATGGCTTTGCCTAGAACTCAAAGGGGGAAGGAATCCATTATAGTGGTGGTGGATAGGTTTTCAAAAATGGCTCACTTTATGCCATGTCATAAAACCAATGATTCATCTAATGTCTCTGATTTGTACTTTAAAGAAGTGGTTCGCTTGCATATTATTTGTAAAACTATTGTTTCTGATAGGGATTCCTTGTTTTTGAGTTACATTTGGAACACATTGTGGAGGAAAGTTGGTACAAAGTTACTTTTTAGTACGTCCCATCATCCACAAACTGATGGGCAAACGAAGGTGACTAATAGAACTTTGGGTACGTTTATTGAGGGGGTTGGTTAGCAAAACTCAAAAATAGTTGGACATCAAACTTGCACAGGATGAGTTTGCATGTAATCGTTCTCCTATTTATGCTACAGGTCACTCTCCTTTATAAGTGGTGTATGGTGTGAATCCTTACAAGCCTTTATATTTGATTCCATTTTCAAACAATGAATTGGTTCTCAAGGATGCTAATGACATGTTGAAGGCCATGATGACACTACACCAACAAGTTCATGTGAAGATTGAATCCGTGAATGACGTGTACAAACAGAATTCCAACATGCATAGGAAACCACGTGTCTTTCAAGATGGTGACTTGGTTCGGGTGCATATGACGAAAGGACGTTTTCTAACAAAAGGAAGAACAAAAGTTGATGCTAAGAGCTGAAGGTCCTTACAAGCCTTTGTAAGTTGTGTATGGTATGAATCCTTACAAGCCTTTGTATATTATTCCATTTCCAAACGATGAATTGGTTCACAAGGATGCTGATGACAAGTTGAAGGCAATGATGAAACTACACCAACAAGTTTGTGTGAAGATTGATTCCGTGAATGACGTGTACAAACGGAATTCCAACATGCATTGGAAACTACGTGTCATACAAGATGGTGACTTGGTTTAGGTGCATATGAGGAAAGAACGTTTTCCTAACAAAAGGAAGAACAAAAGTTGATGCCAAGAGCTGAAGGTCCTTACAAGCCTTTGTAAGTGGTTTATGGTGTGAATCCTTACAAGCCTTTGTATTTGATTCCATTTCCAAATGATGAATTGGTTCACAAGGATGCTAATGACAAGTAGAAGGCCATGACGAAACTATACCAACAAGCTCGTGTGAAGATTGAATCCGTGAATGACATGTACACACAAAATTCTAACATGTATAGGAAACCACGTGTCTTTCAAGTTGGTGACTTGGTTTAGGTGCATATGAATAAAGAACGTTTTCCAAACAAAAGGAAGAACAAGTTGATGCCAAGAGCTGAAGGTCCTTATAAGCCTTCGTAAGTGGTGTATGGTGTGAATCCTTACAAGCCTTTGTATTTGATTCCATTTCCAAATGATGAATTGGTTCACAAGGATGCAAGTGACAATTTGAAGGCCATGATGTAACTACACCAACAAGTTTGTGTGAAGATGGAAGCTGTGAATGACATGTACAAACAAAATTCCAACATGCATATGAAACCACGTGTCTTACAAGATGGTGACTTGGTTTAGTTGCATATGAGGAAAGAATATTTTCCTAACAAAAGGAAGAACAAAAGTTGATGCCAAGAGCTGAAGGTCCTTACAAAGTGGTGACACATGTCAATGATAATGTTTATAAGGTGTATCTGGGACGAGACCATGGAGTGCATGCTACCTTTAATGTGGGAGACCTTTCATGTATCTTGTTGAGGATGGCCTTGATCAATTAAGGTCATTTCCTTTCAAAGAGGGAGGGGTGGATCCATGCATGGCTCATAAAAAGCCAAAAAAGGTGATGGATTAGTGATTACTAGTAGGCTTGAAGGTGGTTTGTACTCAATGGTTGGGTTGTGCATGGTAACCTCTATATTGAATTAGGGTCGCATGAAGGCTAGGGCAACATTTTAAAGGCTTAATAAGTTCTCAAAACCATTACTTTTGGCTTCATCAAGCCTTTTAGCCATTGTTGATACTCTTCGGTGGATTTGGGTTACATTTTAATGCTTCTTTTTGCTCCTTAATGGAGCACGAACGCTGTTTTCATTCATTGGTGTGTCAGACGTTTTTTTTGTGTGGTTTCATGAGTTTCTTTAATTTCCATTATTAGTTTTACTGAGTAGTTGGTTGGGTGGTTTGTAACCAACAACTTTGTAATAAAGGCTTCATATAAGCCAATTATGCATGGAAAAAAGAGATAGATGAAATTTTAATCAAAAGAACCTTTGTTCACTTTGAATTATAGTTATAGTTCACTACTTGTCATAGTCGAGACCTGTTCTTGACTTGATATGCATTCAAACAAATATTATGTCTTGGATAGTTTTCACGGGTATACAACTTAGTAGGTCTTGATTTGTTACTAGTTTATCCATTTCTTCCCATACACCTGTCATTTGTGGTTTTTATTCTAGCTTCATTTACCTAAACACAGCCCCACTCACTTAATCTAGCCCATAAAGGCATCAAAAGACAATCACCTTTGTGTCCCTAAACATGCAATACGGGAGTTGCTGATTCGTGAAGCTCATGGTGGTGGTTTGGCAGGTCATTTTTCCATTACCAAAACTTTGAAGGTGATTTGAGAACATTTCTTATGGCCTAAAGATGTTAGGGATGTAACCAACATAGTGGGCAAGTGTGTTACATATCGGATGACGAAAAAAACTTTCAAGCATGGTGTTTACACTCCTTTGTCGTTTCCTATTCATCCTTGGCAAGATGTGTCAATAGAATTCAGTATGGCTTTGCCTAGAACTCAAAGGGGGAAGGAATCCATTATAGTGGTGGTGGATAGGTTTTCAAAAATGGCTCACTTTATGCCATGTCATAAAACCAATGATTCATCTAATGTCTCTGATTTGTACTTTAAAGAAGTGGTTCGCTTGCATATTATTCGTAAAACTATTGTTTCTGATAGGGATTCCTTGTTTTTGAGTTACATTTGGAACACATTGTGGAGGAAAGTTGGTACAAAGTTACTTTTTAGTACGTCCCATCATCCACAAACTGATGGGCAAACGAAGGTGACTAATAGAACTTTGGGTACGTTTATTGAGGGGGTTGGTTAGCAAAACTCAAAAATAGTTGGACATCAAACTTGCACAGGCTGAGTTTGCATGTAATCGTTCTCCTCTCTATGCTATAGGTCACTCTCCTTTATAAGTGGTGTATGGTGTGAATCCTTACAAGCCTTTATATTTGATTCCATTTTCAAACAATGAATTGGTTCTCAAGGATGCTAATGACATGTTGAAGGCCATGATGAAACCACACCAACAAGTTCATGTGAAGATTGAATCCTTGAATGACGTGTACAAACAGAATTCCAACATGCATAGGAAACCACGTGTCTTTCAAGATGGTGACTTGGTTCAGGTGCATATGAGGAAAGGACGTTTTCCTAACAAAAGGAAGAACAAAAGTTGATGCTAAGAGCTGAAGGTCCTTACAAGCCTTTGTATGTTGTGTATGGTATGAATCCTTACAAGCCTTTGTATATTATTCCATTTCCAAACGATGAATTGGTTCACAAGGATGCTGATGACAAGTCAAAGGCCATGACGAAACTACACCAACAAGCTCGTGTGAAGATTGAAGCCGTGAATGACGTGTACAAACAGAATTCCAACATGCATAGGAAACCATGTGTCTTTCAAGATGGTGACTTGGTTTAGGTGCATATGAGGAAAGAACGTTTACTTTAAAAAGGAAGAACTAAAGTTAATGCCAAGAGCTGAAGGTGCTTACAAGCCTTTGTATGTGGTGTATGGTGTGAATCCTTAAAATCCTTTGTATTTTATTCCGTTTCCAAACGATGAATTGGTTCACAAGGATGCTAATGACAAGTTGAAGGCAATGATGAAACTACACCAACAAGATTGTGTGAAGATTGATTCCGTGAATGACGTGTACAAATGGAATTCCAAAATGCATTGGAAACTACGTGTCTTACAAGATGGTGACTTGGTTTAGGTGCATATGAGGAAAGAACGTTTTCCTAACAAAAGGAAGAACAAAAGTTGATGCCAAGAGCTGAAGGTCCTTACAAGCCTTTGTAAGTGGTTTATGGTGTGAATCCTTACAAGCCTTTGTATTTGATTCCATTTCCAAATGATGAATTGGTTCACAAGGATGCTAATGACTAGTAGAAGGCCATGACGAAACTATACCAACAAGCTCGTGTGAAGATTGAATCCGTGAATGACATGTACACACAAAATTCTAACATGTATAGGAAACCACATGTCTTTCAAGTTGTTGACTTGGTTTAGGTGCATATGAGGAAAGAACGTTTTCCAAACAAAAGGAGGAACAAGTTGATGCCAAGAGCTGAAGGTCCTTATAAGCCTTCGTAAGTGGTGTATGGTGTGAATCCTTACAAGCCTTTGTATTTGATTCCATTTCCAAATGATGAATTGGTTCACAAGGATGCAAATGACAATTTGAAGGCCATGATGTAACTACACCAACAAGTTTGTGTGAAGATGGAAGTTGTGAATGACATGTACAAACAGAATTCCAACATGCATATGAAACCACGTGTCTTACAAGATGGTGACTTGGTTTAGGTGCATATGAGGAAAGAATATTTTCCTAACAAAAGGAAGAACAAAAGTTGATGCTAAGAGCTGAAGGTCCTTACAAAGTGGTGACACATGTCAATGATAATGCTTATAAGGTGTATCTGGGACGAGACCATGGAGTGCATGCTACCTTTAATGTGGGAGACCTTTCATGTATCTTGTTGAGGATGGCCTTGATGAATTAAGGTCATTTCCTTTCAAAGAGGGAGGGGTGGATCCATGCATGGCTCATGAAAAGCCGAAAAAGGTGATGGATTAGTGATTACTAGTAGGCTAGAAGGTGGTTTGTACTCAATGGTTGGGTTGTGCATGGTAACCTCTGTATTGAATTAGGGTCGCATGAAGGCTAGGGCAACATTTTAAAGGCTTAATGAGTTCTCAAAACCATTACTTTTGGCTTCATCAAGCCTTTTAGCCATTGTTGATACTCTTCGGTGGATTTGGGTTACATTTTAATGCTTCTTTTTGCTCCTTAATGGAGCACGAACGCTTTTTTCATTCATTAGTGTGTCAGACGTTTTTTTTGTGTGGTTTCATGAGTTTCTTTAATTTCCATTATTAGTTTTACTGAGTAGTTGGTTGGGTGGTTTGTAACCAACAACTTTGTAATAAAGGCTTCATATAAGCCAATTATGCATGGAAAAAAGAGATAGATGAAATTTTAATCAAAAGAACCTTTGTTCACTTTGAATTATAGTTATAGTTCACTACTTGTCATAGTCGAGACCTGTTCTTGACTTGATATGCATTCAAACAAATATTATGTCTTGGATAGTTTTCACGGGTATACAACTTAGTAGGTCTGGATTTGTTACTAGTTTATCCATTTCTTCCCATACACCTGTCATTTGTGGTTTTTATTCTAGCTTCATTTACCTAAACACAGCCCCACTCACTTAATCTAGCCCATAAAGGCACCAAAAGGCAATCACCTTTGTGTCCCTAAACATGCAATACGGGAGTTGCTGATTCGTGAAGCTCATGGTGGTGGTTTGGCGGGTCATTTTTCCATTACCAAAACTTTGAAGGTGCTTTAAGAACATTTCTTATGGCCTAAAGATGTTAGGGATGTAACCAACATAGTGGGCAAGTGTGTTACATATCGGATGACGAAAAAAACTTTCAAGCATGGTGTTTACACTCCTTTGTCGTTTCCTATTCATCCTTGGCAAGATGTGTCAATAGAATTCAGTATGGCTTTGCTTAGAACTCAAAGGGGGAAGGAATCCATTATAGTGGTGGTGGATAGGTTTTCAAAAATGGCTCACTTTATGCCATGTCATAAAACCAATGATTCATCTAATGTCTCTGATTTGTACTTTAAAGAAGTGGTTCGCTTGCATATTATTTGTAAAACTATTGTTTCTGATAGGGATTCCTTGTTTTTGAGTTACATTTGGAACACATTGTGGAGGAAAGTTGGTACAAAGTTACTTTTTAGTACGTCCCATCATCCACAAACTGATGGGCAAACGAAGGTGACTAATAGAACTTTGGGTACGTTTATTGATGGGGTTGGTTAGCAAAACTCAAAAGTAGTTGGACATCAAACTTGCACAGGCTGAGTTTGCATGTAATCGTTCTCCTATTTATGCTACAGGTCACTCTCCTTTATAAGTGGTGTATGGTGTGAATCCTTACAAGCCTTTATATTTGATTCCATTTTCAAACAATGAATTGGTTCTCAAGGATGCTAATGACATGTTGAAGGCCATGATGAAACTACACCAACAAGTTCATGTAAAGATTGAATCCGTGAATGACGTGTACAAACAGAATTCCAACATGCATAGGAAACCAAGTGTCTTTCAAGATGGTGACTTGGTTCAGGTGCATATGAGGAAAGGACGTTTTCCTAACAAAAGGAAGAGCAAAAGTTGATGCTAAGAGCTGAAGGTCCTTACAAGCCTTTGTAAGTTGTGTATGGTATGAATCCTTACAAGCCTTTGTATATTATTCCATTTCCAAACGATGAAGTGGTTCACAAGGATGCTGATGACAAGTCGAAGGCCATGATAAAACTACACCAACAAGCTCATGAGAAGATTGAAGCCGTGAATGACGTGTACAAACCGAATTCCAACATGCATAGGAAACCATGTGTCTTTCAAGATGGTGACTTGGTTTAGGTGCATATGAGGAAAGAACGTTTACTTAAAAAAGGAAGAACTAAAGTTAATGCCAAGAGCTGAAGGTGCTTACAATCCTTTGTATGTGGTGTATGGTGTGAATCCTTAAATTCCTTTGTATTTTATTCCATTTCCAAACGATGAATTGGTTCACAAGGATGCTAATGACAAGTTGAAGGCAATGATGAAACTACACCAACAAGTTTGTGTGAAGATGGATTCCGTGAATGACGTGTACAAATGGAATTCCAACATGCATTGGAAACTACGTGTCTTACAAGATGGTGACTTGGTTTAGGTGCATATGAGGAAAGAACGTTTTCCTAACAAAAGGAAGAACAAAAGTTGATGCCAAGAGCTGAAGGTCCTTACAAGCCTTTGTAAGTGGTTTATGGTGTGAATCCTTACAAGCCTTTGTATTTGATTCCATTTCCAAATGATGAATTGGTTCACAAGGATGCTAATGACTAGTAGAAGGCCATGACGAAACTATACCAACAAGCTCGTGTGAAGATTGAATCCGTGAATGACATGTACACACAAAATTCTAACATGTATAGGAAACCACGTGTCTTTCAAGTTGGTGACTTGGTTGAGGTGCATATGAGGAAAGAACGTTTTCCAAACAACAGGAAGAACAAGTTGATGCCAAGAGCTGAAGGTCCTTATAAGCCTTCGTAAGTGGTGTATGGTGTGAATCCTTATAAGCCTTTGTATTTGATTCCATTTCCAAATGATGAATTGGTTCACAAGGATGCGAATGACAATTTGAAGGCCATGATGTAACTACACCAACAAGTTTGTGTGAAGATGGAAGCTGTGAATGACATGTACAAACAGAATTCCAACATGCATATGAAACCACGTGTCTTACAAGATGGTGACTTGGTTTAGGTGCATATCAGGAAAGAATATTTTCCTAACAAAAGGAAGAGCAAAAGTTGATGCCAAGAGCTGAAGGTCCTTACAAAGTGGTGACACATGTCAATGATAATGCTTATAAGGTGTATCTGGGACGAGACCATGGAGTGCATGCTACCTTTAATGTGGGAGACCTTTCATGTATCTTGTTGAGGATGGCATTGATGAATTAAGGTCATTTCCTTTCAAAGAGGGAGGGGTGGATCCATGCATGGCTCATGAAAAGCCGAAAAAGGTGATGGATTAGTGATTACTAGTAGGCTAGAAGGTGGTTTGTACGCAATGGTTGGGTTGTGCTTGGTAACCTCTCTATTGAATTAGGGTCGCATGAAGGCTAGGGCAACATTTTAAAGGCTTAATAAGTTCTCAAAACCATTACTTTTGGCTTCATCAAGCCTTTTAGCCATTGTTGATACTCTTCGGTGGATTTGGGTTACATTTTAATGCTTCTTTTTGCTCCTTAATGGAGCACGAACGCTTTTTTCATTCATTAGTGTGTCAGACATTTTTTTGTGTGGTTTCATGAGTTTCTTTAATTTCCATTATTAGTTTTACTGAGTAGTTGGTTGGGTGGTTTGTAACCAACAACTTTGTAATAAAGGCTTCATATAAGCCAATTATGCATGGAAAAAAGAGATAGATGAAATTTTAATCAAAAGAACCTTTGTTCACTTTGAATTATAGTTATAGTTCACTACTTGTCATAGTCGAGACCTGTTCTTGACTTGATATGCATTCAAACAAATATTATGTCTTGGATAGTTTTCACGGGTATACAAGTTAGTAGGTCTTGATTTGTTACTAGTTTATCCATTTCTTCCCATACACCTGTCATTTGTGGTTTTTATTCTAGCTTCATTTACCTGAACACAGCCCCACTCACTTAATCTAGCCCATTAAGGCATCAAAAGGCAATCACCTTTGTGTCCCTAAACATGCAATACGGGAGTTGCTGATTCGTGAAGCTCATGGTGGTGGTTTGGCAGGTCATTTTTCCATTACCAAAACTTTGAAGGTGCTTTAAGAACATTTCTTATGGCCTAAAGATGTTAGGGATGTAACCAACATATTGGGCAAGTGTGTTACATATCGGATGACGAAAAAAACTTTCAAGCATGGTGTTTACACTCCTTTGTCGTTTCCTATTCATCCTTGGCAAGATGTGTCAATAGAATTCAGTATGGCTTTGCCTAGAACTCAAAGGGGGAAGGAATCCATTATAGTGGTGGTGGATAGGTTTTCAAAAATGGCTCACTTTATGCCATGTCATAAAACCAATGATTCATCTAATGTCTCTGATTTGTACTTTAAAGAAGTGGTTCGCTTGCATATTATTTGTAAAACTATTGTTTCTGATAGGGATTCCTTGTTTTTGAGTTACATTTGGAACACATTGTGGAGGAAAGTTGGTACAAAGTTACTTTTTAGTACGTCCCTTCATCCACAAACTGATGGGCAAACGAAGGTGACTAATAGAACTTTGGGTACGTTTATTGAGGGGGTTGGTTAGCAAAACTCAAAAATTGTTGGACATCAAACTTGCACAGGCTGAGTTTGCATGTAATCGTTCTCCTATTTATGCTACAGGTCACTCTCCTTTATAAGTGGTGTATGGTGTGAATCCTTACAAGCCTTTATATTTGATTCCATTTTCAAACAATGAATTGGTTCTCAAGGATGCTAATGACATGTTGAAGGCCATGATGAAACTACACCAACAAGTTCATGTGAAGATTGAATCCGTGAATGACGTGTACAAACAGAATTCCAACATGCATAGGAAACAACGTGTCTTTCAAGATGGTGACTTGGTTCAGGTGCATATGAGGAAAGGACGTGTTCCTAACAAAAGGGAGAACAAAAGTTGATGCTAAGAGCTGAAGGTCCTTACAAGCCTTTGTAAGTTGTGTATGGTATGAATCCTTACAAGCCTTTGTATATTATTCCATTTCCAAACGATGAATTGGTTCACAAGGATGCTGATGACAAGTCGAAGGCCATGACGAAACTACACCAACAAGCTCGTGTGAAGATTGAAGCCGTGAATGACGTGTACAAACAGAATTCCAACATGCATAGGAAAACCTGTGTCTTTCAAGATGGTGACTTGGTTTAGGTGCATATGAGGAAAGAACGTTTACTTAAAAAAGGAAGAACTAAAGTTAATGCCAAGAGCTGAAGGTGCTTACAAGCCTTTGTATGTGGTGTATGGTGTGAATCCTTAAAATCCTTTGTATTTTATTCCGTTTCCAAACGATGAATTGGTTCACAAGGATGCTAATGACAAGTTGAAGGCAATGATGAAACTACACCAACAAGTTTGTGTGAAGATTGATTCCGTGAATGACGTGTACAAACGAAATTCCAACATGCATTGGAAACTACGTGTCTTACAAGATGGTGACTTGGTTTAGGTGCATATGAGGAAAGAACGTTTTTCCTAACAAAAGGAAGAACAAAAGTTGATGCCAAGAGCTGAAGGTCCTTACAAGCCTTTGTAAGTGGTTTATGGTGTGAATCCTTACAAGCCTTTGAATTTGATTCCATTTCCAAATGATGAATTGGTTCACAAGGATGCTAATGACAAGTAGAAGGCCATGACGAAACTATACCAACAAGCTCGTGTGAAGATTGAATCCGTGAATGACATGTACACACAAAATTCAAACATGTATAGGAAACCACGTGTCTTTCAAGTTGATGACTTGGTTTAGGTGCATATGAGAAAAGAACGTTTTCCAAACAAAAGGAAGAACAAGTTGATGCCAAGAGCTGAAGGTCCTTATAAGCCTTCGTAAGTGGTGTATGGTGTGAATCCTTACAAGCCTTTGTATTTGATTCCATTTGCAAATGATGAATTGGTTCACAAGGATGCAAATGACAATTTGAAGGCCATGATGTAACTACACCAACAAGTTTGTGTGAAGATGGAAGCTGTGAATGACATGTACAAACAGAATTCCAACATGCATATGAAACCACGTGTCTTACAAGATGGTGACTTGGTTTAGGTGCATATGAGGAAAGAATATTTTCCTAACAAAAGGAAGAACAAAAGTTGATGCCAAGAGCTGAAGGTCCTTACAAAGTGGTGACACATGTCAATGATAATGCTTATAAGGTGTATCTGCGACGAGACCATGGAGTGCATGCTACCTTTAATGTGGGAGACCTTTCATGTATCTTGTTGAGGATGGCCTTGATGAATTAAGGTCATTTCCTTTCAAAGAGGGAGGGGTGGATCCATGCATGGCTCATGAAAATCCGAAAAAGGTGATGGATTAGTGATTACTAGTAGGCTAGAAGGTGGTTTGTACTCAATGGTTGGGTTGTGCATGGTAACCTCTGTATTGAATTAGGGTCGCATGAAGGCTAGGGCAACATTTTAAAGGCTTAAGAAGTTCTCAAAACCATTACTTTTGGCTTCATCAAGCCTTTTAGCCATTGTTGATACTCTTCGGTGGATTTGGGTTACATTTTAATGCTTCTTTTTGCTCCTTAATGGAGCACGAACGCTTTTTTTATTCATTAGTGTGTCAGACGTTTTTTTGTGTGGTTTCATGAGTTTCTTTAATTTCCATTATTAGTTTTACTGAGTAGTTGGTTGGGTGGTTTGTAACCAACAACTTTGTAATAAAGGCTTCATATAAGCCAATTATGCATGGAAAAAAGAGATAGATGAAATTTTAATCAAAAGAAACTTTGTTCACTTTGAATTATAGTTATAGTTCACTACTTGTCATAGTCGAGACCTGTTCTTGACTTGATATGCATTCAAACAAATATTATGTCTTGGATAGTTTTCACGGGTATACAACTTAGTAGGTCTTGATTTGTTACTAGTTTATCCATTTCTTCCCATACACCTGTCATTTGTGGTTTTTATTCTAGCTTCATTTACCTAAACACAGGCCCACTCACTTAATCTAGCCCATAAAGGCATCAAAAGGCAATCACCTTTGTGTCCCTAAACATGCAATACGGGAGTTGCTGATTCGTGAAGCTCATGGTGGTGGTTTGGCGGGTCATTTTTCCATTACCAAAACTTTGAAGGTGCTTTAAGAACATTTCTTATGGCCTAAAGATGTTAGGGATGTAACCAACATAGTGGGCAAGTGTGTTACATATCGGATGACGAAAAAAACTTTCAAGCATGGTGTTTACACTCCTTTGTCGTTTCCTATTCATCCTTGGCAAGATGTGTCAATAGATTTCAGTATGGCTTTGCCTAGAACTCAAAGGGGGAAGGAATCCATTATAGTGGTGGTGGATAGGTTTTCAAAAATGGCTCACTTTATGCCATGTCATAAAACCAATGATTCATCTAATGTCTCTGATTTGTACTTTAAAGAAGTGGTTCGCTTGCATATTATTTGTAAAACTATTGTTTCTGATAGGGATTCCTTGTTTTTGAGTTACATTTGGAACACATTGTGGAGGAAAGTTGGTACAAAGTTACTTTTTAGTACGTCCCGTCATCCACAAACTGATGGGCAAACGAAGGTGACTAACAGAACTTTGGGTACGTTTATTGAGGGGGTTGGTTAGCAAAACTCAAAAATAGTTGGACATCAAACTTGCACAGGCTGAGTTTGCATGTAATCGTTCTCCTATTTATGCTACAGGTCACTCTCCTTTATAAGTGGTGTATGGTGTGAATCCTTACAAGCCTTTATATTTGATTCCATTTTCAAACAATGAATTGGTTCTCAAGGATGCTAATGACATGTTGAAGGCCATGAGGAAACTACACCAACAAGTTCATGTGAAGATTGAATCCGTGAATGACGTGTACAAACAGAATTCCAACATGCATAGGAAACCACGTGTCTTTCAAGATGGTGACTTGGTTCAGGTGCATATGAGGAAAGGACGTTTTCCTAACAAAAGGAAGAACAAAAGTTGATGCTAAGAGCTGAAGGTCCTTACAAGCCTTTGTAAGTTGTGTATGGTATGAATCCTTACAAGCCTTTGTATATTATTCCATTTCCAAACGATGAATTGGTTCACAAGGATGCTGATGACAAGTCGAAGGCCATGACGAAACTACACCAACAAGCTCGTGTGAAGATTGAAGCCGTGAATGACGTGTACAAACAGAACTCCAACATGCATAGGAAACCATGTGTCTTTCAAGATGGTGACTTGGTTTAGGTGCATATGAGGAAAGAACGTTTACTTAAAAAAAGGAAGAACTAAAGTTAATGCCAAGAGCTGAATGTGCTTACAAGCCTTTGTATGTGGTGTATGGTGTGAATCCTTAAAATCCTTTGTATTTTATTCCGTTTCCAAACGATGAATTGGTTCACAAGGATGCTAATGACAAGTTGAAGGCAATGATGAAACTACACCAACAAGTTTGTGTGAAGATTGATTCCGTGAATGACGTGTACAAACGGAATTCCAACATGCATTGGAAACTACGTGTCTTACAAGATGGTGACTTGGTTTAGGTGCATATGAGGAAAGAACGTTTTCCTAACAAAAGGAAGAACAAAAGTTGATGCCAAGAGCTGAAGGTCCTTACAAGCCTTTGTAAGTGGTTTATGGTGTGAATCCTTACAAGCCTTTGTATTTGATTCCATTTCCAAATGATGAATTGGTTCACAAGGATGCTAATGACAAGTAGAAGGCCATGACGAAACTATACCAACAAGCTCGTGTGAAGATTGAATCCGTGAATGACATGTACACACAAAATTCTAACATGTATAGGAAACCACGTGTCTTTCAAGTTGGTGACTTGGTTTAGGTGCATATGAGGAAAGAACGTTTTCCAAACAAAAGGAAGAACAAGTTGATGCCAAGAGCTGAAGGTCCTTATAAGCCTTCGTAAGTGGTGTATGGTGTGAATCCTTACAAGCCTTTGTATTTGATTCCATTTCCAAATGATGAATTGGTTCACAAGGATGCAAATGACAATTTGAAGGCCATGATGTAACTACACCAACAAGTTTGTGTGAAGATGGAAGCTGTGAATGACATGTACAAACAGAATTCCAACATGCATATGAAACCACGTGTCTTACAAGATGGTGACTTGGTTTAGGTGCATATGAGGAAAGAATATTTTCCTAACAAAAGGAAGAACAAAAGTTGATGCCAAGAGCTGAAGGTCCTTACAAAGTGGTGACACATGTCAATGATAATGCTTATAAGGTGTATCTGGGACGAGACCATGGAGTGCATGCTACCTTTAATGTGGGAGACCTTTCATGTATCTTGTTGAGGATGGCCTTGATGAATTAAGGTCATTTCCTTTCAAAGAGGGAGGGGTGGATCCATGCATGGCTCATGAAAATCCGAAAAAGGTGATGGATTAGTGATTACTAGTAGGCTAGAAGGTGGTTTGTACTCAATGGTTGGGTTGTGCATGGTAACCTCTGTATTGAATTAGGGTCGCATGAAGGCTAGGGCAACATTTTAAAGGCTTAAGAAGTTCTCAAAACCATTACTTTTGGCTTCATCAAGCCTTTTAGCCATTGTTGATACTCTTCGGTGGATTTGGGTTACATTTTAATGCTTCTTTTTGCTCCTTAATGGAGCACGAACGCTTTTTTTATTCATTAGTGTGTCAGACGTTTTTTTGTGTGGTTTCATGAGTTTCTTTAATTTCCATTATTAGTTTTACTGAGTAGTTGGTTGGGTGGTTTGTAACCAACAACTTTGTAATAAAGGCTTCATATAAGCCAATTATGCATGGAAAAAAGAGATAGATGAAATTTTAATCAAAAGAACCTTTGTTCACTTTGAATTATAGTTATAGTTCACTACTTGTCATAGTCGAGACCTGTTCTTGACTTGATATGCATTCAAACAAATATTATGTCTTGGATAGTTTTCACGGGTATACAACTTAGTAGGTCTTGATTTGTTACTAGTTTATCCATTTCTTCCCATACACCTGTCATTTGTGGTTTTTATTCTAGCTTCATTTACCTAAACACAGCCCCACTCACTTAATCTAGCCCATAAAGGCATCAAAAGGCAATCACCTTTGTGTCCCTAAACATGCAATACGGGAGTTGCTGATTCGTGAAGCTCATGGTGGTGGTTTGGCGGGTCATTTTTCCATTACCAAAACTTTGAAGGTGCTTTAAGAACATTTCTTATGGCCTAAAGATGTTAGGGATGTAACCAACATAGTGGGCAAGTGTGTTACATATCGGATGACGAAAAAAACTTTCAAGCATGGTGTTTACACTCCTTTGTCGTTTCCTATTCATCCTTGGCAAGATGTGTCAATAGAATTCAGTATGGCTTTGCCTAGAACTCAAAGGGGGAAGGAATCCATTATAGTGGTGGTGGATAGGTTTTCAAAAATGGCTCACTTTATGCCATGTCATAAAACCAATGATTCATCTAATGTCTCTGATTTGTACTTTAAAGAAGTGGTTCGCTTGCATATTATTTGTAAAACTATTGTTTCTGATAGGGATTCCTTGTTTTTGAGTTACATTTGGAACACATTGTGGAGGAAAGTTGGTACAAAGTTACTTTTTAGTACGTCCCGTCATCCACAAACTGATGGGCAAACGAAGGTGACTAACAGAACTTTGGGTACGTTTATTGAGGGGGTTGGTTAGAAAAACTCAAAAATAGTTGGACATCAAACTTGCACAGGCTGAGTTTGCATGTAATCGTTCTCCTATTTATGCTACAGGTCACTCTCCTTTATAAGTGGTGTATGGTGTGAATCCTTACAAGCCTTTATATTTGATTCCATTTTCAAACAATGAATTGGTTCTCAAGGATGCTAATGACATGTTGAAGGCCATGAGGAAACTACACCAACAAGTTCATGTGAAGATTGAATCCGTGAATGACGTGTACAAACAGAATTCCAACATGCATAGGAAACCACGTGTCTTTCAAGATGGTGACTTGGTTCAGGTGCATATGAGGAAAGGACGTTTTCCTAACAAAAGGAAGAACAAAAGTTGATGCTAAGAGCTGAAGGTCCTTACAAGCCTTTGTAAGTTGTGTATGGTATGAATCCTTACAAGCCTTTGTATATTATTCCATTTCCAAACGATGAATTGGTTCACAAGGATGCTGATGACAAGTCGAAGGCCATGACGAAACTACACCAACAAGCTCGTGTGAAGATTGAAGCCGTGAATGACGTGTACAAACAGAACTCCAACATGCATAGGAAACCATGTGTCTTTCAAGATGGTGACTTGGTTTAGGTGCATATGAGGAAAGAACGTTTACTTAAAAAAAGGAAGAACTAAAGTTAATGCCAAGAGCTGAATGTGCTTACAAGCCTTTGTATGTGGTGTATGGTGTGAATCCTTAAAATCCTTTGTATTTTATTCCGTTTCCAAACGATGAATTGGTTCACAAGGATGCTAATGACAAGTTGAAGGCAATGATGAAACTACACCAACAAGTTTGTGTGAAGATTGATTCCGTGAATGACGTGTACAAACGGAATTCCAACATGCATTGGAAACTACGTGTCTTACAAGATGGTGACTTGGTTTAGGTGCATATGAGGAAAGAACGTTTTCCTAACAAAAGGAAGAACAAAAGTTGATGCCAAGAGCTGAAGGTCCTTACAAGCCTTTGTAAGTGGTTTATGGTGTGAATCCTTACAAGCCTTTGTATTTGATTCCATTTCCAAATGATGAATTGGTTCACAAGGATGCTAATGACAAGTAGAAGGCCATGACGAAACTATACCAACAAGCTCGTGTGAAGATTGAATCCGTGAATGACATGTACACACAAAATTCTAACATGTATAGGAAACCACGTGTCTTTCAAGTTGGTGACTTGGTTTAGGTGCATATGAGGAAAGAACGTTTTCCAAACAAAAGGAAGAACAAGTTGATGCCAAGAGCTGAAGGTCCTTATAAGCCTTCGTAAGTGGTGTATGGTGTGAATCCTTACAAGCCTTTGTATTTGATTCCATTTCCAAATGATGAATTGGTTCACAAGGATGCAAATGACAATTTGAAGGCCATGATGTAACTACACCAACAAGTTTGTGTGAAGATGGAAGCTGTGAATGACATGTACAAACAGAATTCCAACATGCATATGAAACCACGTGTCTTACAAGATGGTGACTTGGTTTAGGTGCATATGAGGAAAGAATATTTTCCTAACAAAAGGAAGAACAAAAGTTGATGCCAAGAGCTGAAGGTCCTTACAAAGTGGTGACACATGTCAATGATAATGCTTATAAGGTGTATCTGGGACGAGACCATGGAGTGCATGCTACCTTTAATGTGGGAGACCTTTCATGTATCTTGTTGAGGATGGCCTTGATGAATTAAGGTCATTTCCTTTCAAAGAGGGAGGGGTGGATCCATGCATGGCTCATGAAAATCCGAAAAAGGTGATGGATTAGTGATTACTAGTAGGCTAGAAGGTGGTTTGTACTCAATGGTTGGGTTGTGCATGGTAACCTCTGTATTGAATTAGGGTCGCATGAAGGCTAGGGCAACATTTTAAAGGCTTAAGAAGTTCTCAAAACCATTACTTTTGGCTTCATCAAGCCTTTTAGCCATTGTTGATACTCTTCGGTGGATTTGGGTTACATTTTAATGCTTCTTTTTGCTCCTTAATGGAGCACGAACGCTTTTTTCATTCATTAGTGTGTCAGACGTTTTTTTGTGTGGTTTAATGAGTTTCTTTAATTTCCATTATTAGTTTTACTGAGTAGTTGGTTGGGTGGTTTGTAACCAACAACTTTGTAATAAAGGCTTCATATAAGCCAATTATGCATGGAAAAAAGAGATAGATGAAATTTTAATCAAAAGAACCTTTGTTCACTTTGAATTATAGTTATAGTTCACTACTTGTCATAGTCGAGACCTGTTCTTGACTTGATATGCATTCAAACAAATATTATGTCTTGGATAGTTTTCACGGGTATACAACTTAGTAGGTCTTGATTTGTTACTAGTTTATCCATTTCTTCCCATACACCTGTCATTTGTGGTTTTTATTCTAGCTTCATTTACCTAAACACAACCCCACTCACTTAATCTAGCCCATAAAGGCATCAAAAGGCAATCACCTTTGTGTCCCTAAACATGCAATACGGGAGTTGCTGATTCGTGAAGCTCATGGTGGTGGTTTGGCGGGTCATTTTTCCATTACCAAAACTTTGAAGGTGCTTTAAGAACATTTCTTATGGCCTAAAGATGTTAGGGATGTAACCAACATAGTGGGCAAGTGTGTTACATATCGGATGACGAAAAAAACTTTCAAGCATGGTGTTTACACTCCTTTGTCGTTTCCTATTCATCCTTGGCAAGATGTGTCAATAGAATTCAGTATGGCTTTGCCTAGAACTCAAAGGGGGAAGGAATCCATTATAATGGTGGTGGATAGGTTTTCAAAAATGGCTCACTTTATGCCATGTCATAAAACCAATGATTCATATAATGTCTCTGATTTGTACTTTAAAGAAGTGGTTCGCTTGCATATTATTTCTAAAACTATTGTTTCTGATCGGGATTCCTTGTTTTTGAGTTACATTTGGAACACATTGTGGAGGAAAGTTGGTACAAAGTTACTTTTTAGTACGTCCCATCATCCACAAACTGATGGGCAAACGAAGGTGACTAATAGAACTTTGGGTACGTTTATTGAGGGGGTTGGTTAGCAAAACTCAAAAATAGTTGGACATCAAACTTGCACAGGCTGAGTTTGCATGTAATCGTTCTCCTATTTATGCTACAGGTCACTCTCCTTTATAATTGGTGTATGGTGTGAATCCTTACAAGCCTTTATATTTGATTCCATTTTCAAACAATGAATTGGTTCTCAAGGATGCTAATGACATGTTGAAGGCCATGATGAAACTACACCAACAAGTTCATGTGAAGATTGAATCCGTGAATGACGTGTACAAACAGTATTCCAACATGCATAGGAAACCACGTGTCTTTCAAGATGGTGACTTGGTTCCGGTGCATATGAGGAAAGGACGTGTTCCTAACAAAAGGAAGAACAAAAGTTGATGCTAAGAGCTGAAGGTCCTTACAAGCCTTTGTAAGTTGTGTATGGTATGAATCCTTACAAGCCTTTGTATATTATTCCATTTCCAAACGATGAATTGGTTCACAAGGATGCTGATGACAAGTCGAAGGCTATGACGAAACTACACCAACAAGCTCGTGTGAAGATTGAAGCCGTGAATGACGTGTACAAACAGAATTCCAACATGCATAGGAAACCATGTGTCTTTCAAGATGGTGACTTGGTTTAGGTGCATATGAGGAAAGAACGTTTACTTAAAAAAGGAAGAACTAAAGTTAATGCCAAGAGTTGAAGGTGCTTACAAGCCTTTGTATGTGGTGTATGGTGTGAATCCTTAAAATCCCTTGTATTTTATTCCGTTTCCAAACGATGAATTGGTTCACAAGGATGCTAATGACAAGTTGAAGGCAATGATGAAACTACACCAACAAGTTTGTGTGAAGATTGATTCCGTGAATGACGTGTACAAACGGAATTCCAACATGCATTGGAAGCTACGTGTCTTACAAGATGGTGACTTGGTTTAGGTGCATATGAGGAAAGAACGTTTACCTAACAAAAGGAAGAACAAAAGTTGATGCCAAGAGCTGAAGGTCCTTACAAGCCTTTGTAAGTGGTTTATGGTGTGAATCCTTACAAGCCTTTGTATTTGATTCCATTTCCAAATGATGAATTGGTTCACAAGGATGCTAATGACAAGTAGAAGGCCATGACGAAACTATACCAACAAGCTCGTGTGAAGATTGAATCCGTGAATGACATGTACACACAAAATTCTAACATGTATAGGAAACCACGTGTCTTTCAAGTTGGTGACTTGGTTTAGGTGCATATGAGGAAAGAACGTTTTCCAAACAAAAGGAAGAACAAGTTGATGCCAAGAGCTGAAGGTCCTTATAAGCCTTCGTAAGTGGTGTATGGTGTGAATCCTTACAAGCCTTTGTATTTGATTCCATTTCCAAATGATGAATTGGTTCACAAGGATGCAAATGACAATTTGAAGGCCATGATGTAACTACACCAACAAGTTTGTGTGAAGATGGAAGCTGTGAATGACATGTACAAACAGAATTCCAACTTGCATATGAAACCACATGTCTTACAAGATGGTGACTTGGTTTAGGTGCATATGAGGAAAGAATATTTTCCTAACAAAAGGAAGAACAAAAGTTGATGCCAAGAGCTGAAGGTCCTTACAAAGTGGTGACACATGTCAATGATAATGCTTATAAGGTGTATCTGGGACGAGACCATGGAGTGCATGCTACCTTTAATGTGGGAGACCTTTCATGTATCTTGTTGAGAATGGCCTTGATGAATTAAGGTCATTTCCTTTCAAAGAGGGAGGGGTGGATCCATGCATGGCTCATGAAAAGCCAAAAAAGGTGATGGATTAGTGATTACGAGTAGGCTAGAAGGTGGTTTGTACTCAATGGTTGGGTTGTGCATGGTAACCTCTGTATTGAATTAGGGTCGCATGAAGGCTAGGGCAACATTTTAAAGGCTTAATAAGTTCTCAAAACCATTACTTTTGGCTTCATCAAGCCTTTTAGCCATTGTTGATACTCTTCGGTGGATTTGGGTTACATTTTAATGCTTCTTTTTGCTCCTTAATGGAGCACGAACGCTTTTTTCATTCATTAGTGTGTCAGACGTTTTTTTGTGTGGTTTCATGAGTTTCTTTAATTTCCATTATTAGTTTTACTGAGTAGTTGGTTGGGTGGTTTGTAACCAACAACTTTGTAATAAAGGCTTCATATAAGCCAATTATGCATGGAAAAAAGAGATAGATGAAATTTTAATCAAAAGAACCTTTGTTCACTTTGAATTATAGTTATAGTTCACTACTTGTCATAGTCGAGACCTGTTCTTGACTTGATATGCATTCAAACAAATATTATGTCTTGGATAGTTTTCACGGGTATACAACTTAGTAGGTCTTGATTTGTTACTAGTTTATCCATTTCTTCCCATACACCTGTCATTTGTGGTTTTTATTCTAGCTTCATTTACCTAAACACAGCCCCACTCACTTAATCTAGCCCATAAAGGCATCAAAAGGCAATCACCTTTGTGTCCCTAAACATGCAATACGGGAGTTGCTGATTCGTGAAGCTCATGGTGGTGGTTTGGCGGGTCATTTTTCCATTACCAAAACTTTGAAGGTGCTTTAAGAACATTTCTTATGGCCTAAAGATGTTAGGGATGTAACCAACATAGTGGGCAAGTGTGTTACATATCGGATGACGAAAAAAACTTTCAAGCATGGTGTTTACACTCCTTTGTCGTTTCCTATTCATCCTTGGCAAGATGTGTCAATAGAATTCAGTATGGCTTTGCCTAGAACTCAAAGGGGGAAGGAATCCATTATAGTGGTGGTGGATAGGTTTTCAAAAATGGCTCACTTTATGCCATGTCATAAAACCAATGATTCATATAATGTCTCTGATTTGTACTTTAAAGAAGTGGTTCGCTTGCATATTATTTCTAAAACTATTGTTTCTGATAGGGATTCCTTGTTTTTGAGTTACATTTGGAACACATTGTGGAGGAAAGTTGGTACAAAGTTACTTTTTAGTACGTCCCGTCATCCACAAACTGATGGGCAAACGAAGGTGACTAATAGAACTTTGGGTACGTTTATTGAGGGGGTTGGTTAGCAAAACTCAAAAATAGTTGGACATCAAACTTGCACAGGCTGAGTTTGCATGTAATCGTTCTCCTATTTATGCTACAGGTCACTCTCCTTTATAAGTGGTGTATGGTGTGAATCCTTACAAGCCTTTATATTTTGATTCCATTTTCAAACAATGAATTGGTTCTCAAGGATGCTAATGACATGTTGAAGGCCATGATGAAACTACACCAACAAGTTCATGTGAAGATTGAATCCGTGAATGACGTGTACAAACAGAATTCCAACATGCATAGGAAACCACGTGTCTTTCAAGATGGTGACTTGGTTCAGGTGCATATGAGGAAAGGACGTTTTCCTAACAAAAGGAAGAACAAAAGTTGATGCTAAGAGCTGAAGGTCCTTACAAGCCTTTGTAAGTTGTGTATGGTATGAATCCTTACAAGCCTTTGTATATTATTCCATTTCCAAACGATGAATTGGTTCACAAGGATGCTGATGACAAGTCGAAGGCCATGACGAAACTACACCAACAAGCTCGTGTGAAGATTGAAGCCGTGAATGACGTGTACAAACAGAATTCCAACATGCATAGGAAACCATGTGTCTTTCAAGATGGTGACTTGGTTTAGGTGCATATGAGGAAAGAACGTTTACTTTAAAAAGGAAGAACTAAAGTTAATGCCAAGAGTTGAAGGTGCTTACAAGCCTTTGTATGTGGTGTATGGTGTGAATCCTTAAAATCCTTTGTATTTTATTCCGTTTCCAAACGATGAATTGGTTCTCAAGGATGCTAATGACAAGTTGAAGGCAATGATGAAACTACACCAACAACTTTGTGTGAAGATTGATTCCGTGAATGACGTGTACAAACGGAATTCCAACATGCATTGGAAACTACGTGTCTTACAAGATGGTGACTTGGTTTAGGTGCATATGAGTAAAGAACGTTTTCCTAACAAAAGGAAGAACAAAAGTTGATGCCAAGAGCTGAAGGTCCTTACAAGCCTTTGTAAGTGGTTTATGGTGTGAATCCTTACAAGCCTTTGTATTTGATTCCATTTCCGAATGATGAATTGGTTCACAAGGATGCTAATGACAAGTAGAAGGCCGTGACGAAACTATACCAACAAGCTCGTGTGAAGATTGAATCCGTGAATGACATGTACACACAAAATTCTAACATGTATAGGAAACCACGTGTCTTTCAAGTTGGTGACTTGGTTTAGGTGCATATGAGGAAAGAACGTTTTCCAAACAAAAGGAAGAACAAGTTGATGCCAAGAGCTGAAGGTCCTTATAAGCCTTCGTAAGTGGTGTATGGTGTGAATCCTTACAAGCCTTTGTATTTGATTCCATTTCCAAATGATGAATTGGTTCACAAGGATGCAAATGACAATTTGAAGGCCATGATGTAACTACACCAACAAGTTTGTGTGAAGATGGAAGCTGTGAATGACATGTACAAACAGAATTCCAACATGCATATGAAACCACGTGTCTTACAAGATGGTGACTTGGTTTAGGTGCATATGAGGAAAGAATATTTTCCTAACAAAAGGAAGAACAAAAGTTGATGCCAAGAGCTGAAGGTCCTTACAAAGTGGTGACACATGTCAATGATAATGCTTATAAGGTGTATCTGGGACGAGACCATGGAGTGCATGCTACCTTTAATGTGGGAGACCTTTCATGTATCTTGTTGAGGATGGCCTTGATGAATTAAGGTCATTTCCTTTCAAAGAGGGAGGGGTGGATCCATGCATGGCTCATGAAAAGCCGAAAAAGGTGATGGATTAGTGATTACTAGTAGGCTAGAAGGTGGTTTGTACTCAATGGTTGGGTTGTGCATGGTAACCTCTGTATTGAATTAGGGTCGCATGAAGGCTAGGGCAACATTTTAAAGGCTTAATAAGTTCTCAAAACCATTACTTTTGGCTTCATCAAGCCTTTTAGCCATTGTTGATACTCTTCGGTGGATTTGGGTTACATTTTAATGCTTCTTTTTGCTCCTTAATGGAGCACGAACGCTTTTTTCATTCATTAGTGTGTCAGACGTTTTTTTGTGTGGTTTCATGAGTTTCTTTAATTTCCATTATTAGTTTTACTGAGTAGTTGGTTGGGTGGTTTGTAACCAACAACTTTGTAATAAAGGCTTCATATAAGCCAATTATGCATGGAAAAAAGAGATAGATGAAATTTTAATCAAAAGAACCTTTGTTCACTTTGAATTATAGTTATAGTTCACTACTTGTCATAGTCGAGACCTGTTCTTGACTTGATATGCATTCAAACAAATATTATGTCTTGGATAGTTTTCACGGGTATACAACTTAGTAGGTCTTGATTTGTTACTAGTTTATCCATTTCTTCCCATACACCTGTCATTTGTGGTTTTTATTCTAGCTTCATTTACCTAAACACAGCCCCACTCACTTAATCTAGCCCATAAAGGCATCAAAAGGCAATCACCTTTGTGTCCCTAAACATGCAATACGGGAGTTGCTGATTCGTGAAGCTCATGGTGGTGGTTTGGCGGGTCATTTTTCCATTACCAAAACTTTGAAGGTGCTTTAAGAACATTTCTTATGGCCTAAAGATGTTAGGGATGTAACCAACATAGTGGGCAAGTGTGTTACATATCGGATGACGAAAAAAACTTTCAAGCATGGTGTTTACACTCCTTTGTCGTTTCCTATTCATCCTTGGCAAGATGTGTCAATAGAATTCAGTATGGCTTTGCCTAGAACTCAAAGGGGGAAGGAATCCATTATAGTGGTGGTGGATAGGTTTTCAAAAATGGCTCACTTTATGCCATGTCATAAAACCAATGATTCACCTAATGTCTCTGATTTGTACTTTAAAGAAGTGGTTCGCTTGCATATTATTTGTAAAACTATTGTTTCTGATCGGGATTCCTTGTTTTTGAGTTACATTTGGAACACATTGTGGAGGAAAGTTGGTACAAAGTTACTTTTTAGTACGTCCCATCATCCACAAACTGATGGGCAAACGAAGGTGACTAATAGAACTTTGGGTATGTTTATTGAGGGGGTTGGTTAGCAAAACTCAAAAATAGTTGGACATCAAACTTGCACAGGATGAGTTTGCATGTAATCGTTCTCCTATTTATGCTACAGGTCACTCTCCTTTATAAGTGGTGTATGGTGTGAATCCTTACAAGCCTTTATATTTGATTCCATTTTCAAACAATGAATTGGTTCTCAAGGATGCTAATGACATGTTGAAGGCCATGATGACACTACACCAACAAGTTCATGTGAAGATTGAATCCGTGAATGACGTGTACAAACAGAATTCCAACATGCATAGGAAACCACGTGTCTTTCAAGATGGTGACTTGGTTCGGGTGCATATGAGGAAAGGACGTTTTCCTAACAAAAGGAAGAACAAAAGTTGATGCTAAGAGCTGAAGGTCCTTACAAGCCTTTGTAAGTTGTGTATGGTATGAATCCTTACAAGCCTTTGTATATTATTCCATTTCCAAACGATGAATTGGTTCACAAGGATGCTGATGACAAGTCGAAGGCCATGACGAAACTACACCAACAAGCTCGTGTGAAGATTGAAGCCGTGAATGACGTGTACAAACAGAATTCCAACATGCATAGGAAACCATGTGTCTTTCAAGATGGTGACTTGGTTTAGGTGCATATGAGGAAAGAACGTTTACTTTAAAAAGGAAGAACTAAAGTTAATGCCAAGAGCTGAAGGTGCTTACAAGCCTTTGTATGTGGTGTATGGTGTGAATCCTTAAAATCCTTTGTATTTTATTCCGTTTCCAAACGATGAATTGGTTCACAAGGATGCTAATGACAAGTTGAAGGCAATGATGAAACTACACCAACAACTTTGTGTGAAGATTGATTCCGTGAATGACGTGTACAAACGGAATTCCAACATGCATTGGAAACTACGTGTCTTACAAGATGGTGACTTGGTTTAGGTGCATATGAGTAAAGAACGTTTTCCTAACAAAAGGAAGAACAAAAGTTGATGCCAAGAGCTGAAGGTCCTTACAAGCCTTTGTAAGTGGTTTATGGTGTGAATCCTTACAAGCCTTTGTATTTGATTCCATTTCCGAATGATGAATTGGTTCACAAGGATGCTAATGACAAGTAGAAGGCCGTGACGAAACTATACCAACAAGCTCGTGTGAAGATTGAATCCGTGAATGACATGTACACACAAAATTCTAACATGTATAGGAAACCACGTGTCTTTCAAGTTGGTGACTTGGTTTAGGTGCATATGAGGAAAGAACGTTTTCCAAACAAAAGGAAGAACAAGTTGATGCCAAGAGCTGAAGGTCCTTATAAGCCTTCGTAAGTGGTGTATGGTGTGAATCCTTACAAGCCTTTGTATTTGATTCCATTTCCAAATGATGAATTGGTTCACAAGGATGCAAATGACAATTTGAAGGCCATGATGTAACTACACCAACAAGTTTGTGTGAAGATGGAAGCTGTGAATGACATGTACAAACAGAATTCCAACATGCATATGAAACCACGTGTCTTACAAGATGGTGACTTGGTTTAGGTGCATATGAGGAAAGAATATTTTCCTAACAAAAGGAAGAACAAAAGTTGATGCCAAGAGCTGAAGGTCCTTACAAAGTGGTGACACATGTCAATGATAATGCTTATAAGGTGTATCTGGGACGAGACCATGGAGTGCATGCTACCTTTAATGTGGAAGACCTTTCATGTATCTTGTTGAGGATGGCCTTGATGAATTAAGGTCATTTCCTTTCAAAGAGGGAGGGGTGGATCCATGCATGGCTCATGAAAAGCCGAAAAAGGTGATGGATTAGTGATTACTAGTAGGCTAGAAGGTGGTTTGTACTCAATGGTTGGGTTGTGCATGGTAACCTCTGTATTGAATTAGGGTCGCATGAAGGCTAGGGCAACATTTTAAAGGCTTAATAAGTTCTCAAAACCATTACTTTTGGCTTCATCAAGCCTTTTAGCCATTGTTGATACTCTTCGGTGGATTTGGGTTACATTTTAATGCTTCTTTTTGCTCCTTAATGGAGCACGAACGCTTTTTTCATTCATTAGTGTGTCAGACGTTTTTTTGTGTGGTTTCATGAGTTTCTTTAATTTCCATTATTAGTTTTACTGAGTAGTTGGTTGGGTGGTTTGTAACCAACAACTTTGTAATAAAGGCTTCATATAAGCCAATTATGCATGGAAAAAAGAGATAGATGAAATTTTAATCAAAAGAACCTTTGTTCACTTTGAATTATAGTTATAGTTCACTACTTGTCATAGTCGAGACCTGTTCTTGACTTGATATGCATTCAAACAAATATTATGTCTTGGATAGTTTTCACGGGTATACAACTTAGTAGGTCTTTATTTGTTACTAGTTTATCCATTTCTTCCCATACACCTGTCATTTGTGGTTTTTATTCTAGCTTCATTTACCTAAACACAGCCCCACTCACTTAATCTAGCCCATAAAGGCATCAAAAGGCAATCACCTTTGTGTCCCTAAACATGCAATACGGGAGTTGCTGATTCGTGAAGCTCATGGTGGTGGTTTGGCGGGTCATTTTTCCATTACCAAAACTTTGAAGGTGCTTTAAGAACATTTCTTATGGCCTAAAGATGTTAGGGATGTAACCAACATAGTGGGCAAGTGTGTTACATATCGGATGACGAAAAAAACTTTCAAGCATGGTGTTTACACTCCTTTGTCGTTTCCTATTCATCCTTGGCAAGATGTGTCAATAGAATTCAGTATGGCTTTGCCTAGAACTCAAAGGGGGAAGGAATCCATTATAGTGGTGGTGGATAGGTTTTCAAAAATGGCTCACTTTATGCCATGTCATAAAACCAATGATTCATCTAATGTCTCTGATTTGTACTTTAAAGAAGTGGTTCGCTTGCATATTATTTGTAAAACTATTGTTTCTGATAGGGATTCCTTGTTTTTGAGTTACATTTGGAACACATTGTGGAGGAAAGTTGGTACAAAGTTACTTTTTAGTACGTCCCGTCATCCACAAACTGATGGGCAAACGAAGGTGACTAATAGAACTTTGGGTACGTTTATTGAGGGGGTTGGTTAGCAAAACTCAAAAATAGTTGGACATCAAACTTGCACAGGCTGAGTTTGCATGTAATCGTTCTCCTATTTATGCTACAGCTCACTCTCCTTTATAACTGGTGTATGGTGTGAATCCTTACAAGCCTTTATATTTGATTCCATTTTCAAACAATGAATTGGTTCTCAAGGATGCTAATGACATGTTGAAGGCCATGATGAAACTACACCAACAAGTTCATGTGAAGATTGAATCCGTGAATGACGTGTACAAACAGAATTCCAACATGCATAGGAAACCACGTGTCTTTCAAGATGGTGACTTGGTTCAGGTGCATATGAGGAAAGGACGTGTTCCTAACAAAAGGAAGAACAAAAGTTGATGCTAAGAGCTGAAGGTCCTTACAAGCCTTTGTAAGTTGTGTATGGTATGAATCCTTACAAGCCTTTGTATATTATTCCATTTCCAAACGATGAATTGGTTCACAAGGATGCTGATGACAAGTCGAAGGCCATGACGAAACTACACCAACAAGCTCGTGTGAAGATTGAAGCCGTGAATGACGTGTACAAACAGAATTCCAACATGCATAGGAAACCATGTGTCTTTCAAGATGGTGACTTGGTTTAGGTGCATATTAGGAAAGAACGTTTACTTAAAAAAGGAAGAACTAAAGTTAATGCCAAGAGCTGAAGGTGCTTACAAGCCTTTGTATGTGGTGTATGGTGTGAATCCTTAAAATCCTTTGTATTTTATTCCGTTTCCAAACGATGAATTGGTTCACAAGGATGCTAATGACAAGTTGAAGGCAATGATGAAACTACACCAACAAGTTTGTGTGAAGATTGATTCCGTGAATGACGTGTACAAACGGAATTCCAACATGCATTGGAAACTGCGTGTCTTACAAGATGGTGACTTGGTTTAGGTGCATATGAGGAAAGAACGTTTTCCTAACAAAAGGAAGAACAAAAGTTGATGCCAAGAGCTGAAGGTCCTTACAAGCCTTTGTAAGTGGTTTATGGTGTGAATCCTTACAAGCCTTTGTATTTGATTCCATTTCCAAATGATGAATTGGTTCACAAGGATGCTAATGACAAGTAGAAGGCCATGACGAAACTATACCAACAAGCTCGTGTGAAGATTGAATCCGTGAATGACATGTACACACAAAATTCTAACATGTATAGGAAACCACGTGTCTTTCAAGTTGGTGACTTGGTTTAGGTGCATATGAGGAAAGAACGTTTTCCAAACAAAAGGAAGAACAAGTTGATGCCAAGAGCTGAAGGTCCTTATAAGCCTTCGTAAGTGGTGTATGGTGTGAATCCTTACAAGCCGTTGTATTTGATTCCATTTCCAAATGATGAATTGGTTCACAAGGATGCAAATGACAATTTGAAGGCCATGATGTAACTACACCAACAAGTTTGTGTGAAGATGGAAGCTGTGAATGACATGTACAAACAGAATTCCAACATGCATATGAAACCACGTGTCTTACAAGATGGTGACTTGGTTTAGGTGCATATGAGGAAAGAATATTTTCCTAACAAAAGGAAGAACAAAAGTTGATGCCAAGAGCTGAAGGTCCTTACAAAGTGGTGACACATGTCAATGATAATGCTTATAAGGTGTATCTGGGACGAGACCATGGAGTGCATGCTACCTTTAATGTGGGAGACCTTTCATGTATCTTGTTGAGGATGGCCTTGATGAATTAAGGTCATTTCCTTTCAAAGAGGGAGGGGTGGATCCATGCATGGCTCATGAAAAGCCGAAAAAGGTGATGGATTAGTGATTACTAGTAGGCTAGAAGGTGGTTTGTACTCAATGGTTGGGTTGTGCATGGTAACCTCTGTATTGAATTAGGGTCGCATGAAGGCTAGGGCAACATTTTAAAGGCTTAATAAGTTCTCAAAACCATTACTTTTGGCTTCATCAAGCCTTTTAGCCATTGTTGATACTCTTCGGTGGATTTGGGTTACATTTTAATGCTTCTTTTTGCTCCTTAATGGAGCACGAACGCTTTTTTCATTCATTAGTGTGTCAGACGTTTTTTTGTGTGGTTTCATGAGTTTCTTTAATTTCCATTATTAGTTTTACTGAGTAGTTGGTTGGGTGGTTTGTAACCAACAACTTTGTAATAAAGGCTTCATATAAGCCAATTATGCATGGAAAAAAGAGATAGATGAAATTTTAATCAAAAGAACCTTTGTTCACTTTGAATTATAGTTATAGTTCACTACTTGTCATAGTCGAGACCTGTTCTTGACTTGATATGCATTCAAACAAATATTATGTCTTGGATAGTTTTCACGGGTATACAACTTAGTAGGTCTTTATTTGTTACTAGTTTATCCATTTCTTCCCATACACCTGTCATTTGTGGTTTTTATTCTAGCTTCATTTACCTAAACACAGCCCCACTCACTTAATCTAGCCCATAAAGGCATCAAAAGGCAATCACCTTTGTGTCCCTAAACATGCAATACGGGAGTTGCTGATTCGTGAAGCTCATGGTGGTGGTTTGGCGGGTCATTTTTCCATTACCAAAACTTTGAAGGTGCTTTAAGAACATTTCTTATGGCCTAAAGATGTTAGGGATGTAACCAACATAGTGGGCAAGTGTGTTACATATCGGATGACGAAAAAAACTTTCAAGCATGGTGTTTACACTCCTTTGTCGTTTCCTATTCATCCTTGGCAAGATGTGTCAATAGAATTCAGTATGGCTTTGCCTAGAACTCAAAGGGGGAAGGAATCCATTATAGTGGTGGTGGATAGGTTTTCAAAAATGGCTCACTTTATGCCATGTCATAAAACCAATGATTCATCTAATGTCTCTGATTTGTACTTTAAAGAAGTGGTTCGCTTTCATATTATTTGTAAAACTATTGTTTCTGATAGGGATTCCTTGTTTTTGAGTTACATTTGGAACACATTGTGGAGGAAAGTTGGTACAAAGTTACTTTTTAGTACGTCCCGTCATCCACAAACTGATGGGCAAACGAAGGTGACTAATAGAACTTTGGGTACGTTTATTGAGGGGGTTGGTTAGCAAAACTCAAAAATAGTTGGACATCAAACTTGCACAGGCTGAGTTTGCATGTAATCGTTCTCCTATTTATGCTACAGCTCACTCTCCTTTATAACTGGTGTATGGTGTGAATCCTTACAAGCCTTTATATTTGATTCCATTTTCAAACAATGAATTGGTTCTCAAGGATGCTAATGACATGTTGAAGGCCATGATGAAACTACACCAACAAGTTCATGTGAAGATTGAATCCGTGAATGACGTGTACAAACAGAATTCCAACATGCATAGGAAACCACGTGTCTTTCAAGATGGTGACTTGGTTCAGGTGCATATGAGGAAAGGACGTGTTCCTAACAAAAGGAAGAACAAAAGTTGATGCTAAGAGCTGAAGGTCCTTACAAGCCTTTGTAAGTTGTGTATGGTATGAATCCTTACAAGCCTTTGTATATTATTCCATTTCCAAACGATGAATTGGTTCACAAGGATGCTGATGACAAGTCGAAGGCCATGACGAAACTACACCAACAAGCTCGTGTGAAGATTGAAGCCGTGAATGACGTGTACAAACAGAATTCCAACATGCATAGGAAACCATGTGTCTTTCAAGATGGTGACTTGGTTTAGGTGCATATTAGGAAAGAACGTTTACTTAAAAAAGGAAGAACTAAAGTTAATGCCAAGAGCTGAAGGTGCTTACAAGCCTTTGTATGTGGTGTATGGTGTGAATCCTTAAAATCCTTTGTATTTTATTCCGTTTCCAAACGATGAATTGGTTCACAAGGATGCTAATGACAAGTTGAAGGCAATGATGAAACTACACCAACAAGTTTGTGTGAAGATTGATTCCGTGAATGACGTGTACAAACGAAATTCCAACATGCATTGGAAACTGCGTGTCTTACAAGATGGTGACTTGGTTTAGGTGCATATGAGGAAAGAACGTTTTCCTAACAAAAGGAAGAACAAAAGTTGATGCCAAGAGCTGAAGGTCCTTACAAGCCTTTGTAAGTGGTTTATGGTGTGAATCCTTACAAGCCTTTGTATTTGATTCCATTTCCAAATGATGAATTGGTTCACAAGGATGCTAATGACAAGTAGAAGGCCATGACGAAACTATACCAACAAGCTCGTGTGAAGATTGAATCCGTGAATGACATGTACACACAAAATTCTAACATGTATAGGAAACCACGTGTCTTTCAAGTTGGTGACTTGGTTTAGGTGCATATGAGGAAAGAACGTTTTCCAAACAAAAGGAAGAACAAGTTGATGCCAAGAGCTGAAGGTCCTTATAAGCCTTCGTAAGTGGTGTATGGTGTGAATCCTTACAAGCCGTTGTATTTGATTCCATTTCCAAATGATGAATTGGTTCACAAGGATGCAAATGACAATTTGAAGGCCATGATGTAACTACACCAACAAGTTTGTGTGAAGATGGAAGCTGTGAATGACATGTACAAACAGAATTCCAACATGCATATGAAACCACGTGTCTTACAAGATGGTGACTTGGTTTAGGTGCATATGAGGAAAGAATATTTTCCTAACAAAAGGAAGAACAAAAGTTGATGCCAAGAGCTGAAGGTCCTTACAAAGTGGTGACACATGTCAATGATAATGCTTATAAGGTGTATCTGGGACGAGACCATGGAGTGCATGCTACCTTTAATGTGGGAGACCTTTCATGTATCTTGTTGAGGATGGCCTTGATGAATTAAGGTCATTTCCTTTCAAAGAGGGAGGGGTGGATCCATGCATGGCTCATGAAAAGCCGAAAAAGGTGATGGATTAGTGATTACTAGTAGGCTAGAAGGTGGTTTGTACTCAATGGTTGGGTTGTGCATGGTAACCTCTGTATTGAATTAGGGTCGCATGAAGGCTAGGGCAACATTTTAAAGGCTTAATAAGTTCTCAAAACCATTACTTTTGGCTTCATCAAGCCTTTTAGCCATTGTTGATACTCTTCGGTGGATTTGGGTTACATTTTAATGCTTCTTTTTGCTCCTTAATGGAGCACGAACGCTTTTTTCATTCATTAGTGTGTAAGACGTTTTTTTGTGTGGTTTCATGAGTTTCTTTAATTTCCATTATTAGTTTTACTGAGTAGTTGGTTGGGTGGTTTGTAACCAACAACTTTGTAATAAAGGCTTCATATAAGCCAATTATGCATGGAAAAAAGAGATAGATGAAATTTTAATCAAAAGAACCTTTGTTCACTTTGAATTATAGTTATAGTTCACTACTTGTCATAGTCGAGACCTGTTCTTGACTTGATATGCATTCAAACAAATATTATGTCTTGGATAGTTTTCACGGGTATACAACTTAGTAGGTCTTTATTTGTTACTAGTTTATCCATTTCTTCCCATACACCTGTCATTTGTGGTTTTTATTCTAGCTTCATTTACCTAAACACAACCCCACTCACTTAATCTAGCCCATAAAGGCATCAAAAGGCAATCACGTTTGTGTCCCTAAACATGCAATACGGGAGTTGCTGATTCGTGAAGCTCATGGTGGTGGTTTGGCGGGTCATTTTTCCATTACCAAAACTTTGAAGGTGCTTTAAGAACATTTCTTATGGCCTAAAGATGTTAGGGATGTAACCAACATAGTGGGCAAGTGTGTTACATATCGGATGACGAAAAAAACTTTCAAGCATGGTGTTTACACTCCTTTGTCGTTTCCTATTCATCCTTGGCAAGATGTGTCAATAGAATTCAGTATGGCTTTGCCTAGAACTCAAAGGGGGAAGGAATCCATTATAGTGGTGGTGGATAGGTTTTCAAAAATGGCTCACTTTATGCCATGTCATAAAACCAATGATTCATCTAATGTCTCTGATTTGTACTTTAAAGAAGTGGTTCACTTGCATATTATTTGTAAAACTATTGTTTCTGATAGGGATTCCTTGTTTTTGAGTTACATTTGGAACACATTGTGGAGGAAAGTTGGTACAAAGTTACTTTTTAGTACGTCCCGTCATCCACAAACTGATGGGCAAACGAAGGTGACTAATAGAACTTTGGGTACGTTTATTGAGGGGGTTGGTTAGCAAAACTCAAAAATAGTTGGACATCAAACTTGCACAGGCTGAGTTTGCATGTAATCGTTCTCCTATTTATGCTACAGCTCACTCTCCTTTATAACTGGTGTATGGTGTGAATCCTTACAAGCCTTTATATTTGATTCCATTTTCAAACAATGAATTGGTTCTCAAGGATGCTAATGACATGTTGAAGGCCATGATGAAACTACACCAACAAGTTCATGTGAAGATTGAATCCGTGAATGACGTGTACAAACAGAATTCCAACATGCATAGGAAACCACGTGTCTTTCAAGATGGTGACTTGGTTCAGGTGCATATGAGGAAAGGACGTGTTCCTAACAAAAGGAAGAACAAAAGTTGATGCTAAGAGCTGAAGGTCCTTACAAGCCTTTGTAAGTTGTGTATGGTATGAATCCTTACAAGCCTTTGTATATTATTCCATTTCCAAACGATGAATTGGTTCACAAGGATGCTGATGACAAGTCGAAGGCCATGACGAAACTACACCAACAAGCTCGTGTGAAGATTGAAGCCGTGAATGACGTGTACAAACAGAATTCCAACATGCATAGGAAACCATGTGTCTTTCAAGATGGTGACTTGGTTTAGGTGCATATTAGGAAAGAACGTTTACTTAAAAAAGGAAGAACTAAAGTTAATGCCAAGAGCTGAAGGTGCTTACAAGCCTTTGTATGTGGTGTATGGTGTGAATCCTTAAAATCCTTTGTATTTTATTCCGTTTCCAAACGATGAATTGGTTCACAAGGATGCTAATGACAAGTTGAAGGCAATGATGAAACTACACCAACAAGTTTGTGTGAAGATTGATTCCGTGAATGACGTGTACAAACGAAATTCCAACATGCATTGGAAACTACGTGTCTTACAAGATGGTGACTTGGTTTAGGTGCATATGAGGAAAGAACGTTTTCCTAACAAAAGGAAGAACAAAAGTTGATGCCAAGAGCTGAAGGTCCTTACAAGCCTTTGTAAGTGGTTTATGGTGTGAATCCTTACAAGCCTTTGTATTTGATTCCATTTCCAAATGATGAATTGGTTCACAAGGATGCTAATGACAAGTAGAAGGCCATGACGAAACTATACCAACAAGCTCGTGTGAAGATTGAATCCGTGAATGACATGTACACACAAAATTCTAACATGTATAGGAAACCACGTGTCTTTCAAGTTGGTGACTTGGTTTAGGTGCATATGAGGAAAGAACGTTTTCCAAACAAAAGGAAGAACAAGTTGATGCCAAGAGCTGAAGGTCCTTATAAGCCTTCGTAAGTGGTGTATGGTGTGAATCCTTACAAGCCGTTGTATTTGATTCCATTTCCAAATGATGAATTGGTTCACAAGGATGCAAATGACAATTTGAAGGCCATGATGTAACTACACCAACAAGTTTGTGTGAAGATGGAAGCTGTGAATGACATGTACAAAAAGAATTCCAACATGCATATGAAACCACGTGTCTTATAAGATGGTGACTTGGTTTAGGTGCATATGAGGAAAGAATATTTTCCTAACAAAAGGAAGAACAAAAGTTGATGCCAAGAGCTGAAGGTCCTTACAAAGTGGTGACACATGTCAATGATAATGCTTATAAGGTGTATCTGGGACGAGACCATGGAGTGCATGCTACCTTTAATGTGGGAGACCTTTCATGTATCTTGTTGAGGATGGCCTTGATGAATTAAGGTCATTTCCTTTCAAAGAGGGAGGGGTGGATCCATGCATGGCTCATGAAAAGCCGAAAAAGGTGATGGATTAGTGATTACTAGTAGGCTAGAAGGTGGTTTGTACTCAATGGTTGGGTTGTGCATGGTAACCTCTGTATTGAATTAGGGTCGCATGAAGGCTAGGGCAACATTTTAAAGGCTTAATAAGTTCTCAAAACCATTACTTTTGGCTTCATCAAGCCTTTTAGCCATTGTTGATACTCTTCGGTGGATTTGGGTTACATTTTAATGCTTCTTTTTGCTCCTTAATGGAGCACGAACGCTTTTTTCATTCATTTGTGTGTCAGACGTTTTTTTGTGTGGTTTCATGAGTTTCTTTAATTTCCATTATTAGTTTTACTGAGTAGTTTGTTGGGTGGTTTGTAACCAACAACTTTGTAATAAAGGCTTCATATAAGCCAATTATGCATGGAAAAAAGAGATAGATGAAATTTTAATCAAAAGAACCTTTGTTCACTTTGAATTATAGTTATAGTTCACTACTTGTCATAGTCGAGACCTGTTCTTGACTTGATATGCATTCAAACAAATATTATGTCTTGGATAGTTTTCACGGGTATACAACTTAGTAGGTCTTGATTTGTTACTAGTTTATCCATTTCTTCCCATACACCTGTCATTTGTGGTTTTTATTCTAGCTTCATTTACCTAAACACAGCCCCACTCACTTAATCTAGCCCATAAAGGCATCAAAAGGCAATCACCTTTGTGTCCCTAAACATGCAATACGGGAGTTGCTGATTCGTGAAGCTCATGGTGGTGGTTTGGCGGGTCATTTTTCCATTACCAAAACTTTGAAGGTGCTTTAAGAACATTTCTTATGGCCTAAAGATGTTAGGGATGTAACCAACATAGTGGGCTAGTGTGTTACATATCGGATGACGAAAAAAACTTTCAAGCATGGTGTTTACACTCCTTTGTCGTTTCCTATTCATCCTTGGCAAGATGTGTCAATAGAATTCAGTATGGCTTTGCCTAGAACTCAAAGGGGGAAGGAATCCATTATAGTGGTGGTGGATAGGTTTTCAAAAATGGCTCACTTTATGCCATGTCATAAAACCAATGATTCATCTAATGTCTCTGATTTGTACTTTAAAGAAGTGGTTCGCTTGCATATTATTTGTAAAACTATTGTTTCTGATAGGGATTCCTTGTTTTTGAGTTACATTTGGAACACATTGTGGAGGAAAGTTGGTACAAAGTTACTTTTTAGTACGTCCCGTCATCCACAAACTGATGGGCAAACGAAGGTGACTAATAGAACTTTGGGTACGTTTATTGAGGGGGTTGGTTAGCAAAACTCAAAAATAGTTGGAGATCAAACTTGCACAGGCTGAGTTTGCATGTAATCGTTCTCCTATTTATGCTACAGCTCACTCTCCTTTATAACTGGTGTATGGTGTGAATCCTTACAAGCCTTTATATTTGATTCCATTTTCAAACAATGAATTGGTTCTCAAGGATGCTAATGACATGTTGAAGGCCATAATGAAACTACACCAACAAGTTCATGTGAAGATTGAATCCGTGAATGACGTGTACAAACAGAATTCCAACATGCATAGGAAACCACGTGTCTTTCAAGATGGTGACTTGGTTCAGGTGCATATGAGGAAAGGACGTGTTCCTAACAAAAGGAAGAACAAAAGTTGATGCTAAGAGCTGAAGGTCCTTACAAGCCTTTGTAAGTTGTGTATGGTATGAATCCTTACAAGCCTTTGTATATTATTCCATTTCCAAACGATGAATTGGTTCACAAGGATGCTGATGACAAGTCGAAGGCCATGACGAAACTACACCAACAAGCTCGTGTGAAGATTGAAGCCGTGAATGACGTGTACAAACAGAATTCCAACATGCATAGGAAACCATGTGTCTTTCAAGATGGTGACTTGGTTTAGGTGCATATTAGGAAAGAACGTTTACTTAAAAAAGGAAGAACTAAAGTTAATGCCAAGAGCTGAAGGTGCTTACAAGCCTTTGTATGTGGTGTATGGTGTGAATCCTTAAAATCCTTTGTATTTTATTCCGTTTCCAAACGATGAATTGGTTCACAAGGATGCTAATGACAAGTTGAAGGCAATGATGAAACTACACCAACAAGTTTGTGTGAAGATTGATTCCGTGAATGACGTGTACAAACGAAATTCCAACATGCATTGGAAACTACGTGTCTTACAAGATGGTGACTTGGTTTAGGTGCATATGAGGAAAGAACGTTTTCCTAACAAAAGGAAGAACAAAAGTTGATGCCAAGAGCTGAAGGTCCTTACAAGCCTTTGTAAGTGGTTTATGGTGTGAATCCTTACAAGCCTTTGTATTTGATTCCATTTCCAAATGATGAATTGGTTCACAAGGATGCTAATGACAAGTAGAAGGCCATGACGAAACTATACCAACAAGCTCGTGTGAAGATTGAATCCGTGAATGACATGTACACACAAAATTCTAACATGTATAGGAAACCACGTGTCTTTCAAGTTGGTGACTTGGTTTAGGTGCATATGAGGAAAGAACGTTTTCCAAACAAAAGGAAGAACAAGTTGATGCCAAGAGCTGAAGGTCCTTATAAGCCTTCGTAAGTGGTGTATGGTGTGAATCCTTACAAGCCGTTGTATTTGATTCCATTTCCAAATGATGAATTGGTTCACAAGGATGCAAATGACAATTTGAAGGCCATGATGTAACTACACCAACAAGTTTGTGTGAAGATGGAAGCTGTGAATGACATGTACAAAAAGAATTCCAACATGCATATGAAACCACGTGTCTTATAAGATGGTGACTTGGTTTAGGTGCATATGAGGAAAGAATATTTTCCTAACAAAAGGAAGAACAAAAGTTGATGCCAAGAGCTGAAGGTCCTTACAAAGTGGTGACACATGTCAATGATAATGCTTATAAGGTGTATCTGGGACGAGACCATGGAGTGCATGCTACCTTTAATGTGGGAGACCTTTCATGTATCTTGTTGAGGATGGCCTTGATGAATTAAGGTCATTTCCTTTCAAAGAGGGAGGGGTGGATCCATGCATGGCTCATGAAAAGCCGAAAAAGGTGATGGATTAGTGATTACTAGTAGGCTAGAAGGTGGTTTGTACTCAATGGTTGGGTTGTGCATGGTAACCTCTGTATTGAATTAGGGTCGCATGAAGGCTAGGGCAACATTTTAAAGGCTTAATAAGTTCTCAAAACCATTACTTTTGGCTTCATCAAGCCTTTTAGCCATTGTTGATACTCTTCGGTGGATTTGGGTTACATTTTAATGCTTCTTTTTGCTCCTTAATGGAGCACGAACGCTTTTTTCATTCATTTGTGTGTCAGACGTTTTTTTGTGTGGTTTCATGAGTTTCTTTAATTTCCATTATTAGTTTTACTGAGTAGTTTGTTGGGTGGTTTGTAACCAACAACTTTGTAATAAAGGCTTCATATAAGCCAATTATGCATGGAAAAAAGAGATAGATGAAATTTTAATCAAAAGAACCTTTGTTCACTTTGAATTATAGTTATAGTTCACTACTTGTCATAGTCGAGACCTGTTCTTGACTTGATATGCATTCAAACAAATATTATGTCTTGGATAGTTTTCACGGGTATACAACTTAGTAGGTCTTGATTTGTTACTAGTTTATCCATTTCTTCCCATACACCTGTCATTTGTGGTTTTTATTCTAGCTTCATTTACCTAAACACAGCCCCACTCACTTAATCTAGCCCATAAAGGCATCAAAAGGCAATCACCTTTGTGTCCCTAAACATGCAATACGGGAGTTGCTGATTCGTGAAGCTCATGGTGGTGGTTTGGCGGGTCATTTTTCCATTACCAAAACTTTGAAGGTGCTTTAAGAACATTTCTTATGGCCTAAAGATGTTAGGGATGTAACCAACATAGTGGGCTAGTGTGTTACATATCGGATGACGAAAAAAACTTTCAAGCATGGTGTTTACACTCCTTTGTCGTTTCCTATTCATCCTTGGCAAGATGTGTCAATAGAATTCAGTATGGCTTTGCCTAGAACTCAAAGGGGGAAGGAATCCATTATAGTGGTGGTGGATAGGTTTTCAAAAATGGCTCACTTTATGCCATGTCATAAAACCAATGATTCATCTAATGTCTCTGATTTGTACTTTAAAGAAGTGGTTCGCTTGCATATTATTTGTAAAACTATTGTTTCTGATAGGGATTCCTTGTTTTTGAGTTACATTTGGAACACATTGTGGAGGAAAGTTGGTACAAAGTTACTTTTTAGTACGTCCCGTCATCCACAAACTGATGGGCAAACGAAGGTGACTAATAGAACTTTGGGTACGTTTATTGAGGGGGTTGGTTAGCAAAACTCAAAAATAGTTGGAGATCAAACTTGCACAGGCTGAGTTTGCATGTAATCGTTCTCCTATTTATGCTACAGCTCACTCTCCTTTATAACTGGTGTATGGTGTGAATCCTTACAAGCCTTTATATTTGATTCCATTTTCAAACAATGAATTGGTTCTCAAGGATGCTAATGACATGTTGAAGGCCATAATGAAACTACACCAACAAGTTCATGTGAAGATTGAATCCGTGAATGACGTGTACAAACAGAATTCCAACATGCATAGGAAACCACGTGTCTTTCAAGATGGTGACTTGGTTCAGGTGCATATGAGGAAAGGACGTGTTCCTAACAAAAGGAAGAACAAAAGTTGATGCTAAGAGCTGAAGGTCCTTACAAGCCTTTGTAAGTTGTGTATGGTATGAATCCTTACAAGCCTTTGTATATTATTCCATTTCCAAACGATGAATTGGTTCACAAGGATGCTGATGACAAGTCGAAGGCCATGACGAAACTACACCAACAAGCTCGTGTGAAGATTGAAGCCGTGAATGACGTGTACAAACAGAATTCCAACATGCATAGGAAACCATGTGTCTTTCAAGATGGTGACTTGGTTTAGGTGCATATTAGGAAAGAACGTTTACTTAAAAAAGGAAGAACTAAAGTTAATGCCAAGAGCTGAAGGTGCTTACAAGCCTTTGTATGTGGTGTATGGTGTGAATCCTTAAAATCCTTTGTATTTTATTCCGTTTCCAAACGATGAATTGGTTCACAAGGATGCTAATGACAAGTTGAAGGCAATGATGAAACTACACCAACAAGTTTGTGTGAAGATTGATTCCGTGAATGACGTGTACAAACGGAATTCCAACATGCATTGGAAACTACGTGTCTTACAAGATGGTGACTTGGTTTAGGTGCATATGAGGAAAGAACGTTTTCCTAACAAAAGGAAGAACAAAAGTTGATGCCATGAGCTGAAGGTCCTTACAAGCCTTTGTAAGTGGTTTATGGTGTGAATCCTTACAAGCCTTTGTATTTGATTCCATTTCCAAATGATGAATTGGTTCACAAGGATGCTAATGACAAGTAGAAGGCCATGACGAAACTATACCAACAAGCTCGTGTGAAGATTGAATCCGTGAATGACATGTACACACAAAATTCTAACATGTATAGGAAACCACGTGTCTTTCAAGTTGGTGACTTGGTTTAGGTGCATATGAGGAAAGAACGTTTTCCAAACAAAAGGAAGAACAAGTTGATGCCAAGAGCTGAAGGTCCTTATAAGCCTTCGTAAGTGGTGTATGGTGTGAATCCTTACAAGCCTTTGTATTTGATTCCATTTCCAAATGATGAATTGGTTCACAAGGATGCAAATGACAATTTGAAGGCCATGATGTAACTACACCAACAAGTTTGTGTGAAGATGGAAGCTGTGAATGACATGTACAAACAGAATTCCAACATGCATATGAAACCACGTGTCTTACAAGATGGTGACTTGGTTTAGGTGCATATGAGGAAAGAATATTTTCCTAACAAAAGGAAGAACAAAAGTTGATGCCAAGAGCTGAAGGTCCTTACAAAGTGGTGACACATGTCAATGATAATGCTTATAAGGTGTATCTGGGACGAGACCATGGAGTGCATGCTACCTTTAATGTGGGAGACCTTTCATGTATCTTGTTGAGGATGGCCTTGATGAATTAAGGTCATTTCCTTTCAAAGAGGGAGGGGTGGATCCATGCATGGCTCATGAAAAGCCGAAAAAGGTGATGGATTAGTGATTACTAGTAGGCTAGAAGGTGGTTTGTACTCAATGGTTGGGTTGTGCATGGTAACCTCTGTATTGAATTAGGGTCGCATGAAGGCTAGGGCAACATTTTAAAGGCTTAATAAGTTCTCAAAACCATTACTTTTGGCTTCATCAAGCCTTTTAGCCATTGTTGATACTCTTCGGTGGATTTGGGTTACATTTTAATGCTTCTTTTTGCTCCTTAATGGAGCACGAACGCTTTTTTCATTCATTTGTGTGTCAGACGTTTTTTTGTGTGGTTTCATGAGTTTCTTTAATTTCCATTATTAGTTTTACTGAGTAGTTTGTTGGGTGGTTTGTAACCAACAACTTTGTAATAAAGGCTTCATATAAGCCAATTATGCATGGAAAAAAGAGATAGATGAAATTTTAATCAAAAGAACCTTTGTTCACTTTGAATTATAGTTATAGTTCACTACTTGTCATAGTCGAGACCTGTTCTTGACTTGATATGCATTCAAACAAATATTATGTCTTGGATAGTTTTCACGGGTATACAACTTAGTAGGTCTTGATTTGTTACTAGTTTATCCATTTCTTCCCATACACCTGTCATTTGTGGTTTTTATTCTAGCTTCATTTACCTAAACACAGCCCCACTCACTTAATCTAGCCCATAAAGGCATCAAAAGGCAATCACCTTTGTGTCCCTAAACATGCAATACGGGAGTTGCTGATTCGTGAAGCTCATGGTGGTGGTTTGGCGGGTCATTTTTCCATTACCAAAACTTTGAAGGTGCTTTAAGAACATTTCTTATGGCCTAAAGATGTTAGGGATGTAACCAACATAGTGGGCAAGTGTGTTACATATCGGATGACGAAAAAAACTTTCAAGCATGGTGTTTACACTCCTTTGTCGTTTCCTATTCATCCTTGGCAAGATGTGTCAATAGAATTCAGTATGGCTTTGCCTAGAACTCAAAGGGGGAAGGAATCCATTATAGTGGTGGTGGATAGGTTTTCAAAAATGGCTCACTTTATGCCATGTCATAAAACAAATGATTCATCTAATGTCTCTGATTTGTACTTTAAAGAAGTGGTTCGCTTGCATATTATTTGTAAAACTATTGTTTCTGATAGGGATTCCTTGTTTTTGAGTTACATTTGGAACACATTGTGGAGGAAAGTTGGTACAAAGTTACTTTTTAGTACGTCCCGTCATCCACAAACTGATGGGCAAACGAAGGTGACTAATAGAACTTTGGGTACGTTTATTGAGGGGGTTGGTTAGCAAAACTCAAAAATAGTTGGACATCAAACTTGCACAGGCTGAGTTTGCATGTAATCGTTCTCCTATTTATGCTACAGGTCACTCTCCTTTATAACTGGTGTATGGTGTGAATCCTTACAAGCCTTTATATTTGATTCCATTTTCAAACAATGAATTGGTTCTCAAGGATGCTAATGACATGTTGAAGGCCATAATGAAACTACACCAACAAGTTCATGTGAAGATTGAATCCGTGAATGACGTGTACAAACAGAATTCCAACATGCATAGGAAACCACGTGTCTTTCAAGATGGTGACTTGGTTCAGGTGCATATGAGGAAAGGACGTGTTCCTAACAAAAGGAAGAACAAAAGTTGATGCTAAGAGCTGAAGGTCCTTACAAGCCTTTGTAAGTTGTGTATGGTATGAATCCTTACAAGCCTTTGTATATTATTCCATTTCCAAACGATGAATTGGTTCACAAGGATGCTGATGACAAGTCGAAGGCCATGACGAAACTACACCAACAAGCTCGTGTGAAGATTGAAGCCGTGAATGACGTGTACAAACAGAATTCCAACATGCATAGGAAACCATGTGTCTTTCAAGATGGTGACTTGGTTTAGGTGCATATTAGGAAAGAACGTTTACTTAAAAAAGGAAGAACTAAAGTTAATGCCAAGAGCTGAAGGTGCTTACAAGCCTTTGTATGTGGTGTATGGTGTGAATCCTTAAAATCCTTTGTATTTTATTCCGTTTCCAAACGATGAATTGGTTCACAAGGATGCTAATGACAAGTTGAAGGCAATGATGAAACTACACCAACAAGTTTGTGTGAAGATTGATTCCGTGAATGACGTGTACAAACGGAATTCCAACATGCATTGGAAACTGCGTGTCTTACAAGATGGTGACTTGGTTTAGGTGCATATGAGGAAAGAACGTTTTCCTAACAAAAGGAAGAACAAAAGTTGATGCCAAGAGCTGAAGGTCCTTACAAGCCTTTGTAAGTGGTTTATGGTGTGAATCCTTACGAGCCTTTGTATTTGATTCCATTTCCAAATGATGAATTGGTTCACAAGGATGCTAATGACAAGTAGAAGGCCATGACGAAACTATACCAACAAGCTCGTGTGAAGATTGAATCCGTGAATGACATGTACACACAAAATTCTAACATGTATAGGAAACCACGTGTCTTTCAAGTTGGTGACTTGGTTTAGGTGCATATGAGGAAAGAACGTTTTCCAAACAAAAGGAAGAACAAGTTGATGCCAAGAGCTGAAGGTCCTTATAAGCCTTCGTAAGTGGTGTATGGTGTGAATCCTTACAAGCCGTTGTATTTGATTCCATTTCCAAATGATGAATTGGTTCACAAGGATGCAAATGACAATTTGAAGGCCATGATGTAACTACACCAACAAGTTTGTGTGAAGATGGAAGCTGTGAATGACATGTACAAACAGAATTCCAACATGCATATGAAACCACGTGTCTTACAAGATGGTGACTTGGTTTAGGTGCATATGAGGAAAGAATATTTTCCTAACAAAAGGAAGAACAAAAGTTGATGCCAAGAGCTGAAGGTCCTTACAAAGTGGTGACACATGTCAATGATAATGCTTATAAGGTGTATCTGGGACGAGACCATGGAGTGCATGCTACCTTTAATGTGGGAGACCTTTCATGTATCTTGTTGAGGATGGCCTTGATGAATTAAGGTCATTTCCTTTCAAAGAGGGAGGGGTGGATCCATGCATGGCTCATGAAAAGCCGAAAAAGGTGATGGATTAGTGATTACTAGTAGGCTAGAAGGTGGTTTGTACTCAATGGTTGGGTTGTGCATGGTAACCTCTGTATTGAATTAGGGTCGCATGAAGGCTAGGGCAACATTTTAAAGGCTTAATAAGTTCTCAAAACCATTACTTTTGGCTTCATCAAGCCTTTTAGCCATTGTTGATACTCTTCGGTGGATTTGGGTTACATTTTAATGCTTCTTTTTGCTCCTTAATGGAGCACGAACGCTTTTTTCATTCATTAGTGTGTCAGACGTTTTTTTGTGTGGTTTCATGAGTTTCTTTAATTTCCATTATTAGTTTTACTGAGTAGTTGGTTGGGTGGTTTGTAACCAACAACTTTGTAATAAAGGCTTCATATAAGCCAATTATGCATGGAAAAAAGAGATAGATGAAATTTTAATCAAAAGAACCTTTGTTCACTTTGAATTATAGTTATAGTTCACTACTTGTCATAGTCGAGACCTGTTCTTGACTTGATATGCATTCAAACAAATATTATGTCTTGGATAGTTTTCACGGGTATACAACTTAGTAGGTCTTTATTTGTTACTAGTTTATCCATTTCTTCCCATACACCTGTCATTTGTGGTTTTTATTCTAGCTTCATTTACCTAAACACAGCCCCACTCACTTAATCTAGCCCATAAAGGCATCAAAAGGCAATCACCTTTGTGTCCCTAAACATGCAATACGGGAGTTGCTGATTCGTGAAGCTCATGGTGGTGGTTTGGCGGGTCATTTTTCCATTACCAAAACTTTGAAGGTGCTTTAAGAACATTTCTTATGGCCTAAAGATGTTAGGGATGTAACCAACATAGTGGGCAAGTGTGTTACATATCGGATGACGAAAAAAACTTTCAAGCATGGTGTTTACACTCCTTTGTCGTTTCCTATTCATCCTTGGCAAGATGTGTCAATAGAATTCAGTATGGCTTTGCCTAGAACTCAAAGGGGGAAGGAATCCATTATAGTGGTGGTGGATAGGTTTTCAAAAATGGCTCACTTTATGCCATGTCATAAAACCAATGATTCATCTAATGTCTCTGATTTGTACTTTAAAGAAGTGGTTCGCTTGCATATTATTTGTAAAACTATTGTTTCTGATAGGGATTCCTTGTTTTTGAGTTACATTTGGAACACATTGTGGAGGAAAGTTGGTACAAAGTTACTTTTTAGTACGTCCCGTCATCCACAAACTGATGGGCAAACGAAGGTGACTAATAGAACTTTGGGTACGTTTATTGAGGGGGTTGGTTAGCAAAACTCAAAAATAGTTGGACATCAAACTTGCACAGGCTGAGTTTGCATGTAATCGTTCTCCTATTTATGCTACAGCTCACTCTCCTTTATAACTGGTGTATGGTGTGAATCCTTACAAGCCTTTATATTTGATTCCATTTTCAAACAATGAATTGGTTCTCAAGGATGCTAATGACATGTTGAAGGCCATGATGAAACTACACCAACAAGTTCATGTGAAGATTGAATCCGTGAATGACGTGTACAAACAGAATTCCAACATGCATAGGAAACCACGTGTCTTTCAAGATGGTGACTTGGTTCAGGTGCATATGAGGAAAGGACGTGTTCCTAACAAAAGGAAGAACAAAAGTTGATGCTAAGAGCTGAAGGTCCTTACAAGCCTTTGTAAGTTGTGTATGGTATGAATCCTTACAAGCCTTTGTATATTATTCCATTTCCAAACGATGAATTGGTTCACAAGGATGCTGATGACAAGTCGAAGGCCATGACGAAACTACACCAACAAGCTCGTGTGAAGATTGAAGCCGTGAATGACGTGTACAAACAGAATTCCAACATGCATAGGAAACCATGTGTCTTTCAAGATGGTGACTTGGTTTAGGTGCATATTAGGAAAGAACGTTTACTTAAAAAAGGAAGAACTAAAGTTAATGCCAAGAGCTGAAGGTGCTTACAAGCCTTTGTATGTGGTGTATGGTGTGAATCCTTAAAATCCTTTGTATTTTATTCCGTTTCCAAACGATGAATTGGTTCACAAGGATGCTAATGACAAGTTGAAGGCAATGATGAAACTACACCAACAAGTTTGTGTGAAGATTGATTCCGTGAATGACGTGTACAAACGAAATTCCAACATGCATTGGAAACTGCGTGTCTTACAAGATGGTGACTTGGTTTAGGTGCATATGAGGAAAGAACGTTTTCCTAACAAAAGGAAGAACAAAAGTTGATGCCAAGAGCTGAAGGTCCTTACAAGCCTTTGTAAGTGGTTTATGGTGTGAATCCTTACAAGCCTTTGTATTTGATTCCATTTCCAAATGATGAATTGGTTCACAAGGATGCTAATGACAAGTAGAAGGCCATGACGAAACTATACCAACAAGCTCGTGTGAAGATTGAATCCGTGAATGACATGTACACACAAAATTCTAACATGTATAGGAAACCACGTGTCTTTCAAGTTGGTGACTTGGTTTAGGTGCATATGAGGAAAGAACGTTTTCCAAAAAAAAGGAAGAACAAGTTGATGCCAAGAGCTGAAGGTCCTTATAAGCCTTCGTAAGTGGTGTATGGTGTGAATCCTTACAAGCCTTTGTATTTGATTCCATTTCCAAATGATGAATTGGTTCACAAGGATGCAAATGACAATTTGAAGGCCATGATGTAACTACACCAACAAGTTTGTGTGAAGATGGAAGCTGTGAATGACATGTACAAACAGAATTCCAACATGCATATGAAACCACGTGTCTTACAAGATGGTGACTTGGTTTAGGTGCATATGAGGAAAGAATATTTTCCTAACAAAAGGAAGAACAAAAGTTGATGCCAAGAGCTGAAGGTCCTTACAAAGTGGTGACACATGTCAATGATAATGCTTATAAGGTGTATCTGGGACGAGACCATGGAGTGCATGCTACCTTTAATGTGGGAGACCTTTCATGTATCTTGTTGAGGATGGCCTTGATGAATTAAGGTCATTTCCTTTCAAAGAGGGAGGGGTGGATCCATGCATGGCTCATGAAAAGCCGAAAAAGGTGATGGATTAGTGATTACTAGTAGGCTAGAAGGTGGTTTGTACTCAATGGTTGGGTTGTGCATGGTAACCTCTGTATTGAATTAGGGTCGCATGAAGGCTAGGGCAACATTTTAAAGGCTTAATAAGTTCTCAAAACCATTACTTTTGGCTTCATCAAGCCTTTTAGCCATTGTTGATACTCTTCGGTGGATTTGGGTTACATTTTAATGCTTCTTTTTGCTCCTTAATGGAGCACGAACGCTTTTTTCATTCATTTGTGTGTCAGACGTTTTTTTGTGTGGTTTCATGAGTTTCTTTAATTTCCATTATTAGTTTTACTGAGTAGTTTGTTGGGTGGTTTGTAACCAACAACTTTGTAATAAAGGCTTCATATAAGCCAATTATGCATGGAAAAAAGAGATAGATGAAATTTTAATCAAAAGAACCTTTGTTCACTTTGAATTATAGTTATAGTTCACTACTTGTCATAGTCGAGACCTGTTCTTGACTTGATATGCATTCAAACAAATATTATGTCTTGGATAGTTTTCACGGGTATACAACTTAGTAGGTCTTTATTTGTTACTAGTTTATCCATTTCTTCCCATACACCTGTCATTTGTGGTTTTTATTCTAGCTTCATTTACCTAAACACAGCCCCACTCACTTAATCTAGCCCATAAAGGCATCAAAAGGCAATCACCTTTGTGTCCCTAAACATGCAATACGGGAGTTGCTGATTCGTGAAGCTCATGGTGGTGGTTTGGCGGGTCATTTTTCCATTACCAAAACTTTGAAGGTGCTTTAAGAACATTTCTTATGGCCTAAAGATGTTAGGGATGTAACCAACATAGTGGGCAAGTGTGTTACATATCGGATGACGAAAAAAACTTTCAAGCATGGTGTTTACACTCCTTTGTCGTTTCCTATTCATCCTTGGCAAGATGTGTCAATAGAATTCAGTATGGCTTTGCCTAGAACTCAAAGGGGGAAGGAATCCATTATAGTGGTGGTGGATAGGTTTTCAAAAATGGCTCACTTTATGCCATGTCATAAAACCAATGATTCATCTAATGTCTCTGATTTGTACTTTAAAGAAGTGGTTCGCTTGCATATTATTTGTAAAACTATTGTTTCTGATAGGGATTCCTTGTTTTTGAGTTACATTTGGAACACATTGTGGAGGAAAGTTGGTACAAAGTTACTTTTTAGTACGTCCCGTCATCCACAAACTGATGGGCAAACGAAGGTGACTAATAGAACTTTGGGTACGTTTATTGAGGGGGTTGGTTAGCAAAACTCAAAAATAGTTGGACATCAAACTTGCACAGGCTGAGTTTGCATGTAATCGTTCTCCTATTTATGCTACAGGTCACTCTCCTTTATAACTGGTGTATGGTGTGAATCCTTACAAGCCTTTATATTTGATTCCATTTTCAAACAATGAATTGGTTCTCAAGGATGCTAATGACATGTTGAAGGCCATAATGAAACTACACCAACAAGTTCATGTGAAGATTGAATCCGTGAATGACGTGTACAAACAGAATTCCAACATGCATAGGAAACCACGTGTCTTTCAAGATGGTGACTTGGTTCAGGTGCATATGAGGAAAGGACGTGTTCCTAACAAAAGGAAGAACAAAAGTTGATGCTAAGAGCTGAAGGTCCTTACAAGCCTTTGTAAGTTGTGTATGGTATGAATCCTTACAAGCCTTTGTATATTATTCCATTTCCAAACGATGAATTGGTTCACAAGGATGCTGATGACAAGTCGAAGGCCATGACGAAACTACACCAACAAGCTCGTGTGAAGATTGAAGCTGTGAATGACGTGTACAAACAGAATTCCAACATGCATAGGAAACCATGTGTCTTTCAAGATGGTGACTTGGTTTAGGTGCATATTAGGAAAGAACGTTTACTTAAAAAAGGAAGAACTAAAGTTAATGCCAAGAGCTGAAGGTGCTTACAAGCCTTTGTATGTGGTGTATGGTGTGAATCCTTAAAATCCTTTGTATTTTATTCCGTTTCCAAACGATGAATTGGTTCACAAGGATGCTAATGACAAGTTGAAGGCAATGATGAAACTACACCAACAAGTTTGTGTGAAGATTGATTCCGTGAATGACGTGTACAAACGGAATTCCAACATGCATTGGAAACTACGTGTCTTACAAGATGGTGACTTGGTTTAGGTGCATATGAGGAAAGAACGTTTTCCTAACAAAAGGAAGAACAAAAGTTGATGCCAAGAGCTGAAGGTCCTTACAAGCCTTTGTAAGTGGTTTATGGTGTGAATCCTTACGAGCCTTTGTATTTGATTCCATTTCCAAATGATGAATTGGTTCACAAGGATGCTAATGACAAGTAGAAGGCCATGACGAAACTATACCAACAAGCTCGTGTGAAGATTGAATCCGTGAATGACATGTACACACAAAATTCTAACATGTATAGGAAACCACGTGTCTTTCAAGTTGGTGACTTGGTTTAGGTGCATATGAGGAAAGAACGTTTTCCAAACAAAAGGAAGAACAAGTTGATGCCAAGAGCTGAAGGTCCTTATAAGCCTTCGTAAGTGGTGTATGGTGTGAATCCTTACAAGCCTTTGTATTTGATTCCATTTCCAAATGATGAATTGGTTCACAAGGATGCAAATGACAATTTGAAGGCCATGATGTAACTACACCAACAAGTTTGTGTGAAGATGGAAGCTGTGAATGACATGTACAAACAGAATTCCAACATGCATATGAAACCACGTGTCTTACAAGATGGTGACTTGGTTTAGGTGCATATGAGGAAAGAATATTTTCCTAACAAAAGGAAGAACAAAAGTTGATGCCAAGAGCTGAAGGTCCTTACAAAGTGGTGACACATGTCAATGATAATGCTTATAAGGTGTATCTGGGACGAGACCATGGAGTGCATGCTACCTTTAATGTGGGAGACCTTTCATGTATCTTGTTGAGGATGGCCTTGATGAATTAAGGTCATTTCCTTTCAAAGAGGGAGGGGTGGATCCATGCATGGCTCATGAAAAGCCGAAAAAGGTGATGGATTAGTGATTACTAGTAGGCTAGAAGGTGGTTTGTACTCAATGGTTGGGTTGTGCATGGTAACCTCTGTATTGAATTAGGGTCGCATGAAGGCTAGGGCAACATTTTAAAGGCTTAATAAGTTCTCAAAACCATTACTTTTGGCTTCATCAAGCCTTTTAGCCATTGTTGATACTCTTCGGTGGATTTGGGTTACATTTTAATGCTTCTTTTTGCTCCTTAATGGAGCACGAATGCTTTTTTCATTCATTAGTGTGTCAGACGTTTTTTTGTGTGGTTTCATGAGTTTCTTTAATTTCCATTATTAGTTTTACTGAGTAGTTGGTTGGGTGGTTTGTAACCAACAACTTTGTAATAAAGGCTTCATATAAGCCAATTATGCATGGAAAAAAGAGATAGATGAAATTTTAATCAAAAGAACCTTTGTTCACTTTGAATTATAGTTATAGTTCACTACTTGTCATAGTCGAGACCTGTTCTTGACTTGATATGCATTCAAACAAATATTATGTCTTGGATAGTTTTCACGGGTATACAACTTAGTAGGTCTTTATTTGTTACTAGTTTATCCATTTCTTCCCATACACCTGTCATTTGTGGTTTTTATTCTAGCTTCATTTACCTAAACACAGCCCCACTCACTTAATCTAGCCCATAAAGGCATCAAAAGGCAATCACCTTTGTGTCCCTAAACATGCAATACGGGAGTTGCTGATTCGTGAAGCTCATGGTGGTGGTTTGGCGGGTCATTTTTCCATTACCAAAACTTTGAAGGTGCTTTAAGAACATTTCTTATGGCCTAAAGATGTTAGGGATGTAACCAACATAGTGGGCAAGTGTGTTACATATCGGATGACGAAAAAAACTTTCAAGCATGGTGTTTACACTCCTTTGTCGTTTCCTATTCATCCTTGGCAAGATGTGTCAATAGAATTCAGTATGGCTTTGCCTAGAACCCAAAGAGAGAAGGAATCCATTATAGTGGTGGTGGATAGGTTTTCAAAAATGGCTCACTTTATGCCATGTCATAAAACCAATGATTCATCTAATGTCTCTGATTTGTACTTTAAAGAAGTGGTTCGCTTGCATATTATTTGTAAAACTATTGTTTCTGATAGGGATTCCTTGTTTTTGAGTTACATTTGGAACACATTGTGGAGGAAAGTTGGTACAAAGTTACTTTTTAGTACGTCCCGTCATCCACAAACTGATGGGCAAACGAAGGTGACTAATAGAACTTTGGGTACGTTTATTGAGGGGGTTGGTTAGCAAAACTCAAAAATAGTTGGACATCAAACTTGCACAGGCTGAGTTTGCATGTAATCGTTCTCCTATTTATGCTACAGGTCACTCTCCTTTATAACTGGTGTATGGTGTGAATCCTTACAAGCCTTTATATTTGATTCCATTTTCAAACAATGAATTGGTTCTCAAGGATGCTAATGACATGTTGAAGGCCATGATGAAACTACACCAACAAGTTCATGTGAAGATTGAATCCGTGAATGACGTGTACAAACAGAATTCCAACATGCATAGGAAACCACGTGTCTTTCAAGATGTTGACTTGGTTTAGGTGCATATGAGGAAAGGACGTGTTCCTAACAAAAGGAAGAACAAAAGTTGATGCTAAGAGCTGAAGGTCCTTACAAGCCTTTGTAAGTTGTGTATGGTATGAATCCTTTGTAAGTTGTGTATGGCACCCCAGATCTAAGGACATGTCTTGGCTTCCAATCCAATCACGTTTGACAGCGCGAAGCGCTTGGCTCAACGGTTGATCGATCATGGTGTCAAACAGGGTACCATTACAGCTGTTTATGAACCGCCAAAGGAGGTAGAGGACCAAAGGAGATCATGGAACAAGAGAGGGGGCAAACCATACAAGAAAACCCCAAAAGACAATAGTTAGTAACAACCCATGTCGTTACTGTCCCTACCATCCCAACAACAACAAAGCCGTACAACGACAACCAATGGATGAATTCAATGCAATGCACTAGGTGCAATAGGAGGGGACACATTGTCCATTTCTGCAAAGAACCGGCCCAACCGGCCGGTCCAACCACGAATGTCGGAGTAGGTCGTACCTGTTACGAGTGTGGGGCTGCGGGGGCTACAGGGCACTTCCAAAGGGACTGCCCGAAGGTGAACAATAGGAACGCTGGTGGAAGGGGCAGAGTATTCGCAATGGGCCAGGAGGAAGCCGTTGCAGATCCCACTGTTGTTACGGGTACGTTTCTCCTCAATAACTCGTATGCATGAATTAGTTTTGATAGTGGACTGGAAAGGAGTTTCGTGAGCCATAGTTTTAAAAACCTACTTAAACAAGCATCCCAACCATTAAGCGAAACATTTATAGTAGAAATGGCTAAAGGAAAGACAAAAGGCGCTAAAGAAATATACATAAATTGTACCCTAGCACTAAACAACAATTATTTCCCAATCAACCTCATGCCAGTCTCAATAAAGAGTTGCAACGTTATCATAGGCATGGATTGGCTAAGTTCTCATCGTACGGAAATTTTATGTTACGAAAAGGCCGTTCGCCTTAATCTGCCAGATGGCGAAACCCTTGTCATTTATGGCGATAAACCTAGTACCACTCTCCGTATTATCTCCTGCGTCAAAGCTCGAAAGTATATGTGCAAGGAATGTCATGCGTTCTTGGCACACGTTCTAGATGTGAAAAGGGGAGTTGAAGACATCAAGAGCATGCCTGATGTCTGTGATTTTCCCGATGTCTTTCCCGAAGATCTTCTAGGAGTACCAACCTACAAGAGAAGTTGAATTCAGAATCGACTTGATTCCTGAAGCTACCCCTGTAGCCAAGGCACCGTATCGTTTAGCCCCGGCTGAGATGCAGGAATTGTCCAGCCAGCTGAATGAACTACTAAGTAGAGGGTTCATTAGACCAAGATTCTCACCTTGGGGAGCACCCGTGCTATTCGTAAAGAAGAAAGACGGATTGTTCAGAATGTGCATCGACTATCGAGAACTCAACAAACTCACCATTAAGAACTGGTATCCCCTACCACGAATAGACAATTTTTTTGATCAACTCCGAACAAGATACGGTCACTACGAATTCGTAGTGATGCCGTTCGGACTAACCAATGCGCCTGCCGTGTTCATGGACTTAATGAATCGGGTATGTTGTTCGTTCCTGGACAAATTTTTGATAGTATTCATAGATGACATACTCATATATTCAATAAGTAAAGAAGAACTTGGTTAGCACCTGAGACAAGTCTTAGAGACACTACGAGCAGAGAAGTTGTACGCAAAGTTCTCAAAGTGCGAGTTTTAGATTAGGAAGGTAGACTTCCTAGGTCACGTGGTTAGCGAAGAGGGAATCCATGTGGACCCTTCCAAGATCAAGGCTATCAAGAATTGGTCTGCGCCAACAACGCCAACTGAAATTCGATAATTTCTAGGCCTTGCTGGCTATTACCGCAGGTTCATACAAAACTTCTCCAACATGGCAAAACCCCTTACCACTCTGACTTAGAAGGCTGTAACTTTCAACTGGGGAGAAAAGCAAGATGCTGCATTTCAAACACTGAAGCAGGCCCTATGCACCGCACCCATTTTGTCTCTTCCAGAGGGGACAAAGGACTTTGTTGTATACTACGATGCATCCAAGCTTCCTGGGTTGTGTGCTAATGCAGCGAGGAAAGGTTATTGCATACGCCTCGCGACAGCTGAAAACACATGAGGTCAACTACACCATGACTTAGAGCTTGTTTGCTTTGAAAATTTGGAGGCACTACCTATATGGTACAAAGTCCACCATCTTCACAGACCACAAGAGCCTTCAACACATATTCGGCCAGAATGAGCTAAATATGAGACAACGACGTTGGGTTGAGCTACTTAATGACTACGAATGTGAGATTCGTTATCATCCTGGAAATGCCAATGTAGTGGCGGATGCTCTTAGTCGAAAGGAGTACTCTGGTCGAAGAGTGAAGGCGTTAACCATGACAATCCATTCACACCTGTCAACACAAATCAAGGAAGCCCAACTAGAAACCTTGAAATCCGAAAACATGACGGGTGAAGCACTTAGAGGGATGGACCAGAATTTTGAAATCAAGAGTGACAAAGTTCGTTACCTCATGAACCGAATCTAGACACCGAAGTTTGGTGGGTTCAGAGTGATGGTTATGAATGAGGCACACACACCGTATAGATTTCCCTGTTTGGTACACATAACTTTTCCTATCTCTATTTTTAGCATTCCTTCTCTATAGCCTGTGTCTATTTTCTGTCAATTCCTATTCTCTATTTTGTCTAATAGGCTAAGTCTTCTATCTCTTTCAATGTAGTCGATGTCGGTTTAGGAAAGCCAGTAAGGTCACGTGTATTGAAGTTCTACCAATTCACTTACTAAGGAGCGTAACTAGCAAAATCTATGGAGCTATAGTGTTGTTTCAGTTTTAGCCTTAGATTCTTTCTTTTTAGCATTCCTTATTAATCCTTTTTAGGGAGATGTTGAGACGTTCATGCTAGTAACAAAGTACCTTCCTATACTCCGTACACCTAGGTTCAGATAAGATGTATCTGGATCTCAAACAACTCTATTGGTGGCTAAACATGAAAGCAAAGATTGCTACCTACGTGGGCAAGTGCCTGACTTGTGCCAAAATCAAAGTAGAACATCAGAAGCCCTCAGGTCTACTCCACCAGCCCGAAATACTCGAGTGGAAGTGGGAGCAGATTACCATGGATTTCATAACCAAACTACCCAAGACGCAGGGTGGTCACGATACCAATTGCGTGATCGTCGACAGGTTAACAAAGTCTGCCAACTTCTTGCCGACTAGAGAGACCAATAAGATGGAGAAATCAACAAGAACTTACCTCCGGGAAATCGTGCGACTTCATGGAGTGCCGATATCTATTATCTCGGATAGAGACAACAAATTTACTTCAAGGTTTTGGCAATCGCTGCAGAAAGCATTGGGAACTAGGCTAGATATGAGTACAGCCTATCACCCACAAACTGACGGACAGAGTGAGAGAATGATTCAAACCCTAGAAGACATGTTGCGAGCATGTGTAATCAACTTTGGTAAAGCGTGGGGCACCCACTTACAATTGGTTGAGTTCTCTTATGACAACAGTTATCACACTAGCATCAAGACTACTCCATTTGAAGCCCTTTTACGGCCGCAAGTGCAGATCACCTCTGTGCTAGGCAGAAGTGGGTGGCACGCAGTTGGCAAGAGGTCTAGTCCCTGATAGCACTCTCACTGGTCCGGAAATCATTAGGCAGACGACTAAGAAGATCGTTCAAATTCGGGAACGACTGAAAGCCTCAAGAGATAGACAAAAGAGTTATGCCAACAAAAGACGAAAACCCTTGCAATTCCATGTTGGTGACCGAGTTTTGCTAAAGGTCTCACCCTGGAAGGGCGTGATACGCTGTGGGAAGTGTGGAAAACTAAACCCAAGGTACATTGGACCCTTCGAAATTAGTGCAAGGATTGGTCCAGTAGCTTATATACTTGCTACCAATCAAACTTAACAACGTACATCCTGTGTTTCACGTGTTCAACCTGAAAGGTGTCTATCTGACGAAAATATGGTAATTCCACTCGAGAAAATCGAATTGAATGAAAATCTTAACTTTATGCAAGGACCCGTCGAGATCATGGATAGGGAAATCAAAAAAACAAAGCAAAGTCGCATACCTATAGTGAAGGTTAGCTGGAATGCTAAACAGGGACCTGAATTCACTTGGGAGCGAGAAGACCAGATGCAACAAAAGTCCCGCATCTTTTCCCTAATCCATAAATACTTACTTTGTAATTAATTTCGGGACGAAATTCCCTCTAATGTGGGATGATGTAACAACCCAATATTTCAGGTCAATGTAATGACTGAAAGTCAAATACTGTAATCTCTTTTCGAAGTAATAAAAATAGCGTCAAAAATGAAATGTTCAAAAATCTCAATTTGAATGTACTAAGTGGTAGACATGGTAACAAGGTTTCCAAAAATATAAAGAACACTAAAATCCGAGTTATAACGAAGATGTTATGACCAATCGAAGATCCGCGACAAAACCGGTAAAACACTGTTATGCATAAAACACGAAATTTCAAATAAAATACTTTTTAGCCTTAGGTATCTAAATGGAAGTCGTAGATATCATTAAACCGTAAGCATACATTAAAAGAACGTCTAAATTTGACTTCGTATAAGGAAGTTATGATCATTCTAAGTTTCACATATAACAGTAGACAACTAAAAACTTGAAATGGAGATCGAGCGATTGTTAGCCAACATAACCTAAACGAGAATCAAAGATCTCGAAAATGGTGATACAACAGTAAAAAGACAGACGGAAACGGACATCGGATGAAGAAGTTATGGATTTTAAACGGACTTTTCCAGTCCCAGCCTGTTAAAGATAAAATAATAAAAATAAATTCAAAATTAGCAGATGAAGTCTAAACAAGAGGTGTAGAGTATTTTCTCACCTACGCGTGGATATAAAGAATGTTGAAATCGGAGCTCGTATGCGAAAGTTACGGATTTTACAAGATCGGGGCTCAAGATTCGAGGCTGGTCCAAGAGGGAATGCCCTGCATTCCCTAAAGGAACGCGGTGCGTTCTTCGACCAGAGCCATCCCATCATCTATCAGGTCTGAGATACGTAAGCAATGACCTCATAGGGGAACGCCCTGCATTCCCTAAAGGAACACCCTGCGTTCGTAGTGCTTCCCAACACTAAAAATGGGAGGCTACGGTACCGGGTTTGGTTGCTTTCCTCTTATCTCTTTATACAATCGAAGTACTGCCCGAGTTTAGTCTCGCCTTCTTCAAACCACCACTTCTACCAAGTGAGTTCATACCCCTATCACTATCATTTTACATACTTTTTAAACGCTTTTAAGGGGAGGAATACAAGTAAACACATTGTTTGAACTCGTATGGAAATATCAATCTTTTGCTATACTTTACATGCGGTTATTATAACTATCAAATGCAGTTGTTAACATTCAAAATACTTCACAACACAACTATACCCTTTTGGGATACAATATGCTTTATTTATAATTATACATAACATATCATGACAAGGGTAACCTTTTTCAACTATAACATTACGTGTATTTAAGAGAACACAACTCTTTATTATGCCTTTGTTAACACTGTAGAAAGGGTAATCGTTTTGGATATAAACATACACACTTTTGAATATGTGACTTAATTGTTATCTTGAATTGTCAAAAGATTTTTCATCGTATTACTCATGAACTTGTTGTTAGCAATCATGTGAGGCAAATGGCTTTTTTTAGTATCAAACGAAAGTCCACTTCTATAACCAGAGTCTCCTGGAGGAAGAGCATGTATTTATGTATAGCTCTATGCAGAGTTGACGACTCCTCACCCTGACTGTTAGCTATAGTCCCCGGGGTGACAAATGTCAACATTGGTACTACCATGTAGTTTGGTTATGAGAGACTCGCACACGGAAACAATGACTCATGTACGTAGTAATACGCTTCTCGAACAAAGCCATGGGAATAGTATCTTTATGATTGTGTTTATATAAGTTGTTTGTATTAAGTAATCATAGTAGTATATTATTGTCACGTTCAGGATCTGATTTAAACACATCTTTAGTGGATTTTATTAACTTTATAATAAAACTATACATCTTCATTTTAAGCATGGCATATTTACTTACAAGTTACAGTCTTGGACATTTAAGACTGCTTTTCAATTTTCGGAAAATATCGGATTTTCCTGGTATAATGCATTTCACTCTTTACAACAACGATTCATAACACGTTTTATAAAGAAAATATAAGATTTTCTGGAAAACATACACGAACTTTCGAATGACATATATTTACTCAAATCTCTACTTATGAACTCACCAACTTAGTTGTTGATACTTTTTCTTTAAAATAACTTGTATTCCTAGGGAATAGCTAAACCAGGTTAGCATCTACTTTTGGGGATTAACGCTCGGGCATTAGTAATATTTTTTGGGAAACCATATTGTATTTGGCTTTCAAACATGTAACACATACAATCACGGAAACGTTTAAAATATATATATTATGGTGGTGTGTACTTTCTTTACTATTCAATTGTTATGGTACTGCACATTACGTCCTTCGCCCCGAACGTTTTTGTCGTTCAGGTTTCGGGGTGTGACAAAAAATGACCCGCCAAACGACCACCATGAGCTTCACGAATCAGCAGCTCTCGTATTGCATGTTTAGGGACACAAAGGTATGGGAAGAAATGGATAGATTAGTAATAAATCAAGACCTACTAAGTTTTATACCGGTGAAAACAATCCAAGACATATCTGATTGAATGTGTATCAAGTCAAGAACACATCCCGACTATGACAAGTAGTGAACTATAATTATAATTCGAAGTGAACAAAGGTTCTTTTTATTAAATTTCATCTATCTGTTTTTTCCATGCATAAACTTCGCTTATATGAAGCCTTTATTACAAAGTTGGTGGTTAGAAGCCACCCAACCAACTACTCAGTAAAATTAATAATGAATATTAAAGAAACTCATGAAACCACACAAAAAAAACGTCTGACACACAAATGAATGAGAAAAAAACGTCCATGCTCCATTAAGGAGCCATAAGAAGCATTAAAGTGTAACCCTAATCCGCCAAAGAGTATCAGAAATGGCTAGGAGGCTTTGTGAAGCACAAAGTAACGGTTTTGAGAACTTATGAAGCCTTTAAACTATTGCCCTAGCCTTCATGCGACCCTAATTCAATTCGTAAGTTACCATGCACAACCCAACCATTGAGCCCAAACTACCTTCTAGCTTACTAGTAATCACTAATCCATCACTTTTTGGGCTTTCATGATCCATGCATGGATCATCATCTCCCCCTATGAAACCTCAATTCATCAAGGCCATCGTCAACAAGATACGGTGAAAGGTCTCCCATATTAAAAGAAGCATGCACTCCATGGTCTCCTCCCAAATCCACCTTATAAGCATTATCATTGACATGTGACACCACTTTTTAACGACCTTCAGCTCTTGGCATCAACTTTTGTTCGTCCTTTTGTTAGGAACACATTATTTCCTCGTATGCACCTAAACCAAGTCACCATCTTGAAAGACACGTGGTTTCCTATGCATGTTGGAATTTTGTTTGTACACCTCATTCACGGCTTCAATCTTCACACGAACTTGTTGGTGAAGTTTCATCATGGCCTTCAACTTGTCATTAGCATCCTTGTGAACCAATTCATCATTTGGCATGGGAGTCAAATCCAAAGGCATGTAAGGATTCACACGATACACCACTTCTAATGGAGAGTGACCTGTTGCATAAATAGGAGAACGATTACAGGCAAACTCAGCATGTGCAAGTTTGATGTCCAAATGTTTTTGTGTTTTTCTAACCAACCCCCTAAATAACGTACCCAAGGTTCTATTAGTCACCTTCGTTTGCCCATCAGTTTGTGGATGATGGGATGTACTGAAAAGTAACTTAATACCAACTTTCCTCCACAAAGTGTTCCAAGAGTAACTCAAAAACTTAGAATCCCTATCAGAAACAATATGCAAGCGAACCACCTTTTTAAAGTACAAATCAGACACATTAGATGCATCATTGGTTTTATGACATGGCACAGAGTGACCAATTTTTGAAGACCTATCCACCACCACTATAATGGAATCCTTCCCCTTTTGAGTTCTAGGCAAAGCCATAAGGAATTCCTTTGACACAACTTTCCAAGGACGAATAGGAACCGGTAAAGGAGTGTAAACATCATGCTTGAAAGTTTTTACGTCATCTGAGATGTTTGTTACATACACAACATATTAGGCCAAAAGAAGTCTTCTTAAAGCACCTCCAAAGTTTTGGTAATGGAAAAATGACCCGCCAAACGACCACCATGAGCTTCACGAATCAGCAGCTCCCGTATTGCATGTTTAGGGACACAAAGGTGATTGGCTTTTTATGCCTTTATGGGATTGATTAAGTGAGTAGGGTTGTGTTTAGGTAATTTAAGCTAGAATAACAACCACAAATGATACGTGTATGGGAAGAAATGGATAGATTAATAACAAATCAAGACCTACTAAGTTTTATACCGGTGAACACAATCCAAGACATATTAGATTGAATGCGTATCAATCAAGAACACGTCTCGACTATGACAAATAGTGAGCTATAAGTATAATTCAAAGTGAAACAAGGTTCTTTTGATTAAAATTGCATCTATCTGTTTTTTCCATAAACTTCGCTTATATGAAGCCTTTATTACAAAGTTGGTGGTTACAAGCCTCCCAACCAACTACTCAGTAAAATTAATAATGAAAATTAAAGAAACTCATGAAACCACACGAAAAACGTCTGACACACTAATGAAAGAAAAAAACGTCCATGCTCCATAAGAAGCAATAAAGTGTAACCCTAATCCACCAAAGAGTATCAGAAATGGCTAGGAGGCTTTGTGAAGCACAAAGTAACGGTTTTGTGCACTTATGAAGCCGTAAAAGTATTGCCCTAGCCTTCATGCGACCCTAATTCAATTCGTAGGTTACCATGCACAACCCAACCGTTGAGCCCAAACCACCTTCTCGGCTACTAGTAGTCACTAATCCATCACCTTTTGGGCTTTCATGATCCATGCATGGATCGTCCCCTCCCTCTTTGAAAGGAAATGACCTCAATTCATCAAGGCCATCCTCAACAAGATACGGTGAAAGTTCTCCAACATTAAAGGTAGCACACACTGGTTTCCTCCCAAATCCACCTTATAAGCATTATCATTGACATGTGACACCACTTTTTAAAGACCTTCTGCTCTTGGCCTCAACTTTTGTTCGGAAAACGTTATTTCCTCATATGCACCTAAATCAAGTCACCATCTTGAAAGACATGTGGTTTCCTATACATGTTGGAATTTTTTTGTACACCTCATTCACGGCTTCAATCTTCACACGAACTTGTTGGTGAAGTTTCATCATGGCCTTCAACTTGTCCTTAGCATCCTTGTGAGCCAATTCATCCTTTGGCAATGGACTCAAATCCAAAGGCATGTAAGGATTCACACCATACACCACTTATAAAGGAGAGTGACCTATAGCATAAGTAGGAGAACGATTACAGGCAAACTGAGCATGTGCAAGTTTGATGTCCAAATGTTTTTGAGTTTTGCTAACCAACCCCTTAAACAATGTACCCAAAGTTTCATTAGTTACCTTCGTTTGCCCATCAGTTTGTGGATGATGGGATGTATTGAAAAGTAACTTAGTACCAACTTTCCTCTACAAAGTGTTCCAAAAGTAACTTAAAACCATGGAATCTGTATCATAAACAATAGGTTTAGGATTAATATGCAAGCGAACCACCTTTTTATAGTACAAATCAGACACATTAGATGCATCATTGGTTTTATGACATGGCACAAAGTGAGCCATCTTTTAAAACTTATCCACCACCACTATAATGGAATCCTTCCCCCTTTTAAAGGATGAATAGGAACTGGCAAAGGTGTGCTTGAGGGTTTTTTTCGTCATCCGACATGTAACACACTTGCCTACTATGTTGGTTACATCCCCAATATCGTTAGGCCAGAAAAATGTTCTTTAAACACCTCCAAAGATTTGGTTATGGAAAAATGACCCGCCAAACCACCACCATGAGCTTCATGAATAACAAACTCCCGTATTGCATATTTAGGGACACAAAGGTGATTGCCTTTTGATGCCTTTATGGGCTTGATAAAGTGAGTAGGGTTGTGTTTAGGTAGATTAAGCTTGAATAACAACCACAAATGATACGTGTATGGAAAGAAATAGATAAATTAGTTACAAATCAAGACCTACTAAGTTGTATACCGGTGAAAACTATCCAAGACATAATATTTGATTGAATGCGTATCAAGTCAAGAACATGTCTCGACTATGACAAGTAGTGAACTATAACTATAATTCAAATTGAACAAAGTTTATTTTGATTAAAATTTCATCTATCTCTTTTTTCCATGCGTACTTGGATTATATGAAGCCTTTGTTAAGAACTTGGAGGTTACAAGCCACCCAACCAACTACTCAGCAAAACTAATAATGAAAATTAAAGAAACTCATGAAACCACAAAAAAAAAACATATGACACACTAATGAATGAAAAAACCGTCCATGCTCCATTAAGGAGCCACAAGAAGCATTAAAGTGTAACCCTAATCCACGAAAGAGTATCAAAAATAGGAAGCTTGATGAAGCAAAAACTAACGGTTTTGAGCACTTATGAAGCCTTTAAAATGTTGCCCTAGCCTTCATGCGACCCTAATTCAATTTGTAGGTTACCATGCACAACCCAACCTTTGAGCCCAAACCACCTTCTAGCCTACTAGTAAATACTAATCCATCACCTTTTGGGCTTTCATGATCCATGCATGGATCATCCCCTCCCCCTTTGAAAGGAAATGACCTCAATTGATCAAGGCCATACTCAACAAGATACTATGAAAGGTCTCCCACATTAAAGGTACTATGCACTCCATGGCATCCTCCCAAATCCACGTGATAAGCATTATCATTGACATGCGACACCACTTTGTAACGACCTTCAGCTCTTGGCATCAAATTTTGTTCTTCCTTTTGTTAGGAAAACGTTCTTTCCTCATATGCACCTAAATCAAGTCACCATCTTGAAAGACACATGGTTTCGTATGCATGTTGGAAGTTTGTTTGTACACCTCATTCACGACTTCAATCTTCACACGAATTTGATGGTTTAGTTTCTTCATGGCCTTCAAATTATCATTAGCATCTTTGTGAACCAATTCATCCTTTGGCAATGGAATCAAATCCAATGTCATGTAAGGATCCACACCATACACCACATCAAAAGGAGAGTTACCTGTAGCATAAATAAGAGAATGATTACAGGCAAACTCAGCATGTGCAACTTTGATGTTCAAATGTTTTGAGTTTGGCTAACCAGCCCCCTCAACAACTTACCCAAAGTTCTATTAGTCACCTTCATTTGCCCATTAGTTTGTGGTTGGTGGGATGTACTAAAAAGTAACTTATTACTAATTTTCCTCAACAAAGTGTTCCAAAACTAACGCAAAAACATGGAATCCTTATCATAAAATATTGTTTTAAGGAATAATGTGCAAGCGAACCATCATTGGTTTAAAGTACAAATCAGGCACATTAGATGCATCATTGGTTTTATGACAAGGCACAGAGTGAGCGATTTTTGAAAACCTATCCACCACCACTATAATGGAATCCTTCCCCCTTTGAGTTCTAGGCAAAGCCATAATGAATTCCATTGATACGTCTTCCCAAGAATGAATAGGAACCGACAAAGAAGTATTAACACTATGCTTGAAAGTTTTTTCGTCATCCGAGATGTAACACACTTGCCCACTATGTTGGTTACATGCCCAACTTCTTAGGCTAAAAGAAGTATTTTTAAATCACCACCAAATTTTGGTAACGGAAAAATGACCCGCCAAATGACCACCATGACCTTCATGAATTAGCAACTAACGTATTGCATGTTTAGGGACACAAAGGCGATTGCCTTTTGATGCCTTTATGGGCTTCATTAAGTGAGTAGGGTTGTGTTTAGGTAAATTAAGCTAGAATAACAATCACAAATGATACGTGTATGGGAAGAAATGGATAGATTAGTAACAAATCAAGACCTACTAAGTTATATACCGGTGAAAACTATCCAAGACATAATATTTGATTGAATGTGTATCAATTCAAGAACAAGTGTCGACTATGAGAAGTAGTGAACTACAACTATAATTTAAAGGGAACAAAAGTTCTTTTGATTAAAATTATATCTATTTTTCATGCATACTTGGCTTATATGAAGCCTTTATTAGGAAGTTGGTGGTTACAAGCCACCCAACCCACTACTCGGTAAAACTACTAATGAAAATTAAAGAAACTCATGAAACCACACAAAAAAACGTCTGACACACTAATGAATGAAAAAACCGTCCATGCTCCATTAAGGAGCCACAAGAAGCATTAAAGTGTAACCCTAGTCCACGAAAGAGTACCAAAAATGGCTATGCGGCTTGATCAAGCAAAAAGTAACGGTTTTGAGCACTTATGAAGTTTTTAAAATGTTGCCCTAGCATTCATGCGGCCCTAATTCAATTCGTAGTTTACCATGCATAACCCAACCATTGAGCCCAAACCACCACTCAGCCTACTAGTAATCACTAATCCATCACCTTTCGGGCTTTCATGATCCATGAATGGATCATCCCCTCCCCCTTTGAAAGGAAATGACCTCAATTCATCAAGGCCATCCTCAACAAGATACGGTGAAAGTTCTCCAACATTAAAGGTAGCACACACTGGTTTCCTCCCAAATCCACCTTATAAGCATTATCATTGACATGTGACACCACTTTTTAAAGACCTTCTGCTCTTGGCCTCAACTTTTGTTCGGAAAACGTTATTTCCTCATATGCACCTAAATCAAGTCACCATCTTGAAAGACATGTGGTTTCCTATACATGTTGGAATTTTTTTGTACACCTCATTCACGGCTTCAATCTTCACACGAACTTGTTGGTGAAGTTTCATCATGGCCTTCAACTTGTCCTTAGCATCCTTGTGAGCCAATTCATCCTTTGGCAATGGACTCAAATCCAAAGGCATGTAAGGATTCACACCATACACCACTTATAAAGGAGAGTGACCTATAGCATAAGTAGGAGAACGATTACAGGCAAACTGAGCATGTGCAAGTTTGATGTCCAAATGTTTTTGAGTTTTGCTAACCAACCCCTTAAACAATGTACCCAAAGTTTCATTAGTTACCTTCGTTTGCCCATCAGTTTGTGGATGATGGGATGTATTGAAAAGTAACTTAGTACCAACTTTCCTCTACAAAGTGTTCCAAAAGTAACTTAAAACCATGGAATCTGTATCATAAACAATAGGTTTAGGATTAATATGCAAGCGAACCACCTTTTTATAGTACAAATCAGACACATTAGATGCATCATTGGTTTTATGACATGGCACAAAGTGAGCCATCTTTTAAAACTTATCCACCACCACTATAATGGAATCCTTCCCCCTTTTAAAGGATGAATAGGAACTGGCAAAGGTGTGCTTGAGGGTTTTTTTCGTCATCCGACATGTAACACACTTGCCTACTATGTTGGTTACATCCCCAATATCGTTAGGCCAGAAAAATGTTCTTTAAACACCTCCAAAGATTTGGTTATGGAAAAATGACCCGCCAAACCACCACCATGAGCTTCATGAATAACAAACTCCCGTATTGCATATTTAGGGACACAAAGGTGATTGCCTTTTGATGCCTTTATGGGCTTGATAAAGTGAGTAGGGTTGTGTTTAGGTAGATTAAGCTTGAATAACAACCACAAATGATACGTGTATGGAAAGAAATAGATAAATTAGTTACAAATCAAGACCTACTAAGTTGTATACCGGTGAAAACTATCCAAGACATAATATTTGATTGAATGCGTATCAAGTCAAGAACATGTCTCGACTATGACAAGTAGTGAACTATAACTATAATTCAAATTGAACAAAGTTTATTTTGATTAAAATTTCATCTATCTCTTTTTTCCATGCGTACTTGGATTATATGAAGCCTTTGTTAAGAACTTGGAGGTTACAAGCCACCCAACCAACTACTCAGCAAAACTAATAATGAAAATTAAAGAAACTCATGAAACCACAAAAAAAAAACATATGACACACTAATGAATGAAAAAACCGTCCATGCTCCATTAAGGAGCCACAAGAAGCATTAAAGTGTAACCCTAATCCACGAAAGAGTATCAAAAATAGGAAGCTTGATGAAGCAAAAACTAACGGTTTTGAGCACTTATGAAGCCTTTAAAATGTTGCCCTAGCCTTCATGCGACCCTAATTCAATTTGTAGGTTACCATGCACAACCCAACCTTTGAGCCCAAACCACCTTCTAGCCTACTAGTAAATACTAATCCATCACCTTTTGGGCTTTCATGATCCATGCATGGATCATCCCCTCCCCCTTTGAAAGGAAATGACCTCAATTGATCAAGGCCATACTCAACAAGATACTATGAAAGGTCTCCCACATTAAAGGTACTATGCACTCCATGGCATCCTCCCAAATCCACGTGATAAGCATTATCATTGACATGCGACACCACTTTGTAACGACCTTCAGCTCTTGGCATCAAATTTTGTTCTTCCTTTTGTTAGGAAAACGTTCTTTCCTCATATGCACCTAAATCAAGTCACCATCTTGAAAGACACATGGTTTCGTATGCATGTTGGAAGTTTGTTTGTACACCTCATTCACGACTTCAATCTTCACACGAATTTGATGGTTTAGTTTCTTCATGGCCTTCAAATTATCATTAGCATCTTTGTGAACCAATTCATCCTTTGGCAATGGAATCAAATCCAATGTCATGTAAGGATCCACACCATACACCACATCAAAAGGAGAGTTACCTGTAGCATAAATAAGAGAATGATTACAGGCAAACTCAGCATGTGCAACTTTGATGTTCAAATGTTTTGAGTTTGGCTAACCAGCCCCCTCAACAACTTACCCAAAGTTCTATTAGTCACCTTCATTTGCCCATTAGTTTGTGGTTGGTGGGATGTACTAAAAAGTAACTTATTACTAATTTTCCTCAACAAAGTGTTCCAAAACTAACGCAAAAACATGGAATCCTTATCATAAAATATTGTTTTAAGGAATAATGTGCAAGCGAACCATCATTGGTTTAAAGTACAAATCAGGCACATTAGATGCATCATTGGTTTTATGACAAGGCACAGAGTGAGCGATTTTTGAAAACCTATCCACCACCACTATAATGGAATCCTTCCCCCTTTGAGTTCTAGGCAAAGCCATAATGAATTCCATTGATACGTCTTCCCAAGAATGAATAGGAACCGACAAAGAAGTATTAACACTATGCTTGAAAGTTTTTTCGTCATCCGAGATGTAACACACTTGCCCACTATGTTGGTTACATGCCCAACTTCTTAGGCTAAAAGAAGTATTTTTAAATCACCACCAAATTTTGGTAACGGAAAAATGACCCGCCAAATGACCACCATGACCTTCATGAATTAGCAACTAACGTATTGCATGTTTAGGGACACAAAGGCGATTGCCTTTTGATGCCTTTATGGGCTTCATTAAGTGAGTAGGGTTGTGTTTAGGTAAATTAAGCTAGAATAACAATCACAAATGATACGTGTATGGGAAGAAATGGATAGATTAGTAACAAATCAAGACCTACTAAGTTATATACCGGTGAAAACTATCCAAGACATAATATTTGATTGAATGTGTATCAATTCAAGAACAAGTGTCGACTATGAGAAGTAGTGAACTACAACTATAATTTAAAGGGAACAAAAGTTCTTTTGATTAAAATTATATCTATTTTTCATGCATACTTGGCTTATATGAAGCCTTTATTAGGAAGTTGGTGGTTACAAGCCACCCAACCCACTACTCGGTAAAACTACTAATGAAAATTAAAGAAACTCATGAAACCACACAAAAAAACGTCTGACACACTAATGAATGAAAAAACCGTCCATGCTCCATTAAGGAGCCACAAGAAGCATTAAAGTGTAACCCTAGTCCACGAAAGAGTACCAAAAATGGCTATGCGGCTTGATCAAGCAAAAAGTAACGGTTTTGAGCACTTATGAAGTTTTTAAAATGTTGCCCTAGCATTCATGCGGCCCTAATTCAATTCGTAGTTTACCATGCATAACCCAACCATTGAGCCCAAACCACCACTCAGCCTACTAGTAATCACTAATCCATCACCTTTCGGGCTTTCATGATCCATGAATGGATCATCCCCTCCCCCTTTGAAAGGAAATGACCTCAATTCATCAAGGCCATCCTCAACAAGATACGGTGAAAGGTCTCCCACATTAAAGCTAGCATGCACTCCATGTTGTCTTCCCAAATCCACCTTATAAGCATTATCATTGACATGTGACACGACTTTGTAAGGACCTTCAGCGCTTGGCATCGACTTTTATTCTTCCTTTTGTAAGGAAAACGTTCTTTCCTCATATGCACCTAAACCAAGACACCATCTTGAAAGACTCGTTGTTTCTTATGCATGTTGGAATTTTGTTTGTACACCTCATTCACGGCTTCAATCTTCACACGAACTTGTTGGTCTTTCATCATGGCCTTTCAACTTTTCATTAGCATCCTTGTGAACCAATTCATCCTTTGCCAATGGAATCAAATCCAAAGACATGTAAGGATTCATACCATACACCACTTATAAAGGAGAGTGACCTGTAGGAGAACGATTACAGGCAAACTCAACATGTGCAAGCGAGATGTCCAAATGTTTTTGAGTTTTCCTAACTAACCCCCTAAAAAACGTACCTAAATTTCTATTAGTCACCTTCGTTTGCCCATCAGTTTGTGGATGATAGGACGTACTAAAAAGTAACTTAGTACCAACTTTCCTCCACAAAGTGTTCCAATAGTAACTCAAAAACATTGAATCCCTATCAAAAACAATAGTTTTAGGAATACTATGCAACCGAACCACCTCTTTAAAGTGCAAATCAGACACATTAGATGCATCATTGGTTTTATGACATGGCACAAAATGAGCAATTTTTGAAAATCTATCCACCACCACTATAATGGAATCCTTCCCCCCTTTGAGTTCTAGGCAAAGCCAACTGAATTCCATTGACACATCTTCCCAAGGACGAATCGGAACCGGCAAAGGAGTGTAAACACCATGCTTGATAGGTTTTTTCGTCATCCGACATTTAACACACTTACCCACTATGTTGGTTACATACCCAACATCTTAGGCCAAAATAAGTGTTTTTAAAGCACCTCCAAAGTTTTGGTAATAGAAAAATGACCCGCCAAACGACCACCATGAGCTTCACAAATCAGCAGCTCTCATATTACATGTTTAGGGACACAAAGGTGATTGCCTTTTGATGCCTTTATGGGTTTGATTAAGTGAGTGGGGCTGGTTTTAGGTAAATTAAGCTAGAATAACAATCACAAATGATACATGTATGGGAAGAAATGGATAGATTAGTAACAAATCAAGACCAACTAAGTTTTATACCGGTGAAAACAATCCAAGAAATATTTGATTGAATACGTATCAAGTCAAGAACACGTCTCGACTATGACAAGTAGTGAACTATAACTATAATTCAAAGTGAACAAAGGTTCTTTCGATTAAAATTTCATATATCTCTTTTTTCCATGCATAAACTTGGCTTATATTTTATTACAAAGTTTGTGGTTACAAGCCACCCAACCAACTAATCAGTAAAACTAATAATGAAAATTAAAGAAACTCATAAAAGCACACAAAATAAAAACATCTGACACACTAGTGAATGAAAAAAGCGCCCATGCTCCATTAAGGAGCCACAAGAAGCATTAAAGTGTAACCCTAATCCACCAAAGAGTATCAAAAATGGCTAGGAGGCTTGATAAAGCAAAAAGTAATGGTTTTGAGCACTTATGAAGCCTTTAAAATGTTTCCCTAGCCTTTATGTGACCCTAATTCAATTCTTGGGTTACCATGCACAACCTAACTGTTGAGCCCAAAACACCTTCTAGCCTACTAGTAATCACTAATCCATCACCTTTTGGGCTTTTATGATCCATGCATGGATCATCCCCTCCTCCTTTGAAAGGAAATGACCTTAATTCATCAATGCCATGCTCAACAAGATACGGTGAAAGGTCTCACACATTAAAGTGTCACGACCAGGAAATTCTATGCTTTTGTAAACATTAACAAGGACAAAATTCTAACCAAAACTTGAAAGCATGCATGATGTTTATTCAACGACAACAAAATTCCATCAAAAACTCTATACAAACACTTCAAATCGTCAATGAAAGATTGGAAACCCTAAAAATCCTGGTTTAAGTTCATTATGGACTAGGATTTCCTTATTGGGCCTAATGGACCATTAAGCTTCCAATTTGACAATTTTGGGCTTAGGACCCTTAAATGGGCTCGAATTGGACCCACCTTCATGAGATTTAACATTTTGGACCTTTTTTGGCCTAAAATGGAATAAACTACTCTAATAAGCCTTATTGGGCCATAACTAACCTAATTAGCCTTAATGGGCCATAAAACCCATTCTTTTATGCTAATAGGGTTGTGAAACATTTAATGAGCCAAATGGGCCGAATAATAATATTGGGCTTATGAATTCAATCAAAGCAAAAATTTTGGGCCCAACTTCACTCTCTTCATGTCTCTATGCTCATTCCCAACATCACTCACTTCATGCTTTCTCTCCCCTATCTTCTTCTTCTTCTTCTTCTCAGGCGAGGATCACAAACACACACTCACACTTCATTTGAAGTTCCCTCAAACACTCTCAAGAAAACAAATTCTCCTTTCTTCATCAAATTTTCTAGAATCATACGTGCTTCAAGAAGGTTCTCATCCAAAAATCACTCAAAGATACATATTATTGGTAAGATCTCACAAAATCTAAGCAACCTACTTTCTTTTAAATACTTATTCACTTCTCTCACTCCTTGTTTTCGTGATTATACTTCCTAGAACTTCTCTAAGTTCGAAAATCCCCTCAAGGAGTTTGCTAGAGCCAAAATCACACCACCTTCTTCCACATCTTCTTCAAAACCGAGAACAACAAGCTAAGGTAAGTTCATACCCCCTTGTTTTCGGTTTTTATTTGCATGTTATATGTGATTTCTTTGGTTTGTGTTGTGAAAATGTGATAATATTTGTTATATCTCGAGATCTATGGCTAAAGTGTGAAGGATTCATAAACAAATACATATTAAACAACATACTTCAAAGATCTAAGAGTCTTTATGTTTAAGAAGTGAAAAACAAAGTCAAAGATTATTTATAAGTGTCATTTTTGCAAAAATAACAAAGATGTGGATAAGAGATGACATTTTTGATTTTATAAGGATGAAATTGTATTTATTTATATAAAATATGATTTTTATGGAAAGAATACTTCTCAAGGGGTCAAAAACATAAATTTGAGTTATTGGGCTTACATTTGGGCCTCGCGGGTTTTTGGGCCCAAAGTTACGAAAACTGAAGAGTTTTGGGCGGTTGAAGTTGTAAATTTATCAAAATATGAGTCCAAAACATAAATAAACTATTTTTGGGGCTGAAAATGACTTTAATGCGAAAATTTGACTAAAAATGCAAAGTTTTGGATTTTGAGGTCAAAATTGTAAAACTCGCGGAATTCGGGCCAAAAGTGATAAATTTTTGGGCTGAAATAGTAAAACAAATTATGTTTGGGCCGAAAATGCAAAGAAAAATGAGTTAAGGACCAAAAATGTCAATTTTCATCAAAAAGGACTAAAATGTCATTTTTATTAAGAAAGGGTTGAAAATGGGCTGAAATGGTCAAATAAAGATTTTGGGGTCAAATATGTTAATATTAAATGAATTGGGCCAAAGATATTAAATTTGTAACATATATATATATATATATATATATATATATATATATATATATATATATATATATATATATATATATATATAACCAACGTGTCGTTATAAATCAAACATCAAGTGTTCCAACCTCAAATACTTTGTATAAAACAAACCCGACACTACAAATATATCGACAAACAGAGAAATAATACAATGGTTGGGCCTAATGTTACTCATTGTGTCCATTGGGCCTTTGTGGCCCAATTTCACGATTATTAGGCCCAATATACTCAACACATGTTTATTGGGCTTCCGGTGACCCAATTACATGTCTAATGTGTCTTCATTAGCCTTTACATGCTATTGAGTTTTAGTGGCCCATTTGCATTGCTGATATGGCCTGAATTATTCATCATATGCTTGATGGGCTATAACGTATCCGTCGCATACTCGACAGCCTATAAATAACTTACATGGTTAGTTGGCCACAGTTGTCCTATGTCGTGTTCGTTAGGTTTTATTCATAAACATGAAATCATTAAGCGGTTTGGAAATTAAAAATACACTTAACGATATCCATATTCATATTTATGAGGTAATAATTGGGATTTAGTGAGAATTATCGGTTGTCACCAATGAGTGTTCGGCCGTAGCCTTTAGTTATAATCAGAGTCTCCTAGAGGGGAGAGCGAGAGTTTGTGTATAGATCTATACGGGGGTGACTCCCCCACACCAAAGTTGTTCACTACAGTTAGACTCGGCCAGTCTAGGGTGACAAAATCTTAATCAAAACCGGCATTTGGAAAAATACCAAGACAGGCGAACTAGTCATTATTATGCATGGTTATAACGACTCACGCAAAGATCCATTACAATTTATACATTCATGGGAAATCAAATTTATACATCACGAATATACAAAGCAATGCATGAGAAATACAACTTTGTTATAGATCGGAAAATAGCATCACTCATTTTTTTATATACATCAAATACGAAACAAGGAAGACTTTTTGGATTCATTCAGTTATACATGTTTTGAAATCACACATACATATATATATATATATATATATATATATATATATATATATATATATATATATATATATATATATATATATATATAATGGATCATGACATTATGTTGTAAACAAATTTTACAGAAAATATCGGATTTTTTGGATTATACAAACATTATGAAACCTTTTCAAAACAATCATGCTTATGAACTCACCAATATTATATATGTTGAAAATTTTCAAAATAACATGTATTCTCAGGTAATTGGCTGAAGAATTTCAAGTGTTGTTTGGAAATTGTATTTTTTGTGAAATGTCTACTTATGAACAATTGATATTTTAGTGATGTAATATTTAACAATGTACTTGATGTAAATAGTGACAGTTGTATGATGATAATGTTGGTGATGATTGTGTTTTGTTTCATATATATATTCATTGTGATAATACAATTGTTAGTCACACGAGCCCTCGGACGATTCCGTCGTCTGGTTTGAGGGTGTGACAGGTTGGTAAAAGTACGTCGTGATTAAATTTGGACGGGAAAGAAATCACGATTATGAATATTTATTGAGGTTTTCAGACATTACCAATAAAGAGCAGGTTTCTTTGATGCTTCCTCATTCCTTGAGGTTAGACTCCTCCTGTTCCTCATTGTTCTTCTCTGTTGGGCAGTCTCTTTTGGAATGCCCCATATCGCCACATGCACTGCACATTTGAACTATGCTAGCATCGGTAGTGGAAGTGATGTATTGAGTCGGGGTCTTCGCTAAGCGAGCTTCCTTGCCATCCTTAGCCCTTGGACAATTTCTTTTGAAATGCCCTTCACTACCACAGAGGTAACAGGTTGAACTAGCCCCAACATTGGTATTCAGAGTGACGAACTTGACTAGGGTCCTACATCTATTGGAGGTGTGCCCCTTCCTGTTGCATCTGGTGCAATGTAGCACTCGATAGACTCCATGATGATGGTAGTTGCATTTGCTGCAGTGCGGGAGGTTTCCGAAGTAGGGTGTGGTTGGTGTTGGAACAGTAGGGCTGACTAGGGTATTGACTACCCCAATTCGTTGCCTTTCAGTAGGTCCTTGGGTTGAACAAGTTCCTTTGAACTTTCGTTTTAAGAGGTTAGGTTTGGGATCAATGGTGTCCTTTCCAGTAGGCACTTGTTGTTGAGGTTGGTTAACACCATGGTTTGGCCTGCCATTAACACGTCTACTCGCATTTGTGTTGTTAGCATTAAGAACAACTAGGGCGGCTACTACAGCTGCTGTGACAGTAGCTTGGAATGTAGGTGAGTCCATCTGGAGGATTGGGGCCTTACCAGTGGGTTGGTTCTGCTTCTTCGGAGGCATGATCTGCTATGTGCCAAGAAAAGAGTTTGTGAACAACAATGGTTGCCTCTGGATGTATCCTAAACGTTTATCTATGCACTAAGATTTCTCGTTTTTTATTCGATCCACATCCCCATGATGTCGGCTCTAGACGATATGGAGATTTAGCTATAAGGATTGTTCCGGGGATCGAGTCGATGCAGGATTCAACTAGACACTCAGAAGAAATCCCTTGAATGTCTTTAGGGAAGACATCAGGAAAGTTGCAGACTTCAGAGATGCTCTCGAGGCCTTTAACTTTTTGCGTCTCATCGACAACATAAGCCAGGAATGCATGGCATCCCTTTTTCGTAGATACTTCTAGACTCTTGCGCATGAAATGATACGAAGGTTTGAACAAATTCTATCACTATGACCGGTGAGGACTTCGTCAGCGGGAAAGATTGAAACGAATCGCCCTTTCGAAGCAAAGGACATCAGCACGATTTAAGCTCAACTATCTGATGCCGATTATGACGTCGTAGCGTGTTATGGAGACTTATGAAATCGATGGGGAAAAGGAATGATCGTCTTAAGGTAAGAGTACTTCCTATGACACATGCTTCTAAGACGAAATGGTAGCATGGCTTTGATAAAGTTGCTTAATTTTCATGCTATCGTTCTAAGATATACTTTTGACAAAGATCTTCTTTAACTGAAATATGGTTGTTGCCATCATAACTGAAACGGAGATTACCCATATTTCGGAACCCTTGACCTAAAAGTAGGTCTAAGTTATTCTAACAGGGAAAGAATCTTGGCAACATGAAGGACAGGGATGTTTACAGAGAAGAGCTACTTAGAAGTTAGAACATAGATATGAAGGTTTATCTTAGATCAAAAAGGAAGGATGAGTAGAGTATTATCCTATCAGCGATGGACACTCCTCGAACGGATCCTTAAGTTAGCCAGCTGGTGCTCCATGTCAAGCAGCTGGCTCTCGTATACTGTCCGGCGTGCTCGTAGCTCTATGAGCTTAGCTCAATTGGTAGCTAACTCTCGATGTAGGGCTTCATTGTTCCTTGCAGCTCTCGCATGAGCAATCTCGAAGCAACGGATGCGGTCCGTGGTGGTGTTCGAATCAGCTTCGAGCTCCATAGTTCACTAAAGGGTTGCCATACATTGCTCCACATTACGAGCCACTCAATGTATTAGGATTGGAAGGGCCCTATCTGTGGGGCCTCCTTCATTCAGATTGTAGAAGTTGCGGTTTTCATCATATGGGTGGGGTTGGTCTTGCTCATAGCTCCACCTATTCAAACTCCCGACCCACATAGGCGTTGGACCTTGGAGTTCAACTCGAGGATTAGGATTTGGTATTGGAGTCACTTGAGGTATGCTTTCAAATTCGGGTTCCGAGTCAGTCTCTTTGGGAAATGGTTAGGCAAGGTCATTTTCCAAAGGAATTTCATGGTTTCCTTCCGGTTTTGGCTCGACCCATCCATCATTTCCTTGGTTGGGAAAGTATGGGTTGCTAGGGAGGTGGAATCCAGCCATGCTATCTACGCGAGGTGATGGTAAAGGGATAGGCATCGAATCTAATAGTACTTCCAATGATGGATTCTTGGGTAAGTTTGTAGTTTGGTCGGTATAGCATCCAAAAATACTCCTATAGTATTTTAACCCTTATGTTTAGTTCTAGAACTCTCCTGGTACCTAGGTAAGTTTTAGACTTGCTGCGACACCATAGTCACTCCCAAGCACATGTTGGTCATGTCTCAAATGAATATAGTTGATCAGTCTATATTGACCCTAGACATGATTACATAACTGCCCAGGTTTAACCGCGATGTCCAACATCCAAATACTTTTGTTTTATTATACTTACGACATGGATTCTGATACTCGGGTATACTTATATAAAAATACTTGTATTTTTGAAAGTATACTTTTAGTTTAGAGCACTTAGGCCCCTTAATATTTATAGTTGTATACCATGTAAGGTCCGGTATACTTAGTTCACTATAAACAATGGCTCTGATACCAATCTGTCACACCCCCAAACCGGAATGGCGGAAACGTTCGGGGGTGGCTGACGTCATGCGTAGTATCACAACAATTGTATCATAGCAAGCATAGTAAACACAACCAGACATTGAATACATATGTGAAAATGTTTACATTGTTTAATACATAGTTTTATTTATAGCTAAAGTAAAATAGACAGACGCGACTCTAACTTTTCGTCTTCTCCGAACTCTTGGAAGTACCTGTTTACTAATTCCCTGAAAATACAAGCAGTTTTGAAAGTATATCAGCATAAAGCTGGTGAGTTCATAAGCATTTAGTTTTAGTGATAAAATGTTCTTTGAATCCATTTGAAAAGTGTTCTTCAAGAAAATCCTCTATTTTCTTATGAAAAGCTGTCTTGAAAGAGTGTATATTAGTAGAAAATAAACCATCAGTTTTAGAAAAACATGTTATCCATCCTAAAGGTAGAGATGCCAGTTTAGAAGTCCTTGATTTCTAACAACATATATAAAAGTAGTTTTATTACTTAAAATAAAACAAATGATGAAGAGAGTCCGTAAACAAAGTTAGTTTTACTTATTTGCGAGTCGTATAACCATACTTGATATGATCGAGAGACCTTTATAACGTTCTTCAGGAGTTAAGCTAAATGACATTTGTTCAGCATAGGCGTGCCCGCCTAACTGTAGCTAGCAGTTCTGGTGTGAGATTGTTAGTCCCAAATAGAGCTATTCACAAATCTCACACTTTCCCTCCAGCAGACTCTGGTTATACTAAAAGGATTTATCACTATACACCTAAGGGTACAGTATTGAAGTAGCACCTCACAATTCTGTATAATCTAGTTTACTAGCGAGAAATCAGCATAAAACAGTAACTATCCTTGAATAAATGTACTTTATATTTATGAGAAAAAGATATAACATAAACTAAATCTACCATAGTTTATACATATTCTTTTATGAAATCTAAATAAGTAGAGATGCCTAGACCAAACTATACCCGTTATAGTTTATTAGAGTTGATATAGAGCTGCTTTGTAAAAACCTTTCTAAAAGCTATGAAGTTAGATTTCCAAAATAGTAGTTTCCCTTATGCTCAACATATTACAAAAAGAGATAAAATATCCGAATATGTTATTAAACGTGAAATCATTGGATTGCATTAATAATTTTAAAACTTAATAAAATACCTTGAATTTGGCTTGTATTCCGCCCTGAAAACATTAAAAACACGGAAAATGTAGGGGTATGAACTCACTTCGACTGATTTGAATGAAGGGTCGGCACGAAAAGTTGGGTGTTCAAGTGAAGCCTTGAATACGATTTGATCCTAATTAACATGCATTGATACATAAAGGAGTCAAATGAAGGTATTTCACCACTAAATGTGATGGAGAACCACTCTAGGAACTTGGGACTACTTGCACAAGTGCTAGGACCTTAAAGGATTGCGTTAGGTGAGTGTATGGCCACCTCTAAAGTGTGTGCGGCCAGGCTATGTGTGTGGTTGCACACAGGAGTGTGCGGCCAGGGTGTGTGTGTGGTTACACACAGGAGTGTGCGGCTAGAGTGTGCGGCCAGGGTGTGTGTGCGGCTGCACACGGGAGTGTGTGGCCGTACACTCTTCGTTTAAGCTCCAAACGTCAATTTTCAAGTGCTTCAAGGCTCAAACCAAGTCCAACTAAGAGATAGAGGGCCAAAAATCTCACTTTGGAGGGTTTTGAGGTCTGTACGGCCACCTTATGAAGGTGTGCGGCCATACACCTTCAAGTGATGAAGAACATGAAGAGTTTTAGGCTTAGATTTAGGTGTTTTACCTGTATAACAAGCTAAATGATAGAATTCCTCATGTTTTTAGGCCCTTAGAGTGTTCTTGGATGAAGTTTTAAGAGAGAGAAAGTAGAGTGCAGCCAATTGAAAGGAATGAGTGAAGGGGTCACCCTATATAAATAGGGATGAGTGTGCGGCTGGAGGATGGGTGTGCGGCCATACACTCGGGTGTACGGCCACACACTCATGTGTGCAGCCATACACTTGGGTGTGCGGCTACACACTCATCTGTGCAGCCATACACTTGGGTGTGCGGCCACACATTCATGTGTGCAGCCATACACTCGGGTGTGCGGCCACACACTCGTGTGTGCAGCCATACACTTGGGTGTGCGGCCACACACTCATGTGTGTGGCCACACACTCCTTTTGATGGAGTGTTTGGCCTATTTGCAACCCTAAATCTTAAACCAACCAATCCCTAATTCAAACTTTGGTTGTACTTAAGGCTTTAAATGCTTAAATGTGCCCATAATCAGTGCTAGGAGTTAACAGAAATGAGTTTAACTTAGATTAACTGACTAGATGTACCGGGTAGAAGTTTTCGGGTTGTCACAGTCCTTTCAAGCTAGTGTCACATGTCAATGATAATGCTTATAAGATGGATTTGGGAGGAGACCATGGTGTGTGTGCTACCTTTAATGTGGGAGACCATTGACCTTATCTTGTTGAGGATGGCCATGATGAATTGAGGTCATTTCCTTTCAAAGGGGAAGGGGATGATCCATGCATGGATCATGAAAGCCCAAGGTGATAGATTAGTGATTACTAGTAGGCTAGAAGGTGGTTTGGGCTCAATGGTTGGGTTGTGCGTCGTAACCTATGAATTTAATTATGGTCGCATATAGGCTAGGGCAATGTTTTAAAGACTTCATAAGTGCTCAAAACCGTTACTTTTTGCTTCATAAAGCCTCCTAGGCATTTTTGATATTCTTTGGTGGATTAGAGTTACACTTTAATGCTTCTTATAGCTCCTTAATGTAGCATGGTCGTTTTTTTCATTCATTAGTGTGTCAGATGTTTTTTTGTGTGGTTTCCTGAGTTTCTTTAATTTTCATTATTAGTTTTACTGAGTAGTTGGTTGGGTGGCTTGTGACCACCAACTTTGTAATAAAGGCTTCATATAAGCCAAGTTTATGCATGGAAAAAGGAGATAGATGAAATATTAATCAAAAGAACCTTTGTTCTTGACTTGATACGCATTCAATCAAATATGTCTTTTATTGTTTTTACTAGTATACAACTTAGTAGGTCTTGATTTGTTTCTAATCTATCCATTTCTTGCCATACACGTATCATTTGTGGTTGTTATTCTAGCTTAATTTACCTAAACACAACCCTACTCACTTAATCAAGCCCATAAAGGCATCAAAAGGCAATCACCTTTGTGTCCCTAAACATGCAATACGGGAGTTGCTGATTCGTGGAGCATGGTGGTGGTTTAGCGGGTCATGTTTCCATTACCAAAACTTTAGAGGTGCTTTAAGAACATTTCTTTTGGCCAAAGACGTTGGGATGTAACCAACATAGTGAGCAAGTGTGTTACATGTCAGATAACAAAAAAAACTTTCAAGCATGGTGTTTGCCAGTTCCTATTCGTCGTTGGAAAGATGTGTCAATGGAATTTGTTATGGCTTTGCATACAACTCAAAGGGGGGAGGATTCCATTATAGTGGTTTGAAAACCAAGTGTTACAAGTGTGATACATATATATATATATATATATATATATATATATATATATATATATATATATATATATATATGAACAAAAGTAAGACTTGTCTTCTACGCACTCCATCTTCGCTAAAAGGATCATCGGGTACCTGTCTAATGTTGACCTGAGAATACAAGCAGTTTGAAAATCAGCATAAAGCTGGTGAGTTCATAAGCGGTTTTGTTTTCTGAAAATGTATTTGTTTCCTTTCTGTTTTCTAAAAAAGATACGTACCAAGAATATCCCATATTTTCTTAAGAGTTAGTTATCTGGTTTGTTACACGAATCTGGTTATGTACAAATGTTACCCTAGGAAAATCCCATATTTTCCTAAAAGATGGTTACCAATCCAAATTGTAATGTAAAAGATGTATACTGAAAACCTAGTTATCCTTGTGAAATGTATTAGTTTTAACACGTATATAAAACTAATATGTATAAGTAAACTAGTTACTTTATTCATTATTACTATCAAGTAAATCTCGGTTATCCAAATTGCGAGTTGGCAATAAGTCGTCCAAATCACTTTATGACTTTCGTCACCCTTGAACCTTTCGGTTCGGCTGTAGCTAGCAGCCAGGTGTGGGGTAGTCAGCCACGTATAGATCTATACACTCAAGTCACGCTCCCTATCTAAGAGATTTTGGTTACGGGTGCGGTCCTCCACTCGCGTATCTCCGTGGAGTGTTCTCCGAGGACGTGTCTCCAATTTATAGGAATAACAAATTTACTAGTAATAATACAGAAAGATAGTGTTACAAACAATGATCCTCCATTCGCGTATCTCTGTGGAGTGTTACCGAGGACAAAACAGTGTACTAAGTTTTATGTTCAAGGTTCAAATGTTACGCTTTTTACTGATATAATGTGGAAAACCATTTGTGAAAATATAAAATACAACATTTTATAATGTTTTCACAAATAATACGATAATGTGTTCTGCAAGTTACGGTTATTTGTTATGATAGTCAACGTTAAAAGCATATGAAATATGAAACACAACACATGTAAAACAAGTTTTTGAGTACAAGTATTCCTTGTACTTTGCTTGTATTCCCCCCCTGAAAACAGTGAAAAACATTGAAAAAGGGTAGGGGTATGAACTCACCAGGCAAGAAAACGTGACGGATTGGATGCTAAGTGTCGGTTCAGGGCTTGATAACGCGCAAGGTTCTTATGTAATATGAAATGATATACAATGTATCTAATTAGACTTTAAATCACTAATTAGATATGATAATACACTCCAAGATGCAAAAACACTTCAAATCAAGTGTTTGGAGTGACCCGGGTGACATCTACGGACGTATAGGGGTCGGATAATGAGTTTGCTCTTCAAGAGTAAACTCCTTAGGGAGTTTACGGCCATAAGACCATGACCACATGAGTTCACGGCCGTGAACTCATGGTTGATGGGTTTTAAGTTGCTAAATGGTCAAATATCACTTGGGAAATGTTGGTATGATTTAATCTAAGGCATAGGAATGAATTAAACCATCAAAGGTATCACCAAATGGAGTTTACGGCTGTAAACAAGGAGTTTACGGTCGTAAGCTCCTATATGACCATTCCTTCAAGATTTGATGGCCCTAGATCAATTATATGTGATTCAAACCAATTTTACAAGCCTTAGAATGAATTTAGGGCATCATTTGACTTGTGTATGTGAGTTTACAGCCCAGGAACCCATTCTTGGGGGGTTTACGGCCGTAAACTCCTAAAGGGAAGGTTTTCATCATCTTTATGGCCCCTAAATCGATTGTGGTTGGTTCTAGAATTTAATCCAAGGCTATTGGTGTGTTTAAGTGGCATTTAAACACTTGAATTTGAGTTTACTCCCCATGAATATGAGTTTACGGCCCAAGTATGTTCTTGGGCAGTAAACTCATGTTTACTCCTCAAAAGTTGGATTCAAGGTGTCTAAGTCCGTTCCATTAAGCTATTTAGTCATATCTAAGCTCCAAAGGTGGTCTGGAAGGGTTTTAAGGCTCAAAAACCCCATTTATGTGTGTTTACGGCCCAAGCATGTTCTAGGGCCGTAAACACATGAAAATGGTCCTTTTTCAAAGATTAAGCACGAATTTGAAGGCTAAGGATGCTAATCTATGAGTTAGGGGAGTTACCTTGATGAATTGGAGCCTTAATTTGATGATTTTGGACCTTAAGTTTGGATTGAGGAGAGAGGTTTAAGAGAGAGTAGTGAGAGAGAGAGAGAGAGAGAGAAAAAGCTTCAAATTGAAGTCTTTTGGGCTTTAAATAGGATTCGAGTTTGGGACACGGTGGAATTCTACCCGATACCGACGTTAGACGTGGCTTTTGGTCGCACCCGATCAAGTTGCCGTAACCCGATATGGTCGATTCTAAAAATATTCCGATTACTAGAATGGGGTGTTAATATGAGTTCTAAATGCATTAGGACACCCATTAATTCATAATAGAAGTCCCACATTTATGACTTAATTTAATGACGTAAACGGAAACGAAACTGAAAATGACGAATGTATTAACGGAAAGGGTTACATTTCGGAGGTTTTTCCGGATCATGGGAGGTATTGGCTATGTACTGGCCTCTATTGGTTATGTGACATCTATCTCGACCTAGTGCAAAATGGACATGCAGTTCTAACTCTTGAGGTGTTTCTAACGGAAACTCTCAAAGTCGGTGTGATAGGGGGAGTGTTACCAGACGATGCTTAGAAAATTTAAATTTTCATTATCATCTAATAGATGCTTTCACAGCATGATCCCTAATTGGAAAGAATCATGCTCTTACTTGCTTTTCTGTTTCATGGATAACAGTCTCCGATCAGGGCTAACTTAGCCCTTAGAGATTTTCTGGAGTGCTGGACTATTTCAGGAGGTGGTTCTACTATTTCTTTTGAGATAGTATTCCTTGGAACACCTAGTAGTCCAACGAATCTCTAAGACATGCCCCATTCTCCTGTGAGTTGGCTCCCTCCAGTTTTGTAGGAAGTGCGTGTTCTTGTATAACCCATCGACTAGCACCTAGACCGGTGTCGAATTTCTGCTGTGGGGTTTTGGAGCTTCAAAACCCTCCCAAATCACTTCTAGTGCTTAGCATTGACTTAGGGGCTTACATGAATGGACTTAGAACACCAAAACCTTGATATTTGAGGATTAACATGAGTTTACGGCCCAAGAACATGCTTGGACCGTAAACCCTCATTCATAGGCCGTGAACAGCTTTTAAGGTGTTAAGATGCCCCTTTCTAAGCCTTAGAATAGTGTCTAGAACCAACCTCCATTGTGTTAGGGACCTTAAACATGAAAGAAACCACCCACTTAGGAGATTACAGCCGTAAACCCCCAAAGGAATGGTTCCTGGGCCATAAACTCCTTTATAGTGGTCAAATGGTGCCCTAACTTCCTTCCGTGGCTTGTACTTTGGACTAGAACCACTTGTGCTTAACCTAGGACCACCAAAACACATAAGGAAAGGGTACATGAGAGTTTATGGACGTAAACTCCTTGTTTACAGCCGTAAACTTCTTGAAATGGTCCATGTGTGGGTCAATTCACTTCCCATGCCTTAGAACTTAACCCAGCTTTATTCCACTAGTGTTATAAGACTTTTAAGTAACCAAGAACACACCACCCATGAGTTTACGGCTGTAAACTCATGGGGATATGGTCATTGGGCCGAAAATTCTCCAAGGAGTTTACTCTTGAAGAGCAAACTCCATATCTAGGCCATACACCCCCTTAGATGCTACCCGGACCACTCCTAACACTTGAATTGAAGTGTTTTCGCGCCTCGGAGTGTTTATTCTTATTTAATTAGTAGATCAAGGTCTAATTAGATACAATTTATGTATCTCTTCATATTACATAGGAACCTCGCGTGTTTTCAAGCCCCAAACTGACACTTAGCATCCTAGTCGACACATTTCTCGCCTGGTGAGTTCATACCCCTACACCTTTTTCAATGTTTTTCAATGTTTTCAGGGGGGAATACAAGCAAAAGTACAAGAATATCTTGTACTCAAACTTATTATTTCATTTGAAATGTTTCATATTCCATATGCTTTTAACCATCGAAACCGTATTAACCAACCATTTGACTTGCAGAGTTAGTTTTCAAATCGATTTCAAATCTTGTTATATAGTGTCATATTGTACATTTCACAAATGATTTTCCACTTCATTATTGTTAAAAATCATTAATCTTAGAACTTTTGATACGTCCTCGGTAACACTCCACAAAGATACGCAAGTGGAGGATCGCCTTTGTAATTAGAATTTAAAACAGGATTTTCCGCATTATTACTTGTAAATTTGTTATTCTTAAGATTTGAGACACGCCCTCGGAAACACTCCACAGAGATACGCGAGTAGAGGACCGCCCCTGTAACCAGAATCTCTTGGAGGGAGAGCGTGACTTGAGTGTATAGATCTATACGGGGCTGACTACCCCGCACCTGGCTGCTAGCTACAGTCGGACCAAAAGGTCCAAGGGTGACAAAAGTTATAAATGATACTGACCTTCCTTTGCCATATCTAGTCTATCGTATGATTATGGAACTCGCAAACTTGAATAATAGAGATTTACATGTTAGTAATAATGAATTTAGTAAATTATTAACCTTAGAAATTAGTTTACTATTTAATTAATAGTTTTATATACGTGTTAAAAGTAGCATACTTTTCAAGGATAACCAGGCTTTCTGGAAACTTCATACAAATGCTACAAGTATGGTAGATACTGGTACACTGTATTCCGAATCGATAACCAACCACAAACTTTTTAGGAAAATAAGGGTTTTTTCCTGGGATAACAAACTGTTCTTAACCAGATTGTGTAACAAACGGATAACCAAACCTTACTTATAAGAAAATATAGGATTTTCTTGGATAACAACTGTTTCAGAAAACTAAAGGAAACTTGTTCATTTTCAGAAAACGAACCGCTTATGAACTCACCAGCTTTATGCTGATATTTTTAAAACTGCTTGTATTCTCAGGTTCTCCTTAGACAGGTATCCCGCGATCTTTTGGAGAAGACGGAGGAGCGTATGAAAGTCACGTCTTACTTTTGTTTAAGCTAATGTATCTATAAAACTTGTATTACCTTACTTTCAAACAAATGTAATGATTCTATGTAATGTAATGTTTTGTGTTTACTATGCTTACTATGTACATTGGTTGTGATACTTAACATGACATCACCCCGCCCCAGAACGTTTCCGCCTTCGGTTTCGGGGTGTGACAGATTGGTTTCAGAGCCCTTGTTTATAGTGAACTAAGTATACCAAACCTTACATGGTATAAGACTATAAACACTAAGGAGCCGAAGTGCTCTGAACTAAATGTATACTTTAAAATATAAGTATTTTTCAAAAGTATACAAGAATACCTAACTGCCGGAATCCGTAACCTCAAGTAGAACAAAACATAATTAATTGGGTGTTGTACGCTGCGGTTAAACCTGGGTAGTTATGTAGTCGTGTCTAGGGTCAATATAGCCTGATCAACTATATTCATTCGAGACGCGGCTAACATGTGCTTGGGAGTGACTGTGGTATGCAGCATGCCTAAAACTTACCCAATACCCGAACAATAAGCCGTCGTCGCAACGAAAACATAAAATACTATGGGAGTATTTTCTAGAGCCAACTTCGTTATAGAAATCCTCATTCAAGTGTTGCTACTCATTCATTCCTTTAGCGATAATTTCTTGCCTTGTTAACTTTCCTATATTATCGCATAGTAGAACACTTTATCTGTCATAATGAGATACCTCTTGTTTCATATCTCATTATTCGATTCAAAGGAATTACCATCCTCTCTTTCCTAATCACTTTAGATCAATATGCCTCCAAAGAAAGGACCCAGCTCAAGGAACAACAACCCTCCGCCACCGCATTCTTCTCAATTCGACCCGGTCTTATTTCAAGCAGCTGTTACTGCCGCAGTGACGGCTGCAATGGCGCATTTGAACCCTAGCAGGTCCAGTGGACTAGGAAGTAACACCTATCCCCAAAACCATGAAGATGATCAGGAGCACCAGATTGAGTGTAATGAGAGTAAAAAGATTTTTTGGAAAAAGCGAAAGGGTTAGAGTTCACAAGGACCCTCCAAGAAGCACAAAACTGTGGCGGTCCAAGCTACTATTACTCCTGCCGCTGCTCCTACAGCTCAAGCACCTACCACTAGGTATGCTGGTAACCTCCCTTAGTGCAACAGGTGCAATTATCACCATTGTATCGCCGGCCCATGTCGTGAAAAGCTCTGCAACAACTGTGGCAAGAAGGGCCACCTTGCTCGAAACTGCAGAACACCAGCCCAACTAATCAATCAAGCTTCCAGATCGAGTACCGATCAAGCCTGCTATGGTTATGGAGAGGTAGGGCATTTCAATAGGAACTGCCCCAAGGCAGCAACAACTAGCAATGTTGGGATAGCTCTGGCTATAAAGCAGGAAGAGGCAGTCGCCGATCCCACCGTCGTCGTGGGTACGTTTCTTCTCGACAATTCTTATGCTCACATCCTTTTGGAATCTAGTGCTAAAGAAGTTTTATTAATCATTCATTCAAACATCTTCTTAAACATAGTCCTCGCATAGTAACCAAAACATTTACCGTCAAAATGGCTAACGGTGAGAAAGAGAACGCTAACGACTTATTCATAAGTTGTACCCTTACCCTGAGTGATCATTCTTTCCCCATTGATCTTATGCCAATCTCCATAAAGAGCTTTGATGTTATCATTGGCATGAATTGGCTGAGTCCCAATCATCCTGATATCCTTTGTTACGAAAAGCCATCCGTCTCAATCTCCCCTCTGGCCAAACTCTCATGATATACGGCGATAAACTTAGTTCCAACCTTCGCCTCATTTCATACATCAAAGCTCAGAAGCTTCTGCGAAAGGAGTGCTATGCATTCCTAGCCCATGTGATCAACGAGAAACAAGAAGTTAAAGACCTCGAGAGCATCCCTGAAGTATGCAGCTTTCCTGATGTCTTTCCCAAAGAGCTCCCGGGAATTCCTCCTGAACGTCAAGTTGAGTTTCGCATCGACCTAATTCTTGTAGCTACCCCCGTAGCCAAATCCCCGTATTGATTATCGCCAGCAGAAATGCAGGAGTTATCCAATCAACTTAATGAGCTACTCAACAAAGGGTTCATCAGACCGAGTTCCTCACCCTGGGGAGCTCCGTCATTGTTTGTAAAGAAGAAAGATGGATCCTTCCGGATGTGTATCGACTACCGTGAGCTGAATAAGTTAACCGTCAAAAACCGATATCCTCTTCCTCGAATAGATGACCTCTTCGATCAACTTCAGGGAGTCAGCTACTTTTTCAAAGATAGACCTTAGTTCAGGGTACCATCAGCTACGAGTTCATGAGAATGATGTTTCCAAGACAACGTTCAGGACTCGATATGGTCACTACGAGTTTGTAGTTAAGCCCTTCGGTCTAACCAACACACCGACAACGTTCATGGACCTGATGAACCGGGTGTGTCGCCCCTTTCTGGACAAGTTCGTCATCGTGTTCATTGACGACATACTTGTCTACTTCAGAAGCGAGGAAGATCACAAACAACACTTGAGATTAGTGTTGGAAACTCTTAGATCAGAGAAGTTGTGCGCGAAATTCTCCAAGTGCGAATTCTGAACTCGGAAGGTAGCTTTCCTTGGTCACGTGGTAAGCGAGGAGAGTATACACGTGGACCCGTCTAAAATCAAGGCGATAGAGAATTGGTTGGCACCGAAGATACCCACGGAAATCCGTCAATTCTTGGGTCTCGCTGCTACTATTGTAGATTCATTTGGAATTTTTCCAAGATCGCCAAACCCCTAACCACTTTGACACATAAAGGTGTACCCTTTTGTTGGAGCGAAAAGCAAGATACCACATTCCAAACGTTGAAGCGAGCCCTGTGTAGCGTACCTATCCTGTCCCTGCCCGAAGGGATAGAGGATTTCGTTGTATATTGCGATGCCTCCAATCAGGGCTTAGGCGGTGTGCTTATGCAGAGAGGAAAATTTATCGCTTATGTCTCAAGTCAACTGAAGGCACACGAAGTTAACTACACGATTCACGACCTGGAATTAGGAGCAGTGGTCTTCGCACTGAAGGTTTGGAGACATTACCTCTACGGAACCAAGTGCACGATCTTCACCAACCATAAAAACATACATCATATCTTCAATCGGAAAGACTTACACGAACCTATATCCAAGAGATAGTCCGACTGCACGGGGTACCTGTGTCCATTATCTCCGATCGAGATAGCAGGTTTACCTCAAGGTTTTGGCGGTCCCTTCAGAAAGCTCTCGGAACTAAGCTGGACTTGAGAACAGCTTATCATCCTCAAACAGATGGACAGAGTGAGAGAATTATCCAGACCCCAGAAGACATGCTGGGAGCATGTGTCATCGATTGCAGAAAAACTTGGGACATGCATTTACCTTTGATCGAGTTCTCGTATAACAACAGTTACCACACCAGTATCGAGGTTGCCTCGTTCGAAGCCCTCTACGGTCGAAAGTGCAGATCCCCTCTGTGTTGGGCCGAGGTAGGGGACACGCAGCTAGCTAAGAGTCGAGTCCCTGACAGCGCTCTCACTGGTCCTGAAATCATCCGTGAAACCACCAAAAAGATCATCCAAATCTGAGAACGACTGAAAGCTTCACGAGACAGACAGAAGAGCTACGACGATAAACGACGAAAACCTCTGGAGTTCCAGGTTAGAGACCGTGTCCTGTTAAAGGTCTTACCCTGGAAGGGCATGATACGCCATGGAAAGCACGGAAAACTTAACTCGAGGTACATAGGACCTTTCGAGATCCTCGCCAGAATCGGGCCCAAAGCCTACAAACTCCGACCATATCAAGAGCTTAGCAACATCCATCCTGTATGTAGCACCTGGTTCCTGGTATGTAAATCTTATTGAGAATTTTCCTTCTTTTTAGCCATGGACTCGGCAAGTCATAGGTCCGACTCGCCGAGTAAGGACGGGACCCGGGACATGTTTAAGTTGGCGACTCGGCGAATCCATATTCCGGACTCGGCGAGTCACCGCTGTTGGATGAAACCCTAATTTTAAGGGGTTGCACCCTATTTAAACGACGTTTTGTGCCTCATATCAGCCCCCATTGCGTCCAGAACACTCCCTCTCGAAGCTCTAACCCCTCTTTTAGTAATTTAGGTGATTTTGGTGCATTTCTTTAAAGTTTTGGAGAGAAGAAGAAGGTAGATCAAGAGGAGAGGAAGAAGATCCAGAATCTTTGTGCCATTTTAGAACTTCTAGAGGTATTGGAATCGAAACCCTCTCTGTCCCTTCATTATTATCTTGTTGAGAGCTTGTGATAGCCATTTCAAGGCTTCTCCTAGTATTGACCTTTGTGTAATGAGCTTATAGTGTTGAGGGACTTCGGATCTAGGCATGTTTGGGATCTAAGGGCTCGGATCTGTAGCCTTTATGGACCCTCATTGCTTGAAGACCTTGGATCTACCATTTTAAGTACATTTTGAACCCTAAAATCCGTATTGGTAAATATCTACATGTAAAGTTGGAAACTTTACGTGTGATTCATGTTCTAGGAGTCCAGATCTGTGAATGGCATGGACTGGAATCGAGCAAATCTGTGTATTTAGTGGGTGCATGGCAACGACTCGGCGAGTCGTTCATGTGACTCGGCGAGTCTGTTCGCGAGTCTCCGAGTTTGTCCCCTTTTCGTAGTGTCGAGTGAACAGTGAGTCACGGGGTGTGACTCAGTGAGTCGGAAGCTGAACTCATCTATGGAGGAACTCGGCGAGTCAATGCCCTAACTTGGCGAGTTCAAGGCAATCTCCTTAGATCAAGAACAGACTCGGCGAGTTGTTCATACAACTCGGCGAGTCGCAACAGCAAGTGTTCTTCGGATGAAGATGAACTCGATGAGTTGTTCATACAACTCGGCGAGTAGGATGAAGGACTTGAATATCAGTTTAGAAGGAGAACTCGTCGAGTCGTCGCCTAACTCGACGAGTAGAAACGGGATTCAGGACAATTGTTTGGGTAGGGACTCGACGAGTTGGAAAGCCAACTCGGCGAGTCGGGTCAACTGAAAGTTGACTCTGACTTTGACTTAGGGCATGATCAGGGGTAAAATGGTCATTTTACCCAAAGGACAGTTAGCAGTGTTTGATTGAGTATGTTGTGGGAATTGCAGCCAGAGGATTTCCGGAGCAGCAGCAGCATTAGACAGTCAGTTCACGATCAGATCAGCAGCTACTTCGAGGTGAGTTACCTTCCAGTAGCGGTGGGTCTACGGCTTCAATGCCGGCCCACCAGTAGGAGTCGTATGTCAGATGATTGTCTTTGTGATATCATCTAGGTTTGCTACTACCTGATATGTTATGTGCTAGCATGATATGTTATATGAAATAGAAGTAGAGATCGGTTGATAGGACCGAAGGGTAGTTCAGACACCCCATAAATGTCTGACAGTACGTGATGATATGTTTGCATGCTGGCTTGTTATGTTATATGCGATAAAGGCAGTAGGAGGGGACTAGTCCTCGAGGATCGGTTGTTAGGACCGATGGGTAGTCAGCACCCCAGAATGGCTTGACACGGGTAGTCAGCACCCCCGAATGGCTTGACACAGGTAGGACGGCACCCCAGAATGGCCGTACCGGGTATTCAGGCACCCCAGAATAGCCTGGCAGTATGTATGTTATGTGTTTGTTTGGTATGTGGTACGATGGGGGAACTCACTAAGCTTCGTGCTTACGGTTTTCAGTTTTGGTTTCAGGTACCTCCTCAGCTAGGGGAAAGGAGTCAGCGCGGTAGCAGCATGTCACACACACACTCTCTGGTTTTCGCATTTACGAGATTCTCCGGGATTTATACTCTGATATTTTGATTGGTTGTATGATTTGGCTTTTAGACATGGTTTACGTTGTGTTATGGTTTGATCAAACAATGTTTTTAATTATTAATGTTTTCTAAAGTAATGTTTTAAAACGAAATTATTGGACGTGAAAATTGGGTCGTTACAAGTTGGTATCAAAGCCCTGGTTTGAGGGATTCGGACACACCTTCGGGGGTGTCTGAACTCAAATCGAGGGATTAAAGGATTTTCTAAAAGAAAATGTTTTCTAAAAATTGAGAAAAGAGTTTCGAGAAAGAACGAAGTGTGTGATGTGCGCGACCGGCCGAGCTCAAGTAAGTATTCCCCAAAGTACCCATACAAGTTTATGTTATGTTATCAGCTTTTGTAGAACAACATGCTAGAATAGGACTAAGGATCTAGGAGTGATGCCTTATGTGCCTGCTTTATGTGTTTCAGTTGTATGAGAATTGCATGCTAGTATCGAGTAGACAGCAGTAGGGTAGCCTGTTTAGGTTATGCCTGATAGTGCGAGTTTAGCACTGTGTGCTAGTTCAGTTTCTCTCTATGAGAGCGGAGTTGCTTGAGGTTGTTTCCCTTGTCTGAATGCTGCTTGCTTCGTGCTATGTGGGACTCTGAATAATGGGAATTAGCCACTAGGCGAATACGTCATGTCACATGTGATCAAGGTTGAATAATCTTAGAGTACCGGATTTGATCCTACTGCGCAGCTCTTGTTTGAGTGCAACCGTTGTAGGGACGAGTTGGATACTCGAAGGATTATCTGAGCCTCGTCATGTGTGATGGTATTCGAGTGATGGCTAATTGGCATTACAAGGAGGTCTGCAGCAGCTGAGGACTGGATCGAGTAGAGTCGGAGATTTCCCTAGGGCGAGCCTAGGATGAGTATAGCAGTGATCAGCAGTAGCGAAAGGGAACTGGTGGAGTCGAGGCATTCCTTGAAGAAGGTACGGATAGATGTGGAAGGTAGTATGGGCCCGTACTACTTAAAGCAGAGGATCCGTACCCGAACCAAGGAAGGCCAAGATAAGACCAGGGAACTTGTAAGTAGTTGTGATCCCTCAGGAAGTATCAGTATCTCTAATGTTTGTTGTGATGCAGAATGGTGGTACTTCGATCGAGGCCGGTAGGTGGCGGTTCAGGTTCGAGATCAGGTTCCGAGTCGGTAGATGAGGGACTACGCGAGTTCATCGCGTCAGAGATCACAAGAGGCATCCTTGAGTCGACCCCCATCCTCTTTGGGTCGATCAAGGAAGGGATCATGGAGTTGATGGAGGATCGCCTTCGGGCATTCAGGAGTGATATGGCATCTAGCCAGTCGGGATCTCGCACACTGTCCTTCAAGGACTTCAGGGGCAGTGGTGCGCCAGATTTCCACGGGGTGAAAGACCCCTTTGCTGCCAGGCGATGGATTGCAGACATCGAGTCTGCACAGTTGACTAGCTTCTGCCCCGAGGGGTCGAAGGTGAGATATGCAGCAGGGTGTTTACGGGACCGAGCCCGGGATTGGTGGGAGTCAGTGAGTGACTCATTGGGAGCTGCAGCTATCGAGGCTATGACCTCGTCGGACTTTGTGACCAGGTTCAGGGCAGAGTTTGCGCCGGCTTTCGAGCTTCAGCAGCTGGCCAGGGAGTTTCTAGACATGAAACAGACGACGGAGACTGTGGCAGAGATCACCACCAAGTTCCGGGAGAGGGCCTTGTTGGTGCCCCAGTATGCTGGTGACGAGGATATGAGGAGGACTCGTTATCATGATATGCTACGAGCTGACATCCGGGAGCATGTTAGCTTTTCGGCTTGCCCTACCTTGGACTCTATGATTGCCAGGGCGAGGGAGAGGGAGATAGATTTGGAGCACATCTGGAAATGGAAATCAGTGGAGGGACAGACAGGAGGGGCTTCGGGAAGAAGCCCAAGGGATCAGATGGTAGGCCGAAAGGCCAGTCAAGACCGAGCCGCTGCAGGAAATGCGGCAGGCCGCACGAGGGGGCGTGCAGGATGGGATCATCAGGATGCTACAAGTGCGGCAAGTCTGGGCACATCAGCGGGGATTGCACTGCTCCGGTAGCAGTTATTCAGACATCAGAGTTGCTGTGTTTCCACTGCAACCAGAGGGGCCACAAGAAGGCCAATTGCCCCCAGTTGACAGTTTCAGCGCCGGTGAAGGCGCCAGCTCCGGCGACCCTACGAATCACGGATGGACGGCAGGGCAAGGCAGAGGCTCCAGTGGTGAGGAGCCGAGCATTTCAGCTGACTATCGAGGAGGCACGCGCCGCACCTGATGTGGTGACGGGTATGATTCTTTCCCTCTATCTTATTCTTATGATGTTATGTTATTGATATGTGCTCTGTATGTATATGTATGCATTAGGATCGTTCCATGTGAATGACCTTCCAGTGCAGGTGTTGTTCGACTCGGGTGCGTCCCGATCATTTGTTTCTCTTGCACTTAGCAAGAAGTTTCATGAGTCATCGGGCGAGTTAGACTGCCCTTTGGAGGTGGAGATTGCTGATGATCGATCGGTGCGAGCATCGATGGTATTTCGAGATTGCGTGATGCGTTTGTTTGAGGAGCGCTACTTGGTAGACTTGGTTCCCATTCCGTTGCGCGGGAACAAGGTGATTATAGGCATGGATTGGTTGAGCCCTAATGGGGCGGTGATAGAATACGCGCAGCAGCTAGTGCGGGTCAGGACCCCAAGCGGGGGAGAGTTAGTGATTCATGGCGAGAGGCCGCAGTGTGGACCCACTGTATGTTCAGCAGCGAGGGCAGGCGCTATCTTCAGCAGGGATGCGCAGGATATGTCGCGTATGTGATGGATACCCGGGAGGCGGGTAAGGCGACAGTGAGCGAGGTTCCGGTGGTTCGAGATTTTGTAGATGTTTTCCCAGAGGAGCTACCTGGGATACCTCCGGAGCGACAGGTGGAGTTCAGGATTGACCTTGTTCCTGGTGCGGCTCCGATAGCCAAGGCACTGTATCGGTTGGCTCCTCCCGAGATGCAGGAGTTGTCTACGCAGCTGCAGGAGCTGCTAAACAGGGGATTTATTCGTCCGAGCAGTTCACCCTGGGGAGCCCCGATTCTGTTTGTGAAAAAGAAGGACGGGTCGCATCGGATGTGTGTAGATTACCGGGAGCTGAATAAGGTAACGGTGAAGAACCGTTACCCGCTTTCGAGGATTGATGACCTCTTTGATCAACTTCAGGGAGCATCTTGGTTCTCCAAGATTGATTTGCGTTCGGGCTATCATCAGATGAGGGCCAGGGAGGAGGATACGCAGAAGACCGCGTTTCGGACGCGCTATGGCCACTATGAGTTTGTGGTGATGCCGTTTGGGCTCACCAATGCTCCTGCCACGTTCATGGACCTCATGAACCGCGTATGCAGACCGATGCTGGATCGGTCTGTAATAGTCTTTATCGATGACATCTTGGTTTATTCCAAGACTCAGGAAGAGCATGAGGAGCATCTGAGAGAGGTGTTGGAGACCCTAATGAGGGAGAGCTTGTATGCCAAGTTCTCCAAGTGTGAGTTTTGGTTGCGCGAGGTGCAATTTCTCAGACACCTTGTCAACCAGAACGGGATTCTGGTCGATCCGGCCAAGGTCGAGGCCGTGATGAGATGGGAGGTTCCAAAGTCTCCATCTGAGATTCGGAGTTTCCTGGGATTAGCAGGCTACTATCGGAGATTTATTCAGGATTTCTCCAAGATAGTCATACCCCTGACGCGGCTGACGAAGAAAGCCGTGGTCTTTCGGTTAGAACCCGAGCAGCAGGCTGCGTTTGAGACGCTGAGACAGAGACTGTGCGAGGCGCCGATCTTAGCCTTGCCAGAGGGCGTAGAGGATTTCGTGGTATACTGCGACGCGTCCATTTCAGGGTTGGGCGCGGTACTGATGCAGAGGGGGCATGTCATTGCCTATGCTTCGAGGCAGCTCAAGCCTCACGAGGCGAACTACCCGACACATGATTTGGAGTTGGGGGCGGTGGTTTTTGCCCTCAAGATTTGGCAGCATTACCTCTACGGGGTTTGATGTACCATCTACACGGACCACAAGAGTTTGAGGTACCTCATGGATCAGCCGAATCTGAACATGAGGCAGCGTCGGTGGTTGGATGTGGTAAAGGATTATGATTGTGAGATCCTTTACCACCCGGGGAAGGCCAACATGGTGGCCGATGAGCTTACCCGCAAGGCGGCGCCGATCAGGGATATGTGCCTGAGGATGACCGTAGTGACTCCCTTGTTGGAGCAGATTCGGGAGGCCCAACAGGAGGCTATCAAGGAGGAACATCGGAAGAGCGAGCGTGTGGTGAGTCAGGTTTCCTCCTTTGATTATGATAGCCAAGGACTTTTGACACTACACCATAGGGTGTGGGTGCCGTATCACGGAGGTGTGCGCCAGATTTTGATGGAGGGGGCGCACAAGTCCCGATTCTCCATTCACCCCGGGGCAATGAAGATGTATAGGGATCTTCGTCTGGATTATTGGTGGCCCTGCATGAAGCGGGATGTGGCATGGTACGTTGAGCGGTGCTTGACCTCCAGGAAGGTCAAGGCCGAACATCAGAGATCGCATGGCAAGATGCAGCCGTTGGACATTCCACTGTGGAAATGGGAAGATATCACGATGGATTTTATCACGAAGCTTCCCAGGACCGCGCGTGGAGTGGATTCGATTTGGTTCATCGTGGATCGATTGACCAAGAGTGCTCACTTTATTCCGATTTAGGAGAGCATATCGGCCGAGAAATTGGCCGACATCTATATCAGGGAGATCGTGGCGCGGCACGGGGTACCAGTATCGGGGATCTCGGACAGGGATGTGCATTTTACTTCCAGATTTTGGAAGAGATTTCATGACGAGTTGGGCACTCGTTTGCATTTTAGCACCGCCTTTCACCCGTAGACGGATGGTCAAAGCGAGCGGACCATCCAGACTTTGGAGGATATGTTGCGGGCATGCGTGTTGGATTTCGGTGGTAGCTGGGATACCTATCTTCCCCTGGCCGAGTTCTCATACAACAACAGCTACCACACGATTATTTACAGTCCCCCATTTGAGATGTTGTACGGTCGGAGGTGCAGGACCCCGATATGCTGGGGTGAGGTTGGCCAGAGAGTCATGGGGAGCTCCAAGGTGGTGCTCAAGACGACCGAGAGGCTCCAGCAGGTCTGGAGCAGGCTTCAGACTGCTCAGAGTCGGCAGAAAAGTTATGCCGACAAGCGTCGATCCAACTTGGAATTCCAAGTCGGGGATATGGTTCTCCTAAAGGTGTCGCCTTGGAAGGGCGTCATTCGATTCAGGAAGCGAGGAAAGTTAGGTCCGAGGTTCATCGGACCATTCCGAGTCATGGCCCGGGTGGGCAAGGTGGCGTATAGACTGGATCTGCCAGTCGAGCTCAGCCAAATCCACAACACTTTCCATGTTTCCCAGCTGCGGAAGTGCCTAGTGGACGATTCAGCAGTAGTGCCTTTGGAGGATATTCAGGTGGATGACAGCCGAATTACATTGAGCGCCCAGTCGCAATCCTTGACAGGAAGTCGAAGGATTTGAGGAACAAGAGGGTGGAGCTAGTGAAGGTGCAATGGCAGCACCGCAAGGGTTCGGAATGGACTTGGGAGCCGGTGGACGAGATGTTGGAGCATTATCCCGAGCTGTTTCAGGATCGAGCAGCAGACTTCGAGGACGAAGTCTAAAATAAGTGGGGGAAATTTGTAGCACCTAGTTCCTGGTATGTAAATCTTATTGAGAATTTTCCTTCTTTTTAGCCTTGGACTCGGCGAGTCATAGGTCCGACTCGCCGAGTAAGGACGGGACCCGGGACATGTTTAAGTTGGCGACTCGGCGAGTCCATATTCCGGACTCGACGAGTCACCGCTGTTGGATGAAACCCTAATTTTCAGGGGTTGCACCCTATTTAAATGACGTTTTGTGCCTCATATCAGCCCCCATTGCGTCCAGAACACTCCCTCTCGAAGCTCTAACCCCTCTTTTAGTAATTTGGGTGATTTTGGTGCATTTCTTTGAAGTTTTGGAGAGAAGAAGAAGGTAGATCAAGAGGAGAGGAAGAAGATCCAGAATCTTTGTGCCATTTTAGAACTTCTAGAGGTATTGGACTCGAAACGCTCTCTGTCCCTTCATTATTATCTTGTTGAGAGCTTGTGATAGCCATTTCAAGGCTTCTCCTAGTCTTGACCTTTGTGTAATGAGCTTATAGTGTTGAGGGACTTCGGATCTAGGCATGTTTGGGCTCTAAGGGCTCGGATCTGTAGCCTTTATGGACCCTCATTGCTTGAAGACCTTGGATCTACCATTTTAAGTACATTTTGAACCCTAAAATCCGTATTGGTAAATATCTACATGTAAAGTTGGAAACTTTACGTGTGATTCGTGTTCTAGGAGTCCAGATCTGTGAATGGCATGGACTGGAATCGAGCAAATCTGTGTATTTAGTGGGTGCATGGCAACGACTCGGCGAGTCGTTCATGTGACTCGGCGAGTCTGTTCGCGAGTCTCCGAGTTTGTCCCCTTTTCGTAGTGTCGAGTGAACAGTGAGTCATGGGGTGTGACTCAGTGAGTCGGAAGCTGAACTCATCTATGGAGGAACTCGGCGAGTCAATGCCCTGACTCAGCGAGTTCAAGGCAATCTCCTTAGATCAAGAACAGACTCGGCGAGTTGTTCATACAACTCGGCGAGTCGCAGCAGCAAGTGTTCTTCGGATGAAGATGAACTCGATGAGTTGTTCATACAACTCGGCGAGTAGGATGAAGGACTTGAATATCAGTTTAGAAGGAGAACTCGTCGAGTCGTCGCCTAACTCGACGAGTAGAAACGGGATTCAGGACAATTGTTTGGGTAGGGACTCGACGAGTTGGAAAGCCAACTCGGCGAGTCGGGTCAACTGAAAGTTGACTCTGACTTTGACTTAGGGCATGATCAGGGGTAAAATGGTCATTTTACCCAAAGGACAGTTAGCAGTGTTTGATTGAGTATGTTGTGGGAATTGCAGCCGGAGGATTTCCGGAGCAGCAGCAGCATTAGACAGTCAGTTCACGATCAGATCAGCAGCTACTTCGAGGTGAGTTACCTTCCAGTAGCGGTGGGTCTACGGATTCAATGCCGGCCCACCAGTAGGAGTCGTATGTCAGATGATTGTCTTTGTGATATCATCTAGGTTTGCTACTACCTGATATGTTATGTGCTAGCATGATATGTTATATGAAATAGAAGTAGAGATCGGTTGATAGGACCGAAGGGTAGTTCAGACACCCCATAAATGTCTGACAGTACGTGATGATATGTTTGCATGCTGGCTTGTTATGTTATATGCGATAAAGGTAGTAGGAAGGGACTAGTCCCCGAGGATCGGTTGTTAGGACCGATGGGTACTCAGCACCCCAGAATGGCTTGACACGGGTAGGACGGCACCCCAGAATGGCCGTACCGGGTAGTCAGGCACCCTAGAATAGCCTGGCAGTATGTATGTTATGTGTTTGTTTGGTATGTGGTACGATGGGGGAACTCACTAAGCTTCGTGCTTACGATTTTCGTTTTGGTTTCAGGTACCTCCTCAGCTAGGGGAAAGGAGTCGGCGCGGTAGCAGCATGTCACACACACACTCTCTGGTTTCCGCATTTACGAGATTCTCTGGGATTTATACTCTGATATTTTGATTGGTTGTATGATTTGGCTTTTAGACATGGTTTACGTTGTGTTATGGTTTGATCAAACAATGTTTTTAATTATTAATGTTTTCTAAAGTAATGTTTTAAAACAAAATTTTTGGATGTGAAAATTGGGTCGTTACACTGTATTCCGCGTCTCGAATCTTAAGAAGTGTATCTGATGAAATCCTAGTAATCCCTCTTGATGAGATCGAGATCAACGTAAAACCTGAACTTCCTGGAAGAACCAATCGAGATCATGGATCGAGAGATCAAATCTACGAAACAAAGCTGCATCCCGATAGTGAAGGTTCGCTGGAATACCAAGCGGGGACCCGAATTCACTTGGGAACGTGAAGAATCGATGAAGCAGAAATATCCGCATCTCTTTCCAAATCCATGATCTGTGTCTTGATTTTTGAATTTCGAGACGAAATTCCCTTTAACGGGGGGATAATGTGACAACCTGAAGTTTATTCCATCGCTCTAACCCGTTCCGTCAATAAAACTCGTCTTTATCGAATTGTTCCGTTTACATCTTGAATTAGGTTATTTAATTTGAGACTTTTATTATGACCTTGTGAGTGTCCAAACCCATTAGTAACGCTTGAAAACACCTTCGATACTCAATCGGAAAATTTTTAGTTTCGACCACATCGAGTTATGACAACTAAATCGGGTACGACCATAAGCCTCGTTTAACGTCAGTACCGGGTAGATTTCCACCGAGCCTCAAAATGCAGCTTTTCTTCATCATTACAAGCAACATTATATTCGAAAAGAATATTAGCATGCTCCTCCCTATATGTGGCATTAAAAGGCTCCTGATCAATTTTCATCTGAATATTTCCCAACTCTTTTCTTAACTCTTTAATTTTCATTCTCGAACCTCTGAAATTGTTACACAATTGTCTATAATGCTTTTTCAATACTTTCAACTTTTGGGTAACTTTGAACATAAAAAATCCATCAATATTTGTAGACCAAATATCCTTTACCATAGGCAAACATTCTTCTTTATCCGCAATGAAATTAGCAAATCTGAATGAAGATTTCCATCTCATTTTACAATTTGGAATGTTTAGAACAGCAGAACAGTGATTGGAGGTTCTGTAAGGCTTAAAAGCTGCATGAGCTAAAGGATGATCAGACATGAATTTCTTATTAACCATAATCCTATCCAACTTCTTCAGAATGCCTTTATTACCAGCAGGGGATTTATTCCAAGTGAATTGAAAACCAATGCTATTCAAATCTTCAACTTCAATAAAATTGATGCATTCACAAAATTCATCAATTTCTTTTGGGATTTTAGAACATCCTTCTGAATAATCTAAGTCTTTTAAAGCAACATTGAAGTCACCCAAAATACACCAAGCTTCCTTTTTCACTGTTAAGCTAAATTTTTTCAAATCTTCCCATAATGCCCTTCTTTCTATATATCTGGAAGCAGCATAGATAAATGAAAAATACATGCTATAATTCGACGGTTCGGTATACTTGTATACTTTTGAAAATACTTATAGTTTGAAGATACTTTTAATTCAGATCACTTAGGCCCTTTAGTGTTTATAGTTTTATACCATGTAAGGTTTGGTATACTTTATTCACTATAAACAAGGGCTCTGATACCAATCTGTCACACCCCGAAAACCGAAGGCGGAAACATTTCCGGGGTTGACTCCACGTTGAGTATCAAATCCAATGCACATAGTAAGTAAAGTAAAACAACCATTACATTACATATTGAAAAGTTTTACAATTGTTTCAAAAGCAAAGTTGTACAGTTGTGATACATAGTATATATATAAACAAAATGAAACAGGTCTTCTACACACTCCATCTTTGGACAAAAGGATCTTCGGGTACCTGTTCTAACGCTGACCTGAGAACACAAGCGGTTTGAAAATCAGCATAACGCTGGTGAGTTCATAAGCGGTTTTGTTTTGTGAAAATATTCAAGTTTCCTTTCTGTTTCTGAAAATGTTACACACACCAAGAAAATCCCATATTTTCTTAAAAGGTTGGTTAATGGTTCTCAAGATGAAAAGTAAAGTAAGGTTGTACACTGAAAACATGTTTACTCTTATGAAATGTACAGTTAGGTTATCTGGTTTGTTATACTATTTTGATTATGTACAAATGTATTCCTAGGAAAGTCCCATACCTTGCTGATTATTGGTTATCAAATGTAAAAGATGTATTTTGAAAAACATGTTTACCCTTTTGAGATGTAAAGTTACCCGGTTTGTTACCCTTTTATAGTTATGTATAATGTTCCCTAGGAAAGTCCCATACTTTCCTGACTGTTGGTTACCAATGTGAAAGATGTATACTGAAACCTGGTTATCTTGTGAAATGTATTACGTTAATCATTATTACTATTAAGTAAATTTCTGTTATCCTAATTGCGAGTTCCATAACCATACGATAGACTAGATGTGGCAATAAGTAGTCCACATCACCTTATGAATTTCGTCACCCTTGAACCATTTTGGTTCGGCTGTAGCTAGCAGCCAGGTGTGGGGTAGTTAGCCCCGTATAGATCTATACACTCAAGTCACGCTCCCTAACCTAGAGATTCTGGTTACGGGTGCAGTCCTCCACTCGCGTATCTCTGTGGAGTGTTCACCGAGGACGTGTCTCCAATCATACAGGACTAACAATTTACTAGTAATAATATGATAATCCTCCACTCGCGTATATCTATGGAGTGTTACTGAGGACAAAACAGTGTACAAGTTTTATGTTCAAAGGTTCTAATGTCATGCTTTTAACTGATAAAATGCAGAAAACCATTTGTGAAATATACATAAAATATAACAGTTTATAATCCATTTCACAAATATATGTTTACGTGATCTGCATGTTCAAACGGTTATCAGTTGTAACAATCAGTGTTAAAAGCATATAAAATGTGAAACACACACATGAAAACAAGTTTTGAGTACAAGTAATTCCTTGTACTTTGCTTGTGTTCCCCCTGAAAACAGTGAAAAACAGTGAAAAAGGGTAGGGGTATGAACTCACCAGACGAGGAGACGCAACTGTTTCGGACACTAAACGTTGGTTCGGGGCTTGATTATACGCGAGGTTCCTATGTAATATGAAATAATATCCAAATGTACCTAATTAGATTTAAAATACTAATTATATGGAATATTATACTCCAATGAGCTAAAACACTTCAAAACGAGTGTTTGGAGTGACCCGGGTGACATCTACGGACGTGTAATGATGCGAGGGACTTGGGAATTGAGTTTACTCTTCAAGAGTAAACTCCTAATGGAGTTTGCAGCCATATATCCCCTACATACATGAGTTCACGGCCGTTAACTCATGTTTGGGTGATTTTGAGTGCTAAATGGCTTGAATGGACATGGGGAAAGCTAGAACGGATTTTTCTAATGCCTTGGATTGAATTGAATCAACATATACATCACTTATGGGAGTTCATGACAGTAAACTTGGAGTTTACGGCCGTAAACTCCCCCAAGCTCAAACCATATTTATTTTGTGATGCTTAGGACAATAACATGTGATTCTAACTAATTTTCCAAGCCTTGGTATGAATTTAGGGTATCATTTGACATGCATAAAGAAGTTTACGGCCCATGAACATGTTCTTGGGGTGCCTTGGCCGCAAACACCTAATTGGAGGGTGTTTGACATGTTTAAGGTCCCCAAACTATTTTTAGATGGTTCTAGGATTTATTCCAAGGCTTTTGGTGGTGTTGGATGGCTTTCAAACATGTTTAAATGAGTTTACTCCCCATGAATGAGGAGTTTACGGCCCAAGCACATTCCTTGGCCGTAAACTCTTATTTGTCCGTCAAAATCCATGTCTAGGGTGTTCTAAGTTCGGGTTTTAAAGCCTTAAGGTCGTATCTAAGTCCCAATAATGATTTGGAAGGGTTAAATTGCTCAAAAACCCCAATTTTATGTGTTTACGGCCCAAGCATGCTCCTTGGCCGTACACACATGTTCCAGGTCCAAAATCACAATTTAAACATAGATTTGAAGGCTTAAGAGGTTGGATAACAAGTTTGGAAGGTTACCTTTATGATTTGGAGCCTTAATTCATTGATTTTGGACCTAAATCTTGGATGAGGACAGAGGTTAGAGTGAGAGAGTAGTGAGATGAAGCAAAAGCTTCAAATGAAGGCTTAGAACACTCTAAATAGTGTTCGGGATTTGGACACGGTGAAATTCTACCCGATATCGGCTTTAGACGGGGCTTTTGGTCGCACCCGGCCAAGTCGCCGTAACCCGATATGGTTGATTCTAGAAATGTTCCGATCACTAGAATGGGGTGTTAGAATGATTTCTAAATGCATTAGGACACCCATTAAGTCATTTTAGATAATTACTATTTAATGACTAAATTAAATAGCTAAATTGGAAACGAATTTGGAAACGACGATCGGTTGATCAAAATGGATTACGAAAAGGGTTACAAGTAATGATACGAAATTTCGGGTTGTTACAAACCCCCTAATATTCCAAACACCAATCGACATCATTGGATAACAATTGTATTTTTGGCATTTAGCACCTCAAATGCCTGAGAAGAACCACTAATACTGCTGCTATCATCTTTCCTCTTGTTATCCATCTTCTTTTCAGCATTAACCATCTCTAAATCATCTTTTCTAATGCCCATAGAATGAATCAAATCATGATTCAAACTGTTGTCATCAATAGCAGAGTGAGTACTAATCTGATCATCTAAATGAGCACCAATTTTATTTAACCCCCTAATATTCCAAACACCAATCGACATCATTGGATAACAATTGTATTTTTGGCATTTACCACCTCAAATGCCTGAGAAGAACCACTAATACTACTGCTATCATCTTTCCTCTTGTTATGCATCTTCTTTTCAACATTAACCATCTCTAAATCATCTTTTCTAATGCCCATAGAATGAATCAAATCATGATTCAAACTGCCGTCATCAATAGCAGAGTGAGTACTAATCTGATCATCTAAATGAGCACCAATTTTATCTCCTTTATCATCCTCTTCCATTCGAATTATAACTTCCTCATCAATCAATCCCAATACTTCAAAGCTATTTTTATTGTTGTTGTCTGTTTTCTTTACATTCTTCATAATCTCAGCCTTATCACTGACATTCTTTTTTATTTCCCCCTGCTTATTGTCTCCATTATTCCTCTGTTCATTATTATTATACTGCCCAGAAACAAACTTCTCATATCTTTTGTTCTTCTCCAAATTCCAATGACCCACTCCTTTGTTATTCCAATTCCCATTTTGCCCCCGACCATTCCCACCTCTATTCCCATTTTGTCCTCTGAAATTGTTTCCTATTCTTGAAAAATTATTCTTCCCATTGCTTTTTTGATTAACTATATTAGCTGAGTTCCTCATTGAATTACTTGTGCCTTCTCCATCTTTGAGGTTTCTATTTTTCTTATTAACAACTTCATTATACCCTTCAAAATAGATCACAATTTTCCTTTTAGCCTCCTTACTAATTCTACTGTCCCTATTTTGCATTGAATTATTAACTGTCATACTAGCCATACAAACCTTATCCATGTGCCCATACACCTTACAATGGCTGCATCTAGAAGGCATCCAAGCATACTCCACATCAAAGCTTTGAATCACAGCAGAGTTAGTTACAAAATCCCAAGTTGAAATATCAATTTTCCTCTTCCATTCTTTTTCAACTGACATTTCAATTAGGATTCTGGCATATGCATTTCTTCCCTTATGTTCCAAACACATCTCTTCAGTAAAGGAATCAAAAGCAAGAGGAATTCCAAATTTACTTGCAATAATACACAAATTATCCCCACTCCAAACCTCCAGAGGTAAATCATATATTTTGACCCAAACAGGAATCTTATCATGGCTATTCTTAGTTAAAGTCAAACCAGGTCTCCATCTCCGTAAGAATAATGGCATATTGTTGAACATCAACCATGGGCTACCCTCCAAAACAGATAACATACCTTGTTCATCACTGAATTTGAAAAAGAAAAAACCCTTGCTATTCATAAAGATCTCTTCAATCCCCATATTTTTCCATAATCTTTTGACCTCTTTTGGATCACTAGAAATGCAAGCTTTTTGTATATCATGTATCCATATAAAGTGTTAGAATATGGAATACTAGCATTCTTCAAATTCTCAATTGGAATGATAACAGGTCCATCATCCATTCCCTTTTCGCCCCTGGTATAAACTTTACATCAATTTTACCTTTATGCCTATTTCCCTTCAGAACTCCAGCATAAGAATTTTTCAATTTCTCTTGATCATTCCCTGTCTTCTTATTCATATTATTGGCATTACCCAATAATGAAGGAAGAAAATTGATGCTATTGATAACTGTACCAGAACTCACCTTAGCATTCACCTCACTGTTTAACTTAGAATTATCTCTTTCTTCCATAACAATTTCCCCTTCCTCACTGGATTCATCTTCACTGGATTCCTTTTCATTATCTTCCTCAGCAGAACCAAAAATAGCCACTCCATCCTCCTTCCAATTAACTTGTTTATTCAAATACGATAGATCCAACTCCATATTTTGATTCTGATTATTCTCAGTCCCTATCTTCTCAATTGTTTCTTCTCTAGTTTCATTGAGGAGCGAAAATCCTACTCCTGGAATAAATTCTTCAATGATCTTGTTACCTTTAATTATATCCTTCTTTTCATTCTTATCAATACCAACAACCCTAGATTTCTCAACATAATAATCATCAATCTCAAGGTTAACAGAATTAGTATCTTCATTCACAGAAATGTTAGGATTATCCCTAATCATATGATTTGTAGCCATTTTTAATTCCAAATTCGGATTCATCAATTCCTCATTCACCTTAGATCCTCCCCAATTTTTAAGAAGATTAGCTGTATTACCTGAGGGAATCGAGACAACTTGAATTTTAGCTTCCTTTAATTTTACGATATCACCATCCTCCAAACCCTTCCTCGTAGTGTCATTTCCCAGAACTGAACCACTAGCATCAGATTCCCAAGTAGTTACAGCTTCCAATTCTTCATCAGCTTCATCTTCAGCATCGCCTTCATCATAACATTCCACAACTTCCATAGGAGACATCCCTTCTACAACTTTCCGAGCTCGATTTTTCACTCTGAAAGCTTTCCCTTCCATTTTCCATTCTGCTTTCCCAATTCCAGAAGCTACAGCTCCCGAAACACTAGGCTTACGATGAGCTTTGTAAATCATAGCAGAGGACTTATCGAGTACTCCTGGAGGAACCAGCTCGTTCACATCCACCTCAGTTCTAACATATCTCACAGTTGCGGACTTATCCGAAGGCTTAACCTTCACTTCCTTATTTCGATCTCCTTTGGAAGAAGCACCCATGACACAACGAATTCAATGAATTCATAAGAGAAATTGCAATTCGAAGAAGAAATCAATCTAACAGCAGCAACGATGAATCAAAAACTAGATTGCGAACACTGAAGGATGGAACAGCGGAAGAGAGAGAAAGAGAGGAGAGAGAGAAAGCTTGTAACCACCACCTTTGTAATAAAGGCTTCATATATGCCAAGTTTATGAATGGAAAAATTAGATAGATGAAATTTTAATCAAAAAAACCTTTGTTCAGTATAGTTCACTACTTGTCATAGTCGAGACGTGTCTTGACTTGATGCGTATTCAATCAAATATGTCTTGGATTGTTCTCACCGGTATACAACTTAGCGTGTCTTGATTTTTTTACTAATCTATCCATTTCTTCCCATACACATATCATTTGTGGTTCTTATTCTAGCTTAATTTACCTAAACACAACCCAACTCACCTAATCAAGCCCATAAAGGCATCAAAAGGCAATCACCTTGTGTCCCTAAACATGCAATACGGGAGTTGCTGATTCGTGAAGCTCATGGTGGTGGTTTGGCGGGTCATTTTTCCATTACCAAAACTTTGGAGGAGCTTTTAAGAACATTTGTTTTGGCCTAAGATATTGGAATGTAACCAACATAGTGGGCAAGTGTGTTATATGTTAGATGACGAAAAAACTTTCACGTATGGTGTTTGCACTCCGTTGCCGTTTCCTATTCGTCCTTGGGAAGATGTGTCAATGGAATTCATTATGGCTTTGCCTAGAACTCAAAGGGGGAAGGATTCCATTATTGTGGTGGTGGATAGGTTTTCATAAATTTCTCACTTTGAGCCATGTCATGAAACCAATGATGCATCTAGTGTTTCTGATTTGTACTTTAAAGAGGTGGTTCACTTGCATATTATACCTAAAACTATTGTCTCTGAAAGGGAATCTAAGTGTTTGAGTTACTTTCGGAACACTTTATGGATTCAAGGTGGTACAAGTTACTTTTTAGTACATCCCATCATCCACAATCTGATGGGCAAATGAAGGTGACAAGTAGAACTTTGGGTTCGTTGTCGAGGGCATTGCTTAGGAAAACTCAAAAACATTTGAACATCAAACTTGTACATGCTGAGTTTTCTTGTAATCGTTCTCTTACTACATGTCACTCTCCTTTTGAAGTGGTGTATGGTGTGAATCCTTATATGCCTTTGGATTTAATTCCATTGCGAAAGGATGAATTGGTTCACAAGGATGCTAATGACAAGTTGAAGGCCATGATGAAACTACACCAACAAGTTCGTGTGATGATTGAAGCCGTGAAAGAGTTGTACAAACAGAATTCCAACATGCATAGGAAACCACGTGTCTTTCAAGATGGTGACTTGGTGTAGGTGCATATGAGGAAAGAACGTTTTCCTAACAAAAGGAAGAACAAAAGTTGATGCCAAGAGCAGATGGTCCTTACAAAGTGGTGTCACATGTGAGTGATAATGCTTATAAGGTGGTTTTGGGAGGAGACCATGGAGTGCGTGCTACCTATAATGTGGGAGACCTTTGAACTTATCTTTTTGAGGATGGCCTTGATGAATTGAGGTCGTTTCCTTTCAAAGGGGGAGGGGATGATCGATGCATGGATCATGAAAGCCCAAGGTAATGGATTGGTGACTACTAGTAGGCTAGAAGGTGGTTTGGGCTCAATGGTTGGGTTGTGCGTGGTAACCTACGAATTGAATTATGGTCGCATGAAGGCTAGGGCAACATTTTAAAGGCTTCATAAATGCTCAAAACTGTTACTTTTTGCTTCATAAAGCCTCCTAGCCATTTTGGATACTCATTGGTGGATTAGCGTTACACTTTAATGCTTCTCATGGCTCCTTGATGGAGCATGGATGTTTTTTTCATTCATTAGTGTGTCAGACGTTTTTTGTGCGGTTTCATGAGTTTCTTTATGTAATGACCAAAAATTTTCAACCAAATTTTTATTTTTAAATTCATAAAAACATAAGTCACATGATTAATTCTCAAACCAATCCACAAGTTTTCAAAACCATTATTCAAATCCAGGATCATAACTCCATCTCGATGTAGGTGTACAATCATGCCGGTGCCTTCCCACGATCCTCAGAAGTGCCTGAAACACATAACACTTAACACGATAGGCATAAATGCTTAGTGAGTTCCCCAAAATACCACCTACACATATTAGCCACCTTTAGGCTATATCTCTACAAGACCTTCCGGTCACTGTGTCTCAGTGGGACCTTCCAATCCGATAACTCTGGTAGATCTTTCGGTCCTACCCTACTGACCTTCTAATCCTAACCCTGTGTACCTTCCGTTCCCAATCTTGTTGACCTTCCGCTCCGAACCATATAGCATATACATATCACATAAAGTCATATAACTCATACAAACACATAAGACCTTCCGGTCACACATAAATAGCATTCTAAATAAAGTATAGTGAGAAGACTCACCTCGTAGGATAACTAGTAAAATCTTGTGCTTGAAATCCTCGTTCTAGCTCCTGCCTATTACAAAGATAACATTTCTAATCAATACTCTCCTTACACTCTTGGCCCTAGAATTGGGTAAAAGACCATTACGCCCCTCACTGATCTCCCTTACTCATCTTGACCAGACCCTAAGGTCAACAGAAGTCAAAGTCTAGTCAACCGTCAAATATTGACCAGACTCGTCGGGTTCACTTGAGTGACTCGCCGAGTTCCATCGATTTTCAGTGACCCTCTAAAAGGCCCAACTCAACGAGCCAATCGTCCAACTCATCGAGTCACCACGCGGCTCAACTACTAAGGACAAACCCTAGACTACTTGCCGAATCAGCCTATAGACCCGACGAGTCCACTTAGACCCTCATGCATTCAGACGATTTCGGGGCCATATCTTTTTCCAAACTTCATATCTACTCTCATAGGGCTCATAAGTCATGTAAAGTCATTGGCTTTACGTCAATGCATGGCATCTAGAGTAAGAAATGCCAAAAGCATGAACTCAAAAGGTCATACACACATAGAACTTTACCAAAATTTATTGAAGCATGGTCCTTAAGGCGTTTGGGACCTCCTTGGGTCCAGATCTACTGTTTAAGCCTCCTCACAACCCTCAAATCCACAAAACCCCAAAAGAGATGAAGAAGAAAGGCCTTAATCTACACAAAATGAGAAAACTACACTAAGGAAAGGATAGGAGTCGAGATTTATACCTCCACTGATGTCTTGAGTTTGAAACCTAGCAAATTCAACACCTCCTCTTGGTCCTCTAGCTTGGATCCTTCCTCTTTCTTGCAAAATGACCACAAAAAGCTTCACAAAGCCCTCTTCCTCACTCTAAGCTCTCAAACACAATTTAGGGTTTCTCCGCTGAAGGGTAGCCACAATAGGAGGCCTTAAGGGCCTTTAAATATGTCTCAAGTCTAGGGAATTAGGGTTACCCTCAGCAGCGCTGACTCGCCGAGTCAACACAATGACTCGTCGAGTCCATTCAGTTAAACACGTCATCAATCGCGCTCCTACTCAACGAGTTGAGGCACCAAATCGTCAAGTCCTCCCATAAATTCAAATATACAATTAAAACAATATACCTGGAAATCCGAATGTTACACTTTAATTTTCATTTTTAGTTTTACTGAGTAGTTGGTTGGATGGCTTGTAACCACCAACTTTATAATACAGGCATCATAAACGCCAAGTTTATGCATGGAAAAAGGACATAGATGAAATTTTAATCAAAACAACCTTTGTTAACTTTGAATTATAGGTATAGTTCACTGCTTTTCATAGTCAAAACGTGTTCTTGACTTGATACGCATTCAATCAAATATGTCTTTGATTGTTTTAACCGGTATACAGGTTAGTAGGTCTTGATTTGTTACTAATCTATCCATTTCTTCCCATACACAACCCTAATTAGTTAATCAAGCCCATAAAGGCCACAAAAGGTAATCACCTTTGTGTCCCTAAACATGCAATACGAGAGTTGGTGATTAGTGAAGCTCATGGTGGTGGTTTGGGGGGTCATTTTTCCATTACCAAAACTTTGGAGGTGCTTTAAGAACATTTCTTTTGGCCTAAGATGTTGGGGATGTAACCAAAATAGTGGGCAAGTGTGATACATGTTAGATGAAGAAAAAAACTTTCAAGCATGGTGTTTACACTCCTTTGCCGGTTCCTATTCGTCCTTGGGAAGATGTGTCAATGGAATTCATTATGACTTTGCCTAGAGCTCAAAGGGGGAAGGATTCCATTATAGTGGTGGTGGATAGGTTTTCAAAAATTACTCACTTTGTGCCACGTCATAAAGCCGATGATGCATCTAATGTGTGTGATTTGTACTTTTAAGATGTGGTTCGCTTGCATAATATTCCTAAAACTATTGTTTCTGATAGGGATTCCATGTTTTTGAGTTACTTTTGGAACACTTGATGGAGGAAATTTTGTACTAAGTTTCTTTTAAGTACTAAGTTATGTTGTTGAGGGGGTTGGTTAGAAAAACTCAAAAAACATTAGGACATCAAACTTGCACATGCTGAGTTTGCCTGTAATCGTTCTCTAATTATGCTACAGGTCACTCTCCTTCTGTACTGTGTATAGTGTGAATCCTTACATGAATTTGGATTTGATTCCAATGCCAAAGGATGAATTGATTCACAAGGATGATAATGACATGTTGAAGGCCATGATGAATCTACACCAACAAGTTCGTGTGAAGATTGAAGTCGTGAAAGAGTTGTACAAACATAATTCCAACATGCATAGGAAACCACGTGTCTTTCAAGATGGTGACTTGGTGTAGGTGCATATGAGGAAAGAACGTTTTCCTAACAAAAGGAAGAACAAAAGTTGATGCCAAGAGCAGATGATCCTTACAAAGTGGTGTCATATGTCAATGATAATGCTTATAAGGTGGATTTGGGAGGAGACCATGGAGTGCGTGCTACCTTTAATGTGGGACACCTTTGACCTTATCTTCTTGAGGATAGCCTTGATGAATTGAGGTCGCTTCCTTTCAAAGGGGGAGGGGATGATCCATGCATGGATCATGAAAGCCTAAGGTGATGGATTAGTGACTGCTAGTATGCTAGAAGGTGGTTTGGGCTCAATGGTGGGGTTGTGCGTGGTAACCAATGAATAGAATTATGGTCGCATGAAGGCTAGGGCAACATTTTAAAGGCTTCATAAGTGCTCAAAACCATTACTTTTTGCTTCATAAATCCTCCTAGCCATTTTTGATACTCTTTGGTGGACTAGGGTTACACTTTAATGCTTCTAATGGCTCCTTGATGAAGCATGGACGTGTTTTTCATTCATGATTGTGTAAGACGTTTTTTGTGCGGTTTCATAAGTATCTTTAGTTTTCATTATGAGATTTACTGAGTAGTTGCTTGGGTGGCTTGTAACCACCAACTTTGTAATAAAGGCTTTATATATGCCAAGTTTATGCATGGAAAAATTAGATAGATAAAAGTTTAGTCAAAAGAACCTTTGTTTAGTATAGTTTACAACTTGTGATAGTCGAGACGCGTTCTTGACTTGATACGCATTCAATCAAATATGTCTTGGATTGTTTTAACCGGTATACAACTTAGTGTGTCTTGATTTTATTACTAATCTATCCATTTCTTTGCATACACGTATCATTTGTGGTTGTTATTTAAGGTTAATTTACCTAAACACAACCTGCTCACCTAATCAAGCCCATAAAGGCATCAAAAGGAAATCACCTTTGTGTCCCTAAACATGCAATACGAGAGTTGTTGATTCGTGAAGCTCATGGTGGTGGTTTGGCGGGTCATTTTTCCATAACCAAAACTTTGGGGGAGCTTTAAGAACATTTATATTGGCCTAAGATGTTGGAATGTAACCAACATAATGGGAAAGTGTGTTACATGTCAGATGACGAAAAAACTTTCAGGCATGGTGTTTGCACTCCGTTGCCGGTTCCTAGTCGTCCTTGGGAATATGTGTCAATTGAATTCATTATGGCTTTTGCCTAGAACTCAAAGGGGGAAGGATTCCATTATTGTGGTGGTGGATAGTTTTTCAAAAATTTCTCACTTTTAGCCATGTCATAAAACCAATGATGCATCTGATGTTTCTGATTTGTACTATAAAGAGGTGGTTCGCTTGCATATTATTCATAAAACTATTGTCTCTAAGAGGGAATCTAAGTGTTTGAGTTACTTTCGGAAGACTTTATGGATAAAAGCTGGTACTAAGTTACTTTTTAGTACATCCCATAATCCACAAACTAATGGGCAAACGAAGGTGACAAATAGAACTTTAGGTAGTTGTTGAGGGGGTTGGTTAGCAAAACTCAAAAACATTTGGACATCACTCTCCTTTTAAAGTGGTTCACAAGGATGGTAAGGACATCAAACATAATGGGAATCCTTATATGCCTTTGGATTTAATTCTATTGCCAAAGGATGAATTGGTTCAGAAGGATGCTAATGAGAAGTTGAAGGCCATGACGAAACTACACCAACAAGTTCGTGTGAAGATTGAAGCCGTGATAGAGTTGTACAAACAAAATTCCAACATGCATAGGAAACCACGTGTCTTTCAAGATGGTGACTTGGTGTAGGTGCATATGAGGAAAGAACGTTTTCTTAACAAAAGGAAGAACCAAAGTTGATGCCAAGAGCAAATGGTCCTTACAAAGTGGTGTCACATGTCAATGATAATGCTTATAAGGTGGATTTGGGAGGAGACCATGGAGTGCGTGCTACCTTTAATGTGTGAGACCTTTGACCTTATCTTGTTGAGGATGGCCTTGATGAATTGAGGCCGTTTCCTTTCAAAGGGGGAGGGGATGATCGATGCATGGATCATGAAAGCCCAAGGTGATGGATTAGTGACTACTAGTAGGCTAGAAGATGGTTTGGGCTCAATGGTTGGGTTGTGCGTGGTAACCTACGAATTGAATTATGGTCGCATGAAGGCTAGGGCAATATTTTCAAGGCTTCATAAGTGCTCAAAACCATTACTTTTTCCTTCATAAAGCCTCCTAGACATTTTTGATACTCTTTGGTGGATTAGGGTTACACTTTAATGCTTCTCATGGCTCGTTGATGGAGCATGGACGTTTTTTTCATTCATTAGTGTTCCAGACGTTTTTTGTGCGGTTTCATGAGTTTTTTATGTAATGAACATAAATTTTCAACCAAATTTTTATTTTTAAATTTATAAAGACATAAGTCACATTATTAATTCTCAAAACCAATCCACAAGTTTTCAAAGCAATTATTCAAATCCAAGATCATAACTCCATCTCGATGCAGGTGTACAATCATGTCGGTGCCTTCCCACAGTCCTCAAAAGTACCTGAAACACAATAGGCATAAATGCATAGTGAGTTCCCCAAAATACCACCTACACATATTAGCCACCTTTAGGCTATATCTCTACAAGACCTTCCGGTCACCGTGTCTCAGTGGGACCTTCCGATCCCATAACTCTAGTAGACCTTCGGGTCCTACCCTGCTGACCTTCCGGTCCCAACCCCGTTGACCTTCCGGTCCCAATCCTGTTGACCTTCCGGTCCGAACAATACAGGATATACCTATCACATAAAGTCACATAACTCATACAAACACATATGACCTTCCGATCACACATAGATAGCATTCCAAATAAAGTATAATGAGAAGACTCACCTCATAGGATAATTAGTAAAATCTCGTGCTCGAAATCCTCGATCTAGTTCCTGCCTATTACAAAGATAACATTTCTAATCAATACTTTCCTTACACTCATGGACCTAGATTTGGGTAAAAGACCGTTACACCCCTCACCGATCTCCCTTACTCATCTTGACGAGACCCTAAGGTCAACAGAAGTCAAACTCTAGTCAACTGTTAAATTTTGACCAGACTCGCCGAGTGCACTTGAGTGACTCGTCGAGTCCCATCGATTCTCAGTGACCCTCTAAAAGTCCTAACTCAACGAGTCAATCCCCCAACTCATCGAGTCACCACGCAGCTCAACTACTCGGGACAAACCCTAGACTACTCGCCGAGTCAACCCATAGACTCGGCGAGTCCACTTAGACCCACACGCATTCAGACGATTTCAGGGTCGGATCTTTTTCCAAACTTCAGATCTATTCTCATAGGGCTCATAAGTCACGTAAAGTCATTGACTTTATGTCCATGCATGGCATCTAGAGCAAGAAATGCCAAAATCATGAGCTAAAAAGGTCATACACACATCGAGCTTTACCAAAATTGATTAAAGCATGGTCCTTAAGGTGTTTGGGACCTCCTAGGGTCCAGATCTGCTGTTTAAGCCTCCTCACAACTCTCAAATCCACAAAACCCCAAAAGAGGTGAAGAAGAAAGGCCTTAATCTACACAAGATGAGAAAACTACACTAAGGAAAGGATAGGAGTCGAGATTTATACCTCCACTGATGTCTTGAGTGTGAAACCTAGCTGATTCAACACCTCCTCTTGGTCCCCTAGCATGGATCCTTCCTCTTTCTTGCAAAATGACCACAAAAAGCTTCAAAAAATCCCTCTTCCTCACTCCAAGCTCTTAAACACGATTTAGGGTTTCTCCCTTGAAGGGTAGCCGCAATAGGAGGCCTTAAGGGCCTTTAAATAGGTCTCAAATATGGAAAATTAGGGTTTCCCTCAGCAGCGCTTACTCAGCGAGTTAGCTCAACAACTCGTCGAGTCCATTCATTTAAACACATCATGAATCACGCTCCTACTCGATGAGTTGAGGCACCAACTCGTCGAGTCCTCCCATAAATTCAAATATATAATTAAAATAATATTCCTGGAAATCCGGATGTTATAATTCTCCCCCACTTGAATCAGACTTCGCCCTCGAAGTCATGCTCCACCAATAGCTCAGGATGCTGCTCCCGCATCTCTGACTCCGGCTCCCAAGTCAAATCAGACAATTTCCGATGCTGCCACTGAACTTGAACCAGGGGAACTTCCTTTCTCCTCAAAACCTTCACCTTCCGGTCTAAAATCGCGATCGGTCTCTCAATATAATTTAGACTCGCATCAATTTGTATGTCGTCCAGGGGTACTACAGCCGTCTCATCGGCCACACACTTCCTCAGTTGAGACACGTGGAAGGTGTTATGGATTTGGCTCAACTTTGTAGGTTGCTCTAACATGTACACTACCTTTCCCACCTTGGTCGTCACCCTGAAAGGTCTGATGTATCAGGGTCCCAACTTGCCTCGCTTCCTGAACCGGGTCACCCCTTTCCATGGGGAAACCTTTAGGAGCACAAAATATTCGACCTAAAATTGCAAATCGGATCGTCGCCTATCCGCGTAACTCTTTTGGTGACTCTAGGATGTCAGTATCCTCTGTCTGACCTGTTGAATCTGTTTGGTTGTCCTCAGCACTAACTCAGTGCCACCCATAACTCTCTGCCCCACGTCTCCCCAACAGATGGGAGTACAACACCTCCTCCCATACAGGAGCTCAAAGGGAGGCATACCAATGCTCGAGTGATGGCTGTTGTTGTAGGAAAACTCAACCAGGGGTAAGTATGTGTCCCAAATTCCTCCAAAGTCCATGACACATGCATGCAACATATCCTCGAGCGTCTGAATTGTTCGCTCGCTCTGTCCACCTGTCCGCGGAGGGTTGCAGTATTGAAATGTAAGCCCGTGTCCAACTCCTCGTGAAATTTCTTCCAAAACCCGGAAGCAAAACGCATGTCTCGATCTGACACTATCAAGATCGGTACTCAGTACCGAGATACCTCCTCCCTGACATAAATCTCAGCTAACTTATCTGCAGAAGTGCTCTCACTAATAGCAAGGAAGTGAGCACTCTTCGTTAATCGGTCCACAATCACCCAAATCGCGTCAACCCCGCGCGTAGTCCTCGATAACTTGGTAATAAAGTCCATAGTGATTTGTTCCCACTTCTACTGGGGAATCTCCAGAGGCTACAATGGACCATGGGGACGCTGGTGCTCTAGCTTGACCCGACGGTAGGTCAAGCACCTCTCAACAACCCACACAACATCCCTCTTCATACAAGGCCACTAATAATCTCTTTTCAGGTCCAAATACATCTTAGTGGCCCCGGGATGGATCGAGAATATTGATCTATACGCCTCCTCCATCAATATGATACGTGCTCCGCTCGTATAGGGCACCCAAATCCGGCCTCGAAAGGTCATAAGCCCTCAGCTATCCGTCACAAACTTGGATACCTACCCAATCACCCGCTCCCTCTTGCGGTTCTCCGGCCTCATGGCCTCAGCCTGGGCCTCTCAAATGGTATCCAATATCAGAGTCATCACTATCATCCTCATGTATATATCTCGGATCGGGGCACTCTCCGCCCAGCGGCTCAAGGCATCGGCTACCATGTTAGCCTTGCCCGGATGATACAGGATCTCGCAGTCGTAATCTTTTACTACATCCAACCACCTCCTTTGGTGCATATTCAGGTTGGGCTGATCCATAAGATACTTCAAGCTCTTGTAGTCCATGTATATGGTACATCGAACCCCGTACAAATAGTGGGACCAGATCTTAAGAGTGAACACCATCACCCCCAGCTCCAAATCGTGGGTGGGATACCTCGTCTCATGAGGCTTCAGCTGTCTCGAAGCATATGATATCATGTTCCCTCTCTGCATAAGCACTACACCCAACCCAGATATAGATGCATCGCAGTAGACCACAAAGTCCTCCATCCCCCCAGGAAGGGCTAATACCGGAGCTTCGCACAAACAAAAGCAACACCCTTCTAGGTCAACCTGGTGAGAGGAACGACAATCTTGGAGAAATCCCTGATAAACCTCCGATAGTAACCGACCAACCCCAGAAAACTCCGGATCTCGGTGGGGGATCTCGATACCTCCCAACTCATAACAGCCTCAATCTTGGCCAGATAAAACCCTTCCTGAACAACTCCTGGAGCTATAAGGATAACTCATGCATCTCTGGTGGCGCAAGGCGATAGTGTGCCTTGGCGATAGGTGCCGCCCCCATAATCAAATCAATACGGAACTCCACATGCCTCTCGGGAGGCACACCCGACAGTTTCTCGGGAAAAACATCTGGACACTCACTCACTATCAGAACATCAGCGACAGAACTCGGTCTCGCTCTAGCAGCCAAGCAAAAACCAGACCCGGATTGGGTACCCTCGCCATACACTGTAAGCACTCCCCCACTAGGGTCTCGTATGGTCACCAACTGAAGTTCACAATCTATAATTGCTCTGCATCGGCTCAACCAGTCCATGCCACCAATGACACAAGCATCCCATATCATAATTGGGATCAGATCTATCGGAAACTCCACACCGAAAATCTCAAGTATACATCCCCGAAACACATCAGTAGCAAAGACCGTGCGTTCGTCGGCTATGGAAACTCGCAGAGTCTACTCAACTGTGACAACCTGAAATTTCTATCTTGTACAACATACAAACCTTTCAATTCAATCAAGACAGACTCGTTCTGCTATCTTTTAAGCACTGTTGAGGGATTGTTTGAGTGTTCTAAGCCTAGTACATCCAAGGAATGAGTGTTAGGAAGTATCTGATAAAGTTCAAAGCCATCAACCAAGCCATAAACTCCATCATAAGGAGTTTACGGCCATAAACTCATGGTGGCCATAAACTCATGCCCTTAAGTCTCTTATTCCTTAACTTTTCTTCATTGTTCACATTTCCAAGTCAAGAAACAACCATTCTCTCTCAAGTATCATAAGGATCTTCATCTTGATCTTCATAAATGTAAGTGATTCTTCCATCTATTGGTTGATACTACTCTTTATCTAGTGAAACCATTTCACCCATGATTTCATCTCTTTTTGCTAGATCTTCATTTTTCACCAAGAACACACACTAAGTTTTCGGACTCTAAATACCCTTTCAAGCTCCTACAAAGTGAGTATTCCTTCCATAGCTTGTTATACACTAGAAACTCTTGATGTTATCACTAAATCGACCATTTTCCAAGATCCATAAGAGTTTATGGCCATGAGCATCTCCCTTGGCCGTAAACCCTTGTTAAAGGTGCAATGGTGGCCATAAACTTCCCTAAAGCTAAGGATGGGACATGAAACTCTTCCTTGATGCTTGTAAGGTCCTTAAACCACATCATTTGCAATTTCTTCAATGAGTTTACGACTGTAAACTCCTTGACCGTAAACACATTGGGCCGTAAACACCTTGGTCGTAAACTCCCTTAATGCAATCATATGTGATTGTAACACTTCAATCTAAGTGTTTCCTAGTCCCTAAGGTGGTTTCCTTGCATGATTAGTTTCTTATACACTAATTGTATCCATATATATGTAATTATATGCTTAATAGGATCCTGTTGTGTTCGAGACTTCCCTTGACACTTAGCATCCTATATCTGTCTTCTTGCCAGATCACTCACAATCAGGTGAGTTCATGCCCCTAACTTACCTTTTAAATGATTTTAAATGCTTTTATAAGGGGGGATACAAGTTGAAACATTATAGTTATTATATCAATCATATGTGATTAATAACTATCAAACTGATGGATTTCTTATACTTCAAAACTGTGTTATCGATCAACTATTTCAAAACATATTATCAAACTCTTTTATATGCTAAACTCTTTATCAAACTCTTTTAAACTTATATATTGTCAAACTCATGTATATACATATATAGTTATATAAACAAGGTTGAAAGGACTTAGGACTGATAACTCACTTTATTTACTGTTCCTTGTTTGGTTGTGGACTTAGAGTATCCTGTTGTTTGCCCAAGTGTTGTTTGAATCCTAGTTACATATTATATATGTGTGTAGATATAAAAGCTTTACCTCGGTTCCAACACCTTTGGGTAGGAAGGGTGTGTAAACATACTTAGTCATTTAAACAAACATTACTAGTAAACTATAATAGGTATAGTTTAGGAGATTACTACTCACTAATTCTAGTACAATAAAACATACATGAGTCTGTTCAAACTTACTATAATGAGAAACAAGGAGGAACACACTATATACTATACAAAGAGAACATACAATATACTAAGACAGAGAGAACATACTATATAGATACAAGAATACTATAAAACTAATGTGAGCCACTATTTCATGGCATAACAATCTACTGTTGTGTCACGTTTTGTAACTAGAGTCTCCTGGAGGGAGAGCGTGACCTGTGTATAGATCTATATTGGACTGACCATCTTACACCTTGTTGCTAGCTGGGACCTCAAGGTCTACGGGTGACAAGTGTCATAACTTTTTGACGTCTTCAAGCGTCGTGTTTACTACTAGTCGATCAAGTATGGTTACAATCATGTCACATTATACCTTAATTAATAATTGGTTTAAGGTAGTTAGTACAACAGTAGTTACAATACAATTCTACAATACATTAATATTTTTCCCATTACATTCACATTGTGATCTTCTCACAGAAATAGCAATGTAAAACTATATCTCGATAACGATAGTCATACTTGGGAAAATACTCACTTTTACAAACAAGCAACATTCAGAACATTCGGGCCTTGGTAGAAGGGTACTTTTCTAGTGGAAAATATAGGATTTTCTAGGAGATTCAAACATTTACAACAAACATTTACAAACACTTTCTACAAACTAATACAAACATTTGACACTAAAATACTTATGAACTCACCAGCTTAAATGCTGATCTACTCTTTCAAAATAACTTGTATTCTCAGGTCATCAGTAGGCAGGTACACTGGACCAGATTTTGAGAAGACGGAGCTTATTAGAGACTCGTCTTTATTTTGATTATTCATTTTTGTGTCTTATAAACTATAGAACACACTTGTATTAAAATTATATTATTAATGCAATGGATATGTTGTTGCTTGTTTACTATTATGATTGTTGTGATATTGTACATGACGTCCTCCGCCCCTGAATGTTTCTGCTGTTCTGGTTTGGGGGTTTGACAGTTGGTATCTGAGCATTGTTTATAGTGAGTTAAGTATATCAACCCATAAAAGCTATACAAACTATAAAAACATCGGGATTAAAGTACTCTGACTAAGAGTTAATACTTTTAAATAATAAAATATTTAACTAAAGTATTCATACAAGCATTCATACTAAAATCAGTGTCATACTAGGACGGAACAAAAGTATTGAAATTGTTGGACAACACAAGTAGGCTTGGGAACATATAATCAGATCTAGGAGTGATATAGCCTGATCAACTATATATTTCCGAGAAGTGATTAATATGAGCCTAAGAGTGGGTGTGGTGTAGTAACAAGTCTAAAAACTTACCAACACTACTACAATGAAAACGTTAGAACAAAACATAAACTTAAAATAATATAAGAGTATTTTGTGTTACTATAATCACTTATATGAGAACTAAAAGGTCCTTAATAGTAGGTCAATAGTTGCTAAGAGGATACGCTAAGGTTATATGTGACTAGGGTGTTATAGACTTAGAATCTGTGATCTTTTCTTTACTTCCTGTTCCTTGTTTGGTTGTGGATTTGGAGTTAGGGTCACTTATTCGAAGGTCTATCCTGTCTTGGGTTACATATTACTGGTATGCACTGTGCAACTATTGAAGTAACCGGTAAGGATCATTCTATAATTATCTTAAGTAGAATATCTATTGACTATCTCTTTTATCCCCATTCTCGCGTAGATATCATGGCTGGATTCCATCTCCCTGACGACCTGTACTTTCCCAACCAAGGTAATGTTGGATGGCTCGATGCAGAGCCAGAAGAGGATCATGCGATCCCTTTCGAGGATGAATTCGTAGAAGACTTCCTGGAGGATTCTGACTCCGAGCCGGAACGTTGCATGGCAGAATCAAGGACTCATCCGAGCCGTTCAGTAGAGTCTACTCTACTTTTCTTTTGGATATATCTTAGTTCTATGATAAAACTTTTAACTCATTAGTTTAGTAAGGTCTTAGTGTTGTCAAAATTTTCTTTATATGGTTGATATAAGACCTCCTCGTAGGTCGTTTTTCCCAAATTCGTTACATCATTAATGCCAATATTATTGACAGACATCAAATCTTATGGGAAATATTTATCCAAATATTCTCATCATTCTATTGATTAAATCTCTATTTCAATCGTACTCTTATTTATTAGTTGGGCTATGGCGATTTAGTCGATGGACCACTCTCATTATGCTCACAATTGATTCTTACTATCATCTTCATCTTTGTAAACTTATAGTAGAGAGATGCTTCCACATCGATCAACGAGGCGTAATACTCTAATAACTCCAACTCAACCACCACTACCACCTCCACAATTTGATCTTGCAGCTATTCAGGCTGTAGTGGTTGCGACTGTTACGACAGCCCTAGCTTTGTTCACCACCGCCGGCACTATCATCAGTGGAACAACCGTGCCTCCCACTCCAAGTGATGCTCCCGTAAGCTCTAGAGAATGCTCGTATAAGGACTTCACAAACTGCAAACCCAGGACCTTCAACGGGACTGGAGGAATCATTACCCTCCTGCAATGGTGCGAGAAGACAGAGTCGATCTTTGAGATCTGCTCCTGTCCGGAAGGGAGCAAAGTTAAATTTGCTGCTTGCACCTTCGCGGACAGAGCCTTGACATAGTGGAATAGCCATGTCAAGTCACTAACCCTGATAATGGCTAATGCTATGGGCTGGGAAGTGATGAAGGAGCTCATGATTGAAGAATACTACCCAAGGGGCAAAGTTTAGAAACTGGAACAAGAACTCTAGAGCCTAACCATGAAGGGCTCCGACATAGTTTTCTACATTGCCAGATTCAGCGATCTAGTGGCACTATGTCTAGGAATGGTCCCTATTTAGGGAACGAAAGTGGAGAGGTTTATCTAGGGGCTAGTGCCTCCATTTCAAGGGAATGTCCTAGCTTCAAACCCTACTACCTTCGACAGTGCCAAGCGATTGGCACAATGGCTCATTTATCATAGAGTCCGCACACCACCAACAACAACAACCCTGTCCATCCCAGAACCATCCAAGGCCACTAACAACAAGTGGAAGTTTTGGGATAACATGAAGAAGAACAACGTGGCACAAAACTCTACCAAAAAAGCAGCAGGTCATGGCGGTTCATGCTGCGATAACACCTACTGCTACAGCGCCGGTGAGGCAGTATGCAGGAAACTTCCCCAAGTGCAACAAATGCAGCTTCCACCACACTGGACCCTGCCGAGAAATGCAGTGTGCTAACTGCAATAGGAAGAAGCACACTGCCCGTTTCTGCAAGTCTCCGACAAGGCCAATCAATCAAGTCCCTGGGGTTGGCGTGGGCCAAGCTTTTTAAGGATGTGGCGAAGTGGGCCACTACAAAAGAAACTGCCAGAAGGTAGGAACCGCGGACGGAGTGGGAAGAGTTTTGGCTATAGGCCATGAGGATGTAGTTGCCGACCATACAGTGGTCACTGGTATGTTTCTTCTCGATAACTCATATGCATGCATAATGTTTGATAGTGGAGCTAAAAGAAGTTTTGTGAACCAAAAATTTTCTCATTTACATAAACAAAAATCACGCCCATTGAAAGAACCATTCATTGTGGAAATGGCTAATGGAAAAACTAAGAGCACTAGCAGTATATACATAGGATGTACTCTAACTCTAGATAGCCATTCGTTCCCAATCGACCTCATGCCGGTCTCGATTAAAAGTTTCGATGTCATAATCACCATGGATTGGTTGAGTCTTCATCGTGCCGACATCATGTGTTATGAGAAGGATGTTCATCTTAATCTACCAACTAGCGAAACTCTAGTTATCTATGGTGACAAACCCGACACAAATCTTCTTATCATCTCAAGTATACAGGCCCTGAAGTACTTGCGAAAGGAATGTCATGCACTCCTTGATCATGTTCTTGATACAAGCCAAGAGACCGAAGACAAAAAGAACATCCCAAAGTGTGCAACTTTCCCGACATCTTCCCAGAAGAACTACTAGGATTGCCACCACAACGTCAAGTCGAGTTCAAAATTGACTTAGTTCTAGGGGCTACCCTAGTAGTCAAATCGCCATATCGTCTAGCACCAGCTGAGATGCAAGAGCTATCCGATCAACTTAACGAACTGCTTAACAAAGGCTTTATTAGACCAAACTTCTCGCCCTGGGGAGCACCGGTCTTGTTCGTGAAGAAGAAAGACGGATCATTCCATATGTGCATCAACTATAGAGAACTCAACAAGCTTACCGTTAAGAATAGTTACCCTCTACCTCGCATAGACGATTTGTTCGACCAACTTCAAGGGGCAAGTTACTTCTCAAAGATTGACCTAAGATCCGGGTATCACCAGTTACCAGTGTTAGAGGAGGATGTTCCGAAGACATCCTTCCGAACTCGTTATGGACACTACGAGTTTGTAGTGATGCCATTCGGATTGACCAACGCACCTGCAGTATTCATGGACTTAATGAATATGGTGTGCTGTCCTTACTTAGATCAGTTTGTCAGTATATTCATCGATGAGCTACTTATCTACTCTCTGAATAAGGAGGAGCATAGTCAACATCTGCGTCAAGTCTTGGAAACGTTACTATCAGAGAAGCTCTACGCGAAGTTCTCGAAGTGCAAATTTTGGATCCGAAGAGTCGAATTATTGGGCCATGTGGTTAGCGAAGAAGTAATTCACGTGGATCCTTCCAAAATTAAAGACACTGAGAACCGGTCAACACCAAAGACGCCTACAGAAATTCGTCGATTTCTAGGTCTCGCTGGCTACTATCGCAGGTTTATTCAGAACTTCTCTAGGATCACTAAACTGCTTACTACGTTGACCCAGAAAGGTGTGATCTTTTACTGGGAAGAGAAACAAGAGAAGGTGTTCCAAACACTGAAGCAAACCTTATGCAGCGCACCGATATTATCCCTCCCAGAAGGGATAGAAGACTTTGTGGTTTATTACGATGCATCCAATCAAGGACTTGGTTGTGTTCTTATGCAACGAGGTAAGGTCATCGCATATGCCTCAAGACAGCTAAAGACACATGAAGTCAACTACCCCACACACGATCTTGAGTTAGGAGCAGTGGTGTTTACTTTGAAGATCTGGAGACACTAAATGTATGGTAAGAAAAGCACTATCTTTACAGACCATAAAAGCCCGCAACATATTTTCGATCAGAAGGAGCTCAACATGAGACAACGACGGTGGGTTGAGCTACTAAATGACTACGAATGCGATATTCGTTATCATCCCGGTAAATCCAACGTAGTAGGCAACGCCCTTAGTTGGAAAGAATACTCTGGTCATAGAGTCAAATCATTGTGATGTGATCTCACCCGAAAACTAGGTTTGAACACACTTTGCCCGATCGTTCTATTGGTTGTTGTAATGTGATGGTGGAAACCGCGACCCATTGCCTATAAAGAGACAAGAACCTTGGTATAGAAACGCCACAACCAACCCACCAAGTTGATTGATAAGTTTTGAACGCCACAAGTTACATAACTTGATAAGTTCCTAAAGTTCCAAAAAGAACGACAAAGAGTATAAACCTCACATTGTTTTTATTCTAAACTTGATTGATCAAAATGAGAACATAAGCAACCTATTTATATGCGATTTGGAGACACCTCAAAAGTCATGAATTAAAGATGCAACTTTAATTCAATCAACTTTAAGGCATTAAATTCCATGACTTAAAACTATGAATCTAGACATACTTATGAGCAGGGTTCAAGTAACATATGACTCTTACAACTCCTACTCACTTATTTAGGAGAATAAAAACGAAAATTACATAATTAAATTATAAAAATTTGAAATGGGCTTGTTAATGGCTCTTATTGGGTCTTGTAAATCTTTCTTGGACTTGAATTATGGTAATCCAACCTTAATCGGGTCAAATGGGTCTTCATGCACTTTCTTGAGTACAAACTTCTCTAATCAGCTCGTTTAAAGCCTTATTGAATGCTTTATAGCTCGCGCCTTTGCAAGTGGTCTATTTTCACAATGTTATTAGATGAATCATATCATTCCCCTCTTCTTGAAGATGATTCGACCACGAATCTAAATAATGTTGAGCATTTTGTTTGTACTCGAATCATCTCATATCATTCTCTTTTTTTCAAGATGGTTCATCATTCAAATAAAAGTTGTACTTGGAATTTTATTCTTTCTCTTTTTTTTTCATTTTCCCTTTCTTTCTTTTTTTTCTTTTCTCTTCATCTTCTTTCTTCACATTTTTTTTCTTTTCTTTTTCATTCTATTTTTTCCGAACATTATTTTTCATCGATTTTTCTTTTCAACAAATACAAGAAAAAAATAAGAAAACTTGAACCAAAACCCAATAATAAGAACCACACCAACTTGTGATATGACCCACTATTAATACTTGTATCTTGATTCAATAAAAAGAAATATAGACGAGGAGATGAAAACTTAGAGATTCAATAAACACTAGTAAGAACCATGCCAACCTGTGACAAGACCCATTACCAATACGTGTATCTTGAATTCCATGTAATCGAGAATAAGAAAGATAAAAAAAAACAAAAAAAGGGATATGCAAACCAATAGATCTGGCTCTGATACCAAATGGTGTGATCTCACCCGAAAACTAGGTTTGAACACACTTTGCCCGATCGTTCTATTGGTTGTTGTAATGTGATGTTGGAAACCGCGACCCATTGCCTATAAAGAGACAAGAACCTTGGTATAGAAACGCCACAACCAACCCACCAAGTTGATTGATAAGTTTTGAACGCCACAAGTTACATAACTTGATAAGTTCCTAAAGTTCCAAAAAGAACGACAAAGAGTATAAACCTCACATTGTTTTTATTCTAAACTTGATTGATCAAAATGAGAACATAAGCAACCTATTTATATGCGATTTGGAGACACCTCAAAAGTCATGAATTAAAGATGCAACTTTAATTCAATCAACTTTAAGGCATTAAATTCCATGACTTAAAACTATGAATCTAGACATACTTATGAGCAGGGTTCAAGTAACATATGACTCTTACAACTCCTACTCACTTATTTAGGAGAATAAAAACGAAAATTACATAATTAAATTATAAAAATTTGAAATGGGCTTGTTAATGGCTCTTATTGGGTCTTGTAAATCTTTCTTGGACTTGAATTATGGTAATCCAACCTTAATCGGGTCAAATGGGTCTTCATGCACTTTCTTGAGTACAAACTTCTCTAATCAGCTCGTTTAAAGCCTTATTGAATGCTTTATAGCTCGCGCCTTTGCAAGTGGTCCATTTTCACAATGTTATTAGATGAATCATATCACATTGACTATGACTATCCATTCACACCTGTCCACACAAATTAAAGAGGCTCAGGTAGAAGCCTTGGAACCTGAAAATGTAACATGTATCCCTGAGAGGGATGGATAAAAACTTAGAAGTCAAGGGTGGCGGAGCCTTATATCTCATGGATTGGATCTGGACACTGAAACACGGTGGTTTTAGAGACGTGGTCATGACGGAAGCGCACAACACTCGATATTCTATCCACCCAGGTTCAGGAAAATGTATCTGGATCTCAAAAAGCTATTTGGTGGCCTAACATGAAAGCAGAGATTGCTACCTTCGTGAGTAAATGCCTTAGTTGCGCCAAGGTTAAGGTCGAATACCAGAAACCCTCAGGACTACTACAACAACCGGAGATACCGGGATGGAAGTGGGAGCGGATCATGATGGACTTCAAAACCAAGTTGCCCAAGACAATGGGTGGTCTCGATACCATATGGGTGATCGTTGACAGGTTAACTAAGTCCGCACACTTCTTACCTATAAAAGAGACTGACAAGATGGAAAAACTAATAAGAACATACATTAGGGAGATTGTACGACTGCATGCTGTTCCTATATCCATTATCTCTAATAAAGATAGTAGATTCGCTTCAAGATTCTGGTAGTCGCTACAAAGTTCCTTAGGAACTAGGCTGGACATGAGTACAGCCTACCATCCGCAAACCGACGGACAAAGTGAGAGGACTATTCAAACGTTGGAAGACATGTTGAGAGCCTGCGTGATAAACTTCGGGAAAGCATAGGATACTCACCTACCCCTTTTAGAGTTTTCCTACAATAACAGTTATGACACAAGTATAAAGGCTGCTCCATTTGAAGCCCTCTATGGCCGAAAGTACAGATCCCCTCTATGCTGGGCTGAGGTGGGTGACACATAATTATCTAAAGGACAAACTCCTGACAACACTCTGACATGTCCAGAAATCATACAGGAAACGACAGAGAAGATCGTTCAGATTCGTGAACTATTGAAAGCCTCTAGAGACCGACAGAAAAGCTACGCAGACAAGAGAAGGAAACCTTTGGAATTTTAGGTTGGAGACCACTTTTTATTGAAAGTCTCACCCTGGAAGGGCTTGATACGCTTCGTAAAGCGTGGAAAGCTAAATCCAAGATATGTAGGGCCTTTCGAGATCATCGCTAGAATTGGCCATGTAGCTTACAAACTCAAATTACCTCACAAGCTTAGTAACGTACATTTTACTTTCCACGTCTTGAACTTGAAAAAGTGTCTGTCCGACAAGACTCTTGTAATAATCCCACTCGATGAGATCGAGATCAATGAGAGCCTAAACTTCATGGATGAACCAGTAGAGATCATGGACTGAGAGGTCAAGCAAACGAAGCAAATTCGTATCTCGATAATGAAGGTTCGATGGAATGCCAAGCTAGGACCTGAATTCACTTGGGAGCACGAGGACCAAATGAAACTAAAATATCCTCATCTTTTTACTTAGTTATTTGTGATTGCTTAAACTCTAATTTCGGGACGAAATTCTCTCTTACGGGGGATGATGTGACAACCCGAAATTTCTATCTTGTAAAAACCTTTCAATTCAATCAAGGCAGACTCGTTTTGCTATCTTTTAAGCACTGTTGAGGGATTGTTTGAGTGTTCTAAGCCTCTTACATCCAAGGAATGAGTGTTAGGAAGTATCTGATGAAATTCAAAGCCATCCAAGAAAAGTACCTATACATATCACACATTATAAGCTCAACATATTTCATTAACAGGAAAAATTAAAGAATACATACCAGCCACAACATTGGGTGTTGCACGGACCTCCTCCGCCGTCAACTGAAAGGCTCTCTCGCGAGACCTTGGCACCTCGGCCTTTACTGGCCGGCTCTCAGTAGCTCGAGCAGCAGCAGGGGCAGATCCCTGTGCTGATCGCTGCAATAGCAGTGGGCACTCGACCTTTCCGATGGCCAGTCTGATTGCAGTGAAAACAAACCATGAACCCCTTGGGGTAATCCTTGGCTATATGCCCCTCCTTGCCACACTTGTAGCAAGCACCCATCCGACAAGTCCCATCATGTCCCTTGCTGCACTTCCCACAAGTGTGGCCCTTCTAGCCTTCGAACCTCGAATCAGAGGGCTTCGCTCGCTTGGCTACCGGATGAGACTGAGACGGTCGCCGATCCCTCCTCTAAGACTCTGCCTCCTCCCTGGCCTGAGTCTCCAGCTCTATCTCCCTCTTCCGGGCATTTCCCCGGAGCTCAGCAAATGTTAGGTATGTCGAGTTCGCCACGAACTCACGAAATCTCTCTTTAGTATGCTCAAATATTGGCTCATCCGTGCCTTCTCAGAAGACACGTGCTCAGGGTAAAATAGCGCCCTCTCATGAAACATCCTCGTAATCACTGTCACAGACTTCGTTCCCTGCTTGAAGGATAAGAACTCCTGGGCCAACCGTTCCCTCTCTAACGGAGGAACATACTCATCACAGAACATCATAGTGAACCTCTCCCAAGTCACTGCGGTGAGCTCTGTAGGAGTGAAATCAGTTGTCACAAACTTCCACCAGTCCTTCGCTCCCAAGCGAAGCTGGTTCAGCGCGAACCGTACCCTCAGATGTTCCGGACAAGAACAAGTGTAGAAACATCCCTCAATGTCAGATATCCACCTCATCGCGGCTATCGGATCCTAAGTCCTATCAAACTCTGGTGGCTTCGTGTTGTTGAACTCTCGGTACAACAACGAGTCACCCCCCTGTGGCCTGGCAGCAGCGACAACTGCGGTGGCTGTAGTGGCAACCGCTTGGGTAACAACAACATATTGCTCATCAAACGTCTCAATCAGAGTGGTCTTAATAGACCCAAACATCTCTAGGATAGCCTCGCGGATTGCTGCGGCCACCTCCTAATGAATCATCCGGCGTATCTCCTCGTCGCTGGTACCACTGGTACCGCTGCCCCTAGCATTGTGGCACGTAACCACCATGATGTCTCTGAAACACAACATAAAATAATCAGAGACTCGACCGAGATCACTCACACTCGATCACTCGCTCATACTTGTTCCTTAGCACCCTAAGGATTCTTACTTGGACTGCTCACCGACCCGGTGTTTTCAGTAGTATACCTTCCATACCGCATCTGTGTTCACCCCATGTCTTCCTCTTAGGATCCCAGTGCACAAGTGCTCTATATCTCATCAAACATCGACTACTCTCATAGTAGATCTATCATATACTCATTCTTGCTACATACTTGCACTTAAACATATCACAGTTAGCAAATCCCTAGGCTAAGGCATCACAAATCAGGTCACTTTAATCCTAGATTATGAATACCTAGCCTACTCTCCGTCATGCATAACATATCTCATAATAGTTCATAACACATAAGGTAAGAGTATTTTAGGAAATCACCATTTGGGCGCTGGCTGATTGTACACACTGCTCATTTCCTTTTTCTCTAAAAATCTCGTGCTTATTTTAGAAAAATCATTTCTTTTGAAAATTTCCTCAAATCCTTAGTTTGAGTTTAGACATACCCGAAGGTGTATCCGAATTCCTCAAACCAAGGCTCTGATACCAAATTTTAACGACGAAAAATTTTCAACCAATTTTTTTTTTTAAATTCATAAAAACATAAGTCACATAATTAATTCTCAAAACCAATCCATAAGTTTTCAAAACAATTATTCAAATCCAGGATCATAACTCCATCTCGATGCAGGTGTATAATCATGCCAGTGCCTTCCCACGGTCCTCAGAAGTACCTGAAACACATAACATATAACACGATAAGCATAAATGCTTAGTGAGTTCCTCAAAATACCACCTACAAATATTAGCCACCTTTAGGCTATATCTCTACAAGACCTTCCGGTCACCGTGTCTCAGTGGGACCTTCCGATCCCATAACTCTGGTAGACCTTCCGGTCCTACCCTGCTGACCTTCTCGTCCTAACCCTATTGACCATCCGGTCCCAATCCTGTTGACCTTCTGGTCCGAACCATACAACATATACATATCATATAAAGTCATATAACTCATACAAACACATAATACCTTCCGGTTACACAAATACCATTCCAAATAAAGTATAGTAAGAAGACTCACCTAGTAGGATAACTAGTAAAATCTCGTGCTCGAAATCCTCGATCTAGTTCCTGCCTGTTACAAAGATAACATTTCTAACCAATACTTTCCTTACACTCATGGCCCTAGATTTGGGTAAAAGACCATTACGCCCTTCACTGATCCTCTTAATGAGACTCTAAGGTCAATAGAAGTCAAACTCTAGTCAACGGTCAAATTTTGACCAGACTCGCCGAGTGCACTTGAGTGACTCGTCGAGTCCCATCGATTCTAAGTGACCCTCTAAAAGGCCCAACTCAACGAGTTAATCCCCCAACTCATCTAGTCACCACGCGGCTCAGCTACTTGGGACAAACCCTAAACTACTCGCCGTGTCAACCCATAGACTCAGCGAGTCCACTTAGACCCACACGCATTCAGACGATTTCAGGGACGGATCTTTTTCCAAACTTAAGATCTATTCTCATAGGGCTCATAAGTCACGTAAAGTCATTGACTTTACGTCCATGCATAGCATCTAGAGCAAGAAATACCAAAATCATGAACTAAAAAGGTCATACACACATAGAGCTTTACCAAAATTGATTAAAGCATGGTCCTTAAGGCGTTTGGGACCTCCTAGGGTCCAGATCTGCTGTTTAAGCCTCCTCGCAACTCTCAAATCCACAAAACCCCAAACGAGATGAAGAAGAAAGGCCTTAATTTACACAAAATGAGAAAACTACACTAAGGAAAGGATAGGAGTCAAGATTTATACCTCCAATGATGTCTTGAGTGTGAAGCCTAGCTGATTCAACACTTCCTATTGGTCCTCTAGCATGGATTCTTCCTCTTTCTTGCTAAATGACGACAAAAAGCTTCACAAAAGCCCTCTTCCTCACTCCAATCTCTCAAACACGATTTAGGGTTTCTCCCTTGAAGGGTAGCCGCAATAGGAGGCCTTAAGGGCCTTTATACAGGTCTCAAGTCCGGGAAATTAGGGTTTCCCTCAGCAGCGCTGACTCGGCGAGTCAGCTCAACAACTCGTCGAGTCCATTCATTTAAACACGTCTTCAGTCGCGCTCCTACTCGACGAGTTGAGGCACTAACCCGTTGAGTCCTCCCATAAATTCAAATATGCAATTAAAATAATATACCTGGAAATCTGGATGTTACACTTTAATTTTGATTTTTAGTTTTATTGAGTAGTTGGTTGGGTGGCTTGTAACCACCAACTTTGTAATAAAGGCTTCATATAAGACAAGTTGAAGGCCATGATGAAACTACACCAACAAGTTTGTATGAAGATTAAAGTGGTGAAAGAGTTGTACAAACAGAATTCCAACATGCATAGGAAACCACATGTCTTTCAAGATGGTGACTTGGTGTAGGTGCATATCAGGAAAGAACGTTTTCCTAACAAAAGGAAGAACAAAAGTTGATGCCAAGCGCAGACGGTCCTTACAAAGTGGTGTCAGATGTCAAAGATAATGCTTATAAGGTGGATTTAGGAGGAGACCATGGAGTGTGTGCTACCTTTAATGTGGGAGACCTTTGACCTTATCTTGTTGAGGATGGCCTTGATGAATTGAGGTTATTTCCTTTCAAAGGGGAAGGGGATGATCCATGCATGGATCATGAAAGCCTAAGGTGATGCTTTAGTGATTACTTGTGGGCTCAAGTGGTTTACGCACAATGGTTGTGTTGTGTGTGGTAACCTACAAATTGAATTAGGGTCGCATTAAGGCTTGGGTAACATTTTAAAGGCTTCATAAGTGCTCAAAACCATTACTTTTTGCTTCATAAAGCTTCCTTGCCATTTTTGATACTCTTTGGTGGATTAGGGTTACACCTTAATGCTTCTTATGACTCCTTAATGGAGCATGGACGTTTTTTTTTCATTCATTAGTGTCTCAAACGTTTGTTTGTTTGGTTTCCCGAGTTTCTTTAATTTTCATTATTAGTTGTACTGAGTAGCTGGTTAGGAGGCTTGTAACCACCAACTTTGTAATAAAGGCTTCATATATGCCAAGTTTATGCATGGAAAAATTAGATAGATGAAATTTTAATCAAAAGAACCTTTGTTCACTATAGTTCACTACTTGTCATAGTCGAGACGTGTTCTTGACTTGATACGCATTCAATCAAATATGTCTTGGATTGTTTTCACCGGTATACAACTTAGTAGGTCTTGATTTTTTAACTAATCTGTCCATTTCCTCCCATACACGTATCATTTGTAGCTGTTATTCTAGCTTAATTTACCTAAACACAACCCTACTCACTTAATCAAGCCTATAAAGGCATCAAAAGGCAATCACCTTTGTGTACCTAAACATGCAGTACGGGAGTTGCTAATCCGTGAAGCTCATAGTGGTGGTTTGGCGGGTCATTTTTCATTACCAAAACTTTGGAGGTTCTTTAAGAACATTTCTTCTGGCTTAAGAAGCTGGGGATGTAACCAACACAGTGGGTAAGTGTGTTACATGTCGGATGACGAAAAAAACTTTAAAGCATGGTGTTTGCACTCTGTTGCCAGTTCCTATTCGTCCTTGAGAAGATGTGTCAATGGAATTCATTATGACTTTGCCTAGAACTCAAAGGGGGAAGGATTCCATTATTGTGGTGGTTGATAGGTTTTCAAAAATTGCTCACTTTGTGCAATGTCATAAAACCAATGATGCATCTAACGTGTCTAATTTGTACTTTAAAGAGATGGTTCGCTTGCATATTATTGCTAAAACTATTGTCTCTGAGAGGGAACCTATGTTTTTGAGTTACTTTCAGACACTTTGTGGATGAAAGCTAGTACTAAGTTACTTTTTAGTATATCCCATCATCCACAAACTGATGGGAAAACGGAGGTGACAAATAGAACTTTGGGTACGTTGTTGAGTGGGTTGGTTAGCAAAACTCAAAAACATTTGGACATCAAACTTGTACATACTGAGTTTTCCTGTAATCGTTCTCCTACGCATGCTACATGTCACTCTCCTTTTGAAGTGGTGTATGGCGTTCCTTGTATGCCTTTGGATTTAATTCCATTGCCAAATGACGAATTGGTTCACAAGGATGCTAATGACAAGTTGAAGGCCATGATGAAACTACACCAACAAGTTCGTGTGATGATTGAAGCCGTGAAAGAGTTGTACATGTCACTCTCCTTTTGAACTTGTTGGTGTAGTTTCATCATGGCCTTCAACTTGTCATTAGCATCCTTGTGAACCAATTCATCCCTTGGAAATGGAACAAAATCCAAGGGCAAGTAACGATTCACACCATACACCACTTATAAAGGAGAGTGACCTATAGCATAAGTAGGAGAACGATTGTAGGTAAACTCAGCATGTGCACGTTTGATGTCCAACTGTTTTTTAGTTTTTCTAACCAACCTCCTTAACAACGTACTCAAAGTTCTATTAGTCACCTTCTTTTGCCCATCAGTTTGTGGAAGATGGGACGTACTAAAAAGTAACTTAGTACCAACTTTCCTCCACAAAGTGTTCAAAAAGTAACTCAAAAACATGAAATCCCTATCAGAAACAATAGCTTTAGGAATAATATGCAAGCGAACTACCTCTTTAAAGTACAAATCAAACACATTAGATGCATCATTGGTTTTATGACATGGCACAAAGTGAACCATTTTTGAAAACCTATCCACCACCACTATAATGGAATCCTTCCCCCCTTTGAGTTCTAGGCAAAGCCATACTGAATTCTATTGACACATCTTCCTAAGGACGAATAGGAACCGACAAAGGAGTGTAAACACCATGCTTAAAAGTTTTCTTCGTCATCCGACATGTAACACACTTTCCCACTAGGTTGGTTACATCCCCAGCTTCTTTAGGCCAGAAGAAATGTTCTTAAAGCACCTCCAAGGTTTTGGTAGTGGAAAAATGACCCGCCCAACAACCACCATGAGCTTCACGAATCAGCAACTCCCGTATTGCATGTTTAGGGACACAAAGGTGATTGCCTTTTGATGCCTTTATAGGTTAGATTAAGTGAGTAGGGTTGTGTTTAGGTAAATTGAGCTAGAATAACAACCACAAATGATAGGTATATGGGAAGAAATGGATAGATTTGTAGCAAATCAAGACCTACTAAGTTGTATACCCATGAAAACTATCCAAGACATAATATTTGATTGAATGCGTATCAAGTCAGGAACACATCTCGACGATGACATGTAGTGAACTATAACTATAATTCAAAGAGAAAAAGGTTCTTTTGATTAAAATTTCATCTATCTCTTTTCTCCATGCATACTTGGCTTATATGAAGCTTTTATTACAAAGTTGGTGGTTGCAAGCCACCCAACCAACTACTCAGTAAAACTAATAATGCAAATTAAAGAAACTCATGAAACCACACAAAAAACGTCCGATACACTAATGAATGAAAAAAGCGTCCATTAAGGAGCCACAAGAAGCATTAAAGTGTAACCCTAATCTACTAAAGAGTATCAAAAATGGATAGAACGCTTGATGAAGCAAAAAGTAACGGTTTTGAGCACTTATGAAGCCTTTAAAATATTTCCCTAGCCTTCATGCGACCCTCATTCAATTCGTAGGTTACCATACACAACCCAATCATTGATTCGAAACCACCTTCTAGCCTACGAGTAATCGCTAATCCATCACCTTTTGGGCTTTCATGATCCATGCATGGATCATCCCCTCCCCCTTTGAAAGGAAATGACCTCAATTCATCAAGGCGATCCTCAACAAGATACGGTGAAAGGTCTCCCACATTAAAGGTAGCATGAAATCCATGGTCTCCTCCAAAATCCACTTTATAAGCATTATCGTTGACATGTGACACCACTTTATAAGGATCTTCAGCTCATGACATCAACTTTGGTTCTTCCTTTTGTTAGGAAAATGTTATTTCCACATATGCACCTAAACCATGTCACCAACTTGAAAGACTCGTGGTTTCCTATGCATGATGGAAATCTGTTTGTACACCTCCTTCACGTCTTCAATCTTCACATGAACTTGTTGGTGTAGTTTCATCATCATGGCCTTCAACTTGTCATTAGCATCCTTGTGAACCAAATCATCCATTGAAAATGGAATGAAATCCAAAGGCATGTAACGATTCACACCATACACCACTTATAAAGGAGAGTGACTTGTAGCATAAGTAGGAGAACGATTACAGGCAAACTCAGCATGTGCAAGTTTGATGTCCAACTGTTTTTGAGTTTTGCTAACCAACCCCCTAAGCAATGTACCAAAAGTTCTATTAGTCACCTTCGTTTGCACATCAGTTTGTGGATGATGGGACGTAATAAAAAGTAACTTAGTACCAACTTTCCTCCACAAAGTGTTCCAAAAGTAACTCAAAAACATGAAATCCCTATCAGAAACAATAGTTTTAGGGATATTATGCAAGCGAACCACCTCTTTAAAGTACATATCAGACACATTAGATTCATCATTGGTTTTACGACATGACACAAAGTGAGCCATTTTTGAAAACCTATCTACCACCACTATATTGGAATCCTTCCCCCTTTGACTTCTAGGCAAAGCCATATTGAATTCCATTGACACATCTTCCCAAGGACGAATAGGAACCGACAAAGGAGTGTAAACACCATGCTTGAAAGTTTTTTTCATCGTCCGACACTATGTAGGTTACATCCCCAACATCTTTAGGCCTAAAGAAATGTTCTTAAAGCACCTCAAAAGTTATGGTAATTGAAAAATGACCCGCCAAACCACCACCATGAGCTTCACGAATTACCAAATCCCGTATTGCATGTTTAGGGACACAAAGGTGATTGCCTTTTGATGCCTTTATCGGCTTGATTAAGTGAGTAGGATTGTGTTTAGGTAAATTAAGCTAGAATAACAACCATAAATGATAGGTGTATGGGGAGAAATGGATAGATTAGTAACAAATCAAGACCTACTAAGTTGTATACCCGTGAAAACTATCCAAGACATAATATTTCATTGAATGGGTATCAAGTCAAGAACACGTCTTGACTATGACAAGTAGTGAACTATAACAATAATTCAAAGTGAACAAAGGTTTTTTTGATTAAACTCTCATCTATCTCTTTTTTCCATGCATACTTGGCTTATATGAAGCCTTTATTACAAAGTTGGTGGTTACAAGCCACCCAACCAACTACTAAGTAAAACTAATAATGAAAATTTAAGAAACTCATGAAACCATACAAAAAAAAGTCTGACACACTATTGAATGAAAAAATCGTCCATGCTCCATTAAGGAGCCACAAGAAGCATTAAAATGTAACCCTAATCCACCAAAGAGTATCAAAAATGGCTAAAAGGCTTGATGAAGCAAAAAATTAACGGTTTTGAGCACTTATGAAGCGTTTAAAATGTTGCCCTAGCCTTCATGCGACCCTAATTCAATTCGTAGGTTAGCATGCACAACCCAACCATTGATTCCAAACAACCTTCTAGCCTACCAGTAATCACTAATTCATCACCTTTTGGGCTTTCATGATCCATGCATGGATCATCCCCTCTCCCTTTGAAAGGAAATGACCTCAATTCATCAAGGCCATCCTTAACAAGATACGGTGAAAGGTCTCCCACATTAAAGGTAGCATGAAATCCATGGTCTCCTCCCAAATCCACCTTATAAGCATTTTCATTGTCATGTGACACCACTTTGTAAGGACCTTCTGCTCATGGCATCAACTTTTGTTCTTCCTTTTGTTAAAAAAAACACTCTTTCCTCATATGCACCTAAACCATGACACCATCTTAAAAGGCACGAGGTTTCCTATGAGTGTTGGAAATCTGTTTGTACACCTCATTCACGTATTCAATCTGCTCACGAACTTGTTGCTGTAGTTTCATCCTGGCCTTCAACTTGTCATTAGCATCCTTGTGAACCAATTCATCCTTTGGAAATGGAATTAAATCCAAAGTTCTATTAGTCACCTTCGTTTGCACATCAGTTTGTGGATGATGGGACGTAATAAAAAGTAACTTAGAACCAACTTTCCTCCACAAAGTGTTCCAAAAGTAACTCAAAAACATGGAATCCCTATTAGAAACAATAGTTTTAGGAATATTATGCAAGCGAACCACCTCTTTAAAGTACAAATCAGACACATTAGATGCATCATTGGTTTTATGACATGGCACAAAGTGAGCCATTTTTGAAAACCTATCCACCACCAATGTAATGGAATCCTTCCCCCTTTGAGTTGTAGGCAAAGTCGTACTGAATTCCATTGACACATCTTGCCAAGTACGAATAGGAACTGACAAAGGAGTGTAAACACCATGCTTGAAAGTTTTTTTCGTCATTCGACATGTAACACACTTGCCCACTATGATGGTTACATCCCCAACATCTTTAGGCCTGAAGAAATATTCTTAAAGCACCTCCAAAGTTTTGGTAATGGAAAAATGACCTGCCAAACCACCACCATGAGCTTCACGAATCAACAACACCCGTATAACATGTTTAGGGACACAAAGGTGATTGCCTTTCGATTCCTTTACGGGCTTGATTAAGTGAGTAGGGTTGTGTTTTGGTAAATTAAGGTAGAATAACAACGAAAAATTATAGGAGTATGGGAAGAAATGGATAGATTAGTAACAAATCAAGACTTACTAAGTTGTATACCCGTGAAAACTATCCAAGACATAATATTTCATTGAATGGGTATCAAGTCAAGAACACGTCTTGACTATGACAAGTAGTGAACTATAACAATAATTCAAAGTGAACAAAGGTTTTTTTGATTAAACTCTCATCTATCTCTTTTTTCCATGCATACTTGGCTTATATGAAGCCTTTATTACAAAGTTGGTGGTTACAAGCCACCCAACCAACTACTAAGTAAAACTAATAATGAAAATTTAAGAAACTCATGAAACCATACAAAAAAAAGTCTGACACACTATTGAATGAAACAATCGTCCATGCTCCATTAAGGAGCCACAAAGAACTTTTTCCAAACAAAAGGAAGAACAAGTTGATGCCAAGAGCTGAAGGTCCTTATAAGCCTTCGTAAGTGGTGTATGGTGTGAATCCTTACAAGCCTTTGTATTTGATTCCATTTCCAAATGATGAATTGGTTCACAAGGATGCAAATGACAATTTGAAGGCCATGATGTAACTACACCAACAAGTTTGTGTGAAGATGGAAGCTGTGAATGACATGTACAAACAGAATTCCAACATGCATATGAAACCACGTGTCTTACAAGATGGTGACTTGGTTTAGGTGCATATGAGGAAAGAATATTTTCCTAACAAAAGGAAGAACAAAAGTTGATGCCAAGAGCTGAAGGTCCTTACAAAGTGGTGACACATGTCAATGATAATGCTTATAAGGTGTATCTGGGACGAGACCATGGAGTGCATGCTACCTTTAATGTGGGAGACCTTTCATGTATCTTGTTGAGGATGGCCTTGATGAATTAAGGTCATTTCCTTTCAAAGAGGGAGGGGTGGATCCATGCATGGCTCATGAAAAGCCGAAAAAGGTGATGGATTAGTGATTACTAGTAGGCTAGAAGGTGGTTTGTACTCAATGGTTGGGTTGTGCATGGTAACCTCTGTATTGAATTAGGGTCGCATGAAGGCTAGGGCAACATTTTAAAGGCTTAATAAGTTCTCAAAACCATTACTTTTGGCTTCATCAAGCCTTTTAGCCATTGTTGATACTCTTCGGTGGATTTGGGTTACATTTTAATGCTTCTTTTTGCTCCTTAATGGAGCACGAACGCTTTTTTCATTCATTAGTGTGTCAGACGTTTTTTTGTGTGGTTTCATGAGTTTCTTTAATTTCCATTATTAGTTTTACTGAGTAGTTGGTTGGGTGGTTTGTAACCAACAACTTTGTAATAAAGGCTTCATATAAGCCAATTATGCATGGAAAAAAGAGATAGATGAAATTTTAATCAAAAGAACCTTTGTTCACTTTGAATTATAGTTATAGTTCACTACTTGTCATAGTCGAGACCTGTTCTTGACTTGATATGCATTCAAACAAATATTATGTCTTGGATAGTTTTCACGGGTATACAACTTAGTAGGTCTTGATTTGTTACTAGTTTATCCATTTCTTCCCATACACCTGTCATTTGTGGTTTTTATTCTAGCTTCATTTACCTAAACACAGCCCCACTCACTTAATCTAGCCCATAAAGGCATCAAAAGGCAATCACCTTTGTGTCCCTAAACATGCAATACGGGAGTTGCTGAATCGTGAAGCTCATGGTGGTGGTTTGGCGGGTCATTTTTCCATTACCAAAACTTTGAAGGTGCTTTAAGAACATTTCTTATGGCCTAAAGATGTTAGGGATGTAACCAACATAGTGGGCAAGTGTGTTACATATCGGATGACGAAAAAAACTTTCAAGCATGGTGTTTACACTCCTTTGTCGTTTCCTATTCATCCTTGGCAAGATGTGTCAATAGAATTCAGTATGGCTTTGCCTAGAACTCAAAGGGGGAAGGAATCCATTATAGTGGTGGTGGATAGGTTTTCAAAATGGCTCACTTTATGCCATGTCATAAAACTAATGATTCATCTAATGTCTCTGATTTGTACTTTAAAGAAGTGGTTCGCTTGCATATTATTCGTAAAACTATTGTTTCTGATAGGGATTCGTTGTTTTTGAGTTACATTTGGAACACATTGTGGAGGAAAGTTGGTACAAAGTTACTTTTTAGTACGTCCCATCATCCACAAACTGATGGGCAAACGAAGGTGACTAATAGAACTTTGGGTACGTTTATTGAGGGGGTTGGTTAGCAAAACTCAAAAATAGTTGGACATCAAACTTGCACAGGCTGAGTTTGCATGTAATCGTTCTCCTATTTATGCTACAGGTCACTCTCCTTTATAAGTGGTGTATGGTGTGAATCCTTACAAGCCTTTATATTTGATTCCATTTTCAAACAATGAATTGGTTCTCAAGGATGCTAATGACATGTTGAAGGCCATGATGAAACTACACCAACAATTTCATGTGAAGATTGAATCCGTGAATGACGTGTACAAACAGAATTCCAACATGCATAGGAAACCACGTGTCTTTCAAGATGGTGACTTGGTTCAGGTGCATATGAGGAAAGGACGTTTTCCTAACAAAAGGAAGAATAAAAGTTGATGCTACGAGCTGAAGGTCCTTACAAGCCTTTGTAAGTTGTGTATGGTATGAATCCTTACAAGCCTTTGTATATTATTCCATTTCCAAACGATGAATTGGTTCACAAGGATGCTGATGACAAGTCGAAGGCCATGACGAAAATACACCAACAAGCTCGTGTGAAGATTGAAGCCGTGAATGACGTGTACAAACAGAATTCCAACATGCATAGGAAACCATGTGTCTTTCAAGATGGTGACTTGGTTTAGGTGCATATGAGGAAAGAACGTTTACTTAAAAAAGGAAGAACTAAAGTTAATGCCAAGAGCTGAAGGTGCTTACAAGCCTTTGTATGTGGTGTATGGTGTGAATCCTTAAAATCCTTTGTATTTTATTCCGTTTCCAAACGATGAATTGGTTCACAAGGATGCTAATGACAAGTTGAAGGCAATGATGAAACTACACCAACAAGTTTGTGTGAAGATTGATTTCGTGAATGACGTGTACAAACGGAATTCCAACATGCATTGGAAACTATGTGTCTTACAAGATGGTGACTTGGTTTAGGTGCATATTGTAACAACCCCGTCTTTCATGTTTCAAACCTCAAGAAGTGCCTATCCGATGAAACCCTAGTGATTCCATTAGACGAGATTGAGGTCGATGAAAACCTCAACTTTGTGGAGGAACCAATCGAAATCATGGATCGAGAAGTCAAACGTACGAAACAGAGTCGCATCCCGTTGGTGAAGGTTCGTTGGAATGCCAAGCGAGGACCGGAGTTCACTTGGGAGCGAGAAGACTCGATGAAACAAAAATATCCACAACTCTTTTCTAATCCATGATTTGTATCTTGTCTTGTGTTTTAAACTTTGAATTTCAGGACGAAATTCCCTCTAACGGGGGGATAATGTAACAACCCGAAATTTCATATCACTTCTTGTATCACAACTTGTAATCCGATCCGATTAACCAAACGTCATTTTCAATTTCGTTTCCAATTTCACCAATTTATTAAAGTCATTAGTTTATATTGACCTAAAATGACTTAATGGGTGTCTTAATACATTAGAAATCATTTTAAACACCCAACTTTAGTGATCGGAATATTTCTAGAAATTACTATGTCGAGTTACGATAACTCAATCGGGTACGACCAAAAACCTCAATTAATGTCGGTATCGGGTAGAATTCTATCGTGTTCATTTCTCGAACATTATATAAACATGTTTAAGACTCCATTTGAAGCCTTTGGCCAAATTCACACTAAACTCTTACAACCTCTCTCCTCCAAGCTAGAATTAAGGTCCAAATCACAAGTTTAAGGCTTCAAATCTTTAAGGTAACCTCTATAACATGTTATTCATCATCTTTAGCCTTCAAATTGATGAATTAATTGAGTTTTAGGGTCAAGAACAAGAGTTTACGGCCAAGGAGCAAGCTTGGGCCGTAAACTCCATTTTATGGGGTTTTAAGCTCTTAAACTCCTTCCTAAACTCAATTGGACATTAGATATGGCTAAGGGACTTTAAGATATGGACTTTAAACAATTAAAACATGAACTTTGTGAAGTTTGAAGGAGTTTACGGCCAAGGAGCATTCTTGGGCCATAAACTCAATAATCTAGGGTTTTTATGCCTTTAAACCCTTCCAAATCCCTTCTATGGCTTAGGTATGAATTATAGGACCTTGGATATACCATTTGGACACTTGAAACATAACTTTTGAAGGACTTATATGAGTTTACGGCCAAGAGGAGTGCTTGGGCCGTAAACTCCCTAAATCAAGGCATAAAATCAATTTTAAAGTGTTAGAAAGCCATCTAACACCACCAAAAGCCTTGGAATAAATCAAGGGACCAACCAAAAATAGTTTAAGGGACTTAAACACAACATTTGTGGGTTTTCTAAGAGTTTACGGCCAAGGCATTGTTCTTGGGCCGTAAACTCCAAAATTTTTGGTGTTAGAATGCAAACTAAACACCCCTAAAGCCTTTAGATGAATTTTAGAAGCCCTTCTATGCAAGTTATAGACCTTGAAACACATTATATCACTCTATATTAGAGTTTACGGCCATGAAGAGGGTCTCATGGGCCGTAAACTCCATAACTCCCCTCATATGTCCCATAAAACTCATACTAGGCCTTGTAATAATCCTATTAATCACATGTGATTTGTTTTAACAACATTTGACATCATTTTCTTAAGGAATAAGGAGTTTACGGCCAGGAGCCTATGCTAGGCCGTAAACTCCCATAAATTAATCATTTTGATAATTTTAATTCATTCCATGCATTTAGATCAAAGCCTAGAATCATTTCCCATGTCCAAGTAAGCCATTTAAGCAATTTAAACACCCAAAACCACATCCACATGAGTTTACGGTCGTAAACTCATGTATGTGTGTGTTTTGTGGTTGTAAACTCATTTAAATGTTTACGTTTGGAGAGTAAACTCAAGTCCCTAGTCCCTAGTGCCTTTACAAGTCCTTAAAACGTCACCCGGGTCACTCCAAACGCTCATTTCGAGGTGTTTGACGTCATTGGAGTATAATGTTCCATATGATTAGTGAATGTATCCCTAATTGTATATATATGGACATTATTTCATTTTACATAGGGTCATTACGAGTAATCAAACCTCGAACCAACGTCTAGCATTCAAAACCGACACGTTTCCGAGTCCGGTGAGTTCATACCCCTACCTTTTTCACTGTTTTTCACTGTTTTCAGGGGGGAACACAAGCAAAGTACAAGGGTTTCCTTGAACTCAAAACTTACTTTCGTGTGTATGTTTTTCATTTCTTATGCTTTTAATACTAATATACGTAACTGATAACTAGTAGATCATACAGTTCACTTAAACATTTATTTGTGAAATAGATTTTATAAATGATTATGTTATATATATATATATATATATATATATATATATATATATATATTTCACAAATGGTTTCCACTTTATATCAGTTAAAAGCATGACATTATAACACATGAACAATATAATTCGTACACTGTCCTGTCCTCGGTAACATTCCACAAAGATACGTGAATGGAGGATTATTCTATTATTACTAGTAAATTTGTTATTCCGTATGATTGGAGACACGTCCTCGGCGAACACTCCACAGAGATACGCGAGTGGAGGACTACACCCGTAACCAGAATCTCTGGAATTTAGAGAGCGTGACTTGAATGTATAGATCTATACGGGGCCGACTACCCCACACCTAGCTGCTAGCTACAGCCGAACCGAAATGGTTCAAGGGTGACGAAAGTCATAGGAATTGTGGACTACTTATTGCCACAGGTTCAGTCTTTAGTATGGTTATGGAACTCGCAATTAGGATAACAGAGATTTACTTACAGTAATAATGAACCATATACTACATTTTACGGATAACCAGGATTCAGTTTACATCTTTTACATCTTTTACAAACAATAACCAACATTCAGGAAGGTATGGGACCTTCCTGGGGAAAACTTTGTACATAATCAGGTTTGATAGAATACATCTTTTACATTGAAAACCAACATACAGGAAAGCATGGGGCATTCCTGGGTAACATTCATATAACCAGAAAAGTGTAACCAGTTGTATATCATTACATCTTTTACAATAACTATCTATTCAGGAAAGTATGGGACTTTCCTAGGAATACACTGATACATTTTTAGAAACAGAAAGGAAACATAAACATTTTCACAAAACAAAACTACTTATGAACTCACCAGCTTTATGTTGATTTTCAAACCGCTTGTGTTCTCAGGTCAACGTTAGAACAGGTACCTGGAGATTTCTTTTGATCAGAAGATGAAGTACATGAAGATCCGTTTCTTTTGTCTATATATATACTATGTATCACAACTGTACAAACTTTACTTTTGAAACAACTGTAAAACTTTATGATGTAATATAATGGTTGTTCTACTTTACTTACTATGTGCATTGGATTTGATACTCAACGTGGAGTCAACCCCGGAAATGTTTCCGCCTTCGGTTTTTGGGGTGTGACAGATTGGTATCAGAGCCCTTGTTTATAGTGAATAAAGTATACCAAACCTTACATGGTATAAAACTATAAACACTAAAGGGCCTAAGTGCTCTGAAATAAAAGTATCTTCAGACTATAAGTATTTTCAAGAATATACAAGTATACCGAACCGTCGAGATTCGTATCTATAAGTAGAACAAAACATAAGTAAATGGGTGTTGTGTATTGCAGTTAAACCTGGGCAGTTATGTAGTCGTGTCTAGGGTCAATATAGCCTGGCCAACTATATTCATTCGAGACACGGCCAACATGTGCCTGGGAGTGATTGTGGTACGTGGCATGCCTAAAACTTACCCAATATCCCAAACAACAAATCGTCGCTGCAGCGAACCATGAAATACTATGGGAGTATTTCTCGAGCCGATCCTTTGTGAAAATTCTCGTATACGTGTTATTCCTTGATCATTCCTCTAGCGATAAAATGTTCTATCTTGATAACTCCTTTCTTCTTTATCACTTTGTATGATGCTATATTTGCCTTGATGAGATATCTCCTGTCCCATATCTCTTGATTCAATTCAGAGGACTTATGATCCTCTCTTTCCTGATCTTTTTAGATCAAAATGCCTCCAAGAAAGAGACCCAGCTCAACGAACAACAGCAATCCTCCTCCGCCACCACCTCCTATTCAGATCGATTTGGAAACACTTCAGGCAACCATTTCCGCTACCATATCAGCTCTCTTACCTCAACTGAACTCTAGGGGTTCGGGAGGTGAAACCCAAAACCCAGATGGTAGTCAGGGGCACCAAAGAGGAAATTCTTATAAGGATTTCATGAACGCGAAACCAACATCCTTTAATGGCACTGGAGGTGTCATTTCCTTATCCCGATGGTTCGAGAAAATCGAATCCATCTTCGAAATCTATGCTTGTGCAGAGTCTGATAAAGTTAAGTTTGCGGCTTGTACCTTCGAAGATAAAGCCTTGACTTGGTGGAATGGCCGAGTCAAATCTCTGACCTTACCTATAGCCAATGCCATGGGCTGGGAGGCCATGAAAGAACTTCTCCTTGCTGAGTACTGCCCCCGTGGCGAAATGCAAAAATTAGAGCACGAGCTTTGGAATTTGAAGATGAAAGGTTCTGACATTGCTGCGTATACTTCCCGATTCGATGATCTCGCACTTCTCTGCCCGGGATTAGTCACTCCTGAAAACAAAAAGATCGAAAGGTTCGTTTGGGGATTATCTCAACCGACAAAGAGTCATGTTTTGGCTGCTCGTCCGAATACTTACGATAGTGCCAAGACTTTAGCTCAAATTCTGATTGATCACAGCGACGACATTAAGGAAATCACTACCACTTCTGAGCCGACTCAAAGGAGTGGTGAAAAGAGGAAATTCTGGAAGAAAAAGAAGGGTCAATCTTCTCAAGGATCTTCCAAGAAACAACAGACGGTAGCAGTCCATGCTGCTACTGTTACTCCTGTTACTGCAGTTTCTGTCATGGGATCCACAGCCTCAACTCCTACCAGCCGATATGTTGGTAACCTCCCTCTCTGTGAAAAATGCAAGTATCACCACAACCCTGGTCCCTGTCGAGAACTATCTTGTACCAATTGTGGTAAAAAGGGACACACTGTTCGATACTGCAAAGCTCCGACTCATTCAGCAAATCAATCCTCTGGAACAGGCGTTGGTCAAGCCTGTTATAATTGTGGTGAAGCCGGGCACTTTAAAAGGAACTGCCCCAAGAAGACTACTGCTGGAAACACAGGAAGAGTTCTTGCTATGGGACGAGAAGAAGCAGTTGCTGATCCCAATGTTGTCTCGGGTATGTTTCTTCTCGACAACTCGTATGCTAATATTCTTTTCGATTCGGGCGCTGAAAGAAGTTTTATTAGTCATGCATTCAAACATAACCTAAAACATAATTCCCAACCACTAACTGAAATGTTTACCGTTGAAATGGCAAACGGAGAGAAAGAAAGTGCGAGTGAGGTGTTCGTAGATTGCATTCTTACCTTAAACGACCATTCGTTCCCTGTCGATCTTATGCCAGTATCCATAAAGAGCTTTGATGTCATTATTGGCATGGATTGGTTGAGCCCCAATCATGCAGATATCCTTTGCTTCGAAAAAGCCATCCGTCTTAACCTTCCTTCTGGTCAAACTCTAGTGATCTATGGCGACAAACTCGTTCCAACCTTCGTATCATCTCCTGCATCAAAGCTCAGAAACTCCTGCGTAAGGAGTGTGTTGCATTCTTGGCTCACGTAATCAACGAAAATCAAGAAGTTAAAAAAACCTCGCGAGCATCCCCGAGGTCTGCAATTTTCCTGATGTGTTTCCCGAAGAGCTTCCAGGAATCCCTCCTGAGCGTCAGGTCGAGTTTCGTATTGATCTAATTCCTGGGGCTACTCCTGTAGCGAAGTCTCCGTACCGCTTAGCTCCAGCAGAGATGCAGGAGCTATCCAGTCAACTTAACGAGTTGCTTAGCAAGGGATTCATCAGACCGAGTTCCTCACCCTGGGGAGCCCCGGTTTTGTTTGTCAAGAAGAAGGATGGATCCTTTCGAATGTGTATAGATTATCGTGAATTAAACAAGTTGACTGTTAAGAACCGATATCCTCTTCCACGTATAGATGACCTCTTCGATCAACTTCAGGGAGCCAGTTACTTCTCTAAGATAGACCTTAGGTCAGGGTACCATCAGTTGCGAGTTCATGAAAGTGATGTGCCCAAAACAGCCTTCAGGACTCGATATGGACACTACGAGTTCGTAGTGATGCCCTTCGGTTTAACCAACGCACCGGCAGTGTTCATGGACCTTATGAACCGGGTGTGCCATCCCTTCTTAGACAAATTCGTCATCGTGTTCATTGACGACATCCTCGTTTACTCCCGAAGCGAAGAAGACCACAAACAACACTTGAGGCTAGTATTGGAAACCCTTAGATCCGAAAAGCTATACGCAAAGTTTTCAAAATGTGAGTTTTGGATACGGAAGGTAACTTTCCTTGGTCATGTGATAAGTGAGGAGGGTATTCATGTTGATCCTTCCAAGATTAAGGCAATAGAGAATTGGTCAGCACCGAAGACACCCACAGAAATCCGACAATTCTTGGGTCTCGCTGGCTATTATCGAAGGTTCATCCAAAACTTTTCCCGAATCGCCAAACCTCTAACCACTCTAACACAGAAAGGTGTACCCTTTTGTTGGGGTGATAAGCAAGAGACCGCATTTCAGACGTTGAAGAAAGCTCTGTGCAGCGCGCCTGTCCTATCCTTACCCGAAGGGACAGAGGACTTTGTTGTCTACTGCGATGCGTCTACTCAAGGTTTAGGTTGTGTGCTTATGCAGAGAGGAAAAGTGATTGCTTATGCCTCTAGGCAGTTGAAAATACACGAGGTCAACTATACCACACACGACTTGGAGCTTGGAGCCGTAGTTTTTGCATTGAAGACTTGGAGACATTACCTTTACGGAACTAAGTGCACGATCTTTACTGATCATAAGAGCCTGCAACATATCTTTGACCAAAAAGACTTGAACATGAGACAAAGGCGATGGGTAGAGCTACTCAGTGATTATGAGTGTGAAATCCACTATCATCCCGGCAAGGCCAATGTGGTAGCAGATGCCCTAAGCCGAAAGGAGAATACCAGTAACAAAGTGAAGAGTCAGTCGATAACCATCCATTCCAACCTACCCGTGCAAATCCGAGAAGCTCAGTTAGAAGCCCTGAAACCTGAGAACGTGACAACTGAAGCTTTGAGACGGATGGAAAAGAAACTTGAGATCAGAAGTGACGGAGTCCAGTGTTTTATGGATCGAATCTGGATTCCCAAGTCTGGAGGATTAAGAGAGTTAGTCATGGAGGAAGCACATAGAACCAAATACTCTGTTCACCCGGGCTCTGACAAGATGTACTTAGATCTCAAGAAACAATATTGGTGGCCAAACATGAAAGCTGAGATAGCCACATTCGTAGGCAAGTGCTTGACTTGCGCCAAAGTCAAAGTTGAACATCAGAAACCTTCAGGTCTGCTTCAACAACCCGAGATTCCTGAGTGGGAATGGGAGATGATTACCATGGACTTCATCACCAAACTACCCAAGTGCTTGAATGGGAATGATACCATTTGGGTGATTGTTGATCGTTTGACAAAATCCGCTCACTTCATTCCAATTAAAGAATCATTCAAAATGGAAAGACTTGCGCGAATCTACATCCAGGAAGTAATACGTCTACACGGTGTACCTGTATCCATTATCTCTGATCGAGATAGCAGGTTTACTTCCAGATTCTGGCAATCCCTTCAGAAAGCCCTTGGAACCCAACTAGACATGAGCACAGCATACCATCCTCAGACTGACGGTCAAAGCGAGAGAACAATCCAAACTCTGGAGGACATGCTTAGGGCATGTGTCATTGATTTTGGAAAGTCGTGGGACGCACATCTACCATTGATCGAATTCTCATACAACAACAATTACCACACCAGCATTAGGGCTGCCCCGTTCGAAGCCCTATACGGTCGCAAGTGCAGATCCCCTCTGTGCTGGGCCGAGGTAGGAGATACACAGTTAGCAAAGAGTCGAGTCCCCGACAGCGCACTTATCGGTCCTGAAATCATCCGTGAAACCACTGAGAAAATTTTCCAAATCCGTGAACGACTAAAGGCCTCACGTGATCGTCAGAAGAGTTACGCTGATAATCGTCGGAAACCACTAGAATTCCAGGTTGGGGACCGTGTTCTGTTGAAGGTCTCACCCTGGAAAGGTACTGTACGCTTTGGTAAACGTGGAAAACTTAATCCGAGATACATTGGACCATTTGAAATCATCGCCAGAGTTGGTCCGGTAGCCTATAAACTTCATTTACCTCACGAACTTAGTAACATCCACCCCGTCTTTCATGTTTCAAACCTCAAGAAGTGCCTATCCGATGAAACCCTAGTGATTCCATTAGACGAGATTGAGGTCGATGAAAACCTCAACTTTGTGGAGGAACCAATCGAAATCATGGATCGAGAAGTCAAACGTACGAAACAGAGTCGCATCCCGTTGGTGAAGGTTCGTTGGAATGCCAAGCGAGGACCGGAGTTCACTTGGGAGCGAGAAGACTCGATGAAACAAAAATATCCACAACTCTTTTCTAATCCATGATTTGTATCTTGTCTTGTGTTTTAAACTTTGAATTTCAGGACGAAATTCCCTCTAACGGGGGGATAATGTAACAACCCGAAATTTCATATCACTTCTTGTATCACAACTTGTAATCCGATCCGATCAACCAAACGTCATTTTCAATTTCGTTTCCAATTTCACCAATTTATTAAAGTCATTAGTTTATATTGACCTAAAATGACTTAATGGGTGTCTTAATACATTAGAAATCATTTTAAACACCCAACTTTAGTGATCGGAATATTTCTAGAAATTACTATGTCGAGTTACGATAACTCAATCGGGTACGACCAAAAACCTCAATTAACGTCGGTATCGGGTAGAATTCTATCGTGTTCATTTCTCGAACATTATATAAACATGTTTAAGACTCCATTTGAAGCCTTTGGCCAAATTCACACTAAACTCTTACAACCTCTCTCCTCCAAGCTAGAATTAAGGTCCAAATCACAAGTTTAAGGCTTCAAATCTTTAAGGTAACCTCTATAACATGTTATTCATCATCTTTAGCCTTCAAATTGATGAATTAATTGAGTTTTAGGGTCAAGAACAAGAGTTTACGGCCAAGGAGCAAGCTTGGGCCGTAAACTCCATTTTATGGGGTTTTAAGCTCTTAAACTCCTTCCTAAACTCAATTGGACATTAGATATGGCTAAGGGACTTTAAGATATGGACTTTAAACAATTAAAACATGAACTTTGTGAAGTTTGAAGGAGTTTACGGCCAAGGAGCATTCTTGGGCCGTAAACTCAATAATCTAGGGTTTTTATGCCTTTAAACCCTTCCAAATCCCTTCTATGGCTTAGGTATGAATTATAGGACCTTGGATATACCATTTGGACACTTGAAACATAACTTTTGAAGGACTTATATGAGTTTACGGCCAAGGGGAGTGCTTGGGCCGTAAACTCCCTAAATCAAGGCATAAAATCAATTTTAAAGTGTTAGAAAGCCATCTAACACCACCAAAAGCCTTGGAATAAATCAAGGGACCAACCAAAAATAGTTTAAGGGACTTAAACACAACATTTGTGGGTTTTCTAAGAGTTTACGGCCAAGGCATTGTTCTTGGGCCGTAAACTCCAAAATTTTTGGTGTTAGAATGCAAACTAAACACCCCTAAAGCCTTTAGATGAATTTTAGAAGCCCTTCTATGCAAGTTATAGACCTTGAAACACATTATATCACTCTATATTAGAGTTTACGGCCATGAAGAGGGTCTCATGGGCCGTAAACTCCATAACTCCCCTCATATGTCCCATAAAACTCATACTAGGCCTTGTAATAATCCTATTAATCACATGTGATTTGTTTTAACAACATTTGACATCATTTTCTTAAGGAATAAGGAGTTTACGGCCAGGAGCCTATGCTAGGCCGTAAACTCCCATAAATTAATCATTTTGATAATTTTAATTCATTCCATGCATTTAGATCAAAGCCTAGAATCATTTCCCATGTCCAAGTAAGCCATTTAAGCAATTTAAACACCCAAAACCACACCCACATGAGTTTACGGCCGTAAACTCATGTATGTGTGTGTTTTGTGGTTGTAAACTCATTTAAATGTTTACGTTTGGAGAGTAAACTCAAGTCCCTAGTCCCTAGTGCCTTTACAAGTCCTTAAAACGTCACCCGGGTCATTCCAAACGCTCATTTCGAGGTGTTTGACCTCATTGGAGTATAATGTTCCATATGATTAGTGAATGTATCCCTAATTGTATATATATGGACATTATTTCATTTTACGTAGGGTCATTGCGAGTAATCAAACCTCGAACCAACGTCTAGCATTCAAAACCGACACGTTTCCGAGTCCGGTGAGTTCATACCCCTACCTTTTTCACTGTTTTTCACTGTTTTCAGGGGGGGAACACAAGCAAAGTACAAGGGTTTCCTTGTACTCAAAACTTACTTTCGTGTGTATGTTTTTCATTTCTTATGCTTTTAATACTGATATACGTAACTGATAACTAGTAGATCATACAGTTCACTTAAACATTTATTTGTGAAATAGATTTTATAAATGATTATGTTATATATATATATATATATATTTCACAAATGGTTTCCACATTATATCAGTTAAAAGCATGACATTATAACACATGAACAATATAATTCGTACACTGTCCTGTCCTCGGTAACATTCCACAAAGATACGTGAATGGAGGATTATTCTATTATTACTAGTAAATTTGTTATTCCGTATGATTGGAGACACGTCCTCGGCGAACACTCCACAGAGATACGCGAGTGGAGGACTACACCCGTAACCAGAATCTCTGGAATTTAGAGAGCGTGACTTGAATGTATAGATCTATACGGGGCCGACTACCCCACACCTGGCTGCTAGCTACAGCCGAACCGAAATGGTTCAAGGGTGACGAAAGTCATAGGAATTGTGGACTACTTATTGCCACAGGTTCAGTCTTTAGTATGGTTATGGAACTCGCAATTAGGATAACAGAGATTTACTTACAGTAATAATGAACCATATACTACATTTTACGGATAACCAGGATTCAGTTTACATCTTTTACATCTTTTACATCTTTTACAAACAATAACCAACATTCAGGAAGGTATGGGACCTTCCTGGGGAAAACTTTGTACATAATCAGGTTTGATAGAATACATCTTTTACATTGAAAACCAACATACAGGAAAGCATGGGGCATTCCTGGGTAACATTCATATAACCAGAAAAGTGTAACCAATTGTATATCATTACATCTTTTACAATAACTATCTATTCAGGAAAGTATGGGACTTTCCTGGGAATACACTGATACATTTTTAGAAACAGAAAGGAAACATAAACATTTTCACAAAACAAAACTACTTATGAACTCACCAGCTTTATGCTGATTTTCAAACCGCTTGTGTTCTCAGGTCAACGTTAGAACAGGTACCTGGAGATTTCTTTTGATCAGAAGATAAAGTACATGAAGATCCGTTTCTTTTGTCTATATATACTATGTATCACAACTGTACAAACTTTACTTTTGAAACAACTGTAAAACTTTATAATGTAATGTAATGGTTGTTCTACTTTACTTACTATGTGCATTGGATTTGATACTCAACGTGGAGTCAACCCCGGAAATGTTTCCGCCTTCGGTTTTTGGGGTGTGACAGATTGGTATCAGAGCCCTTGTTTATAGTGAATAAAGTATACCAAACCTTACATGGTATAAAACTATAAACACTAAAGGGCCTAAGTGCTCTGAAATAAAAGTATCTTCAGACTATAAGTATTTTCAAGAATATACAAGTATACCGAACCGTCGAGATTCGTATCTATAAGTAGAACAAAACATAAGTAAATGGGTGTTGTGTATTGCAGTTAAACCTGGGCAGTTATGTAGTCGTGTCTAGGGTCAATATAGCCTGGCCAACTATATTCATTCGAGACACGGCCAACATGTGCCTGGGAGTGATTGTGGTACGTGGCATGCCTAAAACTTACCCAATATCCCAAACAACAAATCGTCGCTGCAGCGAACCATGAAATACTATGGGAGTATTTCTCGAGCCGATCCTTTGTGAAAATTCTCGTATACGTGTTATTCCTTGATCATTCCTCTAGCGATAAAATGTTCTATCTTGATAACTCCTTTCTTCTTTATCACTTTGTATGATGCTATATTTGCCTTGATGAGATATCTCCTGTCCCATATCTCTTGATTCAATTCAGAGGACTTATGATCCTCTCTTTCCTGATCTGTTTAGATCAAAATGCCTCCAAGAAAGAGACCCATCTCAACGAACAACAGCAATCCTCCTCCGCCACCACCTCCTATTCAGATTGATTTGGAAACACTTCAAGCAACCATTTCCGCTACCATATCAGCTCTCTTACCTCAACTGAACTCTAGGGGTTCGGGAGGTGAAACCCAAAACCCAGATGGTAGTCAAGGGCACCAAAGAGGAAATTCTTATAAGGATTTCATGAACGCGAAACCAACATCCTTTAATGGCACTGGAGGTGTCATTTCCTTATCCCGATGGTTCGAGAAAATCGAATCCATCTTCGAAATCTATGCTTGTGCAGAGTCTGATAAAGTTAAGTTTGCGGCTTGTACCTTCGAAGATAAAGCCTTGACTTGGTGGAATGGCCGAGTCAAATCTCTGACCTTACCTATAGCCAATGCCATGGGCTGGGAGGCCATGAAAGAACTTCTCCTTGATGAGTACTGCCCCCGTGGCGAAATGCAAAATTTAGAGCACGAGCTTTGGAATTTGAAGATGAAAGGTTCTGACATTGCTGCGTATACTTCCCGATTCGATGATCTCGCACTTCTCTGCCCGGGATTAGTCACTCCTGAAAACAAAAAGATCGAAAGGTTCGTTTGGGGATTATCTCAACCGACAAAGAGTCATGTTTTGGCTGCTCGTCCGAATACTTACGATAGTGCCAAGACTTTAGCTCAAATTCTGATTGATCACAGCGACGACATTAAGGAAATCACTACCACTTCTGAGCCGACTCAAAGGAGTGGTGAAAAGAGGAAATTCTGGAAGAAAAAGAAGGGTCAATCTTCTCAAGGATCTTCCAAGAAACAACAGACGGTAGCAGTCCATGCTGCTACTGTTACTCCTGTTACTGCAGTTTCTGTCATGGGATCCACAGCCTCAACTCCTACCAGCCGATATGTTGGTAACCTCCCTCTCTGTGAAAAATGCAAGTATCACCACAACCCTGGTCCCTGTCGAGAACTATCTTGTACCAATTGTGGTAAAAAGGGACACACTGTTCGATACTGCAAAGCTCCGACTCATTCAGCAAATCAATCCTCTGGAACAGGCGTTGGTCAAGCCTGTTATAATTGTGGTGAAGCCGGGCACTTTAAAAGGAACTGCCCCAAGAAGACTACTGCTGGCAACACAGGAAGAGTTCTTGCTATGGGACGAGAAGAAGCAGTTGCTGATCCCAATGTTGTCTCGGGTATGTTTCTTCTCGACAACTCGTATGCTAATATTCTTTTCGATTCGGGCGCTGAAAGAAGTTTTATTAGTCATGCATTCAAACATAACCTAAAACATAATTCCCAACCACTAACTGAAATGTTTACCGTTGAAATGGCAAACGGAGAGAAAGAAAGTGCGAGTGAGGTGTTCGTAGATTGCATTCTTACCTTAAACGACCATTCGTTCCCTGTCGATCTTATGCCAGTATCCATAAAGAGCTTTGATGTCATTATTGGCATGGATTGGTTGAGCCCCAATCATGCAGATATCCTTTGCTTCGAAAAAGCCATCCGTCTTAACCTTCCTTCTGGTCAAACTCTAGTGATCTATGGCGACAAACTCGTTCCAACCTTCGTATCATCTCCTGCATCAAAGCTCAGAAACTCCTGCGTAAGGAGTGTGTTGCATTCTTGGCTCACGTAATCAACGAAAATCAAGAAGTTAAAAAAACCTCGCGAGCATCCCCGAGGTCTGCAATTTTCCTGATGTGTTTCCCGAAGAGCTTCCAGGAATCCCTCCTGAGCGTCAGGTCGAGTTTCGTATTGATCTAATTCCTGGGGCTACTCCTGTAGCGAAGTCTCCGTACCGCTTAGCTCCAGCAGAGATGCAGGAGCTATCCAGTCAACTTAACGAGTTGCTTAGCAAGGGATTCATCAGACCGAGTTCCTCACCCTGGGGAGCCCCGGTTTTGTTTGTCAAGAAGAAGGATGGATCCTTTCGAATGTGTATAGATTATCGTGAATTAAACAAGTTGACTGTTAAGAACCGATATCCTCTTCCACGTATAGATGACCTCTTCGATCAACTTCAGGGAGCCAGTTACTTCTCTAAGATAGACCTTAGGTCAGGGTACCATCAGTTGCGAGTTCATGAAAGTGATGTGCCACAAACAGCCTTCAGGACTCGATATGGACACTACGAGTTCGTAGTGATGCCCTTCGGTTTAACCAACGCACCGGCAGTGTTCATGGACCTTATGAACCGGGTGTGCCATCCCTTCTTAGACAAATTCGTCATCGTGTTCATTGACGACATCCTCGTTTACTCCCGAAGCGAAGAAGACCACAAACAACACTTGAGGCTAGTATTGGAAACCCTTAGATCCGAAAAGCTATACGCAAAGTTTTCAAAATGTGAGTTTTGGATACGGAAGGTAACTTTCCTTGGTCATGTGATAAGTGAGGAGGGTATTCATGTTGATCCTTCCAAGATTAAGGCAATAGAGAATTGGTCAGCACCGAAGACACCCACAGAAATCCGACAATTCTTGGGTCTCGCTGGCTATTATCGAAGGTTCATCCAAAACTTTTCCCGAATCGCCAAACCTCTAACCACTCTAACACAGAAAGGTGTACCCTTTTGTTGGGGTGATAAGCAAGAGACCGCATTTCAGACGTTGAAGAAAGCTCTGTGCAGCGCGCCTGTCCTATCCTTACCCGAAGGGACAGAGGACTTTGTTTTCTACTGCGATGCGTCTACTCAAGGTTTAGGTTGTGTGCTTATGCAGAGAGGAAAAGTGATTGCTTATGCCTCTAGGCAGTTGAAAATACACGAGGTCAACTATACCACACACGACTTGGAGCTTGGAGCCGTAGTTTTTGCATTGAAGACTTGGAGACATTACCTTTACGGAACTAAGTGCACGATCTTTACTGATCATAAGAGCCTGCAACATATCTTTGACCAAAAAGACTTGAACATGAGACAAAGGCGATGGGTAGAGCTACTCAGTGATTATGAGTGTGAAATCCGCTATCATCCCGGCAAGGCCAATGTGGTAGCAGATGCCCTAAGCCGAAAGGAGAATACCAGTAACAAAGTGAAGAGTCAGTCGATAACCATCCATTCCAACCTACCCGTGCAAATCCGAGAAGCTCAGTTAGAAGCCCTGAAACCTGAGAACGTGACAACTGAAGCTTTGAGACGGATGGAAAAGAAACTTGAGATCAGAAGTGACGGAGTCCAGTGTTTTATGGATCGAATCTGGATTCCCAAGTCTGGAGGATTAAGAGAGTTAGTCATGGAGGAAGCACATAGAACCAAATACTCTGTTCACCCGGGCTCTGACAAGATGTACTTAGATCTCAAGAAACAATATTGGTGGCCAAACATGAAAGCTGAGATAGCCACATTCGTAGGCAAGTGCTTGACTTGCGCCAAAGTCAAAGTTGAACATCAGAAACCTTCAGGTCTGCTTCAACAACCCGAGATTCCTGAGTGGGAATGGGAGATGATTACCATGGACTTCATCACCAAACTACCCAAGTGCTTGAATGGGAATGATACCATTTGGGTGATTGTTGATCGTTTGACAAAATCCGCTCACTTCATTCCAATTAAAGAATCATTCAAAATGGAAAGACTTGCGCGAATCTACATCCAGGAAGTAATACGTCTACACGGTGTACCTGTATCCATTATCTCTGATCGAGATAGCAGGTTTACTTCCAGATTCTGGCAATCCCTTCAGAAAGCCCTTGGAACCCAACTAGACATGAGCACAGCATACCATCCTCAGACTGACGGTCAAAGCGAGAGAACAATCCAAACTCTGGAGGACATGCTTAGGGCATGTGTCATTGATTTTGGAAAGTCGTGGGACGCACATCTACCATTGATCGAATTCTCATACAACAACAATTACCACACCAGCATTAGGGCTGCCCCGTTCGAAGCCCTATACGGTCGCAAGTGCAGATCCCCTCTGTGCTGGGCCGAGGTAGGAGATACACAGTTAGCAAAGAGTCGAGTCCCCGACAGCGCACTTATCGGTCCTGAAATCATCCGTGAAACCACTGAGAAAATTTTCCAAATCCGTGAACGACTAAAGGCCTCACGTGATCGTCAGAAGAGTTACGCTGATAATCGTCGGAAACCACTAGAATTCCAGGTTGGGGACCGTGTTCTGTTGAAGGTCTCACCCTGGAAAGGTACTGTACGCTTTGGTAAACGTGGAAAACTTAATCCGAGATACATTGGACCATTTGAAATCATCGCCAGAGTTGGTCCGGTAGCCTATAAACTTCATTTACCTCACGAACTTAGTAACATCCACCCCGTCTTTCATGTTTCAAACCTCAAGAAGTGCCTATCCGATGAAACCCTAGTGATTCCATTAGACGAGATTGAGGTCGATGAAAACCTCAACTTTGTGGAGGAACCAATCGAAATCATGGATCGAGAAGTCAAACGTACGAAACAGAGTCGCATCCCGTTGGTGAAGGTTCGTTGGAATGCCAAGCGAGGACCGGAGTTCACTTGGGAGCGAGAAGACTCGATGAAACAAAAATATCCACAACTCTTTTCTAATCCATGATTTGTATCTTGTCTTGTGTTTTAAACTTTGAATTTCAGGACGAAATTCCCTCTAACGGGGGGATAATGTAACAACCCGAAATTTCATATCACTTCTTGTATCACAACTTGTAATCCGATCCGATCAACCAAACGTCATTTTCAATTTCGTTTCCAATTTCACCAATTTATTAAAGTCATTAGTTTATATTGACCTAAAATGACTTAATGGGTGTCTTAATACATTAGAAATCATTTTAAACACCCAACTTTAGTGATCGGAATATTTCTAGAAATTACTATGTCGAGTTACGATAACTCAATCGGGTACGACCAAAAACCTTAATTAACGTCGGTATCGGGTAGAATTATATCGTGTTCATTTCTCGAACATTATATAAACATGTTTAAGACTCCATTTGAAGCCTTTGGCCAAATTCACACTAAACTCTTACAACCTCTCTCCTCCAAGCTAGAATTAAGGTCCAAATCACAAGTTTAAGGCTTCAAATCTTTAAGGTAACCTCTATAACATGTTATTCATCATCTTTAGCCTTCAAATTGATGAATTAATTGAGTTTTAGGGTCAAGAACAAGAGTTTACGGCCAAGGAGCAAGCTTGGGCCGTAAACTCCATTTTATGGGGTTTTAAGCTCTTAAACTCCTTCCTAAACTCAATTGGACATTAGATATGGCTAAGGGACTTTAAGATATGGACTTTAAACAATTAAAACATGAACTTTGTGAAGTTTGAAGGAGTTTACGGCCAAGGAGCATTCTTGGGCCGTAAACTCAATAATCTAGGGTTTTTATGCCTTTAAACCCTTCCAAATCCCTTCTATGGCTTAGGTATGAATTATAGGACCTTGGATATACCATTTGGACACTTGAAACATAACTTTTGAAGGACTTATATGAGTTTACGGCCAAGGGGAGTGCTTGGGCCGTAAACTCCCTAAATCAAGGCATAAAATCAATTTTAAAGTGTTAGAAAGCCATCTAACACCACCAAAAGCCTTGGAATAAATCAAGGGACCAACCAAAAATAGTTTAAGGGACTTAAACACAACATTTGTGGGTTTTCTAAGAGTTTACGGCCAAGGCATTGTTCTTGGGCCGTAAACTCCAAAATTTTTGGTGTTAGAATGCAAACTAAACACCCCTAAAGCCTTTAGATGAATTTTAGAAGCCCTTCTATGCAAGTTATAGACCTTGAAACACATTATATCACTCTATATTAGAGTTTACGGCCATGAAGAGGGTCTCATGGGCCGTAAACTCCATAACTCCCCTCATATGTCCCATAAAACTCATACTAGGCCTTGTAATAATCCTATTAATCACATGTGATTTGTTTTAACAACATTTGACATCATTTTCTTAAGGAATAAGGAGTTTACGGCCAGGAGCCTATGCTAGGCCGTAAACTCCCATAAATTAATCATTTTGATAATTTTAATTCATTCCATGCATTTAGATCAAAGCCTAGAATCATTTCCCATGTCCAAGTAAGCCATTTAAGCAATTTAAACACCCAAAACCACACCCACATGAGTTTACGGCCGTAAACTCATGTATGTGTGTGTTTTGTGGTTGTAAACTCATTTAAATGTTTACGTTTGGAGAGTAAACTCAAGTCCCTAGTCCCTAGTGCCTTTACAAGTCCTTAAAACGTCACCCGGGTCATTCCAAACGCTCATTTCGAGGTGTTTGACCTCATTGGAGTATAATGTTCCATATGATTAGTGAATGTATCCCTAATTGTATATATATGGACATTATTTCATTTTACGTAGGGTCATTGCGAGTAATCAAACCTCGAACCAACGTCTAGCATTCAAAACCGACACGTTTCCGAGTCCGGTGAGTTCATACCCCTACCTTTTTCACTGTTTTTCACTGTTTTCAGGGGGGGAACACAAGCAAAGTACAAGGGTTTCCTTGTACTCAAAACTTACTTTCGTGTGTATGTTTTTCATTTCTTATGCTTTTAATACTGATATACGTAACTGATAACTAGTAGATCATACAGTTCACTTAAACATTTATTTGTGAAATAGATTTTATAAATGATTATGTTATATATATATATATATATATATATATATATATATATATATATATATATATATATATTTCACAAATGGTTTCCACATTATATCAGTTAAAAGCATGACATTATAACACATGAACAATATAATTCGTACACTGTCCTGTCCTCGGTAACATTCCACAAAGATACGTGAATGGAGGATTATTCTATTATTACTAGTAAATTTGTTATTCCGTATGATTGGAGACACGTCCTCGGCGAACACTCCACAGAGATACGCGAGTGGAGGACTACACCCGTAACCAGAATCTCTGGAATTTAGAGAGCGTGACTTGAATGTATAGATCTATACGGGGCCGACTACCCCACACCTGGCTGCTAGCTACAGCCGAACCGAAATGGTTCAAGGGTGACGAAAGTCATAGGAATTGTGGACTACTTATTGCCACAGGTTCAGTCTTTAGTATGGTTATGGAACTCGCAATTAGGATAACAGAGATTTACTTACAGTAATAATGAACCATATACTACATTTTACGGATAACCAGGATTCAGTTTACATCTTTTACATCTTTTACATCTTTTACAAACAATAACCAACATTCAGGAAGGTATGGGACCTTCCTGGGGAAAACTTTGTACATAATCAGGTTTGATAGAATACATCTTTTACATTGAAAACCAACATACATGAAAGCATGGGGCATTCCTGGGTAACATTCATATAACCAGAAAAGTGTAACCAATTGTATATCATTACATCTTTTACAATAACTATCTATTCAGGAAAGTATGGGACTTTCCTGGGAATACACTGATACATTTTTAGAAACAGAAAGGAAACATAAACATTTTCACAAAACAAAACTACTTATGAACTCACCAGCTTTATGCTGATTTTCAAACCGCTTGTGTTCTCAGGTCAACGTTAGAACAGGTACCTGGAGATTTCTTTTGATCAGAAGATGAAGTACATGAAGATCCGTTTCTTTTGTCTATATATACTATGTATCACAACTGTACAAACTTTACTTTTGAAACAACTGTAAAACTTTATAATGTAATGTAATGGTTGTTCTACTTTACTTACTATGTGCATTGGATTTGATACTCAACGTGGAGTCAACCCCGGAAATGTTTCCGCCTTCGGTTTTTGGGGTGTGACAGATTGGTATCAGAGCCCTTGTTTATAGTGAATAAAGTATACCAAACCTTACATGGTATAAAACTATAAACACTAAAGGGCCTAAGTGCTCTGAAATAAAAGTATCTTCAGACTATAAGTATTTTCAAGAATATACAAGTATACCGAACCGTCGAGATTCGTATCTATAAGTAGAACAAAACATAAGTAAATGGGTGTTGTGTATTGCAGTTAAACCTGGGCAGTTATGTAGTCGTGTCTAGGGTCAATATAGCCTGGCCAACTATATTCATTCGAGACACGGCCAACATGTGCCTGGGAGTGATTGTGGTACGTGGCATGCCTAAAACTTACCCAATATCCCAAACAACAAATCGTCGCTGCAGCGAACCATGAAATACTATGGGAGTATTTCTCGAGCCGATCCTTTGTGAAAATTCTCGTATACGTGTTATTCCTTGATCATTCCTCTAGCGATAAAACGTTCTATCTTGATAACTCCTTTCTTCTTTATCACTTTGTATGATGCTATATTTGCCTTGATGAGATATCTCCTGTCCCATATCTCTTGATTCAATTCAAAGGACTTATGATCCTCTCTTTCCTGATCTTTTTAGATCAAAATGCCTCCAAGAAAGAGACCCATCTCAACGAACAACAGCAATCCTCCTCCGCCACCACCTCCTATTCAGATCGATTTGGAAACACTTCAAGCAACCATTTCCGCTACCATATCAGCTCTCTTACCTCAACTGAACTCTAGGGGTTCGGGAGGTGAAACCCAAAACCCAGATGGTAGTCAGGGGCACCAAAGAGGAAATTCTTATAAGGATTTCATGAACGCGAAACCAACATCCTTTAATGGCACTGGAGGTGTCATTTCCTTATCCCGATGGTTCGAGAAAATCGAATCCATCTTCGAAATCTATGCTTGTGCAGAGTCTGATAAAGTTAAGTTTGCGGCTTGTACCTTCGAAGATAAAGCCTTGACTTGGTGGAATGGCCGAGTCAAATCTCTGACCTTACCTATAGCCAATGCCATGGGCTGGGAGGCCATGAAAGAACTTCTCCTTGCTGAGTACTGCCCCCGTGGCGAAATGCAAAAATTAGAGCACGAGCTTTGGAATTTGAAGATGAAAGGTTCTGACATTGCTGCGTATACTTCCCGATTCGATGATCTCGCACTTCTCTGCCCGGGATTAGTCACTCCTGAAAACAAAAAGATCGAAAGGTTCGTTTGGGGATTATCTCAACCGACAAAGAGTCATGTTTTGGCTGCTCGTCCGAATACTTACGATAGTGCCAAGACTTTAACTCAAATTCTGATTGATCACAGCGACGACATTAAGGAAATCACTACCACTTCTGAGCCGACTCAAAGGAGTGGTGAAAAGAGGAAATTCTGGAAGAAAAAGAAGGGTCAATCTTCTCAAGGATCTTCCAAGAAACAACAGACGGTAGCAGTCCATGCTGCTACTGTTACTCCTGTTACTGCAGTTTCTGTCATGGGATCCACAGCCTCAACTCCTACCAGCCGATATGTTGGTAACCTCCCTCTCTGTGAAAAATGCAAGTATCACCACAACCCTGGTCCCTGTCGAGAACTATCTTGTACCAATTGTGGTAAAAAAGGACACACTGTTCGATACTGCAAAGCTCCGACTCATTCAGCAAATCAATCCTCTAGAACAGGCGTTGGTCAAGCTTGTTATAATTGTGGTGAAGCCGGGCACTTTAAAAGGAACTGCCCCAAGAAGACTACTGCTGGCAACACAGGAAGAGTTCTTGCTATGGGACGAGAAGAAGCAGTTGCTGATCCCAATGTTGTCTCGGGTACGTTTCTTCTCGACAACTCGTATGCTAATATTCTTTTCGATTCGGGCGCTGAAAGAAGTTTTATTAGTCATGCATTCAAACATAACCTAAAACATAATTCCCAACCACTAACTGAAATGTTTACCGTTGAAATGGCAAACGGAGAGAAAGAAAGTGCGAGTGAAGTGTTCGTAGATTGCATTCTTACCTTAAACGACCATTCGTTCCCTGTCGATCTTATGCCAGTATCCATAAAGAGCTTTGATGTCATTATTGGCATGGATTGGTTGAGCCCCAATCATGCAGATATCCTTTGCTTCGAAAAAGCCATCCGTCTTAACCTTCCTTCTGGTCAAACTCTAGTGATCTATGGCGACAAACTCGATTCCAACCTTCGTATCATCTCCTGCATCAAAGCTCAGAAACTCCTGCGTAAGGAGTGTGTTGCATTCTTGGCTCACGTAATCAACGAAAATCAAGAAGTTAAAAAAACCTCGCGAGCATCCCCGAGGTCTGCAATTTTCCTGATGTGTTTCCCGAAGAGCTTCCAGGAATCCCTCCTGAGCGTCAGGTCGAGTTTCGTATTGATCTAATTCCTGGGGCTACTCCTGTAGCGAAGTCTCCGTACCGCTTAGCTCCAGCAGAGATGCAGGAGCTATCCAGTCAACTTAACGAGTTGCTTAGCAAGGGATTCATCAGACCGAGTTCCTCACCCTGGGGAGCCCCGGTTTTGTTTGTCAAGAAGAAGGATGGATCCTTTCGAATGTGTATAGATTATCGTGAATTAAACAAGTTGACTGTTAAGAACCGATATCCTCTTCCACGTATAGATGACCTCTTCGATCAACTTCAGGGAGCCAGTTACTTCTCTAAGATAGACCTTAGGTCAGGGTACCATCAGTTGCGAGTTCATGAAAGTGATGTGCCCAAAACAGCCTTCAGGACTCGATATGGACACTACGAGTTCGTAGTGATGCCCTTCGGTTTAACCAACGCACCGGCAGTGTTCATGGACCTTATGAACCGGGTGTGCCATCCCTTCTTAGACAAATTCGTCATCGTGTTCATTGACGACATCCTCGTTTACTCCCGAAGCGAAGAAGACCACAAACAACACTTGAGGCTAGTATTGGAAACCCTTAGATCCGAAAAGCTATACGCAAAGTTTTCAAAATGTGAGTTTTGGATACGGAAGGTAACTTTCCTTGGTCATGTGATAAGTGAGGAGGGTATTCATGTTGATCCTTCCAAGATTAAGGCAATAGAGAATTGGTCAGCACCGAAGACACCCACAGAAATCCGACAATTCTTGGGTCTCGCTGGCTATTATCGAAGGTTCATCCAAAACTTTTCCCGAATCGCCAAACCTCTAACCACTCTAACACAGAAAGGTGTACCCTTTTGTTGGGGTGATAAGCAAGAGACCGCATTTCAGACGTTGAAGAAAGCTCTGTGCAGCGCGCCTGTCCTATCCTTACCCGAAGGGACAGAGGACTTTGTTTTCTACTGCGATGCGTCTACTCAAGGTTTAGGTTGTGTGCTTATGCAGAGAGGAAAAGTGATTGCTTATGCCTCTAGGCAGTTGAAAATACACGAGGTCAACTATACCACACACGACTTGGAGCTTGGAGCCGTAGTTTTTGCATTGAAGACTTGGAGACATTACCTTTACGGAACTAAGTGCACGATCTTTACTGATCATAAGAGCCTGCAACATATCTTTGACCAAAAAGACTTGAACATGAGACAAAGGCGATGGGTAGAGCTACTGAGTGATTATGAGTGTGAAATCCGCTATCATCCCGGCAAGGCCAATGTGGTAGCAGATGCCCTAAGCCGAAAGGAGAATACCAGTAACAAAGTGAAGAGTCAGTCGATAACCATCCATTCCAACCTACCCGTGCAAATCCGAGAAGCTCAGTTAGAAGCCCTGAAACCTGAGAACGTGACAACTGAAGCTTTGAGACGGATGGAAAAGAAACTTGAGATCAGAAGTGACGGAGTCCAGTGTTTTATGGATCGAATCTGGATTCCCAAGTCTGGAGGATTAAGAGAGTTAGTCATGGAGGAAGCACATAGAACCAAATACTCTGTTCACCCGGGCTCTGACAAGATGTACTTAGATCTCAAGAAACAATATTGGTGGCCAAACATGAAAGCTGAGATAGCCACATTCGTAGGCAAGTGCTTGACTTGCGCCAAAGTCAAAGTTGAACATCAGAAACCTTCAGGTCTGCTTCAACAACCCGAGATTCCTGAGTGGGAATGGGAGATGATTACCATGGACTTCATCACCAAACTACCCAAGTGCTTGAATGGGAATGATACCATTTGGGTGATTGTTGATCGTTTGACAAAATCCGCTCACTTCATTCCAATTAAAGAATCATTCAAAATGGAAAGACTTGCGCGAATCTACATCCAGGAAGTAATACGTCTACACGGTGTACCTGTATCCATTATCTCTGATCGAGATAGCAGGTTTACTTCCAGATTCTGGCAATCCCTTCAGAAAGCCCTTGGAACCCAACTAGACATGAGCACAGCATACCATCCTCAGACTGACGGTCAAAGCGAGAGAACAATCCAAACTCTGGAGGACATGCTTAGGGCATGTGTCATTGATTTTGGAAAGTCGTGGGACGCACATCTACCATTGATCGAATTCTCATACAACAACAGTTACCACACCAGCATTAGGGCTGCCCCGTTCGAAGCCCTATACGGTTGCAAGTGCAGATCCCCTCTGTGCTGGGCCGAGGTAGGAGATACACAGTTAGCAAAGAGTCGAGTCCCCGACAGCGCACTTATCGGTCCTGAAATCATCCGTGAAACCACTGAGAAAATTTTCCAAATCCGTGAACGACTAAAGGCCTCACGTGATCGTCAGAAGAGTTACGCTGATAATCGTCGGAAACCACTAGAATTCCAGGTTGGGGACCGTGTTCTGTTGAAGGTCTCACCCTGGAAAGGTACTGTACGCTTTGGTAAACGTGGAAAACTTAATCCGAGATACATTGGACCATTTGAAATCATCGCCAGAGTTGGTCCGGTAGCCTATAAACTTCATTTACCTCACGAACTTAGTAACATCCACCCCGTCTTTCATGTTTCAAACCTCAAGAAGTGCCTATCCGATGAAACCCTAGTGATTCCATTAGACGAGATTGAGGTCGATGAAAACCTCAACTTTGTGGAGGAACCAATCGAAATCATGGATCGAGAAGTCAAACGTACGAAACAGAGTCGCATCCCGTTGGTGAAGGTTCGTTGGAATGCCAAGCGAGGACCGGAGTTCACTTGGGAGCGAGAAGACTCGATGAAACAAAAATATCCACAACTCTTTTCTAATCCATGATTTGTATCTTGTCTTGTGTTTTAAACTTTGAATTTCAGGACGAAATTCCCTCTAACGGGGGGATAATGTAACAACCCGAAATTTCATATCACTTCTTGTATCACAACTTGTAATCCGATCCGATCAACCAAACGTCATTTTCAATTTCGTTTCCAATTTCACCAATTTATTAAAGTCATTAGTTTATATTGACCTAAAATGACTTAATGGGTGTCTTAATACATTAGAAATCATTTTAAACACCCAACTTTAGTGATCGGAATATTTCTAGAAATTACTATGTCGAGTTACGATAACTCAATCGGGTACGACCAAAAACCTTAATTAACGTCGGTATCGGGTAGAATTATATCGTGTTCATTTCTCGAACATTATATAAACATGTTTAAGACTCCATTTGAAGCCTTTGGCCAAATTCACACTAAACTCTTACAACCTCTCTCCTCCAAGCTAGAATTAAGGTCCAAATCACAAGTTTAAGGCTTCAAATCTTTAAGGTAACCTCTATAACATGTTATTCATCATCTTTAGCCTTCAAATTGATGAATTAATTGAGTTTTAGGGTCAAGAACAAGAGTTTACGGCCAAGGAGCAAGCTTGGGCCGTAAACTCCATTTTATGGGGTTTTAAGCTCTTAAACTCCTTCCTAAACTCAATTGGACATTAGATATGGCTAAGGGACTTTAAGATATGGACTTTAAACAATTAAAACATGAACTTTGTGAAGTTTGAAGGAGTTTACGGCCAAGGAGCATTCTTGGGCCGTAAACTCAATAATCTAGGGTTTTTATGCCTTTAAACCCTTCCAAATCCCTTCTATGGCTTAGGTATGAATTATAGGACCTTGGATATACCATTTGGACACTTGAAACATAACTTTTGAAGGACTTATATGAGTTTACGGCCAAGGGGAGTGCTTGGGCCGTAAACTCCCTAAATCAAGGCATAAAATCAATTTTAAAGTGTTAGAAAGCCATCTAACACCACCAAAAGCCTTGGAATAAATCAAGGGACCAACCAAAAATAGTTTAAGGGACTTAAACACAACATTTGTGGGTTTTCTAAGAGTTTACGGCCAAGGCATTGTTCTTGGGCCGTAAACTCCAAAATTTTTGGTGTTAGAATGCAAACTAAACACCCCTAAAGCCTTTAGATGAATTTTAGAAGCCCTTCTATGCAAGTTATAGACCTTGAAACACATTATATCACTCTATATTAGAGTTTACGGCCATGAAGTGGGTCTCATGGGCCGTAAACTCCATAACTCCCCTCATATGTCCCATAAAACTCATACTAGGCCTTGTAATAATCCTATTAATCACATGTGATTTGTTTTAACAACATTTGACATCATTTTCTTAAGGAATAAGGAGTTTACGGCCAGGAGCCTATGCTAGGCCGTAAACTCCCATAAATTAATCATTTTGATAATTTTAATTCATTCCATGCATTTAGATCAAAGCCTAGAATCATTTCCCATGTCCAAGTAAGCCATTTAAGCAATTTAAACACCCAAAACCACACCCACATGAGTTTACGGCCGTAAACTCATGTATGTGTGAGTTTTGTGGTTGTAAAATCATTTAAATGTTTACGTTTGGAGAGTAAACTCAAGTCCCTAGTCCCTAGTGCCTTTACAAGTCCTTAAAACGTCACCCGGGTCATTCCAAACGCTCATTTCGAGGTGTTTGACCTCATTGGAGTATAATGTTCCATATGATTAGTGAATGTATCCCTAATTGTATATATATGGACATTATTTCATTTTACATAGGGTCATTGCGAGTAATCAAACCTCGAACCAACGTCTAGCATTCAAAACCGACACGTTTCCGAGTCCGGTGAGTTCATACCCCTACCTTTTTCCCTGTTTTTCACTGTTTTCAGGGGGGGAACACAAGCAAAGTACAAGGGTTTCCTTGTACTCAAAACTTACTTTCGTGTGTATGTTTTTCATTTCTTATGCTTTTAATACTGATATACGTAACTGATAACTAGTAGATCATACAGTTCACTTAAACATTTATTTGTGAAATAGATTTTATAAATGATTATGTTATATATATATATATATATATATATATATATATATATATATATATATATTTCACAAATGGTTTCCACATTATATCAGTTAAAAGCATGACATTATAACACATGAACAATATAATTCGTACACTGTCCTGTCCTCGGTAACATTCCACAAAGATACGTGAATGGAGGATTATTCTATTATTACTAGTAAATTTGTTATTCCGTATGATTGGAGACACGTCCTCGGCGAACACTCCACAGAGATACGCGAGTGGAGGACTACACCCGTAACCAGAATCTCTGGAATTTAGAGAGCGTGACTTGAATGTATAGATCTATACGGGGCCGACTACCCCACACCTGGCTGCTAGCTACAGCCGAACCGAAATGGTTCAAGGGTGACGAAAGTCATAGGAATTGTGGACTACTTATTGCCACAGGTTCAGTCTTTAGTATGGTTATGGAACTCGCAATTAGGATAACAGAGATTTACTTACAGTAATAATGAACCATATACTACATTTTACGGATAACCAGGATTCAGTTTACATCTTTTACATCTTTTACATCTTTTACAAATAATAACCAACATTCAGGAAGGTATGGGACCTTCCTGGGGAAAACTTTGTACATAATCAGGTTTGATAGAATACATCTTTTACATTGAAAACCAACATACATGAAAGCATGGGGCATTCCTGGGTAACATTCATATAACCAGAAAAGTGTAACCAATTGTATATCATTACATCTTTTACAATAACTATCTATTCAGGAAAGTATGGGACTTTCCTGGGAATACACTGATACATTTTTAGAAACAGAAAGGAAACATAAACATTTTCACAAAACAAAACTACTTATGAACTCACCAGCTTTATGCTGATTTTCAAACCGCTTGTGTTCTCAGGTCAACGTTAGAACAGGTACCTGGAGATTTCTTTTGATCAGAAGATGAAGTACATGAAGATCCGTTTCTTTTGTCTATATATACTATGTATCACAACTGTACAAACTTTACTTTTGAAACAACTGTAAAACTTTATAATGTAATGTAATGGTTGTTCTACTTTACTTACTATGTGCATTGGATTTGATACTCAACGTGGAGTCAACCCCGGAAATGTTTCCGCCTTCGGTTTTTGGGGTGTGACAGATTGGTATCAGAGCCCTTGTTTATAGTGAATAAAGTATACCAAACCTTACATGGTATAAAACTATAAACACTAAAGGGCCTAAGTGCTCTGAAATAAAAGTATCTTCAGACTATAAGTATTTTCAAGAATATACAAGTATACCGAACCGTCGAGATTCGTATCTATAAGTAGAACAAAACATAAGTAAATGGGTGTTGTGTATTGCAGTTAAACCTGGGCAGTTATGTAGTCGTGTCTAGGGTCAATATAGCCTGGCCAACTATATTCATTCGAGACACGGCCAACATGTGCCTGGGAGTGATTGTGGTACGTGGCATGCCTAAAACTTACCCAATATCCCAAACAACAAATCGTCGCTGCAGCGAACCATGAAATACTATGGGAGTATTTCTCGAGCCGATCCTTTGTGAAAATTCTCGTATACGTGTTATTCCTTGATCATTCCTCTAGCGATAAAACGTTCTATCTTGATAACTCCTTTCTTCTTTATCACTTTGTATGATGCTATATTTGCCTTGATGAGATATCTCCTGTCCCATATCTCTTGATTCAATTCAAAGGACTTATGATCCTCTCTTTCCTGATCTTTTTAGATCAAAATGCCTCCAAGAAAGAGACCCATCTCAACGAACAACAGCAATCCTCCTCCGCCACCACCTCCTATTCAGATCGATTTGGAAACACTTCAAGCAACCATTTCCGCTACCATATCAGCTCTCTTACCTCAACTGAACTCTAGGGGTTCGGGAGGTGAAACCCAAAACCCAGATGGTAGTCAGGGGCACCAAAGAGGAAATTCTTATAAGGATTTCATGAACGCGAAACCAACATCCTTTAATGGCACTGGAGGTGTCATTTCCTTATCCCGATGGTTCGAGAAAATCGAATCCATCTTCGAAATCTATGCTTGTGCAGAGTCTGATAAAGTTAAGTTTGCGGCTTGTACCTTCGAAGATAAAGCCTTGACTTGGTGGAATGGCCGAGTCAAATCTCTGACCTTACCTATAGCCAATGCCATGGGCTGGGAGGCCATGAAAGAACTTCTCCTTGCTGAGTACTGCCCCCGTGGCGAAATGCAAAAATTAGAGCACGAGCTTTGGAATTTGAAGATGAAAGGTTCTGACATTGCTGCGTATACTTCCCGATTCGATGATCTCGCACTTCTCTGCCCGGGATTAGTCACTCCTGAAAACAAAAAGATCGAAAGGTTCGTTTGGGGATTATCTCAACCGACAAAGAGTCATGTTTTGGCTGCTCGTCCGAATACTTACGATAGTGCCAAGACTTTAGCTCAAATTCTGATTGATCACAGCGACGACATTAAGGAAATCACTACCACTTCTGAGCCGACTCAAAGGAGTGGTGAAAAGAGGAAATTCTGGAAGAAAAAGAAGGGTCAATCTTCTCAAGGATCTTCCAAGAAACAACAGACGGTAGCAGTCCATGCTGCTACTGTTACTCCTGTTACTGCAGTTTCTGTCATGGGATCCACAGCCTCAACTCCTACCAGCCGATATGTTGGTAACCTCCCTCTCTGTGAAAAATGCAAGTATCACCACAACCCTGGTCCCTGTCGAGAACTATCTTGTACCAATTGTGGTAAAAAGGGACACACTGTTCGATACTGCAAAGCTCCGACTCATTCAGCAAATCAATCCTCTAGAACAGGCGTTGGTCAAGCCTGTTATAATTGTGGTGAAGCCGGGCACTTTAAAAGGAACTGCCCCAAGAAGACTACTGCTGGCAACACAGGAAGAGTTCTTGCTATGGGACGAGAAGAAGCAGTTGCTGATCCCAATGTTGTCTCGGGTACGTTTCTTCTCGACAACTCGTATGCTAATATTCTTTTCGATTCGGGCGCTGAAAGAAGTTTTATTAGTCATGCATTCAAACATAACCTAAAACATAATTCCCAACCACTAACTGAAATGTTTACCGTTGAAATGGCAAACGGAGAGAAAGAAAGTGCGAGTGAGGTGTTCGTAGATTGCATTCTTACCTTAAACGACCATTCGTTCCCTGTCGATCTTATGCCAGTATCCATAAAGAGCTTTGATGTCATTATTGGCATGGATTGGTTGAGCCCCAATCATGCAGATATCCTTTGCTTCGAAAAAGTCATCCGTCTTAACCTTCCTTCTGGTCAAACTCTAGTGATCTATGGCGACAAACTCGATTCCAACCTTCGTATCATCTCCTGCATCAAAGCTCAGAAACTCCTGCGTAAGGAGTGTGTTGCATTCTTGGCTCACGTAATCAACGAAAATCAAGAAGTTAAAAAAACCTCGCGAGCATCCCCGAGGTCTGCAATTTTCCTGATGTGTTTCCCGAAGAGCTTCCAGGAATCCCTCCTGAGCGTCAGGTCGAGTTTCGTATTGATCTAATTCCTGGGGCTACTCCTGTAGCGAAGTCTCCATACCGCTTAGCTCCAGCAGAGATGCAGGAGCTATCCAGTCAACTTAACGAGTTGCTTAGCAAGGGATTCATCAGACCGAGTTCCTCACCCTGGGGAGCCCCGGTTTTGTTTGTCAAGAAGAAGGATGGATCCTTTCGAATGTGTATAGATTATCGTGAATTAAACAAGTTGACTGTTAAGAACCGATATCCTCTTCCACGTATAGATGACCTCTTCGATCAACTTCAGGGAGCCAGTTACTTCTCTAAGATAGACCTTAGGTCAGGGTACCATCAGTTGCGAGTTCATGAAAGTGATGTGCCCAAAACAGCCTTCAGGACTCGATATGGACACTACGAGTTCGTAGTGATGCCCTTCGGTTTAACCAACGCACCGGCAGTGTTCATGGACCTTATGAACCGGGTGTGCCATCCCTTCTTAGACAAATTCGTCATCGTGTTCATTGACGACATCCTCGTTTACTCCCGAAGCGAAGAAGACCACAAACAACACTTGAGGCTAGTATTGGAAACCCTTAGATCCGAAAAGCTATACGCAAAGTTTTCAAAATGTGAGTTTTGGATACGGAAGGTAACTTTCCTTGGTCATGTGATAAGTGAGGAGGGTATTCATGTTGATCCTTCCAAGATTAAGGCAATAGAGAATTGGTCAGCACCGAAGACACCCACAGAAATCCGACAATTCTTGGGTCTCGCTGGCTATTATCGAAGGTTCATCCAAAACTTTTCCCGAATCGCCAAACCTCTAACCACTCTAACACAGAAAGGTGTACCCTTTTGTTGGGGTGATAAGCAAGAGACCGCATTTCAGACGTTGAAGAAAGCTCTGTGCAGCGCGCCTGTCCTATCCTTACCCGAAGGGACAGAGGACTTTGTTGTCTACTGCGATGCGTCTACTCAAGGTTTAGGTTGTGTGCTTATGCAGAGAGGAAAAGTGATTGCTTATGCCTCTAGGCAGTTGAAAATACACGAGGTCAACTATACCACACACGACTTGGAGCTTGGAGCCGTAGTTTTTGCATTGAAGACTTGGAGACATTACCTTTACGGAACTAAGTGCACGATCTTTACTGATCATAAGAGCCTGCAACATATCTTTGACCAAAAAGACTTGAACATGAGACAAAGGCGATGGGTAGAGCTACTCAGTGATTATGAGTGTGAAATCCGCTATCATCCCGGCAAGGCCAATGTGGTAGCAGATGCCCTTAGCCGAAAGGAGAATACCAGTAACAAAGTGAAGAGTCAGTCGATAACCATCCATTCCAACCTACCCGTGCAAATCCGAGAAGCTCAGTTAGAAGCCCTGAAACCTGAGAACGTGACAACTAAAGCTTTGAGACGGATGGAAAAGAAACTTGAGATCAGAAGTGACGGAGTCCAGTGTTTTATGGATCGAATCTGGATTCCCAAGTCTGGAGGATTAAGAGAGTTAGTCATGGAGGAAGCACATAGAACCAAATACTCTGTTCACCCGGGCTCTGACAAGATGTACTTAGATCTCAAGAAACAATATTGGTGGCCAAACATGAAAGCTGAGATAGCCACATTCGTAGGCAAGTGCTTGACTTGCGCCAAAGTCAAAGTTGAACATCAGAAACCTTCAGGTCTGCTTCAACAACCCGAGATTCCTGAGTGGGAATGGGAGATGATTACCATGGACTTCATCACCAAACTACCCAAGTGCTTGAATGGGAATGATACCATTTGGGTGATTGTTGATCGTTTGACAAAATCCGCTCACTTCATTCCAATTAAAGAATCATTCAAAATGGAAAGACTTGCGCGAATCTACATCCAGGAAGTAATACGTCAACACGGTGTACCTGTATCCATTATCTCTGATCGAGATAGCAGGTTTACTTCCAGATTCTGGCAATCCCTTCAGAAAGCCCTTGGAACCCAACTAGACATGAGCACAGCATACCATCCTCAGACTGACGGTCAAAGCGAGAGAACAATCCAAACTCTGGAGGACATGCTTAGGGCATGTGTCATTGATTTTGGAAAGTCGTGGGACGCACATCTACCATTGATCGAATTCTCATACAACAACAGTTACCACACCAGCATTAGGGCTGCCCCGTTCGAAGCCCTATACGGTCGCAAGTGCAGATCCCCTCTGTGCTGGGCCGAGGTAGGAGATACACAGTTAGCAAAGAGTCGAGTCCCCGACAGCGCACTTATCGGTCCTGAAATCATCCGTGAAACCACTGAGAAAATTTTCCAAATCCGTGAACGACTAAAGGCCTCACGTGATCGTCAGAAGAGTTACGCTGATAATCGTCGGAAACCACTAGAATTCCAGGTTGGGGACCGTGTTCTGTTGAAGGTCTCACCCTGGAAAGGTACTGTACGCTTTGGTAAACGTGGAAAACTTAATCCGAGATACATTGGACCATTTGAAATCATCGCCAGAGTTGGTCCGGTAGCCTATAAACTTCATTTACCTCACGAACTTAGTAACATCCACCCCGTCTTTCATGTTTCAAACCTCAAGAAGTGCCTATCCGATGAAACCCTAGTGATTCCATTAGACGAGATTGAGGTCGATGAAAACCTCAACTTTGTGGAGGAACCAATCGAAATCATGGATCGAGAAGTCAAACGTACGAAACAGAGTCGCATCCCGTTGGTGAAGGTTCGTTGGAATGCCAAGCGAGGACCGGAGTTCACTTGGGAGCGAGAAGACTCGATGAAACAAAAATATCCACAACTCTTTTCTAATCCATGATTTGTATCTTGTCTTGTGTTTTAAACTTTGAATTTCAGGACGAAATTCCCTCTAACGGGGGGATAATGTAACAACCCGAAATTTCATATCACTTCTTGTATCACAACTTGTAATCCGATCCGATCAACCAAACGTCATTTTCAATTTCGTTTCCAATTTCACCAATTTATTAAAGTCATTAGTTTATATTGACCTAAAATGACTTAATGGGTGTCTTAATACATTAGAAATCATTTTAAACACCCAACTTTAGTGATCGGAATATTTCTAGAAATTACTATGTCGAGTTACGATAACTCAATCGGGTACGACCAAAAACCTCAATTAACGTTGGTATCGGGTAGAATTCTATCGTGTTCATTTCTCGAACATTATATAAACATGTTTAAGACTCCATTTGAAGCCTTTGGCCAAATTCACACTAAACTCTTACAACCTCTCTCCTCCAAGCTAGAATTAAGGTCCAAATCACAAGTTTAAGGCTTCAAATCTTTAAGGTAACCTCTATAACATGTTATTCATCATCTTTAGTCTTCAAATTGATGAATTAATTGAGTTTTAGGGTCAAGAACAAGAGTTTACGGCCAAGGAGCAAGCTTGGGCCGTAAACTCCATTTTATGGGGTTTTAAGCTCTTAAACTCCTTCCTAAACTCAATTGGACATTAGATATGGCTAAGGGACTTTAAGATATGGACTTTAAACAATTAAAACATGAACTTTGTGAAGTTTGAAGGAGTTTACGGCCAAGGAGCATTCTTGGGCCGTAAAGTCAATAATCTAGGGTTTTTATGCCTTTAAACCCTTCCAAATCCCTTCTATGGCTTAGGTATGAATTATAGGACCTTGGATATACCATTTGGACACTTGAAACATAACTTTTGAAGGACATATATGAGTTTACAGCCAAGGGGAGTGCTTGGGCCGTAAACTCCCTAAATCAAGGCATAAAATCAATTTTAAAGTGTTAGAAAGCCATCTAACACCACCAAAAGCCTTGGAATAAATCAAGGGACCAACCAAAAATAGTTTAAGGGACTTAAACACAACATTTGTGGGTTTTCTAAGAGTTTACGGCCAAGGCATTGTTCTTGGGCCGTAAACTCCAAAATTTTTGGTGTTAGAATGCAAACTAAACACCCCTAAAGCCTTTAGATGAATTTTAGAAGCCCTTCTATGCAAGTTATAGACCTTGAAACACATTATATCACTCTATATTAGAGTTTACGGCCATGAAGAGGGTCTCATGGGCCGTAAACTCCATAACTCCCCTCATATGTCCCATAAAACTCATACTAGGCCTTGTAATAATCCTATTAATCACATGTGATTTGTTTTAACAACATTTGACATCATTTTCTTAAGGAATAAGGAGTTTACGGCCAGGAGCCTATGCTAGGCCGTAAACTCCCATAAATTAATCATTTTGATAATTTTAATTCATTCCATGCATTTAGATCAAAGCCTAGAATCATTTCCCATGTCCAAGTAAGCCATTTAAGCAATTTAAACACCCAAAACCACACCCACATGAGTTTACGGCCGTAAACTCATGTATGTGTGTGTTTTGTGGTTGTAAACTCATTTAAATGTTTACGTTTGGAGAGTAAACTCAAGTCCCTAGTCCCTAGTGCCTTTACAAGTCCTTAAAACGTCACCCGGGTCATTCCAAACGCTCATTTCGAGGTGTTTGACCTCATTGGAGTATAATGTTCCATATGATTAGTGAATGTATCCCTAATTGTATATATATGGACATTATTTCATTTTACATAGGGTCATTGCGAGTAATCAAACCTCGAACCAACGTCTAGCATTCAAAACCGACACGTTTCCGAGTCCGGTGAGTTCATACCCCTACCTTTTTCACTGTTTTTCACTGTTTTCAGGGGGGAACACAAGCAAAGTACAAGGGTTTCCTTGTACTCAAAACTTACTTTCGTGTGTATGTTTTTCATTTCTTATGCTTTTAATACTGATATACGTAACTGATAACTAGTAGATCATACAGTTCACTTAAACATTTATTTGTGAAATAGATTTTATAAATGATTATGTTATATATATATATATATATATATATATATATATATATATATATATATATATATATATATTTCACAAATGGTTTCCACATTATATCAGTTAAAAGCATGACATTATAACACATGAACAATATAATTCGTACACTGTCCTGTCCTCGGTAACATTCCACAAAGATACGTGAATGGAGGATTATTCTATTATTACTAGTAAATTTGTTATTCCGTATGATTGGAGACACGTCCTCGGCGAACACTCCACAGAGATACGCGAGTGGAGGACTACACCCGTAACCAGAATCTCTGGAATTTAGAGAGCGTGACTTGAATGTATAGATCTATACGGGGCCGACTACCCCACACCTGGCTGCTAGCTACAGCCGAACCGAAATGGTTCAAGGGTGACGAAAGTCATAGGAATTGTGGACTACTTATTGCCACAGGTTCAGTCTTTAGTATGGTTATGGAACTCGCAATTAGGATAACAGAGATTTACTTACAGTAATAATGAACCATATACTACATTTTACGGATAACCAGGATTCAGTTTACATCTTTTACATCTTTTACATCTTTTACAAACAATAACCAACATTCAGGAAGGTATGGGACCTTCCTGGGGAAAACTTTGTACATAATCAGGTTTGATAGAATACATCTTTTACATTGAAAACCAACATACAGGAAAGCATGGGGCATTCCTGGGTAACATTCATATAACCAGAAAAGTGTAACCAATTGTATATCATTACATCTTTTACAATAACTATCTATTCAGGAAAGTATGGGACTTTCCTGGGAATACACTGATACATTTTTAGAAACAGAAAGGAAACATAAACATTTTCACAAAACAAAACTACTTATGAACTCACCAGCTTTATGTTGATTTTCAAACCGCTTGTGTTCTCAGGTCAACGTTAGAACAGGTACCTGGAGATTTCTTTTGATCAGAAGATGAAGTACATGAAGATCCGTTTCTTTTGTCTATATATATACTATGTATCACAACTGTACAAACTTTACTTTTGAAACAACTGTAAAACTTTATAATGTAATGTAATGGTTGTTCTACTTTACTTACTATGTGCATTGGATTTGATACTCAACGTGGAGTCAACCCCGAAAATGTTTCCGCCTTCGGTTTTTGGGGTGTGACAGATTGGTATCAGAGCCCTTGTTTATAGTGAATAAAGTATACCAAACCTTACATGGTATAAAACTATAAACACTAAAGGGCCTAAGTGCTCTGAAATAAAAGTATCTTCAGACTATAAGTATTTTCAAGAATATACAAGTATACCGAACCGTCGAGATTCGTATCTATAAGTAGAACAAAACATAAGTAAATGGGTGTTGTGTATTGCAGTTAAACCTGGGCAGTTATGTAGTCGTGTCTAGGGTCAATATAGCCTGGCCAACTATATTCATTCGAGACACGGCCAACATGTGCCTGGGAGTGATTGTGGTACGTGGCATGCCTAAAACTTACCCAATATCCCAAACAACAAATCGTCGCTGCAGCGAACCATGAAATACTATGGGAGTATTTCTCGAGCCGATCCTTTGTGAAAATTCTCGTATACGTGTTATTCCTTGATCATTCCTCTAGCGATAAAACGTTCTATCTTGATAACTCCTTTCTTCTTTATCACTTTGTATGATGCTATATTTGCCTTGATGAGATATCTCCTGTCCCATATCTCTTGATTCAATTCAAAGGACTTATGATCCTCTCTTTCCTGATCTTTTTAGATCAAAATGCCTCCAAGAAAGAGACCCATCTCAACGAACAACAGCAATCCTCCTCCGCCACCACCTCCTATTCAGATCGATTTGGAAACACTTCAAGCAACCATTTCCGCTACCATATCAGCTCTCTTACCTCAACTGAACTCTAGGGGTTCGGGAGGTGAAACCCAAAACCCAGATGGTAGTCAGGGGCACCAAAGAGGAAATTCTTATAAGGATTTCATGAACGCGAAACCAACATCCTTTAATGGCACTGGAGGTGTCATTTCCTTATCCCGATGGTTCGAGAAAATCGAATCCATCTTCGAAATCTATGCTTGTGCAGAGTCTGATAAAGTTAAGTTTGCGGCTTGTACCTTCGAAGATAAAGCCTTGACTTGGTGGAATGGCCGAGTCAAATCTCTGACCTTACCTATAGCCAATGCCATGGGCTGGGAGGCCATGAAAGAACTTCTCCTTGCTGAGTACTGCCCCCGTGGCGAAATGCAAAAATTAGAGCACGAGCTTTGGAATTTGAAGATGAAAGGTTCTGACATTGCTGCGTATACTTCCCGATTCGATGATCTCGCACTTCTCTGCCCGGGATTAGTCACTCCTGAAAACAAAAAGATCGAAAGGTTCGTTTGGGGATTATCTCAACCGACAAAGAGTCATGTTTTGGCTGCTCGTCCGAATACTTACGATAGTGCCAAGACTTTAGCTCAAATTCTGATTGATCACAGCAACGACATTAAGGAAATCACTACCACTTCTGAGCCGACTCAAAGGAGTGGTGAAAAGAGGAAATTCTGGAAGAAAAAGAAGGGTCAATCTTCTCAAGGATCTTCCAAGAAACAACAGACGGTAGCAGTCCATGCTGCTACTGTTACTCCTGTTACTGCAGTTTCTGTCATGGGATCCACAGCCTCAACTCCTACCAGCCGATATGTTGGTAACCTCCCTCTCTGTGAAAAATGCAAGTATCACCACAACCCTGGTCCCTGTCGAGAACTATCTTGTACCAATTGTGGTAAAAAGGGACACACTGTTCGATACTGCAAAGCTCCGACTCATTCAGCAAATCAATCCTCTAGAACAGGCGTTGGTCAAGCCTGTTATAATTGTGGTGAAGCCGGGCACTTTAAAAGGAACTGCCCCAAGAAGACTACTGCTGGCAACACAGGAAGAGTTCTTGCTATGGGACGAGAAGAAGCAGTTGCTGATCCCAATGTTGTCTCGGGTACGTTTCTTCTCGACAACTCGTATGCTAATATTCTTTTCGATTCGGGCGCTGAAAGAAGTTTTATTAGTCATGCATTCAAACATAACCTAAAACATAATTCCCAACCACTAACTGAAATGTTTACCGTTGAAATGGCAAACGGAGAGAAAGAAAGTGCGAGTGAGGTGTTCGTAGATTGCATTCTTACCTTAAACGACCATTCGTTCCCTGTCGATCTTATGCCAGTATCCATAAAGAGCTTTGATGTCATTATTGGCATGGATTGGTTGAGCCCCAATCATGCAGATATCCTTTGCTTCGAAAAAGCCATCCGTCTTAACCTTCCTTCTGGTCAAACTCTAGTGATCTATGGCGACAAACTCGGTTCCAACCTTCGTATCATCTCCTGCATCAAAGCTCAGAAACTCCTGCGTAAGGAGTGTGTTGCATTCTTGGCTCACGTAATCAACGAAAATCAAGAAGTTAAAAAAACCTCGCGAGCATCCCCGAGGTCTGCAATTTTCCTGATGTGTTTCCCGAAGAGCTTCCAGGAATCCCTCCTGAGCGTCAGGTCGAGTTTCGTATTGATCTAATTCCTGGGGCTACTCCTGTAGCGAAGTCTCCGTACCGCTTAGCTCCAGCAGAGATGCAGGAGCTATCCAGTCAACTTAACGAGTTGCTTAGCAAGGGATTCATCAGACCGAGTTCCTCACCCTGGGGAGCCCCGGTTTTGTTTGTCAAGAAGAAGGATGGATCCTTTCGAATGTGTATAGATTATCGTGAATTAAACAAGTTGACTGTTAAGAACCGATATCCTCTTCCACGTATAGATGACCTCTTCGATCAACTTCAGGGAGCCAGTTACTTCTCTAAGATAGACCTTAGGTCAGGGTACCATCAGTTGCGAGTTCATGAAAGTGATGTGCCCAAAACAGCCTTCAGGACTCGATATGGACACTACGAGTTCGTAGTGATGCCCTTCGGTTTAACCAACGCACCGGCAGTGTTCATGGACCTTATGAACCGGGTGTGCCATCCCTTCTTAGACAAATTCGTCATCGTGTTCATTGACGACATCCTCGTTTACTCCCGAAGCGAAGAAGACCACAAACAACACTTGAGGCTAGTATTGGAAACCCTTAGATCCGAAAAGCTATACGCAAAGTTTTCAAAATGTGAGTTTTGGATACGGAAGGTAACTTTCCTTGGTCATGTGATAAGTGAGGAGGGTATTCATGTTGATCCTTCCAAGATTAAGGCAATAGAGAATTGGTCAGCACCGAAGACACCCACAGAAATCCGACAATTCTTGGGTCTCGCTGGCTATTATCGAAGGTTCATCCAAAACTTTTCCCGAATCGCCAAACCTCTAACCACTCTAACACAGAAAGGTGTACCCTTTTGTTGGGGTGATAAGCAAGAGACCGCATTTCAGACGTTGAAGAAAGCTCTGTGCAGCGCGCCTGTCCTATCCTTACCCGAAGGGACAGAGGACTTTGTTGTCTACTGCGATGCGTCTACTCAAGGTTTAGGTTGTGTGCTTATGCGGAGAGGAAAAGTGATTGCTTATGCCTCTAGGCAGTTGAAAATACACGAGGTCAACTATACCACACACGACTTGGAGCTTGGAGCCGTAGTTTTTGCATTGAAGACTTGGAGACATTACCTTTACGGAACTAAGTGCACGATCTTTACTGATCATAAGAGCCTGCAACATATCTTTGACCAAAAAGACTTGAACATGAGACAAAGGCGATGGGTAGAGCTACTCAGTGATTATGAGTGTGAAATCCGCTATCATCCCGGCAAGGCCAATGTGGTAGCAGATGCCCTTAGCCGAAAGGAGAATACCAGTAACAAAGTGAAGAGTCAGTCGATAACCATCCATTCCAACCTACCCGTGCAAATCCGAGAAGCTCAGTTAGAAGCCCTGAAACCTGAGAACGTGACAACTGAAGCTTTGAGACGGATGGAAAAGAAACTTGAGATCAGAAGTGACGGAGTCCAGTGTTTTATGGATCGAATCTGGATTCCCAAGTCTGGAGGATTAAGAGAGTTAGTCATGGAGGAAGCACATAGAACCAAATACTCTGTTCACCCGGGCTCTGACAAGATGTACTTAGATCTCAAGAAACAATATTGGTGGCCAAACATGAAAGCTGAGATAGCCACATTCGTAGGCAAGTGCTTGACTTGCGCCAAAGTCAAAGTTGAACATCAGAAACCTTCAGGTCTGCTTCAACAACCCGAGATTCCTGAGTGGGAATGGGAGATGATTACCATGGACTTCATCACCAAACTACCCAAGTGCTTGAATGGGAATGATACCATTTGGGTGATTGTTGATCGTTTGACAAAATCCGCTCACTTCATTCCAATTAAAGAATCATTCAAAATGGAAAGACTTGCACGAATCTACATCCAGGAAGTAATACGTCTACACGGTGTACCTGTATCCATTATCTCTGATCGAGATAGCAGGTTTACTTCCAGATTCTGGCAATCCCTTCAGAAAGCCCTTGGAACCCAACTAGACATGAGCACAGCATACCATCCTCAGACTGACGGTCAAAGCGAGAGAACAATCCAAACTCTGGAGGACATGCTTAGGGCATGTGTCATTGATTTTGGAAAGTCGTGGGACGCACATCTACCATTGATCGAATTCTCATACAACAACAGTTACCACACCAGCATTAGGGCTGCCCCGTTCGAAGCCCTATACGGTCGCAAGTGCAGATCCCCTCTGTGCTGGGCCGAGGTAGGAGATACACAGTTAGCAAAGAGTCGAGTCCCCGACAGCGCACTTATCGGTCCTGAAATCATCCGTGAAACCACTGAGAAAATTTTCCAAATCCGTGAACGACTAAAGGCCTCACGTGATCGTCAGAAGAGTTACGCTGATAATCGTCGGAAACCACTAGAATTCCAGGTTGGGGACCGTGTTCTGTTGAAGGTCTCACCCTGGAAAGGTACTGTACGCTTTGGTAAACGTGGAAAACTTAATCCGAGATACATTGGACCATTTGAAATTATCGCCAGAGTTGGTCCGGTAGCCTATAAACTTCATTTACCTCACGAACTTAGTAACATCCACCCCGTCTTTCATGTTTCAAACCTCAAGAAGTGCCTATCCGATGAAACCCTAGTGATTCCATTAGACGAGATTGAGGTCGATGAAAACCTCAACTTTGTGGAGGAACCAATCGAAATCATGGATCGAGAAGTCAAACGTACGAAACAGAGTCGCATCCCGTTGGTGAAGGTTCGTTGGAATGCCAAGCGAGGACCGGAGTTCACTTGGGAGCGAGAAGACTCGATGAAACAAAAATATCCACAACTCTTTTCTAATCCATGATTTGTATCTTGTCTTGTGTTTTAAACTTTGAATTTCAGGACGAAATTCCCTCTAACGGGGGGATAATGTAACAACCCGAAATTTCATATCACTTCTTGTATCACAACTTGTAATCCGATCCGATCAACCAAACGTCATTTTCAATTTCGTTTCCAATTTCACCAATTTATTAAAGTCATTAGTTTATATTGACCTAAAATGACTTAATGGGTGTCTTAATACATTAGAAATCATTTTAAACACCCAACTTTAGTGATCGGAATATTTCTAGAAATTACTATGTCGAGTTACGATAACTCAATCGGGTACGACCAAAAACCTCAATTAACGTCGGTATCGGGTAGAATTCTATCGTGTTCATTTCTCGAACATTATATAAACATGTTTAAGACTCCATTTGAAGCCTTTGGCCAAATTCACACTAAACTCTTACAACCTCTCTCCTCCAAGCTAGAATTAAGGTCCAAATCACAAGTTTAAGGCTTCAAATCTTTAAGGTAACCTCTATAACATGTTATTCATCATCTTTAGCCTTCAAATTGATGAATTAATTGAGTTTTAGGGTCAAGAACAAGAGTTTACGGCCAAGGAGCAAGCTTGGGCCGTAAACTCCATTTTATGGGGTTTTAAGCTCTTAAACTCCTTCCTAAACTCAATTGGACATTAGATATGGCTAAGGGACTTTAAGATATGGACTTTAAACAATTAAAACATGAACTTTGTGAAGTTTGAAGGAGTTTACGGCCAAGGAGCATTCTTGGGCCGTAAACTCAATAATCTAGGGTTTTTATGCCTTTAAACCCTTCCAAATCCCTTCTATGGCTTAGGTATGAATTATAGGACCTTGGATATACCATTTGGACACTTGAAACATAACTTTTGAAGGACTTATATGAGTTTACGGCCAAGGGGAGTGCTTGGGCCGTAAACTCCCTAAATCAAGGCATAAAATCAATTTTAAAGTGTTAGAAAGCCATCTAACACCACCAAAAGCCTTGGAATAAATCAAGGGACCAACCAAAAATAGTTTAAGGGACTTAAACACAACATTTGTGGGTTTTCTAAGAGTTTACGGCCAAGGCATTGTTCTTGGGCCATAAACTCCAAAATTTTTGGTGTTAGAATGCAAACTAAACACCCCTAAAGCCTTTAGATGAATTTTAGAAGCCCTTCTATGCAAGTTATAGACCTTGAAACACATTATATCACTCTATATTAGAGTTTACGACCATGAAGAGGGTCTCATGGGCCGTAAACTCCATAACTCCCCTCATATGTCCCATAAAACTCATACTAGGCCTTGTAATAATCCTATTAATCACATGTGATTTGTTTTAACAACATTTGACATCATTTTCTTAAGGAATAAGGAGTTTACGGCCAGGAGCCTATGCTAGGCCGTAAACTCCCATAAATTAATCATTTTGATAATTTTAATTCATTCCATGCATTTAGATCAAAGCCTAGAATCATTTCCCAAGTCCAAGTAAGCCATTTAAGCAATTTAAACACCCAAAACCACACCCACATGAGTTTACGGCCGTAAACTCATGTATGTGTGTGTTTTGTGGTTGTAAACTCATTTAAATGTTTACGTTTGGAGAGTAAACTCAAGTCCCTAGTCCCTAGTGCCTTTACAAGTCCTTAAAACGTCACCCGGGTCATTCCAAACGCTCATTTCGAGGTGTTTGACCTCATTGGAGTATAATGTTCCATATGATTAGTGAATGTATCCCTAATTGTATATATATGGACATTATTTCATTTTACATAGGGTCATTGCGAGTAATCAAACCTCGAACCAACGTCTAGCATTCAAAACCGACACGTTTCCGAGTCCGGTGAGTTCATACCCCTACCTTTTTCACTGTTTTTCACTGTTTTCAGGGGGGGAACACAAGCAAAGTACAAGGGTTTCCTTGTACTCAAAACTTACTTTCGTGTGTATGTTTTTCATTTCTTATGCTTTTAATACTGATATACGTAACTGATAACTAGTAGATCATACAGTTCACTTAAACATTTATTTGTGAAATAGATTTTATAAATGATTATGTTATATATATATATATATATATATATATATATATATATATATATATATATATATATATATATATATATATATATATATATATATATTCACAAATGGTTTCCACATTATATCAGTTAAAAGCATGACATTATAACACATGAACAATATAATTCGTACACTGTCCTGTCCTCGGTAACATTCCACAAAGATACGTGAATGGAGGATTATTCTATTATTACTAGTAAATTTGTTATTCCGTATGATTGGAGACACGTCCTCGGCGAACACTCCACAGAGATACGCGAGTGGAGGACTACACCCGTAACCAGAATCTCTGGAATTTAGAGAGCGTGACTTGAATGTATAGATCTATACGGGGCCGACTACCCCACACCTGGCTGCTAGCTACAGCCGAACCGAAATGGTTCAAGGGTGACGAAAGTCATAGGAATTGTGGACTACTTATTGCCACAGGTTCAGTCTTTAGTATGGTTATGGAACTCGCAATTAGGATAACAGAGATTTACTTACAGTAATAATGAACCATATACTACATTTTACGGATAACCAGGATTCAGTTTACATCTTTTACATCTTTTACATCTTTTACAAACAATAACCAACATTCAGGAAGGTATGGGACCTTCCTGGGGAAAACTTTGTACATAATCAGGTTTGATAGAATACATCTTTTACATTGAAAACCAACATACAGGAAAGCATGGGGCATTCCTGGGTAACATTCATATAACCAGAAAAGTGTAACCAATTGTATATCATTACATCTTTTACAATAACTATCTATTCAGGAAAGTATGGGACTTTCCTGGGAATACACTGATACATTTTTAGAAACAGAAAGGAAACATAAACATTTTCACAAAACAAAACTACTTATGAACTCACCAGCTTTATGCTGATTTTCAAACCGCTTGTGTTCTCAGGTCAACATTAGAACAGGTACCTGGAGATTTCTTTTGATCAGAAGATGAAGTACATGAAGATCCGTTTCTTTTGTCTATATATACTATGTATCACAACTGTACAAACTTTACTTTTGAAACAACTGTAAAACTTTATAATGTAATGTAATGGTTGTTCTACTTTACTTACTATGTGCATTGGATTTGATACTCAACGTGGAGTCAACCCCGGAAATGTTTTCGCCTTCGGTTTTTGGGGTGTGACACATATGAGGAAAGAACGTTTTCCTAACAAAAGGAAGAACAAAAGTTGATGCCAAGAGCTGAAGGTCCTTACAAGCCTTTGTAAGTGGTTTATGGTGTGAATCCTTACAAGCCTTTGTATTTGATTCCATTTCCAAATGATGAATTGGTTCACAAGGATGCTAATGACAAGTAGAAGGCCATGACGAAACTATACCAACAAGCTCGTGTGAAGATTGAATCCGTGAATGACATGTACACACAAAATTCTAACATGCATAGGAAACCACGTGTCTTTCAAGTTGGTGACTTGGTTTAGGTGCATATGAGGAAAGAACTTTTTCCAAACAAAAGGAAGAACAAGTTGATGCCAAGAGCTGGAGGTCCTTATAAGCCTTCGTAAGTGGTGTATGGTGTGAATCGTTACAAGCCTTTGTATTTGATTCCATTTCCAAATGATGAATTGGTTCACAAGGATGCAAATGACAATTTGAAGGCCATGATGTAACTACACCAACAAGTTTGTGTGAAGATGGAAGCTGTGAATGACATGTACAAACAGAATTCCAACATGCATATGAAACCACGTGTCTTACAAGATGGTGACTTGGTTTAGGTGCATATGAGGAAAGAATATTTTCTTAACAAAAGGAAGAACAAAAGTTGATGCCAAGAGCTGAAGGTCCTTACAAAGTGGTGACACATGTCAATGATAATGCTTATAAGGTGTATCTGGGACGAGACCATGGAGTGCATGCTACCTTTAATGTGGGAGACCTTTCATGTATCTTGTTGAGGATGGCCTTGATGAATTAAGGTCATTTCCTTTCAAAGAGGGAGGGGTGGATCCATGCATGGCTCATGAAAAGCCGAAAAAGGTGATGGATTAGTGATTACTAGTAGGCTAGAAGGTGGTTTGTACTCAATGGTTGGGTTGTGCATGGTAACCTCTGTATTGAATTAGGGTCGCATGAAGGCTAGGGCAACATTTTAAAGGCTTAATAAGTTCTCAAAACCATTACTTTTGGCTTCATCAAGCCTTTTAGCCATTGTTGATACTCTTCGGTGGATTTGGGTTACATTTTAATGCTTCTTTTTGCTCCTTAATGGAGCACGAACGCTTTTTTCATTCATTAGTGTGTCAGACGTTTTTTTGTGTGGTTTCATGAGTTTCTTTAATTTCCATTATTAGTTTTACTGAGTAGTTGGTTGGGTGGTTTGTAACCAACAACTTTGTATAAAAGGCTTCATATAAGCCAATTATGCATGGAAAAAAGAGATAGATGAAATTTTAATCAAAAGAACCTTTGTTCACTTTGAATTATAGTTATAGTTCACTACTTGTCATAGTCGAGACCTGTTCTTGACTTGATATGCATTTAAACAAATATTATGTCTTGGATAGTTTTCACGGGTATACAACTTAGTAGGTCTTGATTTGTTACTAGTTTATCCATTTCTTCCCATACACCTGTCATTTGTGGTTTTTATTCTAGCTTCATTTACCTAAACACAGCCCCACTCACTTAATCTAGCCCATAAAGGCATCAAAAGGCAATCACCTTTGTGTCCCTAAACATGCAATACGGGAGTTGCTGAATTGTGAAGCTCATGGTGGTGGTTTGGCGGGTCATTTTTCCATTACCAAAACTTTGAAGGTGCTTTAAGAACATTTCTTATGGCCTAAAGATGTTAGGGATGTAACCAACATAGTGGGCAAGTGTGTTACATATCGGATGACGAAAAAAACTTTCAAGCATGGTGTTTACACTCCTTTGTCGTTTCCTATTCATCCTTGGCAAGATGTGTCAATAGAATTCAGTATGGCTTTGCCTAGAACTCAAAGGGGGAAGGAATCCATTATAGTGGTGGTGGATAGGTTTTCAAAATGGCTCACTTTATGCCATGTCATAAAACTAATGATTCATCTAATGTCTCTGATTTGTACTTTAAAGAAGTGGTTCGCTTGCATATTATTCGTAAAACTATTGTTTCTGATAGGGATTCCTTGTTTTTGAGTTACATTTGGAACACATTGTGGAGGAAAGTTGGTACAAAGTTACTTTTTAGTACGTCCCATCATCCACAAACTGATGGGCAAACGAAGGTGACTAATAGAACTTTGGGTACGTTTATTGAGGGGGTTGGTTAGCAAAACTCAAAAATAGTTGGACATCAAACTTGCACAGGCTGAGTTTGCATGTAATCGTTCTCCTATTTATGCTACAGGTCACTCTCCTTTATAAGTGGTGTATGGTGTGAATCCTTACAAGCCTTTATATTTGATTCCATTTTCAAACAATGAATTGGTTCTCAAGGATGCTAATGAGATGTTGAAGGCCATGATGAAACTACACCAACAATTTCATGTGAAGATTGAATCCGTGAATGACGTGTACAAACAAAATTCCAACATGCATAGGAAACCACATGTCTTTCAAGATGGTGACTTGGTTCAGGTGCATATGAGGAAAGGACGTTTTCCTAACAAAAGGAAGAATAAAAGTTGATGCTACGAGCTGAAGGTCCTTACAAGCCTTTGTAAGTTGTGTATGGTATGAATCCTTACAAGTCTTTGTATATTATTCCATTTCCAAACGATGAATTGGTTCACAAGGATGCTGATGACAAGTCGAAGGCCATGACGAAACTACACCAACAAGCTCGTGTGAAGATTGAAGCCGTGAATGACGTGTACAAACAGAATTCCAACATGCATAGGAAACCATGTGTCTTTCAAGATGGTGACTTGGTTTAGGTGCATATGAGGAAAGAACGTTTACTTAAAAAAGGAAGAACTAAAGTTAATGCCAAGAGCTGAAGGTGCTTACAAGCCTTTATATGTGGTGTATGGTGTGAATCCTTAAAATCCTTTGTATTTTATTCCGTTTCCAAACGATGAATTGGTTCACAAGGATGCTAATGACAAGTTGAAGGCAATGATGAAACTACACCAACAAGTTTGTGTGAAGATTGATTCCGTGAATGACGTGTACAAACGGAATTCCAACATGCATTGGAAACTATGTGTCTTACAAGATGGTGACTTGGTTTAGGTGCATATTGTAACAACCCGAAATTTCATATCACTTCTTGTATCACAACTTGTAATCCGATCCGATCAACCAAACGTCATTTTCAATTTCGTTTCCAATTTCACCAATTTATTAAAGTCATTAGTTTATATTGACCTAAAATGACTTAATGGGTGTCTTAATACATTAGAAATCATTTTAAACACCCAACTTTAGTGATCGGAATATTTCTAGAAATTACTATGTCGAGTTACGATAACTCAATCGGGTACGACCAAAAACCTCAATTAACGTCGGTATCGGGTAGAATTCTATCGTGTTCATTTCTCGAACATTATATAAACATGTTTAAGACTCCATTTGAAGCCTTTGGCCAAATTCACACTAAACTCTTACAACCTCTCTCCTCCAAGCTAGAATTAAGGTCCAAATCACAAGTTTAAGGCTTCAAATCTTTAAGGTAACCTCTATAACATGTTATTCATCATCTTTAGCCTTCAAATTGATGAATTAATTGAGTTTTAGGGTCAAGAACAAGAGTTTACGGCCAAGGAGCAAGCTTGGGCCGTAAACTCCATTTTATGGGGTTTTAAGCTCTTAAACTCCTTCCTAAACTCAATTGGACATTAGATATGGCTAAGGGACTTTAAGATATGGACTTTAAACAATTAAAACATGAACTTTGTGAAGTTTGAAGGAGTTTACGGCCAAGGAGCATTCTTGGGCCGTAAACTCAATAATCTAGGGTTTTTATGCCTTTAAACTCTTCCAAATCCCTTCTATGGCTTAGGTATGAATTATAGGACCTTGGATATACCATTTGGACACTTGAAACATAACTTTTGAAGGACTTATATGAGTTTACGGCCAAGGGGAGTGCTTGGGCCGTAAACTCCCTAAATCAAGGCATAAAATCAATTTTAAAGTGTTAGAAAGCCATCTAACACCACCAAAAGCCTTGGAATAAATCAAGGGACCAACCAAAAATAGTTTAAGGGACTTAAACACAACATTTGTGGGTTTTCTAAGAGTTTACGGCCAAGGCATTGTTCTTGGGCCGTAAACTCCAAAATTTTTGGTGTTAGAATGCAAACTAAACACCCCTAAAGCCTTTAGATGAATTTTAGAAGCCCTTCTATGCAAGTTATAGACCTTGAAACACATTATATCACTCTATATTAGAGTTTACGGCCATGAAGAGGGTCTCATGGGCCGTAAACTCCATAACTCCCCTCATATGTCCCATAAAACTCATACTAGGCCTTGTAATAATCCTATTAATCACATGTGATTTGTTTTAACAACATTTGACATCATTTTCTTAAGGAATAAGGAGTTTACGGCCAGGAGCCTATGCTAGGCCGTAAACTCCCATAAATTAATCATTTTGATAATTTTAATTCATTCCATGCATTTAGATCAAAGCCTAGAATCATTTCCCATGTCCAAGTAAGCCATTTAAGCAATTTAAACACCCAAAACCACACCCACATGAGTTTACGGCCGTAAACTCATGTATGTGTGTGTTTTGTGGTTGTAAACTCATTTAAATGTTTACGTTTGGAGAGTAAACTCAAGTCCCTAGTCCCTAGTGCCTTTACAAGTCCTTAAAACGTCACCCGGGTCATTCCAAACGCTCATTTCGAGGTGTTTGATCTCATTGGAGTATAATGTTCCATATGATTAGTGAATGTATCCCTAATTGTATATATATGGACATTATTTCATTTTACATAGGGTCATTGCGAGTAATCAAACCTCGAACCAACGTCTAGCATTCAAAACCGACACGTTTCCGAGTCCGGTGAGTTCATACCCCTACCTTTTTCACTGTTTTTCACTGTTTTCAGGGGGAGAACACAAGCAAAGTACAAGGGTTTCCTTGTACTCAAAACTTACTTTCGTGTGTATGTTTTTCATTTCTTATGCTTTTAATACTGATATACGTAACTGATAACTAGTAGATCATACAGTTCACTTAAACATTTATTTGTGAAATAGATGTTAATATATATATATATATATATATATATATATATATATATATATATATATATATATATATATATATATATATATATATATATATATATATATTTCACAAATGGTTTCCACATTATATCAGTTAAAAGCATGACATTATAACACATGAACAATATAATTCGTACATTGTCCTGTCCTCGGTAACATTCCACAAAGATACGTGAATGGAGGATTATTCTATTATTACTAGTAAATTTGTTATTCCGTATGATTGGAGACACATCCTCGGCGAACACTCCACAGAGATACGCGAGTGGAGGACTACACCCGTAACCAGAATCTCTGGAATTTAGAGAGCGTGACTTGAATGTATAGATCTATACGGGGCCGACTACCCCACACCTGGCTGCTAGCTACAGCCGAACCGAAATGGTTCAAGGGTGACGAAAGTCATAGGAATTGTGGACTACTTATTACCACAGGTTCAGTCTTTAGTATGGTTATGGAACTCGCAATTAGGATAACAGAGATTTACATACAGTAATAATGAACCATATACTACATTTTACGGATAACCAGGATTCAGTTTACATCTTTTACATCTTTTACATCTTTTACAAACAATAACCAACATTCAGGAAGGTATGGGACCTTCCTGGGGAAAACTTTGTACATAATCAGGTTTGATAGAATACATCTTTTACATTGAAAACCAACATACAGGAAAGCATGGGGCATTCCTGGGTAACATTCATATAACCAGAAAAGTGTAACCAATTGTATATCATTACATCTTTTACAATAACTATCTATTCAGGAAAGTATGGGACTTTCCTGGGAATACACTGATACATTTTTAGAAACAGAAAGGAAACATAAACATTTTCACAAAACAAAACTACTTATGAACTCACCAGCTTTATGCTGATTTTCAAACCGCTTGTGTTCTCAGGTCAACATTAGAACAGGTACCTGGAGATTTCTTTTGATCAGAAGATGAAGTACATGAAGATCCGTTTCTTTTGTCTATATATACTATGTATCACAACTGTACAAACTTTACTTTTGAAACAACTGTAAAACTTTATAATGTAATGTAATGGTTGTTCTACTTTACTTACTATGTGCATTGGATTTGATACTCAACGTGGAGTCAACCCCGGAAATGTTTCCGCCTTCGGTTTTTGGGGTGTGACACATATGAGGAAAGAACGTTTTCCTAACAAAAGGAAGAACAAAAGTTGATGCCAAGAGCTGAAGGTCCTTACAAGCCTTTGTAAGTGGTTTATGGTGTGAATCCTTACAAGCCTTTGTATTTGATTCCATTTCCAAATGATGAATTGGTTCACAAGGATGCTAATGACAAGTAGAAGGCCATGACGAAACTATACCAACAAGCTCGTGTGAAGATTGAATCCGTGAATGACATGTACACACAAAATTCTAACATGCATAGGAAACCACGTGTCTTTCAAGTTGGTGACTTGGTTTAGGTGCATATGAGGAAAGAACTTTTTCCAAACAAAAGGAAGAACAAGTTGATGCCAAGAGCTGAAGGTCCTTATAAGCCTTCGTAAGTGGTGTATGGTGTGAATCCTTACAAGCCTTTGTATTTGATTCCATTTCCAAATGATGAATTGGTTCACAAGGATGCAAATGACAATTTGAAGGCCATGATGTAACTACACCAACAAGTTTGTGTGAAGATGGAAGCTGTGAATGACATGTACAAACAGAATTCCAACATGCATATGAAACCACGTGTCTTACAAGATGGTGACTTGGTTTAGGTGCATATGAGGAAAGAATATTTTCCTAACAAAAGGAAGAACAAAAGTTGATGCCAAGAGCTGAAGGTCCTTACAAAGTGGTGACACATGTCAATGATAATGCTTATAAGGTGTATCTGGGACGAGACCACGGAGTGCATGCTACCTTTAATGTGGGAGACCTTTCATGTATCTTGTTGAGGATGGCCTTGATGAATTAAGGTCATTTCCTTTCAAAGAGGGAGGGGTGGATCCATGCATGGCTCATGAAAAGCCGAAAAAGGTGATGGATTAGTGATTACTAGTAGGCTAGAAGGTGGTTTGTACTCAATGGTTGGGTTGTGCATGGTAACCTCTGTATTGAATTAGGGTCGCATGAAGGCTAGGGCAACATTTTAAAGGCTTAATAAGTTCTCAAAACCATTACTTTTGGCTTCATCAAGCCTTTTAGCCATTGTTGATACTCTTCGGTGGATTTGGGTTACATTTTAATGCTTCTTTTTGCTCCTTAATGGAGCACGAACGCTTTTTTCATTCATTAGTGTGTCAGACGTTTTTTTGTGTGGTTTCATGAGTTTCTTTAATTTCCATTATTAGTTTTACTGAGTAGTTGGTTGGGTGGTTTGTAACCAACAACTTTGTAATAAAGGCTTCATATAAGCCAATTATGCATGGAAAAAAGAGATAGATGAAATTTTAATCCAAAGAACCTTTGTTCACTTTGAATTATAGTTATAGTTCACTACTTGTCATAGTCGAGACCTGTTCTTGACTTGATATGCATTCAAACAAATATTATGTCTTGGATAGTTTTCACGGGTATACAACTTAGTAGGTCTTAATTTGTTACTAGTTTATCCATTTCTTCCCATACACCTGTCATTTGTGGTTTTTATTCTAGCTTCATTTACCTAAACACAGCCCCACTCACTTAATCTAGCCCATAAAGGCATCAAAAGGCAATCACCTTTGTGTCCCTAAACATGCAATACGGGAGTTGCTGATTCGTGAAGCTCATGGTGGTGGTTTGGCGGGTCATTTTTCCATTACCAAAACTTTGAAGGTGCTTTAAGAACATTTCTTATGGCCTAAAGATGTTAAGGATGTAAGCAACATAGTGGGCAAGTGTGTTACATATCGGATGACGAAAAAAACTTTCAAGCATGGTGTTTACACTCCTTTGTCGTTTCCTATTCATCCTTGGCAAGATGTGTCAATAGAATTCAGTATGGCTTTGCCTAGAACTCAAAGGGGGAAGGAATCCATTATAGTGGTCGTGGATAGGTTTTCAAAATGGCTCACTTTATGCCATGTCATAAGACCAATGATTCATCTAATGTCTCTGATTTGTACTTTAAAGAAGTGGTTCGCTTGCATATTATTCGTAAAACTATTGTTTCTGATAGGGATTCCTTGTTTTTGAGTTACATTTGGAACACATTGTGGAGGGAAGTTGGTACAAAGTTACTTTTTAGTACGTCCCATCATCCACAAACTGATGGGCAAACGAAGGTGACTAATAGAACTTTGGGTACGTTTATTGAGGGGGTTGGTTAGCAAAACTCAAAAATAGTTGGACATCAAACTTGCACAGGCTGAGTTTGCATGTAATCGTTCTCCTATTTATGCTACAGGTCACTCTCCTTTATAAGTGGTGTATGGTGTGAATCCTTACAAGCCTTTATATTTGATTCCATTTTCAAACAATGAATTGGTTCTCAAGGATGCTAATGAGATGTTGAAGGCCATGATGAAACTACACGAACAATTTCATGTGAAGATTGAATCCGTGAATGACGTGTACAAACAGAATTCCAACATGCATAGGAAACCACATGTCTTTCAAGATGGTGACTTGGTTCAGGTGCATATGAGGAAAGGACGTTTTCCTAACAAAAGGAAGAATAAAAGTTGATGCTACGAGCTGAAGGTCCTTACAAGCCTTTGTAAGTTGTGTATGGTATGAATCCTTACAAGTCTTTGTATATTATTCCATTTCCAAACGATGAATTGGTTCACAAGGATGCTGATGACAAGTCGAAGGCCATGACGAAACTACACCAACAAGCTCGTGTGAAGATTGAAGCCGTGAATGACGTGTACAAACAGAATTCCAACATGCATAGGAAACCATGTGTCTTTCAAGATGGTGACTTGGTTTAGGTGCATATGAGGAAAGAACGTTTACTTAAAAAAGGAAGAACTAAAGTTAATGCCAAGAGCTGAAGGTGCTTACAAGCCTTTGTATGTGGTGTATGGTGTGAATCCTTAAAATCCTTTGTATTTTATTCCGTTTCCAAACGATGAATTGGTTCACAAGGATGCTAATGACAAGTTGAAGGCAATGATGAAACTACACCAACAAGTTTGTGTGAAGATTGATTCCGTGAATGACGTGTACAAACAGAATTCCAACATGCATTGGACAGTACGTGTCTTACAAGCTGGTGACTTGGTTTAGGTGCATATGAGGAAAGAACGTTTTCCTAACAAAAGGAAGAACAAAAGTTGATGCCAAGAGCTGAAGGTCCTTACAATCCTTTGTAAGTGGTTTATGGTGTGAATCCTTACAAGCCTTTGTATTTGATTCCATTTCCAAATGATGAATTGGTTCACAAGGATGCTAATGACAAGTAGAAGGCCATGACGAAACTATACCAACAAGCTCGTGTGAAGATTGAATCCGTGAATGACATGTACACACAAAATTCTAACATGCATAGGAAACCACGTGTCTTTCAAGTTGGTGACTTGGTTTAGGTGCATATGAGGAAAGAATGTTTTCCAAACAAAAGGAAGAACAAGTTGATGCCAAGAGCTGAAGGTCCTTTATAGGCCTTCGTAAGTGGTGTATGGTGTGAATCCTTACAAGCCTTTGTATTTGATTCCATTTCCAAATGATGAATTGGTTCACAAGGATGCAAATGACAATTTGAAGGCCATGATGTAGCTACACCAACAAGTTTGTGTGAAGATGGAAGCTGTGAATGACATGTACAAACAGAATTCCAACATGCATATGAAACCACGTGTCTTACAAGATGGTGACTTGGTTTAGGTGCATATGAGGAAAGAATATTTTCCTAACAAAAGGAAGAACAAAAGTTGATGCCAAGAGCTGAAGGTCCTTACAAAGTGGTGACACATGTCAATGATAATGCTTATAAGGTGTATCTGGGACGAGACCACGGAGTGCATGCTACCTTTAATGTGGGAGACCTTTCATGTATCTTGTTGAGGATGGCCTTGATGAATTAAGGTCATTTCCTTTCAAAGAGGGAGGGGTGGATCCATGCATGGCTCATGAAAAGCCGAAAAAGGTGATGGATTAGTGATTACTAGTAGGCTAGAAGGTGGTTTGTACTCAATGGTTGGGTTGTGCATGGTAACCTCTGTATTGAATTAGGGTCGCATGAAGGATAGGGCAACATTTTAAAGGCTTTATAAGTTCTCAAAACCATTACTTTTGGCTTCATCAAGCCTTTTAGCCATTGTTGATACTCTTCGGTGGATTTGGGTTACATTTTAATGCTTCTTTTTGCTCCTTAATGGAGCACGAATGCTTTTTTCATTCATTAGTGTGTCAGACGTTTTTTTGTGTGGTTTCATGAGTTTCTTTAATTTCCATTATTAGTTTTACTGAGTAGTTGGTTGGCTGGTTTGTAACCAACAACTTTGTAATAAAGGCTTCATATAAGCCAATTATGCATGGAAAAAAGAGATAGATGAAATTTTAGTCAAAAGAACCTTTGTTCACTTTGAATTATAGTTATAGTTCACTACTTGTCATAGTCGAGACTTGTTCTTGACTTGATATGCATTCAAACAAATATTATGTCTTGGATAGTTTTCACGGGTATACAACTTAGTAGGTCTTGATTTGTTACTAGTTTATCCATTTCTTCCCATACACCTGTCACGGTGTTTACACTCCTTTGTCGTTTCCTATTCATCCTTGGCAAGATGTGTCAATAGAATTCAGTATGGCTTTGCCTAGAACTCAAAGGGGGAAGGAATCCATTATAGTGGTGGTGGATAGGTTTTCAAAAATGGCTCACTTTATGCCATGTCATAAAACCAATGATTCGTCTAATGTCTCTGATTTGTACTTTAAAGAAGTGGTTCGCTTGCATATTATTCGTAAAACTATTGTTTCTGATAGGGATTCCTTGTTTTTGAGTTACATTTGGAACACATTGTGGAGGAAAGTTGGTACAAAGTTACTTTTTAGTACGTCCCATCATCCACAAACTGATGGGCAAACGAAGGTGACTAATAGAACTTTGGGTACGTTTATTGAGGGGGTTGGTTAGCAAAACTCAAAAATAGTTGGACATCAAACTTGCACAGGCTGAGTTTGCATGTAATCGTTCTCCTATTTATGCTACAGGTCACTCTCCTTTATAAGTGGTGTATGGTGTGAATCCTTACAAGCCTTTATATTTGATTCCATTTTCAAACAATGAATTGGTTCTCAAGGATGCTAATGACATGTTGAAGGCCATGATGAAACTACACCAACAAGTTCATGTGAAGATTGAATCCGTGAATGACGTGTACAAACAGAATTCCAACATGCATAGGAAACCACGTGTCTTTCAAGATGGTGACTTGGTTCAGGTGCATATGAGGAAAGGACGTTTTCCTAACAAAAGGAAGAACAAAAGTTGATGCTAAGAGCTGAAGGTCCTTACAAGCCTTTGTAAGTTGTGTATGGTATGAATCCTTACAAGCCTTTGTATATTATTCCATTTCCAAACGATGAATTGGTTCACAAGGATGTTGATGACAAGTCGAAGGCCATGACGAAACTACACCAACAAGCTCGTGTGAAGATTGAAGCCGTGAATGATGTGTACAAACAGAATTCCAACATGCATAGGAAACCATGTGTCTTTCAAGATGGTGACTTGGTTTAGGTGCATATGAGGAAAGAACGTTTACTTTAAAAAGGAAGAACTAAAGTTAATGCTAAGAGCTGAAGGTGCTTACAAGCCTTTGTATGTGGTGTATGGTGTGAATCCTTAAAATCCTTTGTATTTTATTTCGTTTCCAAACGATGAATTGGTTCACAAGGATGCTAATGACAAGTTGAAGGCAATGATGAAACTACACCAACAAGTTTGTGTGAAGATTGATTCCGTGAATGACGTGTACAAACAGAATTCCAACATGTATTGGAAACTACGTGTCTTACAAGATGGTGACTTGGTTTAGGTGCATATGAGGAAAAAACGTTTTCCTAACAAAAGGAAGAACAAAAGTTGATGCCAAGAGCTGAAGGTCCTTAAAAAGTGGTGACACATGTCAATGATAATGCTTATAAGGTGTATGTGGGACGAGACCATGGAGTGCATGCTACCTTTAATGTGGGAGACCTTTCACCGTATCTTGTTGAGGATGGCCATGTTGAATTAAGGTTATTTCCTTTCAAAGAGGGAGGGGTGGATCCATGCATGGCTCATGAAAAGCCGAAAAAGGTGATGGATCAGTGATTGCTAGTAGGCTAGAAGGTGGTTTGTACTCAATGGTTGGGTTGTGCATGGTAACCTCTGTATTGAATTAGGGTCGCTTGAAGGCTAGGGCAACATTTTAAAGGCTTAATAAGTTCTGAAAACCATTACTTTTGGCTTCATCAAGCCTTTTAGCCATTGTTGATACTCTTCGGTGGATTTGGGTTACATTTTAATGCTTCTTTTTGCTCCTTAATGGAGCACGAACGCTTTTTTCATTCATTAGTGTGTCAGACGTTTTTTTGTGTGGTTTCATGAGTTTCTTTAATTTCCATTATTAGTTTTACTAAGTAGTTGGTTGGGTGGTTTGTAACCACCAACTTTGTAATAAAAGCTTCATATAAGCCAATTATGCATGGAAAAAAGAGATAGATGAAATTTTAATCAAAAGAACCTTTATTCACTTTGAATTATAGTTATAGTTCACTACTTGTCATAGTCGAGACGTGTTCTTGACTTGATACGCATTCAAACAAATATTATGTCTTGGATAGTTTTCACGGGTATACAACTTAGTAGGTCTTGATTTGTTACTAGTTTATCCATTTCTTCCCATACACCTGTCATTTGTTGTTTTTATTCTAGCTTCATTTACCTAAACACATCCCCATTCACTTAATCTAGCCCATAAAGGTATCAAAAGGCAATCACCTTTGTGTCCTTAAACATGCAATACGGGAGTTGCTGATTCGTGAAGCTCATGGTGGTGGTTTGGCGGGTCATTTTTCCATTACCAAAACTTTGAAGGTGCTTTAAGAACATTTCTTATGGCCTAAAGATGTTAGCGATATAACCAACATAGTGGGCAAGTGTGTTACATGTCGGATAACTAAAAAAACTTTCAAGCATGGTGTTTACACTCCTTTGTCGTTTCCTATTCCTCCTTGGCAAGATGTGTCAATGGAATTGTAACAGCCCGGATTTCCAGGTATCTTTTATGTTTATGTTTTTGGTGTTTTGAGAGGGGACTCGGCGAGTTGGAGCTCAGACTCGCCGAGTAGGATCGCGGGTCTGGACGCGGGTTCGCGCCTGGACTCGGCGAGTCCAAGGTATGGACTCTGCGAGTCCGTGCTGTTTAATGAAACCCTAATTTCTCGGGTTTGGGACATATTTAAAGGGCCTTATGGCCGTCATTTGTGCTCACCAGTCCCTTGAGTGAAACCCTAATCGAGTGTGAGCGTTTGGAGCATAGAAGGAGGCCATTATTGATCTTGGAGGTGTCATCTTGCAAGGGAAAGGGAGGATCAGCTAAGGAAGGCAAGAGGAGCCACTTCCTGAGAGTTTGGGGTCCAGAACACCGCATTTGAGGTAATATCTTCGAGCTATCCTCTGCTATGTTGATGTTTTCATTGATTTAGGGCTTGTTGAGCCCTTTTGTGGCTAGATCTAGTGCTCCCTTGGTCCCTTAAGCGATTTAGACCATAGATCTGGACCCTTGGAGGTCCAGAGTGTCCCTTTGCCCAAGCTTTTTGTGAATCAATGGAGGTTTTGGATTGGAATCCTTATGCCTTAGGTCAAAATGCCATTTGTGAGCCATGGGGTGTGTTATGAACACCAAGATAAGGACTTTACGTGTTGAATCAGTCTAGGAAGGCCAGATCTATGAATTGTTGGAACAGATCTGACCTTAGAAGCAAGTTTGAGTGATTGCATGGCATGGACTCGCCGAGTCCGATGATCAGACTCGGCGAGTAGCTTGAAGATTGCCTTCAGATCGCCCAGTGAGTGGTCCAGTTGAGTCATAGGTTGACTCAGTGAGTCAGGGCGAGTCAGAGAGGGTTGACAGGTGGTCTGAGTTGAGCTGGGACTCGCCGAGTTGTTCTTGAGACTTGGCGAGTTGAGTCGGGGTGGCCCCGCGATTCTTCCAGGTGGAACTCGTCGAGTCAGGGGGAGTACTCGACGTGTCAAAAGGGAATCCTAGAGAGATTGGTGAAAACGTCTAGACTCGCCGAGTCGCCCTAGTGCACTCGCCGAGTCCGGTTAAAGTTGACCGTTGACCGTTGACCGTTGACCAAGAGTTGACTAGTGTTGACTTATAAAGGGTAGTCAACCTTAGTGGTAAAAATGTTAATAAGAGACGTATGATGATATAGGGAGATTGTAGCTCGGAGGATCGAGCACGTGTGATTCCAGGATTTGCTAGCTATCGATATTCACGAGGTGAGTCTTTTCGCTATACTGTACTTGGAAGGGTTTTGACTATGTGACCGGAAGGTCAGATATGGTATGAGACATATGTGCTATATGTGATAAGTTAATTGTTATATGTGCTATGTATGATAAGCTTGATATGGGCCGGAAGGCTAATTATGTTATGGGCCGGAAGGCGTTGTAATGTGGACCGTAAGGTTGGCATGGGTAGGACCGGAAGGTTTACCCAGCAGGGACGGAAGTCCCCTGAGACACATGGACCGGAAGGTCAGGGCCTGGAAAGGCGTATGTGCGTAAGTTGTATTTTGGGGAACTCACTAAGCATTTATGCTTACAGTTGTTGCGTATGTGTTTCAGGTACTAGCGAGAACCGTGGGAAGGCGCCGGCGTGATCTGTACACATTGATGGATGATTTATGATCTTGGGATTTATATGATTGTATTATGACATGATACGTTGGATATTTATGCCTTGTTTTGGATGAAAATACATTTTTAGAAATGAAAATTTTGTTTTAAAATTTCCGTTGTTACAGGAATTCAGTATGGCTTTGCCTAGAACTCAAAGGGGGGAGGAATCCATTATAGTGGTGGTGGATAGGTTTTCAAAAATGGCTCACTTTATGCCATGTCATAAAACCAATGATTCATCTAATGTCTCTGATTTGTACTTTAAAGAAGTGGTTCGCTTGCATATTATTCGTAAAACTATTGTTTCTGATAGGGATTCCTTATTTTTGAGTTACATTTGGAACATTTTGTGGAGGAAAGTTGGTACTAAGTTACTTTTTAGTACGTCCCATCATCCACAAACTGATGGGCAAACGAAGGTGACTAATAGAACTTTGCATACGTTATTGAGGGGGTTGGTTAGCAAAACTAAAAAACAGTTGGACATCAAACTTGCACATGTTGAGTTTGCCTGTAATTGTTCTCCTACTTATGCTACAGGTCACACTCCTTTATAAGTGGTGTATGGTGTGAATCCTTACAAGCCTTTATGAAAATGTATCGGTTTCCTTTAGTTTTTCCGAAAAGGTTTGTTATCCAAGAAAATCCCATATTTTCTTATGAAAAGTTAGTTTGGTTATCTTTCGTTACAGTTCAATTACGCGATATATGTTAACCCCAGGAAAATCCCATATTTTCCTAAATGCAAGATTGATTGTATAACACAGAGTATAGTTTAATACACAAAACTGTATATTGAAAATCATGGGATTTCTATCCCGAATTAGATATGAAATGCTATAATAAATACGAATTGTAGATAGAAAGTAGTTTGAAAACCTTGGGACTATCATCCCGAACTAGTTACAAGATAGTTTAGTATACTTGAAATTTTAGATTAAAAACCATGGGACTACCATCCCGGACTAGATGTAAATTCTAAAATCGCAGCTGTGAATAAACTTATAATAATACATATTGTGAGTCGGGTAACCATGCTGATACGACAACGAGATCTCCTTGACGTTTGTCAGACGTCGGACGATATCCAGAATTTGTCACCCCAGGCGTGCCCGCCTAACTGTAGCTAGCAGTTAAGGTGTGAGATTGTCAGTCCCGAATAGATCTATTCACAAATTCCTCGCTCTCCCTCCAGGAGACTCTGGTTACACTTTCGGGGAGGATTTACTGATCATCCATAAAGGGTAGTGACAAACTCACAAGCTAGTATTATGATACATAATACATTGAATATAGGTACATACAATGAAACTATCTGGCAATACATTCAAATGATACGGAGATAAACTGAATTAGACATAGTTTATCTAATAACTTTATATAGATATCAGTACATGATAAAATGAATGCTAAAGACCCCAAATTATTCCCATAATAATTTGATTAGTTTGGTTATTTTCTTAACTTAAATCCATTTAGTTGTAATTGATAAATCATCCCTTATGCTCAGCATAATACATAAGGAGTAAAAGTGTTTATAAATTTTCCAGATATTATTTGAAACATATCAATGTTATGTTTTTAAAAACAGTTATAGTTTGCTTGCATTCCCCCCCTGAAAATATTGAAAAACGCGGAAAAAGCGTAGGGGTATGAACTCACCGAACGAGAAACGTGACGATTTCGGATGCTAAACGTTGGTCCGGGGCTTGCAAACACACGAGGTTCCTAAGTATAATGTAAAGATACACATTTGTATCTAATTAGGACTTAGATTGATTATTTGTTAGGGACAAACACTTATAGTCGCGAAAACACCCCATTACGAGTGTTTGGAGGGACCCGGGTGGCGTTTAATGACGTGTAATGGCACTAGGGACTTGGAACTTGAGTTTACTCCCCATGAGTAAACTCATACAAGAGTTTTTGATCTAAAACACCCATTCCCCATGAGTTTACGACCGTAAACTCATGGTGGGGTGGTTTATGGTGCAAAATGGCTTCAAACTCTTAGGGATAAATGCTAGACTTTGGTTTTTGACTTTGGAATAGATTATAACACACATAGGGACCATTTATTTGGAGTTTACGGCTGTAAACATGGAGTTTACGGCCGTAAACTCCCCCATACATAGAATCCTTAATGTTTTGGTCCTTTAATCAATCACATGTGATTCTAATGATTTTTCCTAGCCTTGTATGGATTTTTGAGGGACTTTGGACATGCTTTTAGGAGTTTACGGCCATGGAACACATGCTATGGCCGTAAAATCTCAAATGATGAGTTTGGTTGTTTTTAAAGCCCCTAAACTATTTTTGGTTGGTTCTATGATTTATTCCAAGGCTTTTAGTGGTGTTGGATGGCTTTCTAACACCTTGAAAATGAATTTATACCCAAGTTGGAGGAGTTTACGGACCAAGCACATGCCTTGGCCGTAAACTCATATAAATCCCCCAAAATTTATGTTTAAAGTGTTCCAAGGCTAAAGCAATTATTCTAGAAGTCATATCCATGTCTTGTTGAGGTTTAGGAAGAGTTTAAGGGCTTAAAAACCCTATTATTATAAGTTTACGGCCTAAACACCATCCTTGGCCGTAAACTCCTATACAAGTCTCTAAATGATAGTTTAAGGCATTCTAGGTCCATTCCATAAAGCCATCTAGCCATATCTAAGTCCCAAAATTGTTTAGGAGGGGTTTAAAGGCATAAAAACCCACTAAATATGTGTTTACGGCCCAAGCTCCTTCCAGGGCCGTAAACTCATCTACATGGTCTTAATTCATGTATTAATCTCGAATTTGAAGGCCAAATATGCTATACAATGAGTTTAGAAAGGTACCTTAGAGATTTGAGGCCTTAAAATTGAGTTTTGGACCCTTAAACTTGGATTTTAGGAGAGAGGTTAGAGAGAGAGAGAGAGTAGAGAGAGGAAGAAAAAGCTTCAAATGAATGTTTAAACATGTTTATATAGGTCCTAAAACTTGGACACGGTGGAATTCTACCCGATACCGGCTTTAAACGAGGCTTTAGGTCGCACCCGATTAAATTTCCGTCACCCGACGGGGACGTTTCTAACTGTTTGAAATAAACATTTTTGGGCTAGATTCATGAGTTCCTAAAGGATTTGGACACTCATTGGATTTATAATAACATATAAATTTAAATTATTCAACCCAAAATGAAAACGGAACGATTGACAAACGGCGAATCTTTACGGGTAGTACGGGTTATCGGTGATGAACAACTTCGGGTTGTTACATTATCCCCCCGTTAGAGGGAATTTCGTCCCGAAATTCAAAGAACAAGATATAGATCATGAATTTGGAATGAGACACGAATGGATTTGTTGCCTTGGATCTTCACTTTCTCAAGTGGAATCAAGTCTCTACTGGGCGTTCTAGCGAATTTTTACTATCGGGACGTGTCTTTGTTTTGCACATTGACTCTCTCTCAATCTACGATATCAATCGGCTCTCTCATGGAAGTTCCAACCCTGGACGACTTCGGTTTCCTCAAAGGAATCACTAGGGTTTCGTTGGGTAGATGCTTCTAAGGATTCGAGACATGATGTACTGGATAGATGTTACCAAGCTCTAAGGGCATCCGAAATATGAAGGTTGCAGAATCGATTCCTACGAAGATCTCGAAAGGTCTGATGTGGGACTAAACTAGACGTTCGAAAGAAATTCCCGGGAATCCTTCGGGAAAGACATTTAGAGGAAAGAGCTGCTAACTTCCCGTTTCTCAATGATCACAGAAACGAGGGATGCGTGGTAATTCATATCGAGGAAAAACTTTTGAGTTCTAAGGCATGGAATGATAATGAAGGTTTGATGCCGAAGATCACGAGAACCGGGTCGAGGAAAAGATCTAGACGAGCGACCCTTTCGAAACCGAGGATAACAACATGAATGAGACTCGGTCATTTCATGTTAACATGGCATCAAAGTATTTTCGTGAAAAGTTTCCCCCTTTTAAAATCGAATGGGACAGAATAATCCTCCGGACTGAGGATTAAATCTATAGGTATGAAGTTAGTGTTCTCTATCTCACTGGTTAGTCATCTCGACGATACACATTTCGATTTTGTACGAAGGATTGAGTTTAGAAAATGTTCGAATAGATAGATAACAGGTTTCCTTTTTTGTACTAGAATCGAAAAGAGTTGCAGGTATAAGGATTATCAAAGAGAAGTATACCTACGACGACAGAGGGATCAGTGGTTGTAGCTGCTTTGGGGCAATTCCTTTTGAAGTGCCCTGCTTCGCCATAATTGTAGCAGGCCGGACTGATTCCCGCTCTGGATGATTGGTTCGTTGATTTAGCTGGTTTTCTGCAGGTTCGAGCAAGATGGCCCTTCTTGCCACAGTTATCACAGATCCTTTCGCGACAGGGACCAGGAATGATGGTAGCTGCACTTATCACACCAAGGAAGGGTACCAGTGTATCCACTAGTTGGAGTTTGGGCTGTGGAACCGACAGCCGAAACAGCAATAGAGGCAGTAGCAGCATGGACTGCTACCGTTTGCTGTTTCTTAGAAGACCCTTGCGTACTCTGGGCCTTCCGCTTGTTCCAGAATTTCTTTTTGCTTTCACCTCCACTTGTGACTGGCTCGGGGGTGGTAGCCTCCTCATCAGAGTTGTCTTCATGATCGATCAAGATTTTCGCAAGACATTTTGCGCTGTCATATGTGTCTGGCTTTGCAGCCAAGACATTCCCTTTGGTTGGCTGGGTCAACCCCCAGACGAACCTCTCAATCTTTTTACTCTCCGGGGTAACCATTCCCGGACAGAGTAACGCCAGATCATCGAATCTTGAAGTATAAGCGGCTATATCGGAACCCTTCATCTTAAGGTTCCAGAGTTCGTGTTCTAGCTTCTGGAGTTCGCCCCGAGGGCAATATTCTGCGAGTAGAAGCTCCTTCATAGCTACAGGTAGAGTTAGGGATTTGACTCGGCCGTTCCACCAAGTCAGGGCCTTATCAAGGAAGGTGCATGCGGCGAACTTAACTTTGTCAGACTCCGTGCAGGCGCATATTTCAAAGATTGATTCGATTTTCTCAAACCATCGGGTGAGGGAAATGACACCTCCAGTGCCATCAAAGGATGTGGGCTTCGCGTTCATGAAGTCTTTATAAGAACCCCCTTTTTGGTGTCCCTGACTATCTTCTGGGTTTTAGGGCTGGGGACCACCTCTTGAATTACCAGGGTTCATTTGTGACATGGCTGCTACCATTGCAACAGTCAGAACTGTCTGAAGTGATGCAAGATCAAGTTGAGGAGGAGGTGGTGGCGGAGGAGGATTGCTGTTGTTCTTTGAGCTGGGTCTCTTTCTTGGAGGCATCTTGATCTAAAAAGATCAGGAAAGAGAGGATCATAAGTCCTCTGAATTGAATCAAGAGATATGGAACAGAGGATATCTCATCCAGACAGATATAACATCATACTAAGCGATAAAGCAGGAAGGAGTTATCAAGACAGAACATTTTATCGCTAGAGGAATGATCAAGGAACAACGCGTATACGAGGATTTTCTACAAAGAATCGGCTCGAGAAATACTCCCACAGTATTTCATGGTTCGCTGCAGCGACGACTCGTTGATTGGGATATTGGGTAAGTTTTAGGTATGCCGCATACCACAGTCACTCCCAAGCACATGTTGGCCGTGTCTCGAATGAATATAGTTGGCCAGGCTATATTGACCCTAGACACGACTACATAACTGCCCAGGTTTAACTGCAGCGTACAACACCCATTTACTTATGTTTTGTTCTACTTATAGTTACGGATCTCAACGGCTCGACATACTTAAATACTTTTGAAAATACTTATATTCTGTAGGATACTTTTAGTTCAGAGCACTTAGGCCCCTTAATGTTTATAGTTTTATACCATGTAAGGTTTGGTATACTCCGTTCACTATAAACAAGGGCTCTGATACCAATCTGTCACACCCCGAAAACCAAAGGCGGAAACGTTTCCGGGGTTGACTCCACGTTGAGTATCAAATCCAATGTACATAGTAATCACAATAAACAACCATTACATTACATATATTTGAAAGTTTACATTTGTTTCAAAAGTAAATCGTACAAGTGTTATACATATATCATATAAACAAAATTTGAGACGAGTCTTCTGAACGCTCTGTCTTCACCAAAACATATCGCCGGGTACCTGTCTAATGTGGACCTGAGAATACAAGCAGTTTAAAAATCAGCATAAAGCTGGTGAGTTCATAAGCGGTTTTGTTTTATGAAAATGTATCGGTTTCCTTTAGTTTTTCCGAAAAGGTTTGTTATCCAAGAAAATCCCATATTTTCTTATGAAAAGTTAGTTTGGTTATCTTTCGTTACAGTTCAATTACGCGATATATGTTAACCCCAGGAAAATCCCATATTTTCCTAAATGCAAGATTGATTGAATAACACAGAGTATAGTTTAATACACAAAACTGTATATTGAAAATCATAGGATTTCTATCCCGAATTAGATATAAAATGCTATAATAAATACGAATTGTAGATAGAAAGTAGTTTGAAAACCTTGGGACTATCATCCCGAACTAGTTAAAAGATAGTTTGGTATACTTGAAATTTTAGATTAAAAACCATGGGACTACCATCCCGGACTAGATGTAAATTCTAAAATCGAAGTTGTGAATAAACTTATAATAATACATATTGTGAGTCGGGTAACCATGCTGATACGACAACGAGACCTCCTTGACGTTTGTCAGACGTCGGACGATATCCAGAATTTGTCACCCCAGGCGTGCCCGCCTAACTGTAGCTAGCAGTTAAGGTGTGGGATTGTCAGTCCCGAATAGATCTATTCATAAATTCCTCGCTCTCCCTCCAGGAGACTCTGGTTACACTTTCGGGGAGGATTTACTGATCATCCATAAAGGGTAATGACAAACTCACAAGCTAGTACTAAACTATTCACAGGGTTCTCATACGGTATCAAACATACAAAAGATTATGATACATAATACATTGAATATAGGTACATACAATGAAACTATCTGGCAATACATTCAAATGATACGGAGATAAACTGAATTAGACATAGTTTATCTAATAACTTTATATAGATATCAGTACATGATAAAATGAATGCTAAAGACCCCAAATTATTCCCATAATAATTTGATTAGTTTGGTTATTTTCTTAACTAAAATCCATTTAGTTGTAATTGATAAATCATCCCTTATGCTCAGCATAATACATAAGGAGTAAAAGTGTTTATAAATTTGCCAGATATTATTTGAAACACATCAACGTTATGTTTTTAAAAACAGTTATAGTTTGCTTGTATTCCCCCCTGAAAACATTGAAAAACACGGAAAAAGTGTAGGGGTATGAACTCACCGAACGAGAAACGTGACGATTTCGGATGCTAAACGTTGGTCCGGGGCTTGCAAACGCACGAGGTTCCTAAGTATAATGTAAAGATACACATTTGTGTCTAATTAGGACTTAGATTGATTATTTGTTAGGGACAAACACTTATAGTCGCGAAAACACCCCACTACGAGTGTTTGGAGGGACCCGGGTGGCGTTTAATGACGTGTAATGGCACTAGGGACTTGGAACTTGAGTTTACTCCCCATGAGTAAACTCATACAAGAGTTTTTGATCTAAAACACCCATTCCCCGTGAGTTTACGACCGTAAACTCATGGTGTGGTGGTTTATGTTGCAAAATGGCTTCAAACTCTTAGGGATAAATGCTAGACTTTGGTTTTTGACTTTGGAATAGATTATAACACACATAGGGACCATTTATTTGGAGTTTACGGCTGTAAACATGGAGTTTACGGCCGTAAACTCCCCCATACATAGAATCCTTAATGTTTTGGTCCTTTAATCAATCACATGTGATTCTAATGATTTTTCCTAGCCTTGTATGGATTTTTGAGGGACTTTGGACATGCTTTTAGGAGTTTACGGCCATGGAACACATGCTATGGCCGTAAAATCTCAAATGATGAGTTTGGTTGTTTTTAAAGCCCCTAAACTATTTTTGGTTGGTTCTATGATTTATTCCAAGGCTTTTAGTGGTGTTGGATGGCTTTCTAACACCTTGAAAATGAATTTATACCCAAGTTGGAGGAGTTTACGGCCCAAGCACATGCCTTGGCCGTAAACTCATATAAATCCCCCAAAATTTATGTTTAAAGTGTTCCAAGGCTAAAGCAATTATTCTAGAAGTCATATCCATGTCTTGTTGAGGTTTAGGAAGAGTTTAAGGGCTTAAAAACCCTATTATTATAAGTTTACGGCCTAAACACCATCCTTGGCCGTAAACTCCTATACAAGTCTCTAAATGATAGTTTAAGGCATTCTAGGTCCATTCCATAAAGCCATCTAGCCATATATAAGTCCCAAAATTGTTTAGGAGGGGTTTAAAGGCATAAAAACCCACTAAATATGTGTTTATGGCCCAAGCTCCTTCCAGGGCTGTAAACTCATCTACATGGTCTTAATTCATGTATTAATCTCGAATTTGAAGGCCAAATATGCTATACAATGAGTTTAGAAAGGTACCTTAGAGATTTGAGGCCTTAAAATTGAGTTTTGGACCCTTAAACTTGGATTTTAGGAGAGAGGTTAGAGAGAGAGTAGAGAGAGAAAGAAAAAGCTTCAAATGAATGTTTAAACATGTTTATATAGGTCCTAAAACTTGGACACGGTGGAATTCTACCCGATACCGGCTTTAAACGAGGCTTTAGGTCGCACCCGATTAAATTTCCGTCACCCGGCGGGGACGTTTCTAACTTTTTGAAATAAACATTTTTGGGCTAGATTCATGAGTTCCTAAAGGATTTGGACACTCATTGGATTTATAATAACACATAAATTGAAATTATTCAACCCAAAATGAAAACGGAACGATTGACAAACGGCGAATCTTTACGGGTAGTACGGGTTATCGGTGATGAACAACTTCGGGTTGTTACATATATATATATATATATATATATATATATATATATATATATATATATATATATATATATATATATATATATATATATATATCATATGTACAAAAGCTAAGACGAGTCTTCTATACGCTCCGTCTTCTCCAAAAGATCGTGGTGTACCTGTCTAATGTGAACCTGAGAATACAAGCAGTTTGAAATTCAGCATAAAGCTGGTGAGTTCATAAGCGGTTTATTTTTGAAAAAGAACAAGTTTCCTTTGGTTTTTCTGAAAAAGTGGTTATCCAAGAAAATCCCATATTTTTTATAACTAGAGTTTAGTTATCGATCCGTTACGCAATTTAGTTAAGAGCAGTTATGTTATCCCAGGAAAAACCCTTATTTTCCTATTAGTCGTGGTTAGTTCTTGATTCGGATTGCAATGTACTAGTATCTACCATACTTGTAGTATTAGTTAGGTATTCTGATATCCTAGTTATCCTACACGCGAATGTCGAATATCTACTATACTTAGCCGCATTTTCGAATATTTGGATACACTCGGAAACGTACACTAACTGTATATTCGATGTTCTGGTGACTTCCAAAGGCATACTTTAGACGTATTTCCGAATCTCTGTCGACATCCAAAGGCGTATGTTTTTGAAACTCTGTCGATATCCAAAGGTGCGCTTTCGAGTTATTTCCAAAACTCTGGTGACACTCAAGGCGTACACTAGCTATATTTCCGAAGTCTTGGTGTCATCCAAAGGCGTACTTTCGTATTCGTTCTGTTCCTAGCTGTACTTTCGACGTTCTGTTCCTAATTGTACTTTCGTGATTCTGTTCCTAACTATACTTTCATCGTTCTGTTACTATCCGAAGGCGTATCTTATTAGTACTAATCCTAATTTATGATTAGTATGAATCCTTTGCAAATTATGAAATACAACATAGTTTATAACACTTTATCAAGAAATATATGATTAGTCTGAAAGCTAAGTCTGCAATTCGAACTATTGGTTAATACGGTTTTCGATATTAAAAGCATAAAAAATATAAACATTTGAACTGAAATAAAAAGTTTGAGTACAAGATTTCCTTGTACTTTTGCTTGTATTCCCCCTGAAAACATTTGAAAAACACGGAAAAAGAGTAGGGGTATGAACTCGCCAGTCGAGGAACGTGTTGGTTTGGATGCTAAATGTCAGCTCAGGACTTTAAAACGCGTGCGGTTCCTATGTAATATGAAGATATACACATTTGTATCTAATTAGGCTTTGGACTACTAATCAAATATGAATATGCACTTCGAGACGCGAAAACACTTCATTACAAGTGTTTGGAATGACCTGGGTGACATCTATGGACGTATAGGGCATAGATTTGGAGTTTGCTCTTCAAGAGTAAACTCCTAGGGGAGTTTACAGCCCTAATGACCATAACCCCATGAGTTTACGGCCGTAAACTCATGGGTGGTGGGTTCTTGGGTGCTAAATGGTCTTACAACATTTGGGGGATGATGCTAGGCTTAGTTCTAAGGCTATGGAAGTGATTAAACCAACATATGGACCATTACAAGGAGTTTACGGCAGTAAAGTATGAGTTTACGGCCGTAAGCTCCCTCACACCCACTCCTTTGGTGTTTTGTTGGTCCTAGGTCAATCACATGTGATTCTAAGTCACTAAACAAGCCTTGGGATGAATTTAGGGCATCATTTGACTAAAATATAGGATTTTACCGCCCAGGAACCTATCCTTGGGGGTTTTACGGCCGTAAGCTCCTATGGGGGTGGTTTTCATCAAGTTTAAGGCCCCTAACTCGTTTGTGGTTGCTTCTAGACTTTATTCCAAGGCTTATGAGGTGTTTAAGGGGCTTCTTAACACCTTAAAAGGAGTTTACTGCCCAAGAAAGGGTGTTTACGGTCCAAGCATGTGCTTGGGCCGTAAACTCATGTTTAAGGTGTTCCTAGTCCATTCAAATAAGTCCTTAAGCCATATCCAAGCTCCATAAGTGATTTGGGAGGGTTTTTGGGCTCCAAAACCCATTTTATGTGAGTTCACGGCCTAGGACTGTTCTAGGACTGTAAACTCATGTTAATGGTCCTATTTCATAGATTAAACATGAATTTGAAGGCTAAAGATGTTATACTATGAGCTAGGATAGTTACCTTGATGATTTCGAGCTTTAATTTGATGATTTTGGACCTAGAGCTTCGATTGGAGGAGAGAGAGTAGATAGAGAGTGGAAAAGGCTTCAAATGAGGCTCATTCAACTTTATATATGGTTTAAGTTTGGGACACGGTGGAATTCTACCCGATACTGATGTTAAGCGAGCTTTTGTTGCACCCGATTTAGTTGTCGTAACCCGATATGGTCGAAACTAAAAATCATCTAATCACTAGATTGGGGTGTTTTCTTAAGTTTCTAACGTGTTTGGATACCAATTAAGTCATAATGGAAGTCTCAAAAGTAATGACTTAATTTAAAAACTTAAACGGAAACAATTCGAAAAAGTTGAACTCTATGGACGGAAACGGGTTACGGCGATGGAGCAAACTTCGGGTTGTCACAATAGGAAACCACGTGTCTTTCAAGAAGGTGACTTGGTTTAGGTGCATATGAGGAAAGAACGTTTTCCTCACAACAGGAAGAACAAAAGTTGATGCCAAGAGCTGAAAGTCCTTACAAGCCATTGTAAGTGGTGTACGGTGTGAATCCTTACAAGCCTTTGTATTTGATTCCATTTCCAAATGATGAATTGGTTCACAAGGATGCTAATGACAAGTTGAAGGCCATGACGAAACTACACCAACAAGCTCGTGTGAAGATTGAAGCCGTGAATGACGTGTACAAACAGCATTCAGACATGTATAGGTAACCACGTGTCTTTCAAGATGGTGACTTGGTTTAGGTGCATATGAGGAAAGAATATTTTCCAAACAAAAGGAAGAACAAAAGTTGATGCCAAGAGTTGAAGGTCCTGTAAGCCTTCGTAAGTGGTGTATGGTGTGAATCCTTACAAGCCTTTGTATTTGATTCCATTTCCAAATGATGAATTGGTTCACAAGGATGCAAATGACAATTTGAAGGCCATGATGTAACTACACCAACAAGTTTGTGCGAAGATTGAAGCTGTGAATGACGTGTACAAACAGAATTCTAACATGCATAGGAAACCACGTGTCTTACAAGATGGTGACTTGGTTTAGGTGCATATGAGGAAAGAACGTTTTCCTAACAAAAGGAAGAACAAAAGTTGATGCCAAGAGGTGAAGGTCCATACAAAGTGGTGACACATGTCAATGATAATACTTATAAGGTTGATCTGGGACGAGACCAAGGAGTGCAGGCTACCTTTAATGTGGGAGACCTTTCACCGTATCATGTTGAGGATGGCCTTGATGAATTATGGTCATTTCCTTTCAAAGAGGGAGGAGAGGATCCATGCATGGCTCATGAAAAGCCGAAAAAGGTGATGGATTAGTGATTACTAGTAGGCTAGAAGGTGGTTTGTACTCAATGGTTGGGTTGTTCATGGTAACCTGCGTATTGAATTAGTGTTTCATGAAGGCTAGGGCAACCTTTTAAAGGCTTAATATGTGCTCAAAACCATTACTTTTTTGCTTCATCAAGCCATCTAGCCATTGTTGATACTCTTTGGTGGATTTGGGTTACACTTTAATGCTTCTTTTTACTCCTTAATGGAGCATTGACGCCTTTTTCATTCATTAGTGTGTCAGACGTTTTTTTGTGTGGTTTCATGAGTTTCTTTAATTTCCATTATTAGTTTTACTGAGTAGTTGGTTGGGTGGCTTATAACCACCAACTTTATTATAAAGGCATCATATAAGCCAATTATGCATGGAAAAAGGAGATAGATGAAATTTTAATCAAAAGAACCTTTTTTCACTTTGAATTATAGTTATAGTTTACTACTTGTCATAGTCGAGACGTGTTCTTGACTTGATACGCATTCAAACAAATATTATGTCTTGGATAGTTTTCACGAGTATATAACTTAGTACGTCTTGATTTGTTACTAATCGATCAATTTCTTCCCATACACCTATCATTTGTGGTTGTTATTCTAGCTTAATTTACCTAAACACAGCTCCACTCACTTAATCAAGCCCAAAAAGGCAAAAAGGCAATCACCATTGTGTGGTTTCATGAGTTTCTTTAATTTCCATTATTAGTTTTACTGAGTAGTTGGTTGGGTGGCTAGTAACCACCAACTTTGTTATAAAGGCTTCATATAAGCCAATTTTGCATGGAAAAAGAGAGATAGATGAAATTTTAATCAAAATAACCTTTGTTCACTTTGAACTATAGTTATAGTTCACTACTTGTCATAGTCAAGATGTGTTCTTGACTTGATACGCATTCAAACAAATATTATGTCTTGGATAGTTTTCACGAGTATACAACTTAGTAGGTCTTCATTTGTTACTAATATATCCATTTCTTCCCATACACCTATCATTTGTGGTTGTTATTCTAGCTTAATTTACCTAAAAACATCCCCAGTCACTAAATCAAGCCCATAAAGGCATCAAAAGGCAATGACCTTTGTGTCCCTAAACATGCAATATGGGAGTTGCTGATTCGTGAAGCTCATGGTGGTGGTTTGGCGGGTCATTTTTCCATTACCAAAACTTTGAAGGTGCTTTAAGAACATTTCTTTTGGCCTAAAGATGTTAGGGATGTAACCATGATAGTGGGCAAGTGTGTTACATGTCGGATGACGAAAAAAACTTTCAAGCATGGTGTTTACACTCCTTTGTCCTTTCCTATTCGTCCTTGGCAAGAGGTGTCAATGGAATTCAGTATGGCTTTTCCTAGAACACATAGGGGGAAGGAATCCATTATAATGGTGGTGGATAGGTTTTCAAAAATAGCTCACTTTATGCCATGTCATAACACCAATGATTTATCTAATGTGTCTGATTTGTACTTTAAAGAAGTGGTTCGCTTGCATATTATTCGTAAAACCATTGTTTATGATAGGGATTCCTTGTTTTTGAGTTACATTTGGAACACTTTGTGGAGGAAAGTTGGTACTAAGTTACTTTTTAGTACGTCCCATCATCCACAAACTGATGGGCAAACGAAGGTGACTAATAGAACTTTGGGTACGTTGTTGAGGGGGTTGGTTAGCAAAACTCAAAAACAGTTGGACATCAAACTTGCACATGTTGAGTTTGCATGTAATCGTTCTCCTTACTTATGCTACAGGTCACTCTCCTTTATAAGTGGTGTATGGTGTGAATCCTTACAAGCCTTTATATCTGATTCCATTTTTAAATGATGAATTAGTTCACAAGGATGCTAATGACAAGTTTAAGGCCATGCCGAAACTACACCAACAAGTTCTTGTGAAGATTGAAGCCGTAAATGACGTGTACAAATAGAATTCCAACATGCATAGGAAACCACGTGTCTTTCAAGATGCTCACTTGGTTTAGGTGCGTATGAGGAAAGAACGTTTTCTTAACAAATGGAAGAACAAAAGTTGATGCCAAGAGCTAAAGGTCCTTACAAGCCTTTATAAGTGGTGTATGGTGTGAATCCTTACAGGCCTTTGTATATTATTCCATTTCCAAACGATGAATTGGTTCACAAGGATGCTAATGACAAGTTGAAGGCCATGACGAAACTACACCAAGAAGCTCGTGTGAAGATTGAAGTCGTGAATGACGTGTACAAACAGAATTCCAACATGTATAGGAAACCTTGTGTCTTTCAAGATGGTGACTTGGTTTAGGTGCATATGAGGAAAGAACGTTTTCCAAACAAAAGGAAGAGCAAAAGTTGATGCCAAAAGCTGAAGGTCCTTATAAGCCTTCGTAAGTGGTGTATGGTGTGAATCCTTACAAGCCTTTGTATTTGATTCCATTTCTAAATGATGAATTAGTTCACAAGGATGCAAATGACAATTTGAAGGCCATGACGAAACTACACCAACAAGTTTGTGTCACCACTGTAAATTTTGAGCCATGTAATCTATACATTCAAGTTAATGTGAATCAAAAACTTTAACCAAATACAAGATACAAGTACTATAGATAGTCATCAAACAATTGGAGACCCTAGAAGTTCTTATTAAGTCTAATTTAGGCTAGAACTTCCTTATTGGATCCAAATGGGCCAATAAGCTTCCAATTAGACTATCATGGGCTTAGAACCCTAATTGGACTCTAAGTGGACCCATATTTACTTATTCCAACATTTTAGGTCATGAATGAAATGGATTAAGAGCCTTGATACGTGAATAACCTAAAACTAGTTCAAGAAAAACATAAAAATCCTACCACACTCCTTAGACTTAAAACACACCCTAATTACCACTAATATTGGGCTTAGGAGCAAAAAGCCCAAAAATTTCCTTTTTCCTTCCATGTTTCGGCCCACATCAAGCCCAAGAGGAGGGTTTGACTTTCCCATGCCACCTCATTATTGTCCATAGGATCTCCATGCAAGATACTTCCTTTTTCCCATGCAAGCATCACTTCACAATCACCTCACTTCTCTCCTCTCTCTCACTCTCGGCCATACCCACCCACACACCAAACATCTCTCACAAAATTCTCTCTAGTTCACTCAAGGAAACTCTCTTCTTCCCTCTCCAAAAATCTCGAAATTTAGGGACTTTCCAAGAGGATTTTGCAAGTAAATCATCATCTAAGGTAAGATCATGCATAGATCTATGGTTTAAATTCTTTTGTTATCAAAATCTCTTCCTAATCCATGTAAAAAAAACCGTGATCTTGCACTCTAGAAACCCCATAATCTCGAAAAGTTCATCAAGGAGTGCAAGGGCCAAAAATCACTTCATTTCTTCCAATTTTTCTTCAAGAACCGAAACTACAAACTCAAGGTGAGATTCATACCCCTATTTTCTGTTTTTAAGAGTTTTTGTGGGGGGGAATACAAGTGAAAGTGTAGATCTATATGTATTTGTATGCCTTGTATGATTTCCATGCTTATATGTATGCTTATATGGGTTTTAATGTTGGATCTAGCCATTAAACCCCTCAAAAACCGAGATATAACTCATGTTTTATGGTATTAGCTTCAAATATGTTCCTACATAATAAGTGATACTAGATAAATAGCCAAGTGGTTAGCAACAATTTTCTTTAAGCTAAAAACACACATTTTGGGCCAAAAATGTGAAAAATACAAAATTGAGGGCCCAAATTGACATTTTACAGATTCTGATGGTTGGAATGTGCCAAAACAGTTTTCATAAGACTATTTCTGGAATTCTATTCAATTGGTGGATTAAAAACATAAATTTCAAGCCTATTGGGCTAAAAATGAAAATTTCGGCCCAATAAGGCCCATTATGCGAATTTTTCTGTTTTGGAGGGCCAAAACTGTAACTTTCTGTAAAACAGCGGACTATAAGTGTTCCAAATCCTTTTCAAAGGTTTAAAATGCTTTTTAAATTTAAAAAGGACCAAAGTTGCAAAAATTTTCCATTTTGGGCCAAAATTGTCAAAATTGCGAAAAGATGGGCTAAAACCGAGAAAAACTGCATTTTCAGGGACTTAAACTGTTTCTTTGAAAAATATGCTGGAAAATATTAATTTCAATAATTTTTGGTGTTAAAATGTCAAGAAAAATAGTTTAAGGACCAAACCGGGAAAATATTTAAACAAAAGGGTTGAAAATGTAAATTTTACAAATAATGAGGGGCTGAAAACAGAAATATTTCAAGGCTGATTCAATGTGTACAATTTGATCAAATAATGACACCTCGACTATCAACGAAATACAACTCATTACAATACCAAAAGTCGTTGCTAAACGAATTGGCTCGGTCTCGAGCCAATGGAAATCTACAACTACTAACTCTTTGATACATACAAATAACGATTGGTAATACATATACACACGAGTGTGCACAGACGTCTACGCACCATCTTCGGGCCCCAAAAGTGTAAAATCTTGTTTGTTGGGCCTAGCTAGTCCAATGACCTGATCTTAAGGCCCGAAGACATTTTTTTTCTACGAAGTGTTGAGTTTTACCGACTTGGCACAACGTAGGGTGACTTTCAATGGCTTGTACCACTGGTCCCCAAGGGTCCATGGTATTGCTAGAAAAGTCTACACATTTTACGAGGCGGGTCAGGGACCCCTCGCACGCATATTTTCCCCAGCCGGTTAATGGAGTTACCGGGGTCTTCGTGACCTCTTTCTCTTCGGATGTGGGACTACACATAGTCCGGGCGATTGGATAACGTGATTAGTACGGACGACGCCTTCGGGTTCGTTAGTATAACTACAAACTGGGCGTTTGTGTAATGCGGGTTTGTAGTAAATAATCAATGCTCGAGAACCTTCCAACGTCGCTTGGGACCGATACTGCTATTTTCATAATGTTTTCAACGCAACTCAAGGGATTTCAAAAGAACTAGGGGAACATCGGGTTTCCCTAGGGTTTTCATTACATACAGATTTGAAACGCATACATCTTCAACGAACATTTTTTTTTTACAAGTATAGAAACAAACAAGCATACCTATGGATCTTCACAAACGTTTTTGAAAGCTTTTCTTTTCAGAAAATATCGGATTTTCTGGTGGTTTTTCAAACAATATAAACATTCGATTTCAAACACTACTTATGAACTCACCAACATTTCATATGTTGACGTTTTTCAAAATACTTGTATTCTCAGGGAACCAGTGAATCAAGGGAAATCATGCTCAGTGACGGTTGCAGTTTATTTTTGAATGAACCAAACAATATTAATTTTTGGAAATGTAATGTCTTAAACAATGTATGACATGTAAACACTACTGGTTGTACTATGTTGATGAATGGTGATGAATGTTGTTATGTTTCATATATATTCAATGTTATGGTATTCAATTGAGTCACGACAGCCCCCGGACGTTTCCGCCGTCTGGTTCGGGGGTGTGACAGGTTGGTATCAGAGCTTTGTTTATAGTGAACTAGCATGTCGAGCCATACATTGATATGCAACTATAAACCAAAAAGAGGGACTAACATAACTCTGAACAAAACAAATGAATAAAATACACTTGCCTGCATTAGGAGTAAGGACCTAACGCTGAATCAAACACCATAATACTGGTATCTCGGTTAATTCGGTACTGTTCTTAGTGATACCAAGGAGTGAATGTAGCCTGATCAACTACATTCTCTCCAAGGTAAAACTAACACATGTCTTGATGAGATCGGAATAGCCAGGGAACCTAAAAATTTTACCCTATATCACCCAAAAAGAGAATATTTGCTTAGTCTGTGTAATAGTCATAGTACCCTAGGAGTAATGTAGCATAATTACGTACTCGCGCAGACAGCATGGCTGGTTTTCATCACCCTGGAGACCCCTACTTCCCTAATCAGGGAAACAACGGGTGGCTAGAGGAGGAGCCTGAGGAAGAGCCTGAAGAAGAACCTGAGGAGGACCCCGAAGAGGAATCAGATGGGGAACCGGAAGCAGAAGTCGAGGGCGAGCCTGCCGAACCCGAAGAAGACGAAGAACCTTTCGAAGAGGAGCTCGATGACAGCGAAGGGGGTGATTCGGATGCAGAGTCCGAGGTCATCGACCCCCCTTACCCGATCAGGGTACCCGCTTATCGTGTGGGACCCACTGGACCTACCCCTCCTTGGGGCATGGATCTTTGGAGATGGAGCAGACATCAGGGACAGCGACCCCCGTTTGGCATGTCACGGGAGTTCTTTGACTTGAGGGATGGAGGACCGGCCGACCGAGCCCTACCGGTCATGGTGAGACGGTTACGGGACACCGGCGACCTTGCTCAGGACACTGCTGATCAAGTACGCCAGCTGTGGACTAGAGTCGAGCGTGCGGAACAGGAGACGCGTGACGTCCTCCGGGAGTTTCACATGAGGCAGGTAAGGTGGGAATCTCGACTTCAGGATGCAGAACGCTTGGCGACTCGTTTTCAGGGAGCGTCCACATCTTCGGCACCACCTCCTGACGCAGCTCATCGCGGTTAGGGATAGACCTATCGTGGTAGGATATTAGTAACTATGCTATGTACTCCGACTCTATGTTTAAGTGACTACACTACTCATGGAGCCGTTATGCTGTCGGATTAGTGTTACTCATGTATGCTCCTACGAGCAAATTTTCTTGTACTAAACACGGATAATATTAATGAACTTTTGTGTGTTTTGCTATGATATTCACAGTTGTTATGTGTTGAGTTGTTATGATTATATGCTTGATGATAGTAATGCTTAGGTTCGTACCCTACACCTAGTTAGTAGGATCATAACCTCACCAAAACCACGTACACTCAACATCTTTCCGTTTCATGACAGAAAGATGCCTCGCCCAGCTACTCGCGGAAATCCCGAACCAACCCCGCCGGAAGTTGACTCCACTGCTTTCCAGGCAGCCGTGTCTGCTGCGGTCACAGCGGCTATGGCACAACTTCACCGAGGGAACAACGGAGGAGGTAACGGGCAAGGATCCGGAAGTTCGAACAACGGGACAAACCAAGGACTCACTAAAACGTGCACCTACAAGGATTTTGCGAACGCTAAACCTCGAACTTTCAACGGTACCGGAGGAGTGATCGCCCTAAAGCGATGGATCGAGAAGGTAGAGTCGGTGTTCGAGATATGCGAGTGCCCCGAGCAGATGAAAGTGAAGTTCGCGGCCTGCACTTTCGTGGACCAAGCACTCACTTGGTGGAATGGTCATGTGGAGGCTATGACACTCCCTGTCGCCAACTCTATTCCCTGGGCAGAGATGAAAGAGATGTTGACGGCTGAGTACTGCCCCCGAGGCGAAATACAGAAGATGGAGCAGGAACTATGGAATCTCACGGTGCAGAATGGGAACATCGATGCTTACATATCGAGATTCAGCGAACTATCTCTGTTGTGCCCGGGTATGATCACATCAGAAGGGAAGAAGATTGAACGATTCATTTGGGGATTGACATCCCCCATTCAAGGGAACGTGATAGCTGCTAACCCTGAAACGTTTGACAGCGCGAAGAGATTGGCAAAGAGGCTCTATGATCATAACCACAAAAAGGGCGAGAAACCGGTAGAGACTGAGAAGAAGAAGGAGAGCGATGGTAAGAAGGGATGGAACAACAAGAGGAAGGGGCGTCAAGGTCCCGAGACCTCTAAAAAGCAGCAAACGGTGGCAGTTCACGCTGTCACTGCGCCGGTACCAGTCACATCACATGCTCCAGCCTCAGCTACTTCAAATACTTCAAGACCCTATTCCGGCACTCATCCCAAATGCAACAAGTGCGGTTTCCATCACCAAGGAGAATGTAGGGAGTTCCATTGCACCAGTTGCAACCGAAGGGGACACACTGCAAAGTTCTGCAGGACTTACCCTTCTCAGAACCAGAGTCAGGGAAGCAACCAGAACAACAACAACAATCACCGCAACACCAACAACACCAATGCCGGCGGCAACAACGCAGGGCCTAGCCACACCTGTTTCGGGTGTGGAAGGACGGGACATTTCCGTCGAGATTGCCCTAACAACAACAACAACTCCGGAAACAGAGGAACAGGAAGAATGCTGACTATGGGTCAGAGTGATGCAGTTCAAGATCCCGCAGTTGTGACCGGTACGTTTCTCCTAAACCACACTTATGCATGCATCTTATTTGATACCGGAGCGGAGCGAAGTTTCGTAAGCGAGAAGTTTAAACATTTACTAAAACAACAACCCCAGAAGCTAAATGAAACCTATACGGTGGAAATGGCCAATGGGAAAACCGAATCCACTAGGGAGATCTACATCGGATGTACCCTAACCCTTAACCAGCACGTCTTTCGAATAGACCTAATGCCAGTATCAATTAGGAGTTTCGATGTGATTATCGGCATGGATTGGTTAAGCCCCCACCATGCTGAGATTTTGTGCCACGAGAAGGCCGTTCGCCTTCGTCTCCCAAATCACGAAACCCTAGTAATTTACGGAGACAAACCCAGTACGAATCTCCGCCTCATCTCGTGCATCAAAGCGCAAAAACACTTGCGAAAGAACAATTTAGCGTTCTTGGCCCACATAGTGGACAAGACAAAAGAAGAAACTAACATCCAAGACATCCCGGTAGCGTGTGAATATCCGGACGTGTTTCCCGAAGATCTTCCAGGAGTACCCCCAGAGAGACAGGTTGAATTCCGAATCGACCTCGTTCCAGGAGCAACTCCCCTCGCTAAATCACCATATCGACTGGCTCCTGCTGAAATGCAGGAATTGTCCAGCCAACTCAGTGAGCTTCTGGACAAGGGATTTATCCGACCTAGCTACTCGCCATGGGGAGCTCCGGTGCTCTTTGTCAAAAAGAAGGACGGATCTTTCAGAATGTGCATCGATTACAGAGAGTTGAACAAACTCACTGTCAAAAACCGCTACCCACTCCCACGAATCGATGATCTATTCGACCAGCTCCAAGGAGCTAGCTATTTTTCTAAAATAGATCTACGGTCCGGATACCATCAACTCAAGGTCCGAGAAGAAAATATTCCTAAAACCGCTTTCCGAACCCGCTATGGACATTACGAATTCGTCGTAATGCCCTTCGGTCTAACAAATGCACCCGCCGCATTTATGGACCTGATGAACCGAATCTGCCGACCGTTCTTGGACAACTTCGTCATTGTGTTTATCGATGACATCCTCGTCTATTCTCGAAGCAAAGAGGAGCATGGCCAACATCTTCGACAAGTCCTAGAAACGCTGCGATCGGAAAAGCTTTACGCCAAACTCTCCAAGTGCGAGTTCTGGCTTCGGAGTGTGAATTTCTTAGGCCACGTAGTTAGCCAAGATGGAATTCATGTGGATCCTTCTAAGGTCAAAGCTGTGGAAGGATGGGCAACTCCGACTACTCCCACGGAAATTCGTCAGTTCTTAGGCCTAGCAGGCTACTATAGAAGATTCATCCAAAACTTCTCAAAAATCGCCAAGCCACTTACCTTGCTTACGCAAAAGAGTGTGCCATTCAAGTGGACAGACAGACAAGAGATTGCGTTTCGAAACTTGAAGCAAGCTCTTTGCAGCGCTCCTGTACTATCTCTACCTGAAGGAACGGAAGATTTTGTAGTATACTGTGACGCGTCAAATCAAGGCTTAGGTTGCGTTCTCATGCAACGTGGAAGAGTGATAGCGTATGCGTCCCGTCAACTAAAGGCGCACGAAGTAAATTACACAACCCATGACCTAGAACTGGGAGCTGTGGTCTTCGCTCTAAAAATTTGGAGGCACTACCTGTACGGTACAAAGTGCACCATCTTTACGGACCACAAGAGCCTCCAGCACATCTTGAATCAGAAGGAGCTGAACATGAGACAACGAAGATGGGTGGAATTGTTAAACGACTACGAATGCGAGATCAAGTACCATCCAGGCAAGGCCAACGTGGTAGCTGACGCATTAAGTCGAAAGGAATACACAAATCGCCGTACGAAAACGCACTCGATAACCATTCAGTCTCATCTGACCGTTCAAATTGCATCAGCCCAGGCAGAGGCTATGAGAGCGGAAAATAGAACTAGCGAGGCATTACGCGGAATGGAGAAGAACCTGGAAGTCAAAGAGGATGGGGTATACTACTTCATGAACCGCATTTGGGTTCCAAAAATCGGAGGATTCAGAGAGACCGTCATGAAGGAAGCCCACAAGACACGATACTCCATTCATCCTGGTTCGGACAAGATGTATTTGGACATTAAGCAGCACTATTGGTGGCCTAACATGAAGGCGGAAATCGCAACTTATGTTAGTAAGTGCCTTACGTGTGCCAAAGTAAAAGTGGAATACCAGAAACCTTCCGGATTGTTACAGCAACCGGCAATCCCTGAGTGGAAATGGGAGGGGATTTCTATGGACTTCGTGACCAAGCTGCCCAAGACATCGGACGGATTGGACACCATATGGGTAATAATCGACCGACTGACGAAATCTGCCCATTTCCTGCCAATCAAAGAGTCCTACAAGATGGAGAGGCTGACGCGTTTATACCTACGAGAGATTGTAAGACTTCATGGAGTGCCAAAATCCATCATTTCGGATAGGGACAGTAGATTCACGTCACGCTTTTGGCAGTCGCTCCACAAGGCAATGGGAACTCATCTTGATATGAGCACCGCGTATCACCCACAAACGGACGGTCAAAGCGAACGAACCATTCAGACGCTTGAAGACATGCTTCGTGCTTGTGTGATAGACTTCGGAAAGTCTTGGGATACCCACCTACCGTTGATCGAGTTTTCATATAACAATAGTTATCATTCGAGCATTAAGGTGGCCCCTTTCGAAGCACTGTACGGGCGTAAATGTAGATCACCGTTATGTTGGGCTGAAGTAGGTGACACCCAGCTAGCAGGAACACATACGTCGGATAGGGCAATGACAGGACCGGAAATCATTCGCGAGACCACAGAAAAGATTGTCCAGATCAAAGCTCGATTGCAGGCATCGCGCGACCGGCAAAAGAGCTACGCTGATAAACGGCGAAAGCCCTTAGAGTTCCAGGTCGGTGATCGAGTATTGTTGAAGGTCTCACCCTGGAAAGGGGTTATACGTTTCGGAAAACGAGGAAAGCTAAACCCACGGTACATTGGACCTTTCGAAATCGTCGCCCGAATAGGTCCGGTAGCCTACAGACTACAACTACCCCCGGAGCTAAACGGTGTGCACCCCGTGTTTCACGTTTCTAACCTGAAAAAGTGCCTATCAGATGAAACTCTTATCATTCCTCTTGACGAAATCGAAATCAATGAGAATCTCCTGTTCGTCGAAGAGCCAATCGAAATCATGGACAGAGAGGTGAAGCGTACTAAGCAGAGTCGCATCCCGATCGTGAAGGTACGGTGGAACGCAAAGCGTGGGCCAGAATTCACGTGGGAACGCGAAGACCAAATGAAGCAGAAGTACCCTCAGCTATTCTAGTTTTCTCAAATCTAGCTTTCAAACAGAATTTCGGGACGAAATTCCCTTTAACGGGGGGATGATGTCACCACTGTAAATTTTGAGCCATGTAATCTATACATTCAAGTTAATGTGAATCAAAAACTTTAACCAAATACAAGATACAAGTACTATAGATAGTCATCAAACAATTGGAGACCCTAGAAGTTCTTATTAAGTCTAATTTAGGCTAGAACTTCCTTATTGGATCCAAATGGGCCAATAAGCTTCCAATTAGACTATCATGGGCTTAGAACCCTAATTGGACTCTAAGTGGACCCATATTTACTTATTCCAACATTTTAGGTCATGAATGAAATGGATTAAGAGCCTTGATACGTGAATAACCTAAAACTAGTTCAAGAAAAACATAAAAATCCTACCACACTCCTTAGACTTAAAACACACCCTAATTACCACTAATATTGGGCTTAGGAGCAAAAAGCCCAAAAATTTCCTTTTTCCTTCCATGTTTCGGCCCACATCAAGCCCAAGAGGAGGGTTTGACTTTCCCATGCCACCTCATTATTGTCCATAGGATCTCCATGCAAGATACTTCCTTTTTCCCATGCAAGCATCACTTCACAATCACCTCACTTCTCTCCTCTCTCTCACTCTCGGCCATACCCACCCACACACCAAACATCTCTCACAAAATTCTCTCTAGTTCACTCAAGGAAACTCTCTTCTTCCCTCTCCAAAAATCTCGAAATTTAGGGACTTTCCAAGAGGATTTTGCAAGTAAATCATCATCTAAGGTAAGATCATGCATAGATCTATGGTTTAAATTCTTTTGTTATCAAAATCTCTTCCTAATCCATGTAAAAAAAACCGTGATCTTGCACTCTAGAAACCCCATAATCTCGAAAAGTTCATCAAGGAGTGCAAGGGCCAAAAATCACTTCATTTCTTCCAATTTTTCTTCAAGAACCGAAACTACAAACTCAAGGTGAGATTCATACCCCTATTTTCTGTTTTTAAGAGTTTTTGTGGGGGGGGAATACAAGTGAAAGTGTAGATCTATATGTATTTGTATGCCTTGTATGATTTCCATGCTTATATGTATGCTTATATGGGTTTTAATGTTGGATCTAGCCATTAAACCCCTCAAAAACCGAGATATAACTCATGTTTTATGGTATTAGCTTCAAATATGTTCCTACATAATAAGTGATACTAGATAAATAGCCAAGTGGTTAGCAACAATTTTCTTTAAGCTAAAAACACACATTTTGGGCCAAAAATGTGAAAAATACAAAATTGAGGGCCCAAATTGACATTTTACAGATTCTGATGGTTGGAATGTGCCAAAACAGTTTTCATAAGACTATTTCTGGAATTCTATTCAATTGGTGGATTAAAAACATAAATTTCAAGCCTATTGGGCTAAAAATGAAAATTTCGGCCCAATAAGGCCCATTATGCGAATTTTTCTGTTTTGGAGGGCCAAAACTGTAACTTTCTGTAAAACAGCGGACTATAAGTGTTCCAAATCCTTTTCAAAGGTTTAAAATGCTTTTTAAATTTAAAAAGGACCAAAGTTGCAAAAATTTTCCATTTTGGGCCAAAATTGTCAAAATTGCGAAAAGATGGGCTAAAACCGAGAAAAACTGCATTTTCAGGGACTTAAACTGTTTCTTTGAAAAATATGCTGGAAAATATTAATTTCAATAATTTTTGGTGTTAAAATGTCAAGAAAAATAGTTTAAGGACCAAACCGGGAAAATATTTAAACAAAAGGGTTGAAAATGTAAATTTTACAAATAATGAGGGGCTGAAAACAGAAATATTTCAAGGCTGATTCAATGTGTACAATTTGATCAAATAATGACACCTCGACTATCAACGAAATACAACTCATTACAATACCAAAAGTCGTTGCTAAACGAATTGGCTCGGTCTCGAGCCAATGGAAATCTACAACTACTAACTCTTTGATACATACAAATAACGATTGGTAATACATATACACACGAGTGTGCACAGACGTCTACGCACCATCTTCGGGCCCCAAAAGTGTAAAATCTTGTTTGTTGGGCCTAGCTAGTCCAATGACCTGATCTTAAGGCCCGAAGACATTTTTTTTCTACGAAGTGTTGAGTTTTACCGACTTGGCACAACGTAGGGTGACTTTCAATGGCTTGTACCACTGGTCCCCAAGGGTCCATGGTATTGCTAGAAAAGTCTACACATTTTACGAGGCGGGTCGGGGACCCCTCGCACGCATATTTTCCCCAGCCGGTTAATGGAGTTACCGGGGTCTTCGTGACCTCTTTCTCTTCGGATGTGGGACTACACATAGTCCGGGCGATTGGATAACGTGATTAGTACGGACGACGCCTTCGGGTTCGTTAGTATAACTACAAACTGGGCGTTTGTGTAATGCGGGTTTGTAGTAAATAATCAATGCTCGAGAACCTTCCAACGTCGCTTGGGACCGATACTGCTATTTTCATAATGTTTTCAACGCAACTCAAGGGATTTCAAAAGAACTAGGGGAACATCGGGTTTCCCTAGGGTTTTCATTACATACAGATTTGAAACGCATACATCTTCAACGAACATTTTTTTTTTTACAAGTATAGAAACAAACAAGCATACCTATGGATCTTCACAAACGTTTTTGAAAGCTTTTCTTTTCAGAAAATATCAGATTTTCTGGTGGTTTTTCAAACAATATAAACATTCGATTTCAAACACTACTTATGAACTCACCAACATTTCATATGTTGACGTTTTTCAAAATACTTGTATTCTCAGGGAACCAGTGAATCAAGGGAAATCATGCTCAGTGACGGTTGCAGTTTATTTTTGAATGAACCAAACAATATTAATTTTTGGAAATGTAATGTCTTAAACAATGTATGACATGTAAACACTACTGGTTGTACTATGTTGATGAATGGTGATGAATGTTGTTATGTTTCATATATATTCAATGTTATGGTATTCAATTGAGTCACGACAGCCCCCGGACGTTTCCGCCGTCTGGTTCGGGGGTGTGACAGTTTGTGTGAAGATTAAAGCCGTGAATCACGTGTACAAACAGAATTCCAACATGCATTGGAAACCACGTGTCTTAGAAGATGGTGACTTGGTTTAGGTGCATATGAGGAAAGAACGTTTTCCAAACAAAAGGAAGAGCAAAAGTTGATGCCAAAAGCTGAAGGTCCATACAAAGTGGTGACACATGTCAATGATAATGCTTATAAGGTGGATCTGGGAGGAGACCATGGAGTGCAAGCTACCTTTAATGTGGGAGACCTTTCACCGTATCTTTTTGAGGATGGCCTTGATGAATTATGTTCATTTCCTTTCAAAGGGGGAGGGGAGGATCCATGCATGGATCATGAATACCCAAAAGGTGATGGATTATTGATTACTAGTAGGCTAGAAGGTGGTTTGTACTCAATGGTTGGGTAGTGCATGGTAACCTACGTATTGAATTAGGGTCGCATGAAGGCTAGGGAAACATTTTAAAGGCTTCATAAGTGCTGGAAACCGTTACTTTTTGCTTCATCAAGCCTTCTAGCCATTGTTGATACTCTTTGGTGGATTTGGGTTACACTTTAATGCTTCTTTTTGCTCCTTATTGGAGCATGGACGCTTTTTTTCATTCATTAGTGTGTCAGATGTTTTTATGTGTGGTTTCATGATTTTCTTTAATTTTCATTATTAGTTTTATTGAGTAGTTGGTTGGGTGGTTTGTAACCTCCAACTATGTAATAAAGGTTTCATATAAGCCAATTATGCATGGAAAAAAAGAGATAGATGAAATTTTCATCAAAAGAACCTTTGTTCACTTTGAATTATAGTTATAGTTCACTACTTGTAATAGTCGAGATGTGTTCTTGACTTGATACGCATTCAAACAAATATTATGTCTCGGATAGTTTTCACGGGTATACAACTTAGTAGGTCTTGATCTGTTACCAATCTATCCATTTCTTCCCATGCACCTATCATTTTTGGTTGTTATTCTAGCTTAATTTACATAAACACGGCCCCACTCACTTAATCAAGCCCATAAAGGCATCAAAAGGCAATCACCTTTGTGTCCCTAAACGTGCAATACGGGAGTTGCTGATTCGTGAAGCTCATGGTGGTGGTTTGGCGGGTCATTTTTCCATTACCAAAGTTGTTGAACTTGACGAGTCTCGGGGTGACTCGGCGAGTTAGGACGCGGATTGAGGGGAGTTCTGAGTATGGGGACTCGGCAAGTCATCGGGTTGACTCGGCGAGTAGAGTCAGTCAAGGGTTGACTTTGACCTTGTCTTTGATCAAGGGTTGACTAGTGGTTTCCAGGGGCATTTTGATAATTGATGATTGTTGTTTTGAGTTCAGTGCATTGGCGGTTGTCCAGTGGTGGAGATCGTATCAGTGATCGGAGCAGTTCGGGTTATCTGTTTAGTCGGCAGTTTCGAGGTGAGTTATCCTCACTATATCAACAGGGTCTAAGGCACCAAGGCCGGCCCTTATCGGATTGAGATCCGGGTAGTTGTTATTATGTTACTGCTTTGATATGTTTGCATCATGTGAGTTAGGATGGTATATGCTAGAGACCTGATTGATATCGGTATTCTGAGAGATAGGGAGATGCTATGTTAGTGACCTGTTAGGTCGGTATCCTGGTTAGGATGGTGGTATGTTATGTGATCTGTTTGATCTGCTTGTTGACTGTGAGTTGCTATATGATTATATGTATATGTGCACATGGTTGTTTGGACTGGAGTTGGGTTGAGGCGGGTCCTGCTGCGTGCTATAGGCCAAGATACCCAGGGCGGACCGGTTGTCCCGAAGGCCCCACGAGCGGTCCGGATAGGCTGTAGGCCCCGAATAGGGTGGACCAGACGTGCCGAAGGCTCGGAGAGTGGACCAGATAGACTGAAGGCCCGGTGCGGGCGGACCAGTCATACTGTAGACTCAGAGAGTGGACCAGGTGGATTGAAGGCCCGGGAGCGGGCGGACCGATCACACTGTAGACTCGATGTATGTGGATAGACTCAGAGGGTGGACCAGGTGGATTGTAGGCCGGTGCGGCGGACCAGTCACACAGTAGACCCGAAGTGCATGGCTGTTCTGTGATCGGATATGTTATGGCATGTTATGCGTGTATGGTATTTGTGGTTGGTATTTTGGGGATATCTCACTAAGCTTTCGGGCTTACAGTTGTGGTTTCATGTTTTTCAGGTTCTTCAGGAGACTGTGGCAAGGCGAAGGCGTGATCGTACCGCTCCTCGTGATTTTGTAGTATTGTGATTCTGGGAATACGTTAAAGGTTCTTCAGGAGACTGTGGCAACATGCATAGGAAACCACATGTCTTTCAAGATGGTAACTTGGTTTAGGTGCATATGCGGAAAGAATGGTTTCCTAACAAAAAGGAAGAACAAAAGTTGATGCCAAGAGTTGAAGGTCCTTACAAGCCTTTGTAAGTGGTGTGTGGTGTGAATCCTTACAAGCCTTTGTATTTGATTCCATTTCCAAACGATGCATTGGTTCACAAGGATGCTAATGACAAGTTGAAGGCCATGACGAAACTACACCAACAAGCTTGCATGAAGATTGAAGCCGTGAATGACGTGTACAAACATAATTCCAACATGCATAGGAAACCACGTGTCTTTCAAGATGGTGACTTGGTTTAGGTGCATATGAGGAAAGAACGTTTTCCCAACAAAGGAAGAACAAAAGTTGATGCCAGGAACTAAAGGTCCTTACAAAGTGGTGACACATATCAATGATAATGCTTATAAGGTGGATCTGGGACGAGACCATGGAGTGCATGCTACCTTTAATGTGGGAGACCTTTCACCGTATCTTGTTGAGGATGGCCTTTATGAATTAAGGTCATTTCCTTTCAAAGAGGGAGAGGAGGATCCATGCATGGCTCATGAAAAGCCGAAAAAGGTGATGGATTATTGATTACTAGTATGCTAGAAGGTGGTTTTTACTCAATGGTTGGGTTGTGCAAGGTAACCTACGTATAGAATTTGGGTCGCATGAAGGCTAGGGCAACATTTTAAAGGCTTCATAAGTGCTCCAAACTGTTACTTTTTCTTTATCAAGCTTTCTAGCCATTGTTGATACTCTTTGGTGGATTTAGGTTACTATTTAATGCTTCTTTTGGCTCCTTAATGGAGCACGGATGCTTTTTTCATTCATTAGTGTGTCAGACGTTTTTTTGTGTGGTTTCATGAGTTTCTTTAATTTTCATTTTTAGTTTTACTAAGTAGTTGGTTAAGTGGCGTGTAACCACCAACTTTGTAATAAAGGCTTCATATAAGCCAAGTATGCATGGAAAAAAGAGATAGATGAAATTTTAATCAAAAGAACCTTTGTTCAGTTTGAATTATAGTTATAGTTCACTACTTGTCATAGCCGACACATGTTCTTGACTTGATTCGCATTCAAAAAAAATATTATGTCTTGGATAGTTTTCACGGGTATACAACTTAGTAGGTCTTGATTTGTTACTAATCTATCAATTTCTTCCCATACACCTATCATTTGTGTTTGTTATTTTAGCATAATTTACCTAAACACAACCCTAATCACTTAATGAAGCCGGCATCAAAAGGAAATCACCTTTGTGCCCCTAAACATGTAATATGGGAGTCACTGATTCGTGAAGCTCATGGTTTTGGTTTGGCGGATCAGTTTTCCATTACCAAAATTTTGGAGGTGCTTTCAGAACATTTCTTCTGGCCTAAAGATGTTGGGGATGTAACCAACATAGTGGGCAAGTGTGTTACATGTCGGATGACGAAAAAAACTTTCAAGCATGGTGTTTACACTCCTTTGACTGTTCCTAATCGTCCTTGGTAAGATGTGTCAATGGAATTCAGTATGGCTTTCCCTAGAACCCAAAGGGAAAAGGATTCCATTATAGTGGTGGTGGATAGGTTTTCAAAAATGGCTCACTTTGTGCCATGACATAAAACCAATGATGCATCTAATGTGTCTGATTTGTACTTTAAAGAGGTGGTTCGCTTGTATATTATTCCTAAAACTATTGTTTCTGATCGGGATTCCATGTTTTTGAGTTACTTTTGGAACACTTTTGTTGAGGAAAGTTGGTACTAAGTTAGTTTTTAGTACGTCCCATCATCCACAAACTGATGGGTAAACGAAGGTGACTAATAGAACTTTGGATACTTTGTTGAGGGGTTGGTTAGCAAAACTCAAAAATAGTTGGACACAAACTTTCACATGCTGAGTTTGCCTGCAATTGTTCTCCTACTTATGCTACAGGTCACTCACCTTCATTAGTGGTGTATGGTGTGAATCCTTACAAGCATTTGTATTTGATTCCATTTCCAAACGATGAATTGGTTCACAACGATGTTAATGACAAGTTGAAGGCCATGAGGAAACTACACCAAAAAGTTCATGTGAAGATTGAAGCCTTGAATAACATGTAAAAACAGAATTCCAACATGCATAGGAAACCATGTGTGTTTCAAGACGGTGACTTGGTTTAGGTGCATATGAGGAAAGAACGTTTTCCTAACAAAATGAAGAACAAAAGTTGATGCCAAGAGCTGAAGGTCCTTACAAGCCTTTGTATTTGATTCCATTTCCAAATGATGAATTGGTTCAAAAGGATGCTAATGACAAGTTGAAGGCCATGATGAAACTACATTGTAATGCCGTAGATCCGGGCTAGTAAATTTAAAGATAATAGGGATCGAAAATGACTTTTCGACAAAAGATTATTTAGAATAAATAATATTACCCAAGTTGTAGAATATGTCTCAAGGGTTCCGTACATATAAAGGGCGCCGAAATCCGAGTTATAACGAAGAAGTTATTGTGACAACCCGAAATTTCCATTGTATGAACCTCATCTATTCAATAGAAGCAAGTTCAGTTTCTGTGATTTTCAAGCTTTTCCGAACAAATTTGTGTACATTAGGGTTCATGTTTTAGATGATATCAGGAGAGTGGATACTCCTGGTTTTGTGAAACTTGGGCATTTCAAGTTTCATACTGTTACAGTCCAACGTCAGGAATAAAAATATTTTCTGTCAAAATATTCCAGGACTATAAATAGTTTTCTGAATTAAATTAATTCATTATTCACAATTCCAAATAGAGAAAAGCCATATTCTCTCTGACGGATCTTCGGGTTTTCATCCCATATTGTGAGTCTACTTTGCTAAATGTGTTTCAATACTTGTTTAATGCTTATTAACAACAATAACATGTTTAGATTACAAGATCCGGGAGTTTACCGCCCAAGAACGTTCTTGGGGAGTAAACTCCAAAATGGAACTTTAATGATTTCTAGACCCATTCCTATGTTAGAGGACTTGTAAAGGACTTAGTGTATGATCTTTGTAGCCTAGAAATCATCCAAGAAACATAAGTTCTTGGAGTTTACGGCCAAGGAACTCCCTTGGGCCGTAAACCCCTTTTCAAGGGCTTAAAGTGCCCCAAATCTTCCCCAAATGCTTAAGGACTTTAACTACTAGTACTTGTGCTTGTTTAGAACATCAAAAGCCCATAAAAACCATAAGTTTTTAGGAGTTTACGGCCAAGAACCTTTCTTGGGCCGTAAACCCCTTTTTGTGGGACAAAAATCATTCCAAGCAACCCTTAAGCCTTTAGACAATTTACCTTGCACCCTTGGGACTAGAATGGAGAGTAGAACACATCTAAACCACTCCTTGAAAGGAGTTTACGGCCAAGGAACATGACTTGGGCCGTAAACTCCAAGTGAAGGCACCAAAGTGTGTCTCTTGTCCCCATTAGCCTTAGATAAATTCATGAAAGCAATCCTTGATGTCTAAGTGCCTCAAATCAATTAAATTCCTAGAGTTTACGGCCGTAAACTCTAAGGTGAAGGACCTTAGGCCGTAAACTCCCATATGGAGTGTTCTAAAGCCTTAAACTACTTCATGTGTTATTCCAATAAAGCTAGGAGTGTTTTAAGGTCAAGATAACACCACAAAACACCCAAAAACACCATTTGAGGAGTTCACGGCCATAAACCTATGAGTTTACGACCGTAAACTCCAAGGTGTGGGGTTTGTTGGGTGGTGAACTCCTATACAAGGCCCTTTGATGTTTCAAATCCTTTTGCCTTGTCCCGTAGCAACTTAGATGCAACCATTTGGACTAAACACTCATAAAAGTGTTTAAATGTTTCCTATGTGTCTTAACTTATTTATTTAAGTTATTATTTGTCTAATTAGTTATATATATGCTTATTATATGATAACTAGGCTCGTGCGTGTAAACCAGTCTCCGTTTGTCACCTAGCACGGTAGCCGACACTGCAATTCAAACGACTCACCGCAAGTGAGTTCATACCCCTTGAATCAACCTTTGAACTGATTTTAAATGTTTTATAACACTTTATGGGGGGGGGGGAATACAAGTCAAATACTTATAAGTTATTGCTTCAATCACATGTGATTGCATTTAATCACATGTGATTAATAACTAGGAAAACAACGATTTTTACCACTGTTCAAACTGTTTTTCAAACTACTTCACTTTGAAATGTTTTACAAACTGTTTTACTATCCAAACTTACTTATAGACTGTGATTTAAACAAATGCTTCTTATACTTGAACTGTTTTATTTTACTTATGCCTTTAAATTGTTTTATAGATCGACATCAAGTCGATCTCCTCTTGATACAATATTTATGCTTCAAATGTTTTATGAAAACTTACTTATGTTTTATATATTCAATTGCATGCCCATATATGTATAGATGTATAAATAATGTTTAAAGGACTTAGGAAGGCCATCCGCCCTATTTCCTTTTCGCGCCTTGAGATGTGGTCTGGTGGGATTTCGGGTGACCATCCGAAGGTCGTTTCAATATTACTTATACATCATATATACATATATAGACATAAAAGTACTTCCATATTCATACTCATCAGTACATCATTAGCTGGTTACCATCGGGGTAACGCAGGAACAATACATATACAGATATACTAGAAACAATACATATACAGATATACGAGAAACAATACATATACAGATATACGAGAAACAATACATATACAGATATACGAGAAACAATACATATACAGATATACGAGAAACAATACATATACAGATATACTAGAAACAATACATATACAGATATACGAGAAACAATACATATACAGATATACTAGAAACAATACATATACAGATATACGAGAAACAATACATATACAGATATATGAGAAACAATACATATACATAAATACGTAATAATTGTGATCCACTGTATCGGGCATGCCTTAAATGTCATGGCCCGAGTTGTAGCCAGAATTCTCTTGGAGGGAGAGCGTGAGTTTGCGTATAGATCTATACTGGATTGACTATCCTACACCTTGCTGCTAGCTACAGCCGGACCTGCAGGTCTGTGGGTGCCAAACGTCATTTCTTTTATTACGACCATTCATTATGTCGTTGTTACCAGTCGATAGCATGGTGCAATTTATCACATTATGCCTTAATATAAATCCGGTTTAAGGTAGTAGTATTTAGTACAGCAGTAGTCTTATTATACAAAGCTACAGTACTACAATGATTTACCCATTACATATTTTAGTGATAATCTCACTTAAGCGTTAGTGTACAAACTATATTTTTAACAAATGATAGTGATACTTGGGTAATTACACACTTTTACAACAGACAAGTTTACAAAACAGTTTAGCCTTGGTAGAAGGTTACTTTTATAGAAAATATAGGATTTTCTGAGAGATTCAAACTTTTACAAACACTTTCAAACATTTGCTTACATTTTTATAAACTTATGCATTGAGACAGGTTCAAACGTTTTTACAAGAAACATTGACACTAAAATACTTATGAACTCACCAGCTTAATGCTGATAAACTCTTTCAAAATAACTTGTATTCTCAGGTCATCAGTAGACAGGTACTGAGGCCAGCTTTTGAGAAGATGGAGTGCATTCAAGACTCACCTCATATTGTTTTGTGTTTCATTATTTTTTTTGTGTCTATAACTGTACAGAACACACTTGTATTAAAATTATATATTTAATGCAATGGATGATGTTGTTTGCTTATTTACATTTACTGTGTTGTGATACTATACATGACGTCCTCCGCCCCAGAACGTTTCCGCCGTTCTTGGTTTTGGGGTGTGACAGATTGGTATCAGAGCATTGTTTATAGTGAATCAAGTATATCAACCCATAAAAGATATACTAATCTATAAACCCAAAAGGGACTAAAACACTCTGACCAAGAGTCTATACTTTAAATAATAAAATATTTAATTAAGTATACTAGTCTGCATTCATACTAAAATCAGTGTCACAATGACAAGAACAAAAGTATAACGATTGTTGAATATCACAAGTGAGCTCGGGGATGTATGGTCAGTCCTTGGAATGGCATAGCCTGATCAACTATGCTGGTCCTAGGAGTGATTAGCATATGCCCTAGAATGGTTGTGATATGTTAACAAGTCTAAAAACTTACCAACAATACCACAAGAAGATCAGTAGAACTTAACCTTAAAATACTATAGGAGTATTTTGTGCTATTAGTTACACGTATACTATATTCTTATACCTCTCTTCTCGCGTAGATCTAAATGGCTGGATTTCATCATGGCGACCCGTACTTCCCCATTGAAGGCAATGTCGGATGGATCGATGAAGAGCCTGAAGATGAGCATCCAATTCCTTTGGATGATCACCTCGCAGAAGGCTTTTCGGATGGATCCGACTCCGAGCCTGAAGTCAACAACCTACCGCTTGTAGGTCAAGCCCCGAACAACAACCCTCGACCAGCGTTTCCAGGTCCTACACCCATGTGGGCAAACAATCTGAATCGCTGGAGTGATGAGCAGGGTCAGCCCTTACCATACTTTGGGGACCGAACCTTCTACAATGTTAGCGATGGTGGATCTGCTGATAGAGCTCTGCCGATAATCATCCGTAAAATAGCTCGTAATGTCGAGCAGGGTCGAGCAGCCATCGACCGGGTCATGGAGATTGATGCCAATTCAGGTGTCAATACAGTCCGCATTCACCGCCTCGAAAAGGACATGGAACGGACCCGGAGAACCAACGAAACTCTACAGCAACAGCTGGCTGCCTCCCGCGCTGAAGTCTTAGAACTTCGAGCTCGTCAGAGGGCTCAGGACCGACACCTTCAAGAGGTGTTTCGCCAAGTGTCCGACCTCAGAGATCGCCCGAGGAATTCTCATCGCCATTAGATGATGTCTAGTACATCTCTGTCTTTTGATTTAGGGATAGCCTTGAACTTATGTGCTCTAAGTAGCACTTGTCTGTAAAATATTCCTAAACTTTCGGTACTCTAATTAGGAATCTAGGACTGTCAGTATTGTCCTTATGGTATGATGTAAGACCTACTGTTAGGTCGATTTTCCTTGAACTTATTACATCAGTAATACCCGTACTATTGAAATCTACCTAATCTGTGGGAAAAATTTGTACACTTGTGTATTCCTACTGATATTTCTTATTGTGATTTCTAACACTCATTCAACTGTTGGGCTATGGGTAATCAGTCCATGGGTCACTCTCACATTGCTTACAAATTGATTCTTATCATCCTTCTTGTTTTTATAAACTTATAGCTGAAGGATGCCTCCTCGCAAGTCTCCCAGAAATAGGAATAATCCTGTACCTCCTCCGCCTCCACCACCTGCAGTCATCGATACTGCAACCCTGAATGTTGCCATAGCTGCAGCAGTGGCAACTGCCATGGCTCAGTATCACTCATCGGATGCTAGCAGAGGTGGAACCCCTGTTGAATCTATCCCAGTTGAAATCCCTGTGCGCTCGAGAGAGTGCTCTTACAAGGATTTTACAAACTGCAAGCCGAAGCCTTTCTATGGCACCGGCGGAGTCATTGCTCTCTCGCAATGGTTCGAGAAGACTGAATCAGTCTTCGAAATCTGTTCGTGCCCTGCAGCATTCAAGGTTAAATATGCCGCATGCACCTTCGAGGATAAAGCCCTAACGTGGTGGAACGGCCACGTCAAAGCCCTAACTCTCGTCGTGGCTAACGACATGGGCTGGGCAACGATGAAGGACCTCATGACTGAGGAGTACTGCCCTAGGGGCGAAGTCCAGAAGTTTGAACATGAACTCTGGAATCTGACAATGAAGGGCACCAACGTGATCGCTTACACTGCCCGCTTTAGCGAACTGGTGGCCCTATGCCCCAATATGGTTCCCACTGAAGGGAAAAAGATTGAGCGGTATATATGGGGGCTAGTGCCTCCGTACCAGGGGAACGTCTTAGCATCCAACCCTGCTACTTTCGACAGTGCCAAGCGATTGGCACAAAGACTTATTGACCATGGAGTCAAGACCCCTGCAACTACAACCACCCTAGCCATCCCAGAACCCTCTAAACCCGCTGGCAACAAGCGGAAATTCTGGGAGGAGATGAAGAAGCAACGAGCTTCAAAGAAACAACAAATCGTAACAGTACATGCTGCGGTAGCCCCTACTGCTGTTACTGCTCCGGGGAAGCAGTATGCTGGAAGTTTGCCGAAGTGCAACAAATGCAACTTCCACCATAACGGCGCCTGCCGTGAAATGCAGTGTAACAACTGCCACAGAAAAGGACACACCGTCCGATTTTGTAAATTCCCGGCGCAACCGATCTCTCAAGTTCCTGGCTCAGGCGCGAGCCCAACTTGCTATGGATGTGGCGAAACAGGCCACTTTAAAAGGGACTGCCCTAAGGCGAGGAATACTGGAGGAGCAGGGAGGGTACTAGCAATAGGCCACGGGGAAGCAGTTGCTGACCCGATAGTGGTGACTGGTACGTTCCTCCTTGATAACTCCTATGCATGCATTCTGTTCGATAGTGGAGCGGAGCGAAGCTTCGTAAACCACAAATTTGCTCGCATGCTTAAGCAACAACCACACGCACTTAATGAACAATTCACAGTAGAAATGGCCAATGGGAAAACTGAAAGTACTAATAGCATATACTTAGGTTGTCTTCTAACCTTAGATAACCATTCATTCCCAATCGACCTTATGCCGGTCTCAATAAAAAGTTTCGACGTTATTATCGGCATGGATTGGTTAAGTCTTCATCGCGCCGACATCATGTGCTACGAGAAAGCAGTCCGACTAAACCTTCCGTCTAACGAAACACTTATAGTCTACGGTGACAAACCTGGTGCGAATCTTCGCATTATATCTAGTATTCAAGCACAGAAATATCTGCGCAAAGAATACCACGCATTTCTTGCTCACGTCGTCGACACGAACCTAGAAACGAAAGAACTAAAGAACCTCCCAGTGGTGAGCGACTTCCCCGACATTTTCCCAGAAGAACTACCTGGGTTACCTCCGCAACGACAAGTCGAGTTCAGAATAGACTTAGTCCCAGGAGCTACCCCAGTAGCCAAGTCGCCCTACCGTTTAGCACCAGCCGAGATGCAAGAACTCTCTGGTCAACTTAACGAACTGCTCAGCAAGGGCTTTATAAGACCAAGTTTCTCTCCTTGGGGAGCACCGGTCTTGTTCGTTAAGAAGAAAGACGGATCATTCCGTATGTGTATTGACTACAAAGAACTCAACAAATTGACGATCAAAAATCGTTACCCTCTGCCACGCATAGATGACTTATTCGACCAACTGCAAGGGGCGAACTATTTTTCCAAGATTGATCTGAGATCCGGATATCACCAGTTACGAGTGCTCGAGGAGGACGTGCCGAAGACAGCCTTCCGAACTCGTTACGGACATTACGAGTTCGTGGTGATGCCATTCGGATTGACCAATGCGCCCGCAGTCTTCATGGATCTAATGAATAGAGTATGCCGACCTTACTTAGATCAGTTCGTCATCGTTTTCATTGATGACATCCTGATCTACTCCCGAAGTAAGAAGGAGCATGGTGATCACCTACGACAAGTTCTAGAGACACTACGAAAGGAGAAACTTTATGCGAAGTTCTCGAAATGTGAATTTTGGATCCGAAGAGTCGAATTCTTAGGACACATGGTTAGCGAAGAAGGAATCCACGTGGACCCATCCAAAATAAAAGCCATTGAGAACTGGTCAGCACCAAAGACACCTACAGAAATTCGCCAATTTCTAGGTCTCGCTGGCTGCTACCGCAGGTTCATTCAGAACTTCTCACGAATAGCAAAGCCTCTTACGACCCTGACCCAGAAAGGCGTGGCCTTTGACTGGGAAGAGAAGCAGGAAAGAGCGTTCCAAACGCTCAAACGAGCCTTGTGCACCGCACCAATACTATCCCTTCCAGAAGGAATAGAAGACTTCGTCGTCTATTGCGATGCATCCAATCAAGGACTCGGATGTGTTCTGATGCAGCGAGGTAAGGTCATCGCCTACGCCTCGAGACAGTTGAAGACACACGAGGTTAACTACACGACCCACGATCTTGAATTAGGAGCAGTAGTGTTTGCTCTGAAGATCTGGAGACATTACTTGTATGGAACGAAGAGCACTATCTTTACCGACCACAAGAGCTTACAACATATTTTCGATCAGAATGAGCTCAACATGAGACAACGACGGTGGGTCGAGCTACTCAGTGACTACGAATGCGATATTCGTTATCATCCGGGTAAAGCCAACGTAGTAGCAGACGCCCTAAGTCGGAAAGAATATTCTGGTCGCAAGGTTAAGTCATTATCCATAACCATCCATTCACACTTGACTAAGCAAATTCAGGCGGCTCAACTTGAGGCCATGAAACCTGAGAATGTGTCGAGTGAATCCCTTAGGGGAATGGACAAGAACTTCGAAGCCAAGGGTGACGGAGCTTTATATTTCATGAACCGGATCTGGACACCGAAACACGGTGGTTTCCGAGACTTGGTCATGACCGAGGCGCACAACACTCGGTATTCCGTCCACCCAGGTTCAGATAAGATGTATCTGGATCTGAAAAAGCTATACTGGTGGCCTAATATGAAAGCAGAGATTGCTACCTTTGTGAGTAAATGCCTTACTTGCGCGAAGGTTAAGGTCGAGTACCAGAAGCCCTCTGGTTTACTGCAACAACCAGAGATCCCAGAGTGGAAGTGGGAGCGGATCACTATGGATTTCATAACCAAGTTACCCAAGACGACGGGTGGACTTGACACCATATGGGTCGTCGTTGATAGATTGACCAAGTCTGCACACTTCCTACCTATCAAAGAAACCGACAAGATGGAGAAACTTACAAGAACATACATTAGGGAAATTGTACGGTTGCATGGTGTACCTATTTCCATTATCTCCGATAGAGATAGTAGGTTCACTTCAAGATTTTGGCAATCCCTACAACGTTCCCTGGGAACAAGGTTGGATATGAGCACAGCCTACCATCCACAGACCGACGGACAGAGTGAGAGGACCATCCAAACATTGGAAGACATGTTGCGAGCCTGTGTGATTGATTTTGGGAAGGCATGGGATACTCATTTACCCCTTGTCGAATTTTCCTATAATAACAGTTATCACACGAGCATCGAGGCTGCTCCATTCGAAGCTCTCTACGGCCGCAAGTGCAGATCCCCTCTGTGCTGGGCTGAGGTTGGTGATACCCAACTAGCGAAAGGGCAAGCTTCCGACAGTACTCTCACTGGTCCAGAAATCATTCGGGAAACGACAGAGAAAATCGTTCAAATCCGTGAACGATTGAAAGCCTCTAGAGACCGACAGAAGAGCTACGCCGACAAACGAAGAAAACCTTTGGAGTTTCAGGTGGGAGACCGAGTCCTTCTCAAAGTGTCACCCTGGAAAGGCTTGATACGCTTCGGCAAGCGTGGGAAGCTAAATCCGAGGTACATAGGGCCTTTCGAGATTCTTGCCAGAGTCGGCCCTGTAGCTTACAAACTTGATCTACCCGACACACTGCGTAACGTACATTCTACATTCCACGTATCTAACTTGAAAAAGTGTCTGTCTGACGAGACTCTCGTAATCCCACTCGACGAGATCGAGATCAACGAGAGCCTCAACTTCGTGGAAGAACCCGTAGAGATCATGGACCGTGAGGTCAAGCAGACGAAACAAAGCCGTATCCCTATTGTGAAGGTTCGCTGGAACGCCAAGCGAGGACCGGAATTCACTTGGGAACGCGAGGACCAGATGAAGTTGAAAGACCCTCATCTTTTCGCTTAATTGTTTGTAACTTTTATTTGCTTAAATTTTAATTTCGGGACGAAATTCCCTCTAACAGGGGGATGATGTGACAACCCGAAATTTCCATTGTATGAACCTCATCTATTCAATAGAAGCAAGTTCAGTTTCTGTGATTTTCAAGCTTTTCCGAACAAATTTGTGTACATTAGGGTTCATGTTTTAGATGATATCAGGAGAGTGGATACTCCTGGTTTTGTGAAACTTGAGCATTTCAAGTTTCATACTGTTACAGTCCAACGTCAGGAATAAAAATATTTTCTGTCAAAATATTCCAGGACTATAAATAGTTTTCTGAATTAAATTATTTCATTATTCACAATTCCAAATAGAGAAAAGCCATATTCTCTCTGACGGATCTTCGGGTTTTCATCCCATATTGTGAGTCTACTTTGCTAAATGTGTTTCAATACTTGTTTAATGCTTATTAACAACAATAACATGTTTAGATTACAAGATCCGGGAGTTTACCGCCCAAGAACGTTCTTGGGGAGTAAACTCCAAAATGGAACTTTAATGATTTCTAGACCCATTCCTATGTTAGAGGACTTGTAAAGGACTTAGTGTATGATCTTTGTAGCCTAGAAATCATCCAAGAAACATAAGTTCTTGGAGTTTACGGCCAAGGAACTCCCTTGGGCCGTAAACCCCTTTTCAAGGGCTTAAAGTGCCCCAAATCTTCCCCAAATGCTTAAGGACTTTAACTACTAGTACTTGTGCTTGTTTAGAACATCAAAAGCCCATAAAAACCATAAGTTTTTAGGAGTTTACGGCCAAGAACCTTTCTTGGGCCGTAAACCCCTTTTTGTGGGACAAAAATCATTCCAAGCAACCCTTAAGCCTTTAGACAATTTACCTTGCACCCTTGGGACTAGAATGGAGAGTAGAACACATCTAAACCACTCCTTGAAAGGAGTTTACGGCCAAGGAACATGACTTGGGCCGTAAACTCCAAGTGAAGGCACCAAAGTGTGTCTCTTGTCCCCATTAGCCTTAGATAAATTCATGAAAGCAATCCTTGATGTCTAAGTGCCTCAAATCAATTAAATTCCTAGAGTTTACGGCCGTAAACTCTAAGGTGAAGGACCTTAGGCCGTAAACTCCCATATGGAGTGTTCTAAAGCCTTAAACTACTTCATGTGTTATTCCAATAAAGCTAGGAGTGTTTTAAGGTCAAGATAACACCACAAAACACCCAAAAACACCATTTGAGGAGTTCACGGCCATAAACCTATGAGTTTACGACCGTAAACTCCAAGGTGTGGGGTTTGTTGGGTGGTGAACTCCTATACAAGGCCCTTTGATGTTTCAAATCCTTTTGCCTTGTCCCGTAGCAACTTAGATGCAACCATTTGGACTAAACACTCATAAAAGTGTTTAAATGTTTCCTATGTGTCTTAACTTATTTATTTAAGTTATTATTTGTCTAATTAGTTATATATATGCTTATTATATGATAACTAGGCTCGTGCGTGTAAACCAGTCTCCGTTTGTCACCTAGCACGGTAGCCGACACTGCAATTCAAACGACTCACCGCAAGTGAGTTCATACCCCTTGAATCAACCTTTGAACTGATTTTAAATGTTTTATAACACTTTATGGGGGGGGGGGGGGGGAATACAAGTCAAATACTTATAAGTTATTGCTTCAATCACATGTGATTGCATTTAATCACATGTGATTAATAACTAGGAAAACAACGATTTTTACCACTGTTCAAACTGTTTTTCAAACTACTTCACTTTGAAATGTTTTACAAACTGTTTTACTATCCAAACTTACTTATAGACTGTGATTTAAACAAATGCTTCTTATACTTGAACTGTTTTATTTTACTTATGCCTTTAAATTGTTTTATAGATCGACATCAAGTCGATCTCCTCTTGATACAATATTTATGCTTCAAATGTTTTATGAAAACTTACTTATGTTTTATATATTCAATTGCATGCCCATATATGTATAGATGTATAAATAATGTTTAAAGGACTTAGGAAGGCCATCCGCCCTATTTCCTTTTCGCGCCTTGAGATGTGGTCTGGTGGGATTTCGGGTGACCATCCGAAGGTCGTTTCAATATTACTTATACATCATATATACATATATAGACATAAAAGTACTTCCATATTCATACTCATCAGTACATCATTAGCTGGTTACCATCGGGGTAACGCAGGAACAATACATATACAGATATACTAGAAACAATACATATACAGATATACGAGAAACAATACATATACAGATATACGAGAAACAATACATATACAGATATACGAGAAACAATACATATACAGATATACGAGAAACAATACATATACAGATATACGAGAAACAATACATATACATATATACGAGAAACAATACATATACAGATATACGAGAAACAATACATATACAGATATACTAGAAACAATACATATACATAAATACGTAATAATTGTGATCCACTGTATCGGGCATGCCTTAAATGTCATGGCCCGAGTTGTAGCCAGAATTCTCTTGGAGGGAGAGTGTGAGTTTGCGTATAGATCTATACTGGATTGACTATCCTACACCTTGCTGCTAGCTACAGCCAGACCTGCAGGTCTGCGGGTGCCAAACGTCATTTCTTTTATTACGACCATTCATTATGTCGTTGTTACCAGTCGATAGCATGGTGCAATTTATCACATTATGCCTTAATATAAATCCGGTTTAAGGTAGTAGTATTTAGTACAGCAGTAGTCTTATTATACAAAGCTACAGTACTACAATGATTTACCCGTTACATATTTTAGTGATAATCTCACTTAAGCGTTAGTGTACAAACTATATTTTTAACAAATGATAGTGATACTTGGGTAATTACACACTTTTACAACAGACAAGTTTACAAAACAGTTTAGCCTTGGTAGAAGGTTACTTTTATAGAAAATATAGGATTTTCTGATAGATTCAAACTTTTACAAACACTTTCAAACATTTGCTTACATTTTTATAAACTTATGCATTGAGACAGGTTCAAACGTTTTTACAAGAAACATTGACACTAAAATACTTATGAACTCACCAGCTTAATGCTGATAAACTCTTTCAAAATAACTTGTATTCTCAGGTCATCAGTAGACAGGTACCGAGGCCAGCTTTTGAGAAGATGGAGTGCATTCAAGACTCACCTCATATTGTTTTGTGTTTCATTATTTTTTTTGTGTCTATAACTGTACAGAACACACTTGTATTAAAATTATATATTTAATGCAATGGATGATGTTGTTTGCTTATTTACATTTACTGTGTTGTGATACTATACATGACGTCCTCCGCCCCAGAACGTTTCCACCGTTCTTGGTTTTGGGGTGTGACAGTTATGACCCGTCGAAGTTTTGCAACGGAACTGGCACGGCACCGGGAAGACGTTAATAGTGAATTCATGATAGAGAGACTTTTAGCCTTAGTAATCAAAATGAAAGTCGTAGAATATGTTAATTTGTGAGCGTCCATAGAAAGTATGAGGAAGTTATGATTTTTCGAAGTTTTGGCTTAGTGGTGTACAGCCCAAAGTTCGAGTATTAGATCGAGCGGTTTTTAGCCGACACAACCTAAATGTGAATCGAAGATCTCGTTATTAGTAGCGTAACAATAAAAAGACAGACGAAAATGGACATCGGATGAAGAAGTTATGAGATTTTAACGGACCAATCCTGAGGCCTGTTAAAAATATAACTTTAAAAATAAAGTCAAAATTAGCCGACGGAGTCTAAACGAAAGTTGTAGAGTACGTCTCCACCTACACGTGGATATAAATAACGTCAAAAACGGAGTTTGTATGAACGAGTTAAAAATTATAATAGCGTATACATATATATATATATATATATATATATATATATATATATATATATATATATATATATATATATATATATATATATATATATATGTATATATATACATATATATATATATATACATATGTATATATCATTAGAAAGGTATCGACGATGCGGTTATTATAAGACTAATGTTGAGTTCTTTCGACATTAGTTTAGTACAAATATTGTTAAATCTATTAAAATAGGGGTGTTTAGTTGTTTATATAACTATAAGGTAATTAAGTAATTATGGGGGTAGTTTTTGAAAATTCAATTACTATAAATAAGGGCCTCTAGCTCTCATATTTCTGGCACCATTCTCTTGATTCAAGAGTCTTTCTCTTCTTATCCCCCGAGCATTTCGGTTCCTCGTGATTCAACTTCTATTTCTATAGTTTTAGTATAGTAAGGTGAGCATCGAAGCGTTGCACGAATCTTTCTTAGAAAGATTCAACGACGAAGTTCTGCCCCTACAGAGCCCGACTCCTAGCTAAACCCCCATTGTAAGTAAGTTATGCTTACCCTATTTTATTATAGCTTATATTTAAAATTAGTATTGTTATTATGAATTTATAATAAATATTTGAGCTATTTTTATATAAGTGTCGTTATAATATCTTTTTAACTACTCGCGGTGCGTGGAATCTGGTTTAAAGGGCCGCATAGGGTTGTTGTGTAACGCCGTAAATTTTCATATAAATTTTTCATTGTTAAATCACAAAATTCTCATAAGACATTACACAAAAATCCCCAATTATCAAATTAACAAAACACAATCTGTAATTGTTTGATTAATAATCGAGGATCCTCCAAAACATAACTCTTCATCTCGTGTGTACAATCGAGTCGTCGCCTTCCCGTGATCCTGAGAAGTACCTGGAACACATAACACATAACACGGTAAGCACGAAGCTTAGTGAGTTCCTCAAAATACCACAAATACACTTTAGCCACTCGAGGCTATAACTCTGTAAGACCCTCCGGTCAATGTGTCTCAGTGGGACCCTCCAGTCCCACATCTCTAATGGACCCTCCGGTCCTAACTCTGTGGACCTTCCGGTCCTAACACTGTGGACCCTCCGGTCCTAACTCCGTGAGCTCATAATAAATACACAACATAATTCACATAGACATAATGCAGGATATCACAGTACTCTAATAAACACATAAGATCAATATATACACATATTCCATAACAGCATAAGTCACAAAGACAGTATGCACGATAACACATAACACACAATAAACAAATAAGACCCTCCGATTGATAATGTACTAAGACCCTCCGGTCAATAATATACTGAGACCCTGCGGTTAACAATGTAAGTAAGAACCTCCGGTCAATAACACGAATAAGACCCTCCGATCTCACACAAATCACCACACAGGTAAGAATAGTGAGAAGACCCACCTCGGATGGCACACAGATCTTATAAATGCTGCTGCTACACTCCGACTTCTATCACTAAGCCAAACCCACAAATAACCCCATTAGGATCTAAGACCAACTTTCACATTATTAGGTCTAATAATGGTCCATCAATCTTGTCCATAAATAATCCAAGCCCAATGGGCCCACCAAGGCCCATCCCAAATTAGAGTTTTCACATAAAATGACGATTAGGGTTAAGTATTTCTCACTTAACCCATTAAGTCCATTACTCCACTAAGCCGTCACACAATGGAATCGGGATGAGTCACAACTTCAGTCCACTGGTCCAAACGTGGGTCTCAATAGGCCCCAACAAACCCAAAATTAGGGTTTTCTAAACCCTAATTAGGGTTTCTAGCCCAATCACAAGCCAACCCAGTCCAATAATAATCAATTGGGCCAACTAGGATGTGGCACCACCCACTACCACCTCAGGTAGTGGTGGTCAGTGGTGCCTCACGGTGGTGGTGGGTTTTTTCCAACCACATAAACATGCATAAACAACCTCACACAAAATACACACGCACACAACCACCTCCTGGGGTGGCTGGTGGCGGCAAAGAGTGGTAGAAGGCGACAATGGGTGGCAGCCACCACCTCATGGTGGTGGCAGTGGCGGGTCTTATGATTTTCCACCGTGCAAACCCATGAACACGTCCACAGGTGCAATTGGAGCACACAAACATAGCCAACTCGGCCTTAAGGGCGGCAGGCAACAATTGAAGGCGTTGCAGCGGCGACCCAAGGCCACCGGGGACCACAGTCGCTGCTCACGACATTGCAGACACAACAAGAACAAAAGAGACAGAGTAAGTAGGCTCACGGTTGGATTTACTGTGTGATTCTGGTAACTGCCGACTCATGCACGATGTACACATCGTGCCTCACAGCCCTCGGCGGTTCTTTCCGGCTTCATATCTCGTCTCCGGCAGCAGCATGAGGCAGCGCTCAACAGTGGAACAGCGCCTGGTCGGATTCGCGAGGAAGGATGGGTGGCGGCTCCGAGAAGGCTTCCACAGCTGGTGGCGGTTGAGGATGTAATCCATGGTGGTGGCGGCCGATATCACAAAGTGTAGGGTTAAGGTTGCGTCGCATATACAGGAGAGAAAAAAAGCACAGCTCGATCCGCTCCTTTCACAAACTTCCATTCCTTTTTATCACATTTAGCCCCTCCTTACAATATCTTCTTCAAAGCAAGACCAAAAGTTACCTAATAGCCCCTGCCCTCAGAAATCTTTACAAATTAAATTCGGAATTTACCATTTAGACCTTGCTTCCCAAAAATCTATCCAAATTAAGTCCCAATAATTCTCCAAACAACCCTTACCTTCATAGATATTTATAAACCACTCCGGAACTTACACTTTTAACTCAAAACTTCTAGAATCATGACAATTAAATTCTCGAGGCCAACACCTGGCGATGTTATTATTTATTTTAGGGTTTCTATTCATATTAACCCTTATCTATCTATTTAATCCATAAACGGGATGTTACAATTCTCCCCAACTTAAATTAGATTTCGTCCTCGAAATCATTACTCACCATCCCTTACATACCCGACAACTTCAATCGCATGGCCAAAAACCCAAGTATAACCCCAGTTGTTCAATCCAACAGAGCTATCCTAAGCAACCACATTGCCTGCAATCACTAAGTTCGCTTTAACCCAAGCAATATTTCAACCGATCTATAGACACACACATTTCCGACCTCTGTCGTCTAACACTCACTAACTCCATTAATGTTGCGGTCCTTCTCAAACCAATTGAGTCGACCCTCCCGGGTCTAGAACATCAGATGCAAACCATAAATCACTCAAAATGAAACCTATCAGGAATATGAAATCTCAACTCATCTATCATTTACACAGCGGCCAACTGAAACTCGAGAGTCTGGTTCATGAACAAAATTGGAACCACTCATATCCAATCTGATACTCAACTCACAACCCGTGATTTACGAGTCTACGCGTACATTACTTCTCTGATTCCCTCCAATGTGCCACAACCTCTACTCAATTCAAGATATCACGGATCCCAACCATCATGGAGACCACAGTCTCACCCCTGCCCCTACCACCAGGTTCCCAAAGACTCAATTATTAAGGCTACCCAAGCCTAAAACTTTTCTGCCTCAAACTCTGATCAGAGAGCACTTCATCACAACATTCTCTCGCTGACTAGTGGGTACTGCGGCTCCCCGCAGTATCACAACAACCTCTCACTGAACAGTGAGTACTACGGCTGCCCGTAGCATCACCACATCCTCTTACTAAATAGTGAGTACTACGGCTCCCCGTAGCATCACCACAACCTCTTACTGAATAGTGAGTACTACGGCTCCCCGTAGCATCACCACAACCTCTTAATGAATAGTGAGTACTACGACTCCCCGTAGGGTCACCACAACCTCTCACTTAATAGTGAGTACTACGGCTCCCCGTAGCATCACCACAACCTCTCTGCACTAATTCATTGAAGCTGCAGCTCCCCGCAGTCTCACCGCACTTACTCTTATCACTTCACAATCTAATCCTCAGGTTGACACCACACTACGATCATTAACTAATGCTCTGCGGTCCAACATAGATAGGTACATACACACCCATCCAGGCTAAACATCACTACTTTGGGCAACCACCGTCGTGACAAAACCTCTTTTTCTCGCTGCAATTCACATTCTCAGATAAATCTATTTAATGTCAATTAGCTAAAGGGCCCCCACCGGAACCATAGACACTTGATACACCACTCGTCATCTCATAACTCAAGACTCGAAATAAACCGAAATTTAGGACACCATACCCAGATGTCTCGGCACGCCATCACAGAATCTCATGATGTCTTGCCCCCCACCATTGATCTCTTACTCACGACATCATACTCAGATACCGCAATGTACTCTATCGGAATCTCGCAACTGATCTTCCTCCCACACATCTTATAACTTTGAAAATCCCAATCCTCAACTTGAAACACAGAGAAATCGTCGATGACTCGGAACACGATGTCGACAATCCTAAACTCCCTCCTCTGCCGCTCAAACCCCTGCAAGGATATTCATACCGACTCTGAAGCTAGTTGCACAATCATCTCTTACCCTTTCCAAAGAGCATAGAACAATCCATTCATCGAACCGACCACCTTGAAAAATTCTTACCTACTACAAGGCCTCTGCCTAACGGCCACATGTCGTACAGACACTCATCCTTTCTTGAACACGTACCACATGCACTATCTCGCTCTGCACTTTGCCTTGACCATCAATAATCTTGGTCTCAGGAATCCGCACTGCAGGTCTCTATATCCAGTTCTCTAACTGCCCTTCAACAGATCTCCGATCTCCTCAAAACCACCCGGTCCTCCCCCACTCAGGGTTCGAACCATCACCAATTGGTTCACCAACAATCTATCCCACAAACTGTTTTTACCAGTAACATTGCACCTACTCTTGGGAGGTGATACACAACGCTTAATGATCTCCCCGATGGAGATCGAGCAACTCCAATTACCCAAATCTCAGATGAAATCCTCAGAAACTTCTCATCATGACTACCCCTAGTCATTCAGAATCTCGTATCATCCTACTACCGAACATCTCAACTGTCCAGTAGTAACTCTGACTCTTAATCTGAAATCATGAACTATCATACTCCTCATCCTTGACTCTTCAATCAACGTTCCATCACGTGGATTGTAATAAGAGCGGAGTCCTCATTACCATACTCGATACTCCTCATAGACAATAAGAGACACCGCCCTAATATCCTCTTCTTGATCATCTGCCGCTGCAGCTAATACATGCCCTACAGCCCTACTATGCTCAAATAGGGTGTATACATGTCCTTAACCATCTCAGTCCCCACTGACAACCTGCTCATGCTCTAACATTACCTCTCGGCAGACATACTGCCCAAATACTCTGATGGAAGGTCGCCATCAATGCTAACCCGTAGGGTTTTACCCCCAAGCTCAGAAACCAAAATCTCAACACCTCTTATGTTCCCCACAGGAAACGGAAATAGTACCGCTCAGGCCACAGAAAATGACATCTCCACTATCGGCCGATCGCTCAGCTCAGACCGTGTTCTCCCATAACGCACCATCCCTACTCATCCCTGAGTGTTGCGACTCCAACTGACATCTCTCCAACAGTCCCTAGGAGTTAACTCAGTTTTCCCCTTCACGGGATGCTCCACTAAAACTCGTTCATCATGTCCCTCTGGCCCATTACTCTTTCACATCTGATCTCAGTCTAGACGATCACCACAGAATAACTGGTAAAACCAGGAGCACTAACCGCCACACGTCCTGATACTCATCCCATGTGACTACCTCTCAATCTGCTTTGAATCATGGTACCCGAACCATGTTACCTCATCTTAATTTGCTACTAATCATGGTACTCGAACCACGTTCTCTCTTCTCAATCCGCCTCAAATCATGGTACTCGAACCATGACATCACCTCTCGATCTGCTACAAATCAAAGTACTCGAACCATGACATCACTTGTCGATATGCTACTTAGATTCTCCGGAATACTCCCTATATTGAGTATGGGTCCTCTGCTTTCAATAGTACAGGCCCATACAACATCTACCCATACTTTCTGCAACGACCATCCCAGAGCCCCTAAGTAGCTGCTCAACCTTCTCAATCACCAATCTCAACACACATGCTCGCTTCCCAGTGAAATGCTCTACTCTGTCAGCGTACCCATCTGACTAAAGTCACTTCCTAGGCTCTTCCTAGGTTCTCACACTTCTCCGCCATCAGTTGCTGAGAAACTCTTTATGATGCCAGTCATCTACCTCCTGAATATCGTCACATTCACTTGGTAGGTGACTCCCATCATCGGGAGTTCCACAAAGCACGAAGCAAGCAATATTTGGGCATCGAATAAACATGTAAAACCCACTCCAGGTGATAACTCCACTTGCTCTACTCACTCAAAAGATTGATACCGAACTCAACAACTCCACCCCCCGCGGGTATCTAACTACTCTCTCAATAGGCTCGGAAAATGCTCATCTAGGTATCTCTCCTAGATTACTCCTTTACTCAAATCCCTCTCTAAAAGGATCCCTACTTGCTACTCTTACTCAACACATGCTCGAAAGCACCTCACAGATAACAGCAACTCCTAGGCTAAGGCATCACAAATCAGGCCACTCTAGTCCTAACATATGAAATACCTAGCCTATCTCTAGCATGCATAATATATCATAGCATATCTCATAACTATCTCATAATACAAACGTAAGGGTATTTTGGGAAATCACTGTTCGGGCTCTGGTTGATTGTACACAATGCTCTTTCTCGCTTTCTCTTTGACTCTTATTCACTTTTAAAAAAAATCGTTTTTGAAAACTTTTCTTATTTCCTCAGTTTGAGTCCAGATTTACCCCGAAGGTGCATCCGAATCCCTCAAACCAAGGCTCTGATACCAACTTGTAACGCCGTAAATTTTCATATAAAATTTTCATTGTTAAATCACAAAATTCTCATAAGACATTACACAAAAATCCCTAATTATCAAATTAACAAAACACAATCTGTAATTGTTTGGTTAATAATCCAGGATCCTCCAAAACATAACTCTTCATCTCGTGTGTACAATCGAGCCGTCACCTTCCCGTGATCCTGAGAAGTACCCGGAACACATAACACGGTAAGCACGAAGCTTAGTGAGTTCCCCAAAATACCACAAATACACTTTAGCCACTCGAGGCTATAACTCTGTAAGACCCTCCGGTCAATGTGTCTCAGTAGGACCCTCCAGTCCCACAACTCTAATGGACCCTCCGGTCCTAACTCTGTGGACCCTCCAGTCCTAACACTGTGGACCCTCCGGTCCTAACTCCGTAAGCTCATAATAAATACACAACATAATTCATATAGACATAATGCAGGATATCACAATACTCGAATAAACACATAAGATCAATATATACACATATTCCATAACAGCATAAGTCACAAAGACAATATGCACGATAACACATAACACATAATAAACAGTGTAAGTAAGACCCTCCGGTCAATAATATACTGAGACCCTCCGGTCAATAATATACTGAGACCCTCCGGTCAACAGTGTAAGTAAGACCCTCCGGTCAATAACACGAATAAGACCCTCCGGTCTCACACAAATCACCACACAGGTAAGTATAGTGAGAAGACTCACCTCGGATGGCAAACAGATCCTATAAATGCTGCTGCTACACTCCGACTTCTATCACTAAGCCAAACCCACAAATAACCCCATTAAGATCTAAGACCAACTTTCACATTATTAGGTCTAAATATGGTCCATCAATCTAGTCCATAAATAATCCAAGCCCAATGGGCCCACCAAGGCCCAACTTAAAGCCCATCCCAAATTAGAGTTTTCACATAAAATGACGATTAGGGTTAAGTATTTCTCACTTAACCCATTAGGTCCATTACTCCACTAAGCCGTCACACAATAGAATCGGGATGAGTCACAACTTCAGTCCACTGGTCCAAACGTGGGTCTCAATAGGCCCCAACAAACCCAAAATTAGGGTTTTCTAAACCCTAATTAGGGTTTCTAGCCCAATCACAAGCCAACCCAGTCCAATAATAATCAATTGGGCCAACTAGGGTGTGGCACCACCCACTACCACCTCAGGTAGTGGTGGTCAGTGGTGGCTCACGGCGGCGGTCACTACCTCATGGTGGTGGTGGGTTAATCTGACCACATAAACATGCATAAACAACCTCACATAAAATACACACGCACACAACCACCTCCCGGGGTGGCTGGTGGCGGCAAAGAGCGGTAGAAAGCGACAATATCTTCTTCAAACCAAGACAAAAGTTACCTAATAGCCCCTGCCCTCAGAAATCTTTACAAATTAAATTTGGAATTTACTATTTAGACCTTGCTTCCCAAAAATCTATCCAAATTAAGTCCCAATAATTCGCCAAACAACCCCTGCCTTCATAGATATTTATAAACCACTCTGGAACTTACACTTTTAACTCAAAACTTCTAGAATCATGACAATTAAATTCTCGAGGCCAATACCTGGCGATGTTATTATTTATTTTAGGGTTTCTATTCATATTAACCCTTATCTATCTATTTAATCCATAAACGGGATGTTAGATATTGGATTTCAGAAGTGCTATATGCCAAAATGGTCCTTCCCTCCGGTGTTTTATGTCTGGCCCCTGTCTGTACATCGTTGGAAAGTATTGTTTAAACGCTTATATAATAATAATAATAATAATAATAATAATAATAATAATAATAATAATAATAATAATAATAATAATAATAATAAGACTAATAATTAGTCACGGTAAATATTAGACTAAAATTTAGTGGTAATAATACTAGGTTTCGTCGAAGGAAATTATTTTAAAGTAAACGAAGCGTTGTCCGAGTGCCGAATCACCACCTTCTCAGGTGAGTGCATAGTTACTTTCATCTTACACATAGATATGAAGTATTTTATATAAATTACGTGCTATGTGTGCATATTATCTGAATACTTGCTGTCTATGTTAGATGAACAATTTTATACACGTTTTAAATGATTTAAACTGTATATGTATTTTATATCTACGAAAATGTTGGGGTAAAACATGGGTAGATGTAATAGATGGAATATAAGTTGGACGATGAGTTGAGAGGTGTTATAGACCGTGAGGTGAGGGTGAGAGGTGGACGATGTGAGAATCTTTTTTCCCAAATGATGGCCCCGTCATTCGGCAGAGTACCACAGACTATTCTAGATAGTCCGGTGGGACACTAGCAGGCTCGCAACCTGTAGGTGTTGTGAATGATGTGTTCACCCGGTGTACTCTAAACCTTGGTGACCATGCAGACTTGGTGCCTAAACCCTGGTGATCATGCAGAATTGATGCCTAAACCTTGGTGATCATGCAGACTTGATGCCTAAACCCTGGCGACTATGCAAAGTTAGTGCCCGTTGTGTAAACCGTGGCAACGATGGACTTCGTGCCGATTCCTTAGGATGATCCTTAAGAATGAGTGAACGAGAAATAGCTGATTCTTGGGGCAGCTCCTTAAGAATAAAGAAGATAATGGGGTTGGGTAATTGGGTTGATTGCTTTATTGTTTAAACATGATAATTATATTATTGTGGGTTGAAAACCCTATGTACTCACCAGGTTTCCCAACATGACCCACTCAGTTTATTTGTATCACAGGTGTCGATATGAAGTTACATTACACTGAGAGATTTAAAAGAGATGTAGATCACTAGTGATAATGAATGTAAGTTCTGTTTATGCTTATGTTTCTGTATTGACGATGACATCCCAAATGTTTTAAAATGAATAAAAATATTTTTCTTCGAAAATGCTTTGATAGCGTATTTATCATGTTTTACTGGGAACAAATTCCGCAACATTTTTATTAAAAGAGGTACTCTGATTTTTATAAATCATAAACAAAATCAGTCTTTTCTGGCCGAGAAAATGGGGATGTCACATACACTAACAAGTTCGTGTAAAGATTGAAGCCGTGAATGACGTGTACAAACAGAATTTCAACATGCATTACGTGTCTTTCATGATGGTGACTTATATTAGGTGCATATGAGGAAAGAACGTTTTCCTAACAAAAGAAAGAACAAAAGTTGATGCCAAGAGCTGAAGGTCCTTACAAAGTGGTGACATGTCAATGATAATGCTTATCAGGTGGATCTAGGAGGAGACCATGGGGTGCATGCTACCTTAAATGTGGGAGACCTTTCACTGTATCTTGTTGAGGACGGCCTTGATGAATTGAGCTCATTTCCTTTGGGGGAGGGGAGGATCCATATATGGATCTTCAAAGCCCAAAAGGTGATGAATTAATGATTACTAGTAGGCTAGAAGGTGGTTTGTACTCAATGGTTGGTTTGTGCTTGGTAACCTATGTATTGAATTAGGGTCGCATGAAGGCTAGGGCAACATTTCAAAGGCTTCATAAGTGCTCAAAACCGTAACTTTTTGCTTCATCAAGCCTTCTAGCCATTGTTGATCTCTTTGGTGGATTTGGGTTACACTTTAATGCTTCTTTTGGCTCCTTAATGGGGCATGGACGCTTTTTTCATTCATTAGTGTGTCAGACGTTTTTTGTGTGGTTTCATGAGTTTCTTTAATTTTCATTATTAGTTTTACTAAGTAGTTGGTTGGGTGGTTTGTAACCACCAACTTTGTAATAAAGGCTTCATATAAGCCAAGTATGCATGGAAAAAAGAGATAGATGAAATTTTAATCAAAAGAACCTTTGTTCACTTTGAATTATAGTTATAATTCACCACTTGTCATAGTCGAGACGTGTTCTTGACTTGATACGCATTCAATCAAATATTATGTCTTTGATAGTTTTCATGGGTATACAACTAAGTAGGTCTTGATTTGTACTAATCTATCCATTTCTTCCCATATACATATCATTTATGGTTGTTATTCTAGCTTAATTTACCTAAACACAACCCTAATCACTTAATCAAGCCCATAAAGGCATCAAAAGGGATTCACCTTTGTTAACCCTGATCCACCAAAGAGTATCAAAAAGCTAGGAGGCTTTATGAAGCAAAACATAACGGTTTTGAGCATTTATGAAGCCTTTAAAATGTTGCCCTAGCCTTCATGCGACCATGATTCAATTCGTAGGTTACCACGCACAACCCAACCATTGAGCCCAAACCACCTTCTACCTTACTAATAGTCTCTAATCCATCACCCTGGGCTTTAATGATCCATGCATGGATCATCCCCTCCCCCTTTGAATGGAAACGACCTCAATTCATCAAGGCCACCCTCAACAAGATAAGGCCAAAGGTCTGCCACATTAAAGGTTGCATGCACTCCATGGTCTCCTCCCAAATCCACCTTATAAGCATTATCAATGACATTTGACACCATTTTGTAAGGATCATCTGCTCACGGCATCAACTTTTGTTAGGAAAACGTTCTTTCCTAATATGCACCTACACCAAGTCACCATCCTGAAAGACACGTGGTTTCCTATGCATGTTGGAATTCTGTTTGTACAACTTTGTCATGCTTCAATCATCAAACAAACTTGTTGGTGTAGTTTCATCATGGCCTTCAACTTGTCATTAGCAACCTTGTGAACCAATTCATCCTTTTGCAATGGAATTAAATCCAAAGGCATATAAGGAACACTATACACCACTTCAAAAGGAGAGTGACATGTAGCATAAGTAGGAGAACAATTACAGGAAAACTCAACATGTACAAGTTTGATGTCCAAATGTTTTTGAGTTTTGCTAACCAACCCACTGAATAACGTACCCAAAGTTCTATTTGTCACCTTCGTTTGCCCATTAGTTTGTGGATGATGGGATGTACTAAAAAGTAACTTAGTACCAGCTTTCATCCACAAATTGTTCCGAAAGTAACTCAAAAAACATAGATTCCCTCTCAGAGACAATATTTTTAGGAATAATATGCAAGCGAACCACCTCTTTAAAATCCAAATTAGACACATTAGATGCCTCATTGGTTTTATGACATGGCACAAAGTGAATAATTTTTGAAAACCTATCCACCACCACAATAATGGAATCCTTCCCCCTTTGAGTTCTAGGCAAAGCCATAATGAATTCCATTGACACATGTTCCCAAGGACAAATAGGAACCGGCAACAGAGTGCAAACATCATGCTTGAAAGTTTTTTCGTCATCTGACATATAACACCCTTGTCACTATATCCCAACATCTTAGGCCAAAAGAAATTTTCTTAAAGCTCCTCCAAAGTTTTGGTAATGGAAAAATGACCCGCTAAACCACCACCATGAGCTTCACGAATCATCAACTCCGTATTGTGTGACAACCCGAATTTTTCGTATGTTTAATTTCTACAGTCTAACACTTCATTGAAAGTCAAATTCATTTCTATTACCATTTAGCTAAATTTAAGGTATGTGTGAGTATTCCGATGCCAGTACACTTAAGGAAGAAGTGTTAGAAAGCAACCACTAAAGCCCTATATTCGTATTCGTATTCGTATTATCCTATTAGTTATATTCGTATTCGCATTTGTATTCGTACTAACCTAATAGTTATATTCGTATTCGTACTATAGTATTGGTTATATTCGTATTCGCATTCGTATTCGTTTAGTATTAATCTTAGTTATGATTAGTACGATTTCTTTTACAAAAAGTAATATAGTTTAAAACACTTTTTAAAGAAATCTGACTTTAGTCTAACTGTTTACCCTGCAATTCAAATCATTAGCTATCACAATTTTCGATATTAGAAACATACATCAAATAGAATATTTGAACTGAAAATACGTCTAAGTACAAGATTTCCTTGTACCTTTGCTTGTATCCCCCCCTAAAAACATTTGAAAAACATTGGAAAACATTTGAAAAAGGGTAGGGGTATGAACTCACCGGTTGAGAAATGCGTCAGTTTGGATCCTAAACGTCAGTTTCTGGGTTCGCGAACGCACAAGATCCCTGTGGATTATGAAATGATACACATTTGTATCTAATTAGGACTTGATTAATTTATTTGTTAAAGACACACACTTCTAGTTGCGGAAACACCCCATTACAAGTGTTTGGAAGGACCCGGGTGGCATTTAAGGACTTGTATGACTAGGGAATGGAGTTTACTCTTCAAGAGTAATCTCCTTAAGGAGTTTACTACCCTAAACACCTCATCCATACGAGTTCACGGCCGTGAACTCTTGGATGGTGTTTTTGGGTGCAAAATGGCTTCATAACACTTGGGATTAATGCTAGACTTGGGTTTTAGGCTTTGGAAGGAATTAAAACTCACATAGGGACCATTTATTGGGGTTTACGGCAGTAAACATGGATTTTATGGCCGTAAACTCCCCCTCACACCCAATCCTTAATGTTTTAGGTCTTAAACAATCACATGTGATTCCAATGATTTTTCCCAAGCCTTGTATGGATTTTTAGGGGACTTTTGGCATGGTTTTTGGAGTTTACGGCCCATGAACCTCCCTCGTGGCCGTGAACTCCTTTGATGGGTGTTTTATTATGTTTTAAGGCTTCTAAATTGATGGTAGACACTTCTAGAATTTATCCTAAGGTTTAAGGTGTGTTCAAGTGGCATCTTAACACATTTAGAGGAGTTTACTCCCCAAGAATATGAGTTTACGGCCCAAGCATGTTCTTGGGCAGTAAACATTTACTCCTCTAAATTGATGTTCAATGTGTTCCAAGGCCAATTCCATAATTCTACAAGTCGTATCTAAGCCTTATTGGTGTTTTGGAAGGGTTTAAGGGCTTAAAACCCCCTTTTATATGTGTTTACGGCCCAAGCATGCTCCAGGGCCGTAAACACATGAACAAGTCTCTAAATCATGGTTTAAGGCATTCTAAGTCCATTCCATTAAGTCATCTAGCCATATCCAAGGTCTAATTGTGGTTTGGAAGGGTTTTGTTGCTTAAAAACCCCATTTATATGAGTTTACCGCCTAGGACTGTTCTAGGCTTATAAACTCATGATAATGGTCCTAATCCATGGTTTAAACTCCAATTTGAAGGCTAGAGGGGTTGTATAACAAGTTAGGAAAGGTACCTTGGTGATTAGAAGCCTTAAATTTAAGGTTTTGGACCCTTAAACTTGGATTTAGGAGAGAGGTTAGAGAGAGTAGAGAGAGGAAGCAAAAGCTTCAAATGAAAGCTTGAACACATTTAAATAGGTCCCAAAACTTAGACACGGTGAAATTCTACCCGACACTGGCGTTAAACAGGGCTTTTGGTCGCACCCGATTAAGTTTCCGTAACCTGGCGGGGACGTTTCTAAAATTTCTGAAATAAACATTTTGGGCTAATTTCATGAGTTCCTAAGGGGGTTGGACACTCATTAGTATTAAATAAACATATAAGTTTAAATAATTTAGCCTAAAAACGAGATCAGAACGAATTGATGAACGGCGAATTTTACGGGCGGAACGGGTCTCAGCGATGGAAAAGTTTGGCCATTGACATCTGACACCACTTTGTAAAGACCATCTGCTCTTGGGATCAACTTTTGTTCTTCCTTTTGTTAGGAAAACGTTCTTTCCGCATATACACCTACACCAAGTCACCATCTTGAAAGACACGTGGTTTCCTATGCATGTTGGAATTCTGTTTGTACAACTCTTTCACGCTTCAATGTTCAAACGAACTTGTTGGTGTAGTTTCATCATGGCCTTCAACTTGTCATTAGCATCCTTGTGAACCAATTCATCCTATGGCAATGGAATTAAATCCAAAGGCATATAAGGAACACCATTGATACGAATTTGGATTGTGTTACCTAATCTTCCTATCCAATTTGGATAGCAATAGGCTCATCTATTGATTATGACGTGAGCTATAACAATGTTAAATTTATACTGCCACATGGCATGTGTTGTGGCAAAATTTGTGTGCATGGTAACATGGGAAGCTGATATGGACGTGGATTAATGCATGGGAGTTACAATGGAGATGGTTAAGTGTGATGGAGTTATGGAGTGGAAGTTACAAATAAAAAGTTATTATGATGGAGTGGGAGTTACAAATAAGTCATTAGTGGTCATTAGTGGAGTGGGAGTTACAAATGAATCATTAATGGTCATTAGTGGTGTGTTTATTTCAGCTTTTAATAAGCCTTTAATTGGCATAGTTATAGGTGTCTTTTGATTATCTTTACAGTTATTTTTGTAAGGCTATATAAAGCCATTTTCTATCATTTGTAAAAAAATGTTGATTGACTTATATATGAAAATCGAATTTTTGATCATTTCGAGTTGTTGCGACAATTCAAAGTTTGATCCTTATTAGGACGCGCCTCTTAATATTGATCTTGAATTCAAGTTAATAGGTATTGACTTTTCCTTACCGAACTTCAATCTATAGGTCTTGTTTGATATTCAAATCTATCCCTTTTTCTTTATTTTGTTCTTGTCAAATCCATTGTTGTTTATTCCGCTGCATTTTCAAACCCATTCGATATTATTTGTGGTGTCAATCCCAATATTAGTATCAGTTGATGTGTTAGAAGTCCATATTCGTGTTAGTTGGACTCGGAGCGGTCCATACACTTATCATATGTGGTATCAGAACCCAGTTCCGATTGGGTTTTGTTGAGTAGAAAAAAGAGGTCCTTGTCGAGTGTGCTGATTTGTTATTGTTAAGTTCTTGCCAAAATATGTTGTTGCTCTTATTGAACAAGAAAAAACAATTCTACCAAGTGTTATCACGAATTCAGTTACGATGGATTGGGATAATCCAAATTTTCTTCGTGTTCTTCGTGAACTATGAAGGATGTATCGAAAGAATCGAGTCGAAGGAAACCTAGGTGTGAGCAGCCAAGGAATGTGGGGGAGTTAAAGATAAATGAATTGCCTAAATTCGTTGGAGGATTCAATCCAGAAAAATATTTGGATTGGGAGAAGGAGATGGAAAGAGTTTTTCAGTTCAAATGTGTGGCTGATGAATGGAGTTGCAAATATGCCATTCTAAGGTTGAGAGGAGAAGCTGAATTGTGGTATGAAAAGTTGAAGGCAAAAAGAACCCGTGAAGGAAAGGGAAAGCTTTCTTCTTGAGAATCTCTGAAACGAAAACTCTGAGAGAGCTATGCGCCAATGACCTTGGAGACTGTTAATTTCAAAAGAAGGGTGGAGATATTTAAAAAGGCAGTTATGATCAAAGAGGAAGAAGAAGAGTACAAAGCATTGGCTGTTGACACAGTTTTGGTACTTGAAACATCACAAACCATTGATGACAAGGCTGATGTTGCCGATGTCAAGGTGGAAGAAGTCAAGGTAGAAGAGGTTAATTTATTTGTTGAAGATGAAATTGTTGAAGTAACTATTGAAGAAAACAATTTCATGATTAGAGATGATAATACTAAAGAAATGGATGAATTCACTGAAGAAGTTGAAGAAGGAGATAACTCCAAGATTGAAATTGTTGAAAGTGTGGATGCAATCATGGAAGAAAATAATTTTGTTGATGCGAACAAATTATTTGAGAAGGGGGTGATTTTGGTTGAACCAAGAAAGGAATTCCAGGAGTCCATGACATCTACAACAGTGTATCCCATAAATGACGAACAAGTCCAGAAGCATTCGACTATATTGACGGGTGAAATAAATGTGGAGCAGGTTAAATGTGAAGATGCTCGTCTTGCAAAATTGAGGTCAATTCCTTTTGAAGTAGGAGGGGATGATATGAATTTGGACTGCAATTCGCAATATTCAAGTTCCAACCCAATTTAGATCGTAATGGGCTCATCCCTTGACATAAAGTATGGATAATGTGAGCTATAATAATGATAAATTGGTACTCGCCACATGGCATGTGTTGTGGCAAAATTTGTGTGCATGGTAACATGGGAAGCTGACATGGACGTGGATTAATGCATGGGAGTTACAATGGAGATGGTTAAGTGTGATGGTGTTATAGAGTGGGAGTTACAAATAAATCATTAATGTGATGGAGTTATGGAGTGGGAGTTAAAAGTAAATCATTAGTGGTCATTAGTGGAGTGGGAGTTACAAATGAATCATTAGTGGTGTGTTTATTTCAACTTTTAATAAGCCTTTAGTTGGCATAGTTATTAGAGTGTCTTTTGAGTTTTTAACCGTTATCTTGTGATGCAAACCCACAGCTGTCAACAAAGGATCCAAATCAAATGCTAGATGGACCAGTTACGAGGGCACGAGCTAAAACATTCAAAGAGGCTTTAAATGGATTGGTTAGAGAAGTTGGATTACCATAAATCAAGTCCAAGAGTGATTTACAAGATACAATAAGAGCCTTTATAAGCCAATTTCGTTTTTTTTCTATATTTTTATGTAATTTTCGTTTTTATATATCCTAAATAAGTGTTGGGAAGATAAAAGGGTCTTAGGTTACATAAACCTTGTGATAAACCATGTCTAGGTTCATAGTTTTAAACTTGGGGGTTAAATGCCTTAAATTAAAGATAGTTCTTTAATTCATGGCTCTTTAGGTGCTCTTCCCACACTATAAAAACGTGGTATTTGTATCCATTTGAAATCAATCAAGTTTTGAATACAATTTGTGAGTTTTTAACTCTTTTTTCGTTCTTTGTGAACTTTAGAACTTATCAGGTTTTCATAGCTTGTGGCGTTCAAACTTATCAATCAATTTGGTGGGTTGATTGTGGCGTTTTATACCAAGGTTCTTGTCTCTTTATAGACAACGGGTCGCGGTTTCCACCTTTGTTTTACAATTCTGTAACCAAAAGAACGATCGGGCGAAACGTGTTCAAACCTCAATTTTGGGTGAGATCACATTTGGTATCAGAGCCAGTTCTTTGTGTTGCATATCTATTTTGTTTTCTTCCTTGATTACTTGAGTTCTAAGACGCATATTGGTAGCGGGTCTTGTCACAAGTTGTAAAGGTTCTTACTAGCGACTTTTGAATTTCTAAGTTGTCAAACTTCTATATTCTACATTTCTTTTGTTTCCTTTATGTTTTCATTTGGCTATTAGTTTCCTCAAAAAAAAAATCAAAGGTAAAAAAAAAAAAAACGAAAAGAAGCAAAAAAAAAAGAAAGAAAAAAAAAAGCAAAAAAAAAAATTTACAAAAAAAAAGATTTACAAAGAAAAAAAAAGAGAGAGAAAAAAAAAGGAAAAAAAAGGAAAAAAAAAGAAAGAAAGAAGAGGAGGAACAAGTAAAGCCTTTTTTTTTCTATAAAGTCAATTTGAATTGCAAGTGTAGTCTTTTTTTTCAAAAAAAAAAATAATCCATTGTTTGCTTCATCATTAGCAAAGCCAAGTTTGTTTGGCTTTCTTTTCGTGTATTGAGGTTACTTTAATTTGGATACAATTTCTTTTGATTTGTTTGGTAAGTTTGAATTCCTCAAGGCCACAAGTTCAAATTTGATAATTGCTTCTTTAGTTTGTTTAGAACTTTAAGAGTTAAAAGGGAGTGGTAAAAGGCTGTGTGGTGAGACTAAAAGAGGGTAAAAGCCACTCGAGGGATACACGAGAGTTGAGTGAACTATTTTTGAGAGAAACACGTGAGTGAGTGTTGGGAGGAAGTAAATTATTATTATTATTATTATTATTATTATTTTATTTTTTATTTTTTTGGCAGAAATATAAGATGGGTGATCAAAACCCCCCACCAAACCGTCAAGTTCAAGCTATGATGGATGAGATGCGACGTTTGATGACAAATGAATTTAACCAAGTACATGAAAGAATGGACCGAATGGAGGCACAAGTACAAAAAACTCGATCTCGAGCATCATCACAGGTTTCTAACGGGGAAGAGGAGGATGATGGTTGGGAACCTGAAAGGCGACCAAATAGAAGGAGGTCACGAAGAGATGACAATTTAAGTTCTATTAAAATGAAAGTTCCTTCTTTCAAAGGCAAATCAGACCCGGACGCGTACATTGAATGGGAGACAAAAATGGAGTTCATATTTGATTGTCATGAATATTCCAATCGTAAGAAGGTAAAACTAGCCGTAGTTGAGTTTTCTGATTATGCACTAACATGGTGGGATCAACTTCTAATCACTAGACGGAGAAATGGAGAAAGGCCTATTGAGACATGGGATGAAATGAAGAGTGTCATGCGAAGACGGTTTGTGCCAAGTCATTACTTTCGTGATCTCCACAATAAACTTCAAAGCTTAAAACAAGGCGGCAAGTGTGTTGATGATTACTTCAAAGAAATGGAGGTTATGATGGTTCGTGCCAATATTGAGGAGGATCCTGAGGCAACCATGGCCAGATTCTTAAATGGCTTAAATCTTGAAATTCGTGATCGCATTGAGATGCAACATTATGTTGAAATTGAAGACATGGTCCATATGGCTGTTAAAATTGAAAAACAATTAAAAAGAGGTGGCGGGTCTCGAAATAACACTTGGAAGGCTAGTACTTCAAAAAAATCAGAAAATACACCTACTTCTTCTTCTAATTCCAAATCTGATCCTAAAACAACAAACTCTTCAAAAGGAAAAACTGATTCTTCTACTTTTAGGAATCGTGACATAAAGTGTTTCAAGTGTCAAGGAAGGGGTCATATTGCAAGTCAATGTCCAAATAAGCTTACCATGGTGGTTAGAGAAAATGGCGAGATCGAAACGGATGAATCAGATTCTATAGTTTCACCGGAAGATTGTAGTGATGATGAAGAGGTGGCTGTTCAAGGTGATCTGTTGGTTGCAAGACGAGCTCTAAACATTCAATCCAAGGAGGGAGACGATGCCTAAAGGGAGAATATATTTCATACTCGTTGCTATGTTCAAGGCAAGGTATGTAGTGTTATAATTGATGGTGGGAGTTGTACTAACGTTGCAAGTACTTCCATGGTTGAAAAGTTAGGTATACCCACGATGAAGCATCAAAAACCATACAAACTTCAATGGCTCATTGATAGGGTGAGGTGCGAGTTACAAAACAGGTGATGGTTTCATTTCGGATTGAAAGATATGAAGACGAGGTGTTGTGTGATGTTGTTCCTATGCAAGCCACTCACTTGCTGCTAGGTAGACCATGGCAATATGATAGACATGTAAGTCACGACGGTTTCACTAACAAATACACTTTTGTTTACAAAACAAAACCGGTAACTCTTGTACCAATGTCACCAATTCAAGTTTACCAAGATCAAGTAAAACTTCAACAAGATGCGAAAAAAGAGAGCGAAGGAAAAAAAGAGAGTGAGAAAAAAAAAGATGATGAACAAAAAAATGAGTGAGAAAACAGAAGAAAATGAACAAAAAAAAGAAAGTGAACAAAAAAAAAGAGAGTGAAAAAAACAAAGAAAACATGAAAAAAAGAGGGAAAGAAAAAAAGGAAAATAAATATATTGCACTGGCAAAAAAAAGTGAGATAAAAGAAGCTTTTAAATCAGAAATGCATTTTGTGCTTCTTTTGTTCAAAGAAGCTCCAATAGCCACTAACACTTCGGCCGGAACTCTTCCGAGCGATGTTACTTCTCTCTTGCAGGAATTTGGAGACTTGTTTGCTGAGGATGTTCCAAATGGATTGCCACCAATTCGTGGGATTGAACACCAAATTGACTTTATGCCTGGGGCGTCTATTCCCAACAAACCAGCCTATAGAACAAGCCCTAAAGAAACCAAGGAGCTACAAAGGCAAGTTGAAGAGTTACTTGCAAAGGGATTGGTTCAAGAAAGTATGAGCCCTTGTGCCGTTCCAGTCTTGTTGGTGCCAAAGAAGGATGGTTCTTGGAGAATGTGCGTAGATTGTCGTGCCATCAACAATATTACGGTAAAGTATTGTCATCCCATTCCCCGACTCGATGATATGCTTGATGAGTTGTATGGAGCAAAACATTTTTCCAAAATTGATTTAAAAAGCGGGTATCACCAAATTCGCAGGAAAGAAGGTGATGAGTGGAAAACAGCTTTTAAAACAAAACATGGTTTATATGAATGGTTAGTAATGCCTTTTGGCCTAACTAATGCTCCTAGTACCTTGATGAGATTAATGAACCATGTTTTGCGTGAATATATTGGCAAATTTGTGGTTGTTTACTTCGATGATATTTTGATTTATTCAAAGGGTCCAAAAGATCACCTTGAGCATCTGACATGTGTTTTGAGTGTGCTTAGGAAAGAAAGGCTATATGCTAACTTGAAGAAGTGTACCTTTTGTACTGACCAATTTGTTTTCCTTGGGTATGTGGTGAGCTCCCAAGGAGTGGCTGTTGATGAAGAAAAGGTAAAAAGCCATCCAAGATTGGCTAACTCCAAAGACTATAAGTGAAGTTCGAAGTTTTCATGGCCTGACAAGTTTTTATCGCCGGTTATTCAAACATTTTAGCACTTTAGCATCACCACTTACAGAAACCATCAAAAAGAATGTTGGGTTTAAATGGGGCAAAGAACAAGAGCATGCTTTTCAACAACTCAAGTTTCACTTAACTCATGCTCCTTTGTTGTCTTTGCCTAATTTTGACAAAACATTTGAAATTGAATGTGATGCATCAGGAATTGGAATTGGTGCTGTTTTGATGCAAGAGGGTAAACCTTTGGCATATTTCAGTGAAAAATTAAGTGGGGCAACTTTAAATTACCCAACTTATGACAAAGAGCTTTATTCTTTGGTCCGAGCATTGAAAACATGGCAACATTATCTGTGGGCTAAAGAATTTGTAATTCATTCAGATCATGAGTCCTTAAAGTTTCTAAAAGGACAACACAAATTAAACAAAAGACATGCTAGGTGGATGGAGTTCATTGAGACATTTCCTTATGTCATCCGATACAAGAAAGGTAAGGAAAATGTTGTGGCTGATGCTTTGTCACGTAGACACTCTCTAATTTCTTCTCTAGATTTCAAAATTCTAGGATTTGAACAAATCAAGGAATTATACCACAATGATGTTGATTTTGGTCAGATTTACCAAGCTTGTGAACAATGCTCTTTTGAAAAGTTTTTCTCACATAATAGTTTTTTGTTCAAAGAATCAAGACTTTGCATTCCTAAATCTTCCTTGCGTGAGCTTTTGGTTAGAGAAGCACATAGTGGAGGCCTTATGGGACATTTTGGGATCGCAAAAACATTATCTACTTTGCAGGAACATTTCTTTTGGCCAAAAATGAAGGTGGATGTTGGAAGAATTTGCAATAATTGTATTGTGTGCAAGCAAGCCAAATCCAAGGTTCAACATCATGGTTTATATACCCCACTTCCAATACCATGTGAACCATGGGTTGATATTTCAATGGACTTCGTGTTGGGTCTACCAAGATCCAAAAGTGGAAAGGACTCTATTTTTGTGATTGTTGATAGGTTTTCTAAAATGGCTCATTTTATTGCATGATGATGCATCTCACATTGCTGATTTGTTTTTTAGAGAAATTGTCAGGTTGCATGGAATGCCAAAAACCATTGTCTCAGATCGGGATTCTAAGTTTTTGAGTTATTTTTGGAAAACTTTGTGGGCAAAATTAGGGACAAAACTCTTGTTTTCAACAACTTGCCACCCACAAACGGATGGTCAAACAGAAGTGGTGAATAGGACCTTGTCCACCTTGTTGAGGGCTTTAATAAAGAAGAACATCAAAACATGGGAGGACTGTTTGCCACATGTTGAGTTTGCATACAATCGTTCCACTCATTCTGCTACAAAAATGTCACCATTTGAAATTGTATACGGTTTTAATCCTTTGACTCCTTTGGATTTATCACCTTTGCCTTTTTCTGAGCAGGTTAACTTAGATGGAAACAAAAAGGCTGAATTTGTGAAACAGATACATGAGAAAGCAAGACTAAATATAGAAAGAAGAACGGAGCAATATTCAAAACAAGCGAATAAAGGGCGACGCAAGATGATTTTTGAACCGGATGATTGGGTTTGGTTACATATGAGAAAAGAACGATTTCCAGCCCAATGAAGTTCAAAATTGCTTCCAAGAGGGGACGGTCCTTTCCAAGTTTTAGAGCGTATCAATGACAATGCATACAAATTGGACCTGCCGGGTGAGTATAATGTTAGTGCAACTTTCAATGTAACTGATCTAGCTCCTTTTGATGTAGGTTCCGATTTGAGGACAAATCCTTTTCAAGAGGAGGGGAATGATGCAAACCGACAGTTGTCAACAAAGGATCCAAATCAAATGCCAGATGGACCAGTTACGAGGGCACGAGCTAAAACATTCAAAGAGGCTTTAAATGGATTGGTTAGAGAAGTTTGTACTCAAGAAAGTGTATGGAGACCCATTGGACCCAATCAAAGTAGGATTACCATAATTCAAGTCCAAGAGTGATTTACAAGATACAATAAGAGCCTTTATAAGCCCATTTCGTTTTTTTCTATATTTTTATGTAATTTTCAATTTTATATATCCTAAATAAGTGTTGGGGAGATAAAAGGGTCTTAGGTTACATGAACCTTGTGATAAACCATGTCTAGGTTCATAGTTTTAAACTTGGGGGTTAAATGCCTTAAATTAAAGACACTTCTTTAATTCATGGCTCTTTAGGTGCTCTTCCCACACTATAAAAACGTGGTATTTGTATCCATTTGAAATCAATCAAGTTTTGAATACAATTTGTGAGTTTTTAACTCTTTTTTCGTTCTTTGTGAACTTTAGAACTTATCAGGTTTTCATAGCTTGTGGCGTTCAAACAATTTGGTGGGTTGATTGTGGCGTTTTATACCAAGGTCCTTGTCTCTTTATAGACAACGGGTCGCGGTTTCCACCTTTGTTTTACAATTCTGTAACCAAAAGAACGATCGGGCGGAACGTGTTCAAACCTCAATTTTGGGTGAGATCACATCATCTTGTAAGGCTATATATAGTCATTTCCTTTCATTTGTAAGGAGATAATTATGTTTTTGAATATATTGAAAATTGAACTGTTGTTCATTCCAAGTTGTTGTGACAATTCAAAATTTGATCCTTATTAGGATGCGCCTCTTAATATTGATCTTGAACTCAAGTTAATAGGTCTTAACTTGTTTTCATAGAATTCCAAGCTATAGGTCTAGTTTGATATTCAAATCTATCCCTTTTTCTTTATTTTGTTCTTGTCAAATCCATTGTTGTTTATTCCGCTGCATTTTCAAACCCATTTGATATTATTTGTGGTGTCAATCCCAATATTAGTATCAGTTGATGTGTTAGAAGTCCAGATTCGTGTTAGTTGGACTTGGAGCGGTCCATACACGTATCATATGTGGTATCAGAGCCCAGTTCCGATTGGGTTTTGTTGAGTAGAAAAAAGAGGTCATTGTCGAGTGTGCTGATTTGGTGTTGTTAAGTTCTTGCCAAAATCTGTTGTTGCTCTTATTGAACAAGAAAAACAATTCTACCAAGTGTTATCACGAATTCAGTTACGATGGATTGGGATAATCTAAATTTTCTTCGTGTTCTTCGTGAAGCTATGAAGGATGTATCAAAAGAATCGAGTCGAAGGAAACCTAAGTATGAGCAGCCAAGGAATATGGGGGAGTTAAAGGTAAATGAATTGCCTAAATTCGTTGGAGGATTCAATCCAGAAAATTATTTGGATTGGGAGAAGGAGATGGAAAGAGTTTTTCAGTTCAAATGTGTGGACGATGAATGGAGTTGCAAATATGCCATTCTAAGGTTGAGAGGAGAAGCTGAATTGTGGTATGAAAAGTTGAAGGCAAAAAGAACCCGTGAAGGAAAGGGAAAGCTTTCTTCTTGGGAATCTCTGAAACGAAAACTCTGAGAGAGCTATGCGCCAATGAGCTTGGAGACTGTTAATTTCAAAAGAAGGGTGGAGATATTTAAAAAGGCAGTTATGATCAAAGAGGAAGAAGAAGAGTACAAAGCATTGGCTGTTGACACGGTTTTGGTACTTGAAACATCACAAACCATTGATGACAAGGCTGATGTTGCCGATGTCAAGGTGGAAGAAGTCAAGGTAGAAGAGGTTAATTTATTTGTTGAAGATGAAATTGTTGAAGTAACTATTGAAGAAAACAATTTCATGATTAGAGATGATAATACTAAAGAAATGGATGAATTCACTGAAGAAGTTGAACAAGGAGATAACTCCAAGATTGAAATTGTTGAAAGTGTGGATGCAATCATGGAAGAAAATAATTTTTTTGATGCGAACAAATTTTTTGAGAAGGAGGTGATTTTGGTTGAACCAAGAAAGGAATTCCAAGAGTCCATGACGTCTACAACAGTGTATCCCATAAATAACGAACAAGTCCAGAAGCATTGAACTATATTGATGGGTGAAATAAATGTGGAGCAGGTTAAATGTGAAGATGCTCGTCTTGCAGAATTGAGGTCAATTCCTTTTGAAGTAGGAGGGGATGATATGAATTTGGACTGCAATTCACAATCTTCAAGTTCCAACCCAATTTGTATCGTAATGGGCTCACCCTTGACATAAGTATGGATGATGTGAGCTATAATAATGATAAATTGGTACTCGCCACATGGCAATGTAGCATGGCATGTGTTGTGGCAAAATTTGTGTGCATGGTATCATAGGAAGCTAATATGGACGTGGATTAATGCATGGGAGTTACAATAGAGATGGTTAAGTGTGACATGTAGCATAAGTAGGAGAACAATTACAGGAAAACTCAGCATGTACAAGTTTGATGTCCAAATGTTTTTCAGTTTTTCTAACCAACCCAGTCAACAACGTACCCAAAGTTCTATTTGTCACCTTCGTTTGCCCATCAGTTTGTGGAGGATGGGATGTACTAAAAAAGGTGTTCCGAAAGTAATTCAAAAACATAGATTCCCTCTCAGAGACAATATTTTTAGGAATAATATGCAAGTGAACCACCTCTTTAAAGTACAAATTAGACACATTAGATGCATCATTGGTTTTATGACATGGCACAAAGTGAGCAATTTTTGAAAACCTATCCACCATCACAATAATGGAATCCTTCCCCCTTTGAGTTCTAGGCAAAGCCATAATTAATTCCATTGACACATCTTCCCATGGACGAATAGGAACCGACAACGGAGCGCAAACACCATGCTTGAAAGTTTTTCATCATATGACATATAACATCCTTGCCACTATGTTGGTTACATCCCAACATCTTAGGCTAAAAGAAATTTTCTTAAAGCTCCTCCAAAGTTTTGGTAATGGAAAAATGACTCGCTAAACCACCATGAGCTTCACGAATCATCAACTACGTATTGCATGTTTTGAGAAATAAAGGTGATTGGCTTTTGATGCCTTTATGGGCTTGATTAAGTGAGTAGGGTTATGTTTAGGTAAATTAAGCTAGAATAACAACTACAAATGACACATGTATGGGAAGAAATGGATAGATTAGTAAAATAAATCAAGACCTACTAAGTTGTATACCGGTGAAAACAATCCAAGACATATTTGATTGAATGCGTATCAAGTCAAGAACACGTCTCCATTATGACAAGTACTGAACTACTGAACAAAGGTTCTTTTGATTAAAGTTTTGTCTATCTAATTTTTCCATGAAAAATTTGGCATATATGAAGCATTTATTACAAAGTTGGCGGTTACAAGCCACCCAACCAACTACTCAGTAAAACTTCTTGCGGCCCTAGTTCAATTCATAGGTTACCACACACAACCCAACCATTGAGTTTAAACCACCTTCTAGCCTACTAGTAATCACTAATCTATCACCTTGTGCTTTTATGATCCATGCATGGATTATCCCCTCCCTTTTGAAAGGAAATAAACTCAATTCATCAAGGTTATCCTCAACAAGATAAGACCAAAGGTCTCCCACATTAAAGGTTGCACGCACTCCATGGTCTCCTCCCAAATCCACCTTATCATTGACATCTGAAACCACTTTTTAAGGACCATCTACTCTTCGCATCAACTTTTGTTCTTCCTTTTGTTAGGAAAACGTTCTTTTCTCATATGCACCTACACCAAGTCACCATCTTGAAAGACACATGCATGTTGGAATTCTGTTTGTACAACTCTTTCACACTTCAATCTTCAAACGAACTTGTTGGTGTAGTTTCATCATGGCCTTCAACTTCTCATTAGCATCGTTGTGAACCAATTCATCCTTTGGCAATGTAATTAAATCCAAAGGCATATAAGGATTCACACTATACACCACTTCAAAAGGAGAGTGACATGTAGCATAAGTAGGAGAACGATTAAAGGAAAATCAGGATGTACAAGTTTGATGTCAAAATGTTTTTGAGTTTTGCTAACCAACCCCCTCAACAATGTACCAAAAGTTCTATTTGTCACCTTCGTTTGTCCATCACTTTGTGGATGATGGGATGTACTAAAAAGTAACTTAGTACCAGCTTTCATCCACAAAGTGTTCCGAAAGTAACTCAAAAACATAGATTCCCTCTCAGAGACAATATTTTTAGGAATAATATGCAAGTGAACCACCTCTTTAAAGTACAAATTAGACACATTAGATGCATCATTGGTTTTATGACATGGCACAAAGTGAGCAATTTTTGAAAACCTATCCACCAACACAATAATGGAATCCTTCCACCTTTGAGTTCTAGGCAAAGCCATAATGAATTCCATTGACACATCTTCCCAAGGACGAATAGGAACTGACAACGGAGTGCAAACACCATGCTTGAAAGTTTTTTCGTCATCTGACATATAACACCCTTGCCCAATATGTTGGTTACATCCCAACATCTTAGGCTAAAAGATTTTTTTTTAAAACTCCTCCAAAGTTTTGGTAATGGAAAAATGACTCGCTAAACCACCACATTGAGCTTCACGAATCATCAACTCCGTATTGCATGTTTAGGGACACAAAGGTTATTGGCTTTTGATGCCTTTATGCACTTGATTAAGTGAGTAGGGTTGTGTTTAGGTAAAATAAGCAAGAATAACAACTACGAATGATACGTGTATAGGAAGAAATGGATAGATTAGTAAAAAAATCAAGACCTACTAAGTTGTATACCGGTGAAAACAATCCAAGACATATTTGATTGAACGCATATCAAGTCAAGAACACGTCTCAACTATGACAAGTAGTGAACTACTGAACAAAGGTTTTTTTGATTAAAATTTTATCTATCTAATTTTTCCATGCATAAATTTTGCATATATGAAGCATTTATTGCAAAGTTGGCGGTTACAAGCCACCCAACTATCTACTCAATGACAATTAAAGAAACTTAGGAAACCACACAAAAAACGTTTGACAGACTAATGAATGAAAAAAACGTCCATGCTCCATTAAGGAGTCATAAGAAGCATTAAAGTGTAACCCTAATCCACCAAAGTGTACCAAAATGGCTAGGAGGCTTTATGAAGCAAAGATTAACAGTTTTGAGCAGTCCCTTTAATATGTTGTCCTAGTCTTCATGCGACCTTAGTTCAATTCGTAGCTTACCACGCACAACCCAACCATTGAGCCTAAACCACCTTCTATCATACTAGTAATCACTAATCCATCACCTTGTGCTTTCATGATCCATGCATGGATCATCCCCACTCCCCCCCCCCCCCCTTTGAAAGGAAATAACCTCAATTCATCAAGGTCATCCTCAACAAGATAAGGTCAAAGGTCTCCCACATTAAAGGTAACACGCACTCCATGGTCTCCTCCCAAATCCAACTTATAAGCATTATCATTAACATCTGACACCACTTTTTAAGGACCATCTGCTCTTGGCATCAACTTTTGTTCTTCCTTTTGTTAGGATAACATTATTTCCTTATAGGCACCTACACAAAGTCACCGTCTTGAAAGACACGTGGTTTCCTATGCATGTTGCAATTCTGTTTCTACAACTCTTTCACGACATCAATCTTCACACCAACTTGTTGCATCATAGCCTTCAACTTGTCATTATCAACCTTGTGAACCAATTCATCCTTTGGCAATGGAATCAAATCCAAAGTCATGTAAGGATTCACACCATACACAGTTCGAAAGGAGAGTGACATGTAGCATAAGTAGGAGAACGATTACAGGCAAACTCAGCATGTGCAAGTTTGATCTCCAAATGTTTTTGAGTTTTTCTAACCAACCCGCTCAACAACGTACCCAAAGTACTATTTTTCACCTTCGTTTGCCCATCAGTTTGTGGATGATGGGATGTACTAAAAAGTTACTTAGTACAAGCTTTCATCCAAAAAGTGTTCCGAAAGTAACTCAAAAACATAGATTCCCTCACAAAGAGAATATTTTTAGGAATAATACGCAATCGAACCACCTCTTTAAAGTGCAAATTAGACACATTAGATGCCTCATTGGTTTTATGACATGGCACAAAATGAGCAATTTTTGAAAACCTATCCACCACCACAATAATGGAATCCTTCCCCCTTTGAGTTCTAGGCAAAGCCATAATAATTCCATTGACACATCTTCCCAAGGACGAATAGGAACCGGCAACGGAGTGCAAACACCATGCTTGAAAGTTTTTTCGTCATCTGACATATAACACCCTTGCCCAATATGTTGGTTACATCCCAACATCTTAGGCTAAAAGAATTTTTCTTAAAGCTCCTCCAAAGTTTTGGTAATGGAAAAATGACCCGCTAAACCACCACATTGAGCTTCACGAAGCATCAACTCCGTATTGCATGTTTAGGGACACAAAGTTGATTGGCTTTTGATGCCTTTATGCGCTTGATAAAGTGAGTAGGGTTGTATTTAGGTAAATTAAGCTAGAATAACAACTACGAATGATATGTGTATGGGATGAAATGGATAGATTAGTAAAAAAATCAAGACCTACTAAGTTATATACCGGTGAAAACAATCCAAGACATATTTGATTGAATGCAAATCAAGTCAAGAACACGTCTCGACTATGAAAAGTAGTGAACTACTGAACAAAGGTTCTTTTGATTAAAATTTTATCTATCTAATTTTTCCATGCATAAATTTGGCATATATGAAGCATTTATTACAAAGTTGGCGGTTAGAAGCCACCCAACTATCTACTAAGTAAAACTAACAATGAAAATTAAAGAAACTCAGGAAACCACACAAAAAACCGTTTGACACACTAATGAATGAAAAAAAAACGTCCATGCTCCATTAAGGAGTCATAAGAAGCATTAAAGTGTAACCCTAATCCACCAAAGTGTATCAAAAATGGCTAGGAGGCTTTATGAAGCAAAAATTAACGGTTTTGAGCACTTATGAAGCCTTTAAAATGTTGTCCTAGTCTTCATGCGACCTTAGTTCAATTCGTAGCTTACCACGCACAACCCAACCATTGAGCCTAAACCACCTTCTAGCCTACTAGATCAAGGTCGTCCTCAACAAGATAAGGTCAAAGGTCTCCCACATTAAAGGTAGCACACACTCCATGGTCTCCTCCCAAATCCAACTTATAAGCATTATCATTGACATCTGACACCACTTTTTAAGGACCATCTGCTCTTGGCATCAACTTTTGTTCTTCCTTTTGTTAGGAAAACGTTCTTTCCTCATCTGCACCTTCATAAAGTCACCGTCTTGAAAGACACGTGGTTTCCTATGCATGTTGCAATTCTAATTGTACAACTCTTTCACGACATCAATCTTCACACGAACTTGTTGGTGTAAGTTTGATCTCCAAATGTTTTTGAGTTTTTCTATCCAACCCCCTCAACAACGTATCCAAAGTTCTATTCGTCACCTTTGTTTGCCCATCAATTTGTGGATGATGGGATGTACTAAAAAGTAACTTAGTACCAGCTTTCATCCACAAAGTGTTCCGAAAGTTACTTAAAAACATAGATTCCCTCTCAGAGACAATATTTTTAGGAATAATATGCAAGTGAACCACCTCTTTAAAGTACAAATGACACACATTAGATGCGTCATTGGTTTTATGACATGGCACAAAGTGAGCAATTTTTGAAAACCTATCCACCACCACAATAATGGAATCCTTCCCCCTTTGAGTTCAACGCAAAGCCATAATGAATTCCATTGACACATCTTCCCAAGGACGAATAGGAATCGGAAACGGAGTGCAAACACCATGCTTGAAAGTTTTTTCGTCATCTGACATATAACACCCTTGGCCACTATGTTGGTTACATCCCAACATCTTAGGCTAAAAGAAATTTTCTTAAAGCTCCTCCAAAGTTTTGGTAATGGAAAAAAGACCCGCTAAACCACCAGCATGAGCTTCACGAATCACCAACTCCGTATTGCATGTTTAGGGACACAAAGTTGATTGGCTTTTGATGCCTTTATACGCTTGATTAAGTGAGTAGCGTTGTGTTTAGGTAAATTAAGCTAGAATAACAACTACAAATGACACGTGTATGGGAAGAAATGGATAGATTTGTAAAATAAATCAAGATCTACTAAGTTGTATACCGGTGAAAACAATCCAAGACATAATTGATTGAATGCATATCAAGTCAAGAATACGTCTCGACTATGACAAGTAGTGAACAGTAGAACAAAGGTTCTTTTGATTAAAATTTTTTCAATCTAATTCTTCCATACATAAATTTGGCGTATATGAAGCATTTATTACAAAGTTGGCGGATACAAGCCACCCAACTATCTACTTAGTATAACTAATAATGAAAATTAAAGAAACTCGGGAAACCACACAAAAAAACGTTTGACACACTAATGAATAAAAAAACGTCCATGCTCCATTAAGGATTCATAAGAAGAATTAAAGTGTAACCCTAATCCACCAAAGAGTATCAAAAATGGCTAGGAGGCTTTATGAATAAAAAATTAATGGTTTTGAGCATTATGAAGCCTTTAAAATGTTGTCCTAACCTTCATGCGACCCTAGTTCAATTCGTAGGTTACCACGCACAACCCAACCATTGAGCCTAAACCACCTTCTAGCCTACTAGTAATCACTAATCCATCACCTTGTACTTTCATGATCCATGGATGGATCAACCCCTCCACCTCTGAAAGGAAATAACCTCAATTCATCAAGGTGATCCTCAACAAGATAAGGTCAAAAGGTCTTCCACATTAAAGGTAGTACGAATTCCATGGTCTCCTCCCAAATCCACCTTAAATGCATTATCATTGACATCTGATACCACTTTTTAAGGACCATCTGCTCTTGGCATCAACTTTTGTTCTTCCTTTTGTTAGGAAAACGTTCTTTCCTCATATGCACCTACACAAAGTCACCATCTTGAAAGACGTGATTTCCTATGCATGTTGGAATTCTGTTTGTACAACTCTTTCACGACATCAATCTTCACGCGAACTTGTTGGTGTTATTTCATCATGGCCTTTAACTTGTCATTATCATCCCTTTGAACCAATTCATACTTTGGCAATGGAATCAAATCCAAGTCATGTAAGGATTCACACCATACACAATTCAAAAGGAGAGTGACATGTAGCATAAGTAGGAGAACGATTACAGGCAAACTCAGCATGTGCAAGTTTGATGTTCAAATGTTTTTGAGTTTATCTAACCAACCCCCTCAACAACATAAATTAGTACTAGAACGTAACTTAGTACCAACTTTCCTCCACAAAGTGTTGCAAAAGGAATTCAAAAACATGGAATCCCTATCCGAAACAATAGTTTTAGGAATAATATGCAAGCGAGCCACCTCTTTAAAGTACAAATCACACACGTCAGATGCATCATTGGCTTTATGACGTGGCACAAAGTGAGCAACTTTTGAAAACCTATCCACCACCACTATAATGGAATCCTCCCCCCTTTGAGTTCTATGTCCTTTTTCCATGCATAAACTTGGCTTATATGAAACCTTTACAAAGTTGGTGGTTACAAGCCACCCAACCAACTACTCAGTAAAACTAAAAACGAAAATTAAAGATACTCATGAAACCGCACAAAAAAAACGTCTGACAGACTAATGAATGAAAAAAAAAAAACGTCCATGCTCCATTAAGGAGCCATGAGAAGCATTAAAATGTATCCCAAAAACACCAAAGAGTATCAAAAATGGCTAGGAGGCTTTATGAAACAAAAAGTAACAGTTTTGAGCACTTATGAAGCCTTTAAAATGTTGCCCTAGCTTTCATGCGACCATAATTTAATTTGTACGTTACCACGCACAACCCAACCATTGAGCCCAAACCACTATCTAGCCTACTAGTAGTCACTAATCCATCACCTTGGGCTTTCATGATCCATGCATGGATCATCCCCCCCCCCCCTTTGAAAGGAAATGGCCACAATTCATCAAGGCCATCCTCTACAAGATAAGGTTAAAGGTCTCCCACATTAAAGGTAGCACGCACTCCATGCTCTCCTCCCAAATCCACCTTATAATCATTATCATTGACATGTGACACCACTTTTTAAGGACCATCTGCTCTTGGCATCAACTTTTGTTCTTCCTTTTGTTAGGAAAACATTCTTTCGTCATTTGCACCTACACCAAGTCACCATCTTGAAAGACATGTGGTTTCCTATGCATGTTGGAATTCTGTTTGTACAACTCTTTCACGGCTTCAATCTTCACACGAACTTGTTGGTGTAGTTTCATCATGGCCTTTAACTTGTCATTAGCATCCTTTTGAACCAATTCATCCATTGGCAATGGAATTACATCCAAAGGAATATAAGGATTCACACCATACACCACTTCGAAAGGAGAGTGACATGTAACATAAGTAGCAGAACGATTACAGCAAAACTTAGCATGTACAAGTTTGATGTCCAAATGTTTTTGAGTTTTGCTAACCAACCACCTCAACAAAATACCCAAAGTTCATTTGTCACCTTCGTTTGCCCATAAGTTTGTTGATGATGTGATGTACTAAAAAGTAACTTAGTACCAGCTTTCATCCACAAAGTGTTCCGAAAGTAACTCAAAAACATAGATTCCCTCTCAGAGACAATAGTTTTAGCTATAATATGCAAGCGAACCACCTCTTTAAAGTATAAATCAGACACATTAGATGCATCATTGGTTTTATGACATGGCTCAAAGAGAGCAATTTTTGAAAAACTATCCACCGCCACAATAATGGAATCCTTTCCCCTTTGAGTTCTAGGTAAAGCCATAATGAATTCCTTTGACACGTCTTCCTAAAGACGAATATGAACCAGCAACGGAGTGCAACACCATGCTTGAAAGTTTTTTCGTCATCTAACAAGTAACACACTTTCCCACTATGTAGTTACATCCCAATATCTTAGGCCAATAGAAATATTCTTAATGCTCCTCCAAAGTTTTGGTAATGGAAAACTGACCCGCTAAACCACCACCATGAGTTTCACGAATCAGCAACTCTCGTATTGCGTATTCAGGGACATAAAGGTGATTGCCTTTTGATGCCTTTATGAGCTTGATTAGGTGAGTAGGGTTGTTTTTAAGCTAGAATAACAACCACAAATGATACGTGTATGGGAAGAAATGGATAGATTAGTAAAAAAATCAAGACATGCTAAGTTGTATACTAGTGAAAACATTCCAAGACATATTTGATTGAATGCGTATCAAGTCAAGAACACGTCTTGACTATGACAAATAGTGAGCTATACCGAACAAAGGTTCTTTTGATTAAAATTTCATCTATCTAATTTTTCCATGCATAAACTTGGCATATATGAAGCCTTTATTACAAAGTTGGTGGTTACAAGCAAGTATAAGAAGTCCATCTGTTTGATAGTTAGGGTATGAACTCACCTGATTGTGAGTGATCTGGCAAAAAGACAGATATTGGATGCTAAGTGTCAAGCGAAATTTCAAACACGAACAGATCCTAATAAACATATAATAACACACACACACACACATATATATATATATATATATATATACGTATGTATATAATTAGTATATAAGCAACTAATCATGCAAGGAAACCACCTTAGGGACTAGGAGACACTTATATTGAAGTGTTATAGTCACATAAGATTTCATTAAAGGAGTTTACAGCCACCCAAAGAAGTTTACGGCCGTAAACTCCAATACTTAGAGTTTTCTGACTTGTATGCTACACACAAAACTCTAGAAGATACTTCCGATCCATGAGATATATGTCTCCGCCATCCTTGACTTTTAAGTTTTTATCAATCCCTCTCAGGGATTCACCCGCCACATTTCAGGTTTCAAGGCTTCTAGTTGAGCCCCCTTGATTTGTGTGGACATATGTAAATGGATAGTCATTCTCAATGATTTGACTCTACAACCAGAGTATTCTTTCCGACTTAGGGCGTCAACTACTACATTGGCATTGCTGGGATGATAACGAATTTCGCATTCGTAGTCATTGAGTAGCTCGACCTACCGTTGTTGTCGCATATTAAGCTCTTGCTGGTTGAATATATGTTGCAAGCTTTTATGGTCTGTAAAGATAGTGCTTTTCGTACCATACAGGTAGTGTCTCCAGATCTTTAGAGCAAACACCACTGCTCCTAACTCAAGATCATGTGTGGTGTAGTTGATTTAATGTGTCTCTAGATTTCTTGAGGCATAGGAGATGACCTTACCTCGTTGCATAAGAACACAGTCGAGTCCTTGGTTGGATGCGTCGCAATAAACCATGAAGTCTTCTATCCCTTTTAGGAGGGATAGTATCGGTGCACTGCATTAAGGCTCGCTTCAGTGTTTGGAACACTTTTTCTTGTTTCACTTCCCAGTCAAAGGACACGCCCTTCTGAGTCAATGTTGTAAGTGGTTTAACGATGATAGAGAAGTTTTGAATAAACCTGCGATAGTAGCTAGCGAGACCTAGAAATTGACGAATTTTTGTAGGTGTCCTGGGAGTTGACTAGTTCTCAATGGCCTTAATTTTGGAAGGGTCCACATTAATTCCTTCTTCGCTAACCACATGACCCAAGAATTCGACTCTTCAGATCCAAAATTCTGTGACAACCCAAGATTTCTATTATGTACAACCCTTCACTTAAATAGATCTGCTAATTTTCAAGCTTTTTGGAATAAGTTTGAGTATTTTAGGATTAGCACTTTGAGAGAAATTAGGAGAGAGGATGCCCTAGGGTTTATTATGCATCAATAAAGTTTCAAAAACTCCAAGAGTTTGGAGTTTACAGACCAAGTCACCATCTAGAAAGACACGTGGTTTCCTATGCATGTTGGATTTTTGTTTGTACAACTCTTTCACGGCTTCAATCTTCACACAAACTTGTTCGTGTATTTTCATCATGGCCTTCAACTTGTCATTAGCATCCTTGTGAACCAATTCATCCTTTGGCAATGGAATTAAATCAAAAGTCATATAAGGATTTACACCATACACCACTTCAAAAGGAGAGTGACATGTAGCATAAGTAGGAGAAAGATTACAGGCAAACTCAACATGTACAAGTCTGATATCCAAATGTTTTTGAGTTTTGCTAACCAACCCCCTCAAACAACGTACCCAAAGTTCTATTTGTCACCTTCGTTTTCTTATCAGTTTGTGGATGATGGGATGTAATAAAAAGTAAGTTAGTACTAGCTTTCATCCACAAAGTGTTCCGAAAGTAACTCAAAATCATAGATTCCCTCTTAGAGACAATATTTTTTGGAATAATATGCAAGGGTAACATCCCAAATTTCGGGTCCAAAAATTTCATTTTTATTTATCGGATTGTAAATACATTCATAAGAAAACTGTGTAACAATATATCATTTTGTGAATCAATGTATCAGATTTGAAAACCCAGAACATATAATAGTAACATGTCAGAGTACAATCCCAGAATATCTCTAGTGCGGAAGATGAATACTTGTGTATATGATGTGCCGCTACCAGGCCAGCTCTTTCCCCTTCGCTAAGGAGGTACCTGAGACCAAAACTGTAAACTGTAAGCACGGAGCTTAGTGAGATCCCCCACAATACCACATACCATGCACATATAATGAACAACTAGGAGATGCGCGCCTCGCCCACACTCATGGAGATACGAGCCACGCCCACACTTTGCTAGCAAGGAGATACGAGCCTCGCCCACATTCCGTTGTCTCTTAGATACGGGCCTCGCCCACACTCAGCTACTAAACCATAGCATACATGTATCATACAGACCACAAGTATAAGCAATTCTATCAAACAAGCCTATATCATAATCAAACTCAACTATGAGATGCGAGCTCTGCCCACACTCCAATACTAACGTATCACCTATACGGGCCGACTTTGGTACCTTAGACCCGTTTCTACTGGAAGAAAACTCACCTCGTAAGACTGACCGCTGGAAAGCTGCTCGGGAAGTCTCTGACTATTGCTACTCCGGAAATCTTTCGGCTATCATCTCCACAAAACACTCAGTTAGAATCTGATATCTACTCTTAGGGTAAAATGACTATTTTACCCCTACCCCGGAGCAAGTCAAATTCAAAGTCAACTTCCTGTTGACCCGACTCGCCGAGTTGGGCCGTCAACTCGTCGAGTCCCTGTCTCTTCAACCGTCCTCATCCACGTCCCTACTCATCGAGTTTAGCATCGACTTGATGAGTTCTACTTCTATCACAACCTCGGATGAACCTTCATCGCCAAGCGGTATGAACACTCGTCGAGTCCATCATCATCCTATGAATACGTCCTGACCTCGACTCGCCGAGTTGTATGAACAACTTGTCGAGTTCATCTTCAAGGGTTGGGAGATTGCCTTGGACTCAGCGAGTCTATTCTAGCACTCGCCGAGTCCTATGAACTCCAGGTCTAAAACTAAGTCCAATGCGTTGGGTCACTCTTCCTGTGCTGCTACAACCCTTCTAACACCCAACTAAGTTCTTTTGACCCTCAGCATATATGGGACTCAAAGCCTTGGACTCGTCGAGTCCCAAGAACGGACTTGCCGAGTTGGTCACATCCACACCCTAAATCCTCGATTTCTGATGTACAACTCATGACCAAAAGATAGAGCTAGGCTGCTACAAGCGTTCTAGCATGTAAAGTTTATAACTTTGTGTCTAAAAGGTCCTAAAACAAGCTCTTGGGTTGCATGGAGTCTTTCTTGGGTGTAAAAGCACCCACTTTCCGCCTTGTGACCCCTCTGAGGACCTAGATCCGAATCCTTGTCCCAAACCATGCTTGCATCCATGGTTAGCTACCTAAAATGGCTTATAAAAGCCCTAAATCTCCATAAAATGGGATCTAGCAAATGAACAAGCAAGTTAGCAACTTTATACCTTCTGAGGAATGGAAATGAAGCGCAAACTCGAACCCCTCTGGTCACGTCTTGTTTCCTAAAGCTCTTCTCCTTCCTTCTTAAGACTACTAGCACCAAAGTCCACCAAAATGACTTAGATTGCTTCAACAACGGTTAGGGTTTTCTATAGAGGGTTTCTGGCAGCATAAAGGGACGATGGAGGCGGTATAAGGTTGTTTAAATAGGATGTAAACCCTCAGATTAGGGTTTTGTCCAAACAGATCCTACTCGTCAAGTCCGGGACCCGACTCGACGAGTCCATCAGTTAAATCGCGCGTCTCATCCCGCTTCTACTCGGTGAGTTGGGCCTTCAACTCGCTCCTTTATAAGTGGTGTATGGTGTGAATCCTTACATGACTTTGTATTTGATTCCATTTCCAAAGGATGTAATGACAAGTTGAAGGCCATGATGAAACTACACCAACAAGTTCGTTTGAAGATTGAAGTCGTGGATGACGTGTACAAACAGAGTTCTAACATGCATAGGAAACCACGTGTCTTTTAAGATGGTGACTTAGTTTAGGTGCATATGAGGAAATAACGTTTTCCTAACAAAAGGATGAACAAAAGTTGATGCCAAGAGCTGAAGGTCCTTACAAAGCAGTGACACATGTCAATGACAATGCTTATAAGGTGGATTTGGGAGGAGACCATGGAGTGCATGCTACCTTTAATGTGGGAGACCTTTCACCGTATGATGGACTTGATGAATTGAGGTCATTTCCTTTCAAAGGGGGAGGGGAGGATCCATGCATGGATCAAGAAAGCCCAGAAGGTGATGGATTAGTTATTACTAGTAGGCTAGAAGGTGGTTTGTACTCAATGGTTGGGTTGTGCATGGTAGCCTATGTATTGAATTAGGGTCGCATGAAGGCTAGGGCAACATTTTAAAGGCTTCATACATGCTCAAACCGTTACTTTTTGCTTCATCAAGCCTTCTAGCCATTTTTGATACTCTTTCGTGGATTTGGGTTACACTTTAATTCTTCTTTTGGCTCCTTAATGGAGCATGGATGCTTTTTTCATTCATTAGTGTGTCAAACATTTTTTTGTGTGGTTTCATGAGTTTCTTTAATGTTTATTAATAGTTTTACTGAGTAGTTAGTTGGGTGGCTTGTAACCAACAACTTTGTAATAAAGGCTTCATATAAGCCAAGTATGCATGGAAAAAAGAGATAGTTGAAATTTTAATCAAAAGAACCTTTGTTCACATTGAATTATAGTTATAGTTCACTACTTGTCATAGCCGAGACGGGTTCTTAATTTGATATGCATTCAAACAAATATTATGTCTTGGATAGTTTTCACGGGTATACAACTTAGTAGGTCTTGATTTGTTACTAATCTATCCATTTCTTCCCATACACCAATCATTTATGGTTGTTATTCTAGCTTCATTTACCTAGACACAACCCTACTCACTTAATCAAGCCCATAAAGGCATCAAAAGGCAATCACCTTTGTGTCCCTAAACATGCAATACGGGAGTTGCTGATTCGTGAAGATCATGGTGGTGGTTTGGCGAGTCATTTTTCCATTACCAAAACTTTGGAGGTGCTTTAAGAACATTTCTTCTGGCCTAAAGATGTTGGGGATGTAACCAACATAGTGGGGAAGTGTGTTACATGTCGGATGACAAAAAAAACTTTCAAGCATGGTGTTTACACTCCTTTGCCGGTTCCTATTCGTCCATGGCAAGATGTGTTAATGGAATTCAGTATGGCTTTCCCTAGAACTCAAAGGGGGAAGGATTCCATTATAGTGGTGGTGGATAGGTATTTAAAAATGGCTCACTTTGTGCCGTGTCATAAAACCAATGATGCATCTAATGTGTCTCATTTGTACTTTAAAGAGGTGGTTCGCTTGCATATTATTGCTAAAACTATTGTTTTTTTAGTACGTCCCATCATCCAATCACATATGGGCAAACGAAGATGACTAATAGAACTTTGGATACGTTGTTGAGGGGGTTGGTTAGCAAAACTCAAAAAACAGTTGGAGATCAAACTTGCACAAGCTGCGTTTGCCTGTAGTCGTTCTCCTACTTATGCTACAGGTCACTCTCATTTATAAGTGGTGTATGGTGTGAGTCCTTACATGACTTTGTATTTGATTCCATTTCCAAAGGATGAATTGCTTCACCAGGATGCTAATGACAAGTTGAAGGCGATGATGAAACTAGACCAACAAGTTTGTGTGAAGATTGAAGTCGTGAATGACGTGTACAAACAGAGTTCCAACATGCATAGGAAAACACGTATCTTTCAAGATGGTAACTTGGTTTCGGTGAATAGGAACTGGCAAAGGTGTGCTTGAGGGTTTTTTTCGTCATCCGACATGTAACACACTTGCCTACTATGTTGGTTACATCCCCAATATCGTTAGGCCAGAAAAATGTTCTTTAAACACCTCCAAAGATTTGGTTATGGAAAAATGACCCGCCAAACCACCACCATGAGCTTCATGAATAACAAACTCCCGTATTGCATATTTAGGGACACAAAGGTGATTGCCTTTTGATGCCTTTATGGGCTTGATAAAGTGAGTAGGGTTGTGTTTAGGTAGATTAAGCTTGAATAACAACCACAAATGATACGTGTATGGAAAGAAATAGATAAATTAGTTACAAATCAAGACCTACTAAGTTGTATACCGGTGAAAACTATCCAAGACATAATATTTGATTGAATGCGTATCAAGTCAAGAACATGTCTCGACTATGACAAGTAGTGAACTATAACTATAATTCAAATTGAACAAAGTTTATTTTGATTAAAATTTCATCTATCTCTTTTTTCCATGCGTACTTGGATTATATGAAGCCTTTGTTAAGAACTTGGAGGTTACAAGCCACCCAACCAACTACTCAGCAAAACTAATAATGAAAATTAAAGAAACTCATGAAACCACAAAAAAAAAACATATGACACACTAATGAATGAAAAAACCGTCCATGCTCCATTAAGGAGCCACAAGAAGCATTAAAGTGTAACCCTAATCCACGAAAGTGTATCAAAAATTGCTAGGAAGCTTGATGAAGCAAAAACTAACGGTTTTGAGCACTTATGAAGCCTTTAAAATGTTGCCCTAGCCTTCATGCGACCCTAATTCAATTCGTAGGTTACCATGCACAACCCAACCTTTGAGCCCAAACCACCTTCTAGCCTACTAGTAATCACTAATCCATCACCTTTTGGGCTTTCATGATCCATGCATGGATCATCCCCTCCCCCTTTGAAAGGAAATGACCTCAATTGATCAAGGCCATACTCAACAAGATACTATGAAAGGTCTCCCACATTAAAGGTACTATGCACTCCATGGCATCCTCCCAAATCCACGTGATAAGCATTATCATTGACATGCGACACCACTTTGTAACGACCTTCAGCTCTTGGCATCAAATTTTGTTCTTCCTTTTGTTAGGAAAACGTTCTTTCCTCATATGCACCTAAATCAAGTCACCATCTTGAAAGACACATGGTTTCGTATGCATGTTGGAAGTTTGTTTGTACACCTCATTCACGACTTCAATCTTCACACGAATTTGATGGTTTAGTTTCTTCATGGCCTTCAAATTATCATTAGCATCTTTGTGAACCAATTCATCCTTTGGCAATGGAATCAAATCCAATGTCATGTAAGGATCCACACCATACACCACATCAAAAGGAGAGTTACCTGTAGCATAAATAAGAGAATGATTACAGGCAAACTCAGCATGTGCAACTTTGATGTTCAAATGTTTTGAGTTTGGCTAACCAGCCCCCTCAACAACTTACCCAAAGTTCTATTAGTCACCTTCGTTTGCCCATTAGTTTGTGGTTGGTGGGATGTACTAAAAAGTAACTTATTACTAATTTTCCTCAACAAAGTGTTCCAAAACTAACGCAAAAACATGGAATCCTTATCAGAAAATATTGTTTTAAGGAATAATGTGCAAGCGAACCATCATTGGTTTAAAGTACAAATCAGGCACATTAGATGCATCATTGGTTTTATGACAAGGCACAGAGTGAGCGATTTTTGAAAACCTATCCACCACCACTATAATGGAATCCTTCCCCCTTTGAGTTCTAGGCAAAGCCATAATGAATTCCATTGATACGTCTTCCCAAGAATGAATAGGAACCGACAAAGAAGTATTAACACTATGCTTGAAAGTTTTTTCGTCATCCGAGATGTAACACACTTGCCCACTATGTTGGTTACATGCCCAACTTCTTAGGCTAAAAGAAGTATTTTTAAATCACCACCAAATTTTGGTAACGGAAAAATGACCCGCCAAATGACCACCATGACCTTCACGAATTAGCAACTAACGTATTGCATGTTTAGGGACACAAAGGCGATTGCCTTTTGATGCCTTTATGGGCTTCATTAAGTGAGTAGGGTTGTGTTTAGGTAAATTAAGCTAGAATAACAATCACAAATGATACGTGTATGGCAAGAAATGGATAGATTAGTAACAAATCAAGACCTACTAAGTTATATACCGGTGAAAACTATCCAAGACATAATATTTGATTGAATGCGCATCAATTCAAGAACAAGTGTCGACTATGAGAAGTAGTGAACTACAACTATAATTTAAAGTGAACAAAAGTTCTTTTGATTAAAATTATATCTATTTTTCATGCATACTTGGCTTATATGAAGCCTTTATTAGGAAGTTGGTGGTTACAAGCCACCCAACCCACTACTCGGTAAAACTACTAATGAAAATTAAAGAAACTCATGAAACCACACAAAAAAACGTCTGACACACTAATGAATGAAAAAACCGTCCATGCTCCATTAAGGAGCCACAAGAAGCATTAAAGTGTAACCCTAGTCCACGAAAGAGTACCAAAAATGGCTATGCGGCTTGATCAAGCAAAAAGTAACGGTTTTGAGCACTTATGAAGTTTTTAAAATGTTGCCCTAGCATTCATGCGGCCCTAATTCAATTCGTAGTTTACCATGCATAACCCAACCATTGAGCCCAAACCACCACTCAGCCTACTAGTAATCACTAATCCATCACCTTTCGGGCTTTCATGATCCATGAATGGATCATCCCCTCCCCCTTTGAAAGGAAATGACCTCAATTCATCAAGGCCATCCTCAACAAGATACGGTGAAAGGTCTCCCACATTAAAGCTAGCATGCACTCCATGTTGTCTTCCCAAATCCACCTTATAAGCATTATCATTGACATGTGACACGACTTTGTAAGGACCTTCAGCGCTTGGCATCGACTTTTGTTCTTCCTTTTGTAAGGAAAACGTTCTTTCCTCATATGCACCTAAACCAAGACACCATCTTGAAAGACTCGTTGTTTCTTATGCATGTTGGAATTTTGTTTGTACACCTCATTCACGGCTTCAATCTTCACACGAACTTGTTGGTCTTTCATCATGGCCTTTCAACTTTTCATTAGCATCCTTGTGAACCAATTCATCCTTTACCAATGGAATCAAATCCAAAGACATGTAAGGATTCATACCATACACCACTTATAAAGGAGAGTGACCTGTAGGAGAACGATTACAGGCAAACTCAACATGTGCAAGCGAGATGTCTAAATGTTTTTGAGTTTTCCTAACTAACCCCCTAAAAAACGTACCCAAATTTCTATTAGTCACCTTCGTTTGCCCATCAGTTTGTGGATGATGGGACGTACTAAAAAGTAACTTAGTACCAACTTTCCTCCACAAAGTGTTCCAATAGTAACTCAAAAACATTGAATCCCTATCAAAAACAATAGTTTTAGGAATACTATGCAACCGAACCACCTCTTTAAAGTGCAAATCAGACACATTAGATGCATCATTGGTTTTATGACATGGCACAAAATGAGCCATTTTTGAAAATCTATCCACCACCACTATAATGGAATCCTTCCCCCCTTTGAGTTCTAGGCAAAGCCAACTGAATTCCATTGACACATCTTCCCAAGGACGAATCGGAACCGGCAAAGGAGTGTAAACACCATGCTTGATAGGTTTTTTCGTCATCCGACATTTAACACACTTACCCACTATGTTGGTTACATACCCAACATCTTAGGCCAAAATAAGTGTTTTTAAAGCACCTCCAAAGTTTTGGTAATAGAAAAATGACCCGCCAAACGACCACCATGAGCTTCACAAATCAGCAGCTCTCATATTACATGTTTAGGGACACAAAGGTGATTGCCTTTTGATGCCTTTATGGGTTTGATTAAGTGAGTGGGGCTGGTTTTAGGTAAATTAAGCTAGAATAACAATCACAAATGATACATGTATGGGAAGAAATGGATAGATTAGTAACAAATCAAGACCAACTAAGTTTTATACCGGTGAAAACAATCCAAGAAATATTTGATTGAATACGTATCAAGTCAAGAACACGTCTCGACTATGACAAGTAGTGAACTATAACTATAATTCAAAGTGAACAAAGGTTCTTTCGATTAAAATTTCATATATCTCTTTTTTCCATGCATAAACTTGGCTTATATTTTATTACAAAGTTTGTGGTTACAAGCCACCCAACCAACTAATCAGTAAAACTAATAATGAAAATTAAAGAAACTCATAAAAGCACACAAAATAAAAACATCTGACACACTAGTGAATGAAAAAAGCGCCCATGCTCCATTAAGGAGCCACAAGAAGCATTAAAGTGTAACCCTAATCCACCAAAGAGTATCAAAAATGGCTAGGAGGCTTGATAAAGCAAAAAGTAATGGTTTTGAGCACTTATGAAGCCTTTAAAATGTTTCCCTAGCCTTTATGTGACCCTAATTCAATTCTTGGGTTACCATGCACAACCTAACTGTTGAGCCCAAAACACCTTCTAGCCTACTAGTAATCACTAATCCATCACCTTTTGGGCTTTTATGATCCATGCATGGATCATCCCCTCCTCCTTTGAAAGGAAATGACCTTAATTCATCAATGCCATGCTCAACAAGATACGGTGAAAGGTCTCACACATTAAAGTGTCACGACCAGGAAATTCTATGCTTTTGTAAACATTAACAAGGACAAAATTCTAACCAAAACTTGAAAGCATGCATGATGTTTATTCAACGACAACAAAATTCCATCAAAAACTCTATACAAACACTTCAAATCGTCAATGAAAGATTGGAAACCCTAAAAATCCTGGTTTAAGTTCATTATGGACTAGGATTTCATTATTGGGCCTAATGGACCATTAAGCTTCCAATTTGACAATTTTGGGCTTAGGACCCTTAAATGGGCTCGAATTGGACCCACCTTCATGAGATTTAACATTTTGGACCTTTTTTGGCCTAAAATGGAATAAACTACTCTAATAAGCCTTATTGGGCCATAACTAACCTAATTAGCCTTAATGGGCCATAAAACCCATTCTTTTATGCTAATAGGGTTGTGAAACATTTAATGAGCCAAATGGGCCGAATAATAATATTGGGCTTATGAATTCAATCAAAGCAAAAATTTTGGGCCCAACTTCACTCTCTTCATGTCTCTATGCTCATTCCCAACATCACTCACTTCATGCTTTCTCTCCCCTATCTTCTTCTTCTTCTTCTTCTCAGGCGAGGATCACAAACACACACTCACACTTCATTTGAAGTTCCCTCAAACACTCTCAAGAAAACAAATTCTCCTTTCTTCATCAAATTTTCTAGAATCATACGTGCTTCAAGAAGGTTCTCATCCAAAAATCACTCAAAGATACATACTATTGGTAAGATCTCACAAAATCTAAGCAACCTACTTTCTTTTAAATACTTATTCACTTCTCTCACTCCTTGTTTTCGTGATTATACTTCCTAGAACTTCTCTAAGTTCGAAAATCCCCTCAAGGAGTTTGCTAGAGCCAAAATCACACCACCTTCTTCCACATCTTCTTCAAAACCGAGAACAACAAGCTAAGGTAAGTTCATACCCCCTTGTTTTCGGTTTTTATTTGCATGTTATATGTGATTTCTTTGGTTTGTGTTGTGAAAATGTGATAATATTTGTTATATCTCGAGATCTATGGCTAAAGTGTGAAGGATTCATAAACAAATACATATTAAACAACATACTTCAAAGATCTAAGAGTCTTTATGTTTAAGAAGTGAAAAACAAAGTCAAAGATTATTTATAAGTGTCATTTTTGCAAAAATAACAAAGATGTGGATAAGAGATGACATTTTTGATTTTATAAGGATGAAATTGTATTTATTTATATAAAATATGATTTTTATGGAAAGAATACTTCTCAAGGGGTCAAAAACATAAATTTGAGTTATTGGGCTTACATTTGGGCCTCGCGGGTTTTTGGGCCCAAAGTTACGAAAACTGAAGAGTTTTGGGCGGTTGAAGTTGTAAATTTATCAAAATATGAGTCCAAAACATAAATAAACTATTTTTGGGGCTGAAAATGACTTTAATGCGAAAATTTGACTAAAAATGCAAAGTTTTGGATTTTGAGGTCAAAATTGTAAAACTCGCGGAATTCGGGCCAAAAGTGATAAATTTTTGGGCTGAAATAGTAAAACAAATTATGTTTGGGCCGAAAATGCAAAGAAAAATGAGTTAAGGACCAAAAATGTCAATTTTCATCAAAAAGGACTAAAATGTCATTTTTATTAAGAAAGGGTTGAAAATGGGCTGAAATGGTCAAATAAAGATTTTGGGGTCAAATATGTTAATATTAAATGAATTGGGCCAAAGATATTAAATTTGTAACATATATATATATATATATATATATATATATATATATATATATATATATATATATATATATATAACCAACGTGTCGTTATAAATCAAACATCAAGTGTTCCAACCTCAAATACTTTGTATAAAACAAACCCGACACTACAAATATATCGACAAACAGAGAAATAATACAATGGTTGGGCCTAATGTTACTCATTGTGTCCATTGGGCCTTTGTGGCCCAATTTCACGATTATTAGGCCCAATATACTCAACACATGTTTATTGGGCTTCCGGTGACCCAATTACATGTCTAATGTGTCTTCATTAGCCTTTACATGCTATTGGGTTTTAGTGGCCCATTTGCATTGCTGATATGGCCTGAATTATTCATCATATGCTTGATGGGCTATAACGTATCCGTCGCATACTCGACAGCCTATAAATAACTTACATGGTTAGTTGGCCACAGTTGTCTTATGTCGTGTTCGTTAGGTTTTATTCATAAACATGAAATCATTAAGCGGTTTGGAAATTAAAAATACACTTAACGATATCCATATTCATATTTATGAGGTAATAATTGGGATTTAGTGAGAATTATCGGTTGTCACCAATGAGTGTTCGGCCGTAGCCTTTAGTTATAATCAGAGTCTCCTAGAGGGGAGAGCGAGAGTTTGTGTATAGATCTATACGGGGGTGACTCCCCCACACCAAAGTTGTTCACTACAGTTAGACTCGGCCAGTCTAGGGTGACAAAATCTTAATCAAAACCGGCATTTGGAAAAATACCAAGACAGGCGAACTAGTCATTATTATGCATGGTTATAACGACTCACGCAAAGATCCATTACAATTTATACATTCATGGGAAATCAAATTTATACATCACGAATATACAAAGCAATGCATGAGAAATACAACTTTGTTATAGATCGGAAAATAGCATCACTCATTTTTTTATATACATCAAATACGAAACAAGGAAGACTTTTTGGATTCATTCAGTTATACATGTTTTGAAATCACACATACATACATATATATATATATATATATATATATATATATATATATATATATATATATATATATATATATATATATATATATATATATATATATATATATATATATATATATAATGGATCATGACATTATGTTGTAAACAAATTTTACAGAAAATATCGGATTTTTTGGATTATACAAACATTATGAAACTTTTTCAAAACAATCATGCTTATGAACTCACCAATATTATATATGTTGAAAATTTTCAAAATAACATGTATTCTCAGGTAATTGGCTGAAGAATTTCAAGTGTTGTTTGGAAATTGTATTTTTTGTGAAATGTCTACTTATGAACAATTGATATTTTAGTGATGTAATATTTAACAATGTACTTGATGTAAATAGTGACAGTTGTATGATGATAATGTTGGTGATGATTGTGTTTTGTTTCATATATATATTCATTGTGATAATACAATTGTTAGTCACACGAGCCCTCGGACGATTCCGTCGTCTGGTTTGAGGGTGTGACAGGTTGGTAAAAGTACGTCGTGATTAAATTTGGACGGGAAAGAAATCACGATTATGAATATTTATTGAGGTTTTCAGACATTACCAATAAAGAGCAGGTTTCTTTGATGCTTCCTCATTCCTTGAGGTTAGACTCCTCCTGTTCCTCATTGTTCTTCTCTGTTGGGCAGTCTCTTTTGAAATGCCCCATATCGCCACATGCACTGCACATTTGAACTATGCTAGCATCAGTAGTGGAAGTGATGTATTGAGTCGGGGTCTTCGCTAAGCGAGCTTCCTTGCCATCCTTAGCCCTTGGACAATTTCTTTTGAAATGCCCTTCACTACCACAGAGGTAACAGGTTGAACTAGCCCCAACATTGGTATTCAGAGTGACGAACTTGACTAGGGTCCTACATCTATTGGAGGTGTGCCCCTTCCTGTTGCATCTGGTGCAATGTAGCACTCGATAGACTCCATGATGATGGTAGTTGCATTTGCTGCAGTGCGGGAGGTTTCCGAAGTAGGGTGTGGTTGGTGTTGGAACAGTAGGGCTGACTAGGGTATTGACTACCCCAATTCGTTGCCTTTCAGTAGGTCCTTGGGTTGAACAAGTTCCTTTGAACTTTCGTTTTAAGAGGTTAGGTTTGGGATCAATGGTGTCCTTTCCAGTAGGCACTTGTTGTTGAGGTTGGTTAACACCATGGTTTGGCCTGCCATTAACACTTCTACTCGCATTTGTGTTGTTAGCATTAAGAACAACTAGGGCGGCTACTACAGCTGCTGTGACAGTAGCTTGGAATGTAGGTGAGTCCATCTGGAGGATTGGGGCCTTACCAGTGGGTTGGTTCTGCTTCTTCGGAGGCATGATCTGCTATGTGCCAAGAAAAGAGTTTGTGAACAACAATGGTTGCCTCTGGATGTATCCTAAACGTTTATCTATGCACTAAGATTTCTCGTTTTTTTATTCGATCTACATCCCCATGACGTCGGCTCTAGACGATATGGAGATTTAGCTATAAGGATTGTTCCGGGGATCGAGTCGATGCAGGATTCAACTAGACACTCAGAAGAAATCCCTTGAATGTCTTTAGGGAAGACATCAGGAAAGTTGCAGACTTCAGAGATGCTCTCGAGGCCTTTAACTTTTTGCGTCTCATCGACAACATAAGCCAGGAATGCATGGCATCCCTTTTTCGTAGATACTTCTAGACTCTTGCGCATGAAATGATACGAAGGTTTGAACAAATTCTATCACTATGACCGGTGAGGACTTCGTCAGCGGGAAAGATTGAAACGAATCGCCCTTTCGAAGCAAAGGACATCAGCACGATTTAAGCTCAACTATCTGATGCCGATTATGATGTCGTAGCGTGTTATGGAGACTTATGAAATCGATGGGGAAAAGGAATGATCGTCTTAAGGTAAGAGTACTTCCTATGACACATGCTTCTAAGACGAAATGGTAGCATGGCTTTGATAAAGTTGCTTAATTTTCATGCTATCGTTCTAAGATATACTTTTGACAAAGATCTTCTTTAACTGAAATATGGTTGTTGCCATCATAACTGAAACGGAGATTACCCATATTTCGGAACCCTTGACCTAAAAGTAGGTCTAAGTTATTCTAACAGGGAAAGAATCTTGGCAACATGAAGGACAGGGATGTTTACAGAGAAGAGCTACTTAGAAGTTAGAACATAGATATGAAGGTTATTCCTTAGATCAAAAAGGAAGGATGAGTAGAGTATTATCCTATCAGCGATGGACACTCCTCGAACGGATCCTTAAGTTAGCCAGCTGGTGCTCCATGTCAAGCAGCTGGCTCTCGTATACTGTCCGGCGTGCTCGTAGCTCTATGAGCTTAGCTCAATTGGTAGCTAACTCTCGATGTAGGGCTTCATTGTTCCTTGCAGCTCTCGCATGAGCAATCTCGAAGCAACGGATGCGGTCCGTGGTGGTGTTCGAATCAGCTTCGAGCTCCATAGTTCACTAAAGGGTTGCCATACATTGCTCCACATTACGAGCCACTCAATGTATTAGGATTGGAAGGGCCCTATCTGTGGGGCCTCCTTCATTCAGATTGTAGAAGTTGCGGTTTTCATCATATGGGTGGGGTTGGTCTTGCTCATAGCTCCACCTATTCAAACTCCCGACCCACATAGGCGTTGGACCTTGGAGTTCAACTCGAGGATTAGGATTTGGTATTGGAGTCACTTGAGGTATGCTTTCAAATTCGGGTTCCGAGTCAGTCTCTTTGGGAAATGGTTAGGCAAGGTCATTTTCCAAAGGAATTTCATGGTTTCCTTCCGGTTTTGGCTCGACCCATCCATCATTTCCTTGGTTGGGAAAGTATGGGTTGCTAGGGAGGTGGAATCCAGCCATGCTATCTACGCGAGGTGATGGTAAAGGGATAGGCATCGAATCTAATAGTACTTCCAATGATGGATTCTTGGGTAAGTTTGTAGTTTGGTCGGTATAGCATCCAAAAATACTCCTATAGTATTTTAACCCTTATGTTTAGTTCTAGAACTCTCCTGGTACCTAGGTAAGTTTTAGACTTGCTGCGACACCATAGTCACTCCCAAGCACATGTTGGTCATGTCTCAAATGAATATAGTTGATCAGTCTATATTGACCCTAGACATGATTACATAACTGCCCAGGTTTAACCGCGATGTCCAACATCCAAATACTTTTGTTTTATTCTACTTACGACATGGATTCTGATACTCGGGTATACTTATATAAAAATACTTGTATTTTTGAAAGTATACTTTTAGTTTAGAGCACTTAGGCCCCTTAATATTTATAGTTGTATACCATGTAAGGTCCGGTATACTTAGTTCACTATAAACAATGGCTCTGATACCAATCTGTCACACCCCCAAACCGGAATGGCGGAAACGTTCGGGGGTGGCTGACGTCATGCGTAGTATCACAACAATTGTATCATAGCAAGCATAGTAAACACAACCAGACATTGAATACATATGTGAAAATGTTTACATTGTTTAATACATAGTTTTATTTATAGCTAAAGTAAAATAGACAGACGCGACTCTAACTCTTCGTCTTCTCCGAACTCTTGGAAGTACCTGTTTACTAATTCCCTGAAAATACAAGCAGTTTTGAAAGAATATCAGCATAAAGCTGGTGAGTTCATAAGCATTTAGTTTTAGTGATAAAATGTTCTTTGAATCCATTTGAAAAGTGTTCTTCAAGAAAATCCTCTATTTTCTTATGAAAAGCGGTCTTGAAAGAGTGTATATTAGTAGAAAATAAACCATCAGTTTTAGAAAAACATGTTATCCATCCTAAAGGTAGAGATGCCAGTTTAGAAGTCCTTGATTTCTAACAACATATATAAAAGTAGTTTTATTACTTAAAATAAAACAAATGATGAAGAGAGTCCGTAAACAAAGTTAGTTTTACTTATTTGCGAGTCGTATAACGATACTTGATATGATCGAGAGACCTTTATAACGTTCTTCAGGAGTTAAGCTAAATGACATTTGTTCAGCATAGGCGTGCCCGCCTAACTGTAGCTAGCAGTTCTGGTGTGAGATTGTTAGTCCCAAATAGAGCTATTCACAAATCTCACACTTTCCCTCTAGCAGACTCTGGTTATACTAAAAGGATTTATCACTATACACCTAAGGGTACAGTATTGAAGTAGCGCCTCACAATTTTGTATAATCTAGTTTACTAGCGAGAAATCAGCATAAAACAGTAACTATCCTTGAATAAATGTACTTTATATTTATGAGAAAAAGATATAACATAAACTAAATCTACCATAGTTTATACATATTCTTTTATGAAATCTAAATAAGTAGAGATGCCTAGAGGGTTATCCCAAACTATACCCGTTATAGTTTATTAGAGTTGATATAGAGCTGCTTTGTAAAAACCTTTCTAAAAGCTATGAAGTTAGATTTCCAAAATAGTAGTTTCCCTTATGCTCAACATATTACAAAAAGAGATAAAATATCCGAATATGTTATTAAACGTGAAATCATTGGATTGCATTAATAATTTTAAAACTTAATAAAATACCTTGAATTTGGCTTGTATTCCGCCCTGAAAACATTAAAAACACGGAAAATGTAGGGGTATGAACTCACTTCGACTGATTTGAATGAAGGGTCGGCACGAAAAGTTGGGTGTTCAAGTGAAGCCTTGAATACGATTTGATCCTAATTAACATGCATTGATACATAAAGGAGTCAAATGAAGGTATTTCACCACTAAATGTGATGGAGAACCACTCTAGGAACTTGGGACTACTTGCACAAGTGCTAGGACCTTAAAGGATTGCGTTAGGTGAGTGTATGGCCACCTCTAAAGTGTGTGCGGCCAGGCTATGTGTGTGGTTGCACACAGGAGTGTGCGGCCAGGGTGTGTGTGTGGTTACACACAGGAGTGTGCGGCTAGAGTGTGCGGCCAGGGTGTGTGTGCGGCTGCACACGGGAGTGTGTGGCCGTACACTCTTCGTTTAAGCTCCAAACGTCAATTTTCAAGTGCTTCAAGGCTCAAACCAAGTCCAACTAAGAGATAGAGGGCCAAAAATCTCACTTTGGAGGGTTTTGAGGTCTGTACGGCCACCTTATGAAGGTGTGCGGCCATACACCTTCAAGTGATGAAGAACATGAAGAGTTTTAGGCTTAGATTTAGGTGTTTTACCTGTATAACAAGCTAAATGATAGAATTCCTCATGTTTTTAGGCCCTTAGAGTGTTCTTGGATGAAGTTTTAAGAGAGAGAAAGTAGAGTGCAGCCAATTGAAAGGAATGAGTGAAGGGGTCACCCTATATAAATAGGGATGAGTGTGCGGCTGGAGGATGGGTGTGCGGCCATACACTCGGGTGTACGGCCACACACTCATGTGTGCAGCCATACACTTGGGTGTGCGGCTACACACTCATCTGTGCAGCCATACACTTGGGTGTGCGGCCATACATTCATGTGTGCAGCCATACACTCGGGTGTGCGGCCACACACTCGTGTGTGCAGCCATACACTTGGGTGTGCGGCCACACACTCATGTGTGTGGCCACACACTCCTTTTGATGGAGTGTTTGGCCTATTTGCAACCCTAAATCTTAAACCAACCAATCCCTAATTCAAACTTTGGTTGTACTTAAGGCTTTAAATGCTTAAATGTGCCCATAATCAGTGCTAGGAGTTAACAGAAATGAGTTTAACTTAGATTAACTGACTAGATGTACCGGGTAGAAGTTTTCGGGTTGTCACAGTCCTTTCAAGCTAGTGTCACATGTCAATGATAATGCTTATAAGATGGATTTGGGAGGAGACCATGGTGTGTGTGCTACCTTTAATGTGGGAGACCATTGACCTTATCTTGTTGAGGATGGCCATGATGAATTGAGGTCATTTCCTTTAAAAGGGGAAGGGGATGATCCATGCATGGATCATGAAAGCCCAAGGTGATAGATTAGTGATTACTAGTAAGCTAGAAGGTGGTTTGGGCTCAATGGTTGGGTTGTGCGTCGTAACCTATGAATTTAATTATGGTCTCATATAGGCTAGGGCAACGTTTTAAAGACTTCATAAGTGCTCAAAACCGTTACTTTTTGCTTCATAAAGCCTCCTAGGCATTTTTGATATTCTTTGGTGGATTAGAGTTACACTTTAATACTTCTTATAGCTCCTTAATGTAGCATGGTCGTTTTTTTCATTCATTAGTGTGTCAGATGTTTTTTTGTGTGGTTTCCTGAGTTTCTTTAATTTTCATTATTAGTTTTACTGAGTAGTTGGTTGGGTGGCTTGTGACCACCAACTTTGTAATAAAGGCTTCATATAAGCCAAGTTTATGCATGGAAAAAGGAGATAGATGAAATATTAATCAAAAGAACCTTTGTTCTTGACTTGATACGCATTCAATCAAATATGTCTTTTATTGTTTTTACTAGTATACAACTTAGTAGGTCTTGATTTGTTTCTAATCTATCCATTTCTTGCCATACACGTATCATTTGTGGTTGTTATTCTAGCTTAATTTACCTAAACACAACCCTACTCACTTAATCAAGCCCATAAAGGCATCAAAAGGCAATCACCTTTGTGTCCCTAAACATGCAATACGGGAGTTGCTGATTCGTGGAGCATGGTGGTGGTTTAGCGGGTCATGTTTCCATTACCAAAACTTTAGAGGTGCTTTAAGAACATTTCTTTTGGCCAAAGACGTTGGGATGTAACCAACATAGTGAGCAAGTGTGTTACATGTCAGATAACAAAAAAAACTTTCAAGCATGGTGTTTGCCAGTTCCTATTCGTCGTTGGAAAGATGTGTCAATGGAATTTGTTATGGCTTTGCATACAACTCAAAGGGGGGAGGATTCCATTATAGGGGTTTGAAAACCAAGTGTTACAAGTGTGATACATATATATATATATATATATATATATATATATATATATATATATATATATATATATATATATATATATATATATATATATATATATATATATATATATATATATATATATATATATATGAACAAAAGTAAGACTTGTCTTCTACGCACTCCATCTTCGCTAAAAGGATCATCGGGTACCTGTCTAATGTTGACCTGAGAATACAAGCAGTTTGAAAATCAGCATAAAGCTGGTGAGTTCATAAGCGGTTTTGTTTTCTGAAAATGTATTTGTTTCCTTTCTGTTTTCTAAAAAAGATACGTACCAAGAAAATCCCATATTTTCTTAAGAGTTAGTTATCTGGTTTGTTACACGAATCTGGTTATGTACAAATGTTACCCTAGGAAAATCCCATATTTTCCTAAAAGATGGTTACCAATCCAAATTGTAATGTAAAAGATGTATACTGAAAACCTAGTTATCCTTGTGAAATGTATTAGTTTTAACACGTATATAAAACTAATATGTATAAGTAAACTAGTTACTTTATTCATTATTACTATCAAGTAAATCTCGGTTATCCAAATTGCGAGTTGGCAATAAGTCGTCCAAATCACTTTATGACTTTCGTCACCCTTGAACCTTTCGGTTCGGCTGTAGCTAGCAGCCAGGTGTGGGGTAGTCAGCCACGTATAGATCTATACACTCAAGTCACGCTCCCTATCTAAGAGATTTTGGTTACGGGTGCGGTCCTCCACTCGCGTATCTCTGTGGAGTGTTCTCCGAGGACGTGTCTCCAATTTATAGGAATAACAAATTTACTAGTAATAATACAGAAAGATAGTGTTACAAACAATGATCCTCCATTCGCGTATCTCTGTGGAGTGTTACCGAGGACAAAACAGTGTACTAAGTTTTATGTTCAAGGTTCAAATGTTACGCTTTTTACTGATATAATGTGGAAAACCATTTGTGAAAATATAAAATACAACATTTTATAATGTTTTCACAAATAATACGATAATGTGTTCTGCAAGTTCAAACGGTTATCTGTTATGATAGTCAACGTTAAAAGCATATGAAATATGAAACACAACACATGTAAAACAAGTTTTTGAGTACAAGTATTCCTTGTACTTTGCTTGTATTCCCCCCTGAAAACAGTGAAAAACATTGAAAAAGGGTAGGGGTATGAACTCACCAGGCAAGAAAACGTGACGGATTGGATGCTAAGTGTCGGTTCAGGGCTTGATAACGCGCAAGGTTCTTATGTAATATGAAATGATATACAATGTATCTAATTAGACTTTAAATCACTAATTAGATATGATAATACACTCCAAGATGCAAAAACACTTCAAATCAAGTGTTTGGAGTGACCCGGGTGACATCTACGGACGTATAGGGGTCGGATAATGAGTTTGCTCTTCAAGAGTAAACTCCTTAGGGAGTTTACGGCCATAAGACCATGACCACATGAGTTCACGGCCGTGAACTCATGGTTGATGGGTTTTAAGGTGCTAAATGGTCAAATATCACTTGGGAAATGTTGGTATGATTTAATCTAAGGCATAGGAATGAATTAAACCATCAAAGGTATCACCAAATGGAGTTTACGGCTGTAAACAAGGAGTTTACGGTCGTAAGCTCCTATATGACCATTCCTTCAAGATTTGATGGCCCTAGATCAATTATATGTGATTCAAACCAATTTTACAAGCCTTAGAATGAATTTAGGGCATCATTTGACTTGTGTATGTGAGTTTACAGCCCAGGAACCCATTCTTGGGGGGTTTACGGCCGTAAACTCCTAAAGGGAAGGTTTTCATCATCTTTATGGCCCCTAAATCGATTGTGGTTGGTTCTAGAATTTAATCCAAGGCTATTGGTGTGTTTAAGTGGCATTTAAACACTTGAATTTGAGTTTACTCCCCATGAATATGAGTTTACGGCCCAAGTATGTTCTTGGGCAGTAAACTCATGTTTACTCCTCAAAAGTTGGATTCAAGGTGTCTAAGTCCGTTCCATTAAGCTATTTAGTCATATCTAAGCTCCAAAGGTGGTCTGGAAGGGTTTTAAGGCTCAAAAACCCCATTTATGTGTGTTTACGGCCCAAGCATGTTCTAGGGCCGTAAACACATGAAAATGGTCCTTTTTCAAAGATTAAGCACGAATTTGAAGGCTAAGGATGCTAATCTATGAGTTAGGGGAGTTACCTTGATGAATTGGAGCCTTAATTTGATGATTTTGGACCTTAAGTTTGGATTGAGGAGAGAGGTTTGAGAGAGAGTAGTGAGAGAGAGAGAGAGAGAAAAAAAGCTTCAAATTGAAGTCTTTTGGGCTTTAAATAGGATTCGAGTTTGGGACACGGTGGAATTCTACCCGATACCGACGTTAGACGTGGCTTTTGGTCGCACCCGATCAAGTTGCCGTAACCCGATATGGTCGATTCTAAAAATATTCCGATTACTAGAATGGGGTGTTAATATGAGTTCTAAATGCATTAGGACACCCATTAATTCATAATAGAAGTCCCACATTTATGACTTAATTTAATGACGTAAACGGAAACGAAACTGAAAATGACGAATGTATTAACGGAAAGGGTTACATTTCGGAGGTTTTTCCGGATCATGGGAGGTATTGGCTATGTACTGGCCTCTATTGGTTATGTGACATCTATCTCGACCTAGTGCAAAATGGACATGCAGTTCTAACTCTTGAGGTGTTTCTAACGGAAACTCTCAAAGTCGGTGTGATAGGGGGAGTGTTACCAGACGATGCTTAGAAAATTTAAATTTTCATTATCATCTAATAGATGCTTTCACAGCATGATCCCTAATTGGAAAGAATCATGCTCTTACTTGCTTTTCTGTTTCATGGATAACAGTCTCCGATCAGGGCTAACTTAGCCCTTAGAGATTTTCTGGAGTGCTGGACTATTTCAGGAGGTGGTTCTACTATTTCTTTTGAGATAGTATTCCTTGGAACACCTAGTAGTCCAATGAATCTCTAAGACATGCCCCATTCTCCTATGAGTTGGCTCCCTCCAGTTTTGTAGGAAGTGCGTGTTCTTGTATAACCCATCGACTAGCACCTAGACCGGTGTCGAATTTCTGCTGTGGGGTTTTGGAGCCCCAAAACCCTCCCAAATCACTTCTAGTGCTTAGCATTGACTTAGGGGCTTACATGAATGGACTTAGAACACCAAAACCTTGATATTTGAGGATTAACATGAGTTTACGGCCCAAGAACATGCTTGGACCGTAAACCCTCATTCATAGGCCGTGAACAGCTTTTAAGGTGTTAAGATGCCCCTTTCTAAGCCTTAGAATAGTGTCTAGAACCAACCTCCATTGTGTTAGGGACCTTAAACATGAAAGAAACCACCCACTTAGGAGATTACAGCCGTAAACCCCCAAAGGAATGGTTCCTGGGCCATAAACTCCTTTATAGTGGTCAAATGGTGCCCTAACTTCCTTCCGTGGCTTGTACTTTGGACTAGAACCACTTGTGCTTAACCTAGGACCACCAAAACACATAAGGAAAGGGTACATGAGAGTTTATGGACGTAAACTCCTTGTTTACAGCCGTAAACTTCTTGAAATGGTCCATGTGTGGGTCAATTCACTTCCCATGCCTTAGAACTTAACCCAGCTTTATTCCACTAGTGTTATAAGACTTTTAAGTAACCAAGAACACACCACCCATGAGTTTACGGCTGTAAACTCATGGGGATATGGTCATTGGGCCGAAAATTCTCCAAGGAGTTTACTCTTGAAGAGCAAACTCCATATCTAGGCCATACACCCCCTTAGATGCTACCCGGACCACTCCTAACACTTGAATTGAAGTGTTTTCGCGCCTCGGAGTGTTTATTCTTATTTAATTAGTAGATCAAGGTCTAATTAGATACAATTTATGTATCTCTTCATATTACATAGGAACCTCGCGTGTTTTCAAGCCCCAAACTGACACTTAGCATCCTAGTCGACACATTTCTCGCCTGGTGAGTTCATACCCCTACACCTTTTTCAATGTTTTTCAATGTTTTCAGGGGGGAATACAAGCAAAAGTACAAGAATATCTTGTACTCAAACTTATTATTTCATTTGAAATGTTTCATATTCCATATGCTTTTAACCATCGAAACCGTATTAACCAACCATTTGACTTGCAGAGTTAGTTTTCAAATCGATTTCAAATCTTGTTATATAGTGTCATATTGTACATTTCACAAATGATTTTCCACTTCATTATTGTTAAAAATCATTAATCTTAGAACTTTTGATACGTCCTCGGTAACACTCCACAAAGATACGCAAGTGGAGGATCGCCTTTGTAATTAGAATTTAAAACAGGATTTTCCGCATTATTACTTGTAAATTTGTTATTCTTAAGATTTGAGACACGCCCTCGGAAACACTCCACAGAGATACGCGAGTAGAGGACCGCCCCTGTAACCAGAATCTCTTGGAGGGAGAGCGTGACTTGAGTGTATAGATCTATACGTGTACTAACAGAATTCCAACATGCATAGGACACCACATGTCTTTCAAGATAGTGACCTGGTTTAGGTGCATATGAGGAAAGAACATTTTCCTAACAAAAGGAAGAACAAAAGTTGATGCCAAGAGCTGAAGGTCCTTACAAAGTGGTGACACATGTCAATGATAATGCTTATAAGGTGGATCTGGGAGGAGACCATGGAGTGCATGCTACCTTTAATGTGGGAGACCTTTCACCGTATCTTGTTGAGTATGGACTTGATGAATTAAGGTCATTTCCTTTCAAAGCGGGAGGGGAGGATCCATGGATGGATCATGAAAAGCCGAAACGTGATGGATTAGTGATTACTAGTAGGCTAGAAGGTGGTTTGTACTTAATGGTTGGGTTGTGCATGGTAACCTACGTATTGAATTAAGGTCGCGTGAACGCTAGGGCAACATTTTAAAGGCTTCATAAGTGCTCAAAACCGTTACTTTTTTCTTCATCAAGCCTTGTATCCCTTATTGATACTCTTTAGTGGATTTGGGTTACACTTTATTGCTTCTTTTTTCTCCTTAATGGAACATGGATGCTTTTTTCATTCATTAGTGTTTCAGACGTTTTTTTGTGTGGTTTCATGAGTTTCTTTAATTTTCATTATTAGTTTAACTGAGTAGTTGGTTGGGTGGCTTGTAACCACCAACTTTGTAATAAAGGCTTCATATAAGCCAAATTATGCATGGAAAAAAGAGATAGACGAAATTTTAATCAAAAGAACCTTTGTTCAGTTTGAATAATAGTTATAGTTCATTATTTGTCATAGTCGAGACATGTTCTTGACTTGATACGCATTCAGAGAAATATTATGTCTTGGATAGTTTTCACAAGTATACAACATAGTAGGTCTTGATTTGTTACTAATCGATCCATTTCTTCCCATACACCTATCATTTGTGGTTGTTATTGTAGCTTAATTTACCTAAACACGGCCCTACTCACTTAATCAAGCCTATAAAGGCATCAAAAGGCAATCACATTTGTGTCCCTAAACATGCAATACGGGAGTTGCTGATTCTTGAAGCTCATGGTGGTGGTTTGGCGGGTCATTTTTCCATTACCAAAACTTTGAAGGTGCTTTAAGAACATTTCTTCTGGCCTAAAGATGTTAGGGATGTAACCAACATAGTGGGCAAGTGTGTTACATGTCGGATGACGAAAAAAACCATCATGCATGGTGTTTACACTCCTTTGTCTGTTCCTATTCGTCCTTGGCATGATGTGTCAATGGAATTCAGTATGGCTTTGCCTAGAATTCAAAGGGAGAAAGGAATCCATTATAGTGGTGGTGGATAGGTTTTTAAAAATGGCTCACTTTATGCCATGTCATAAAACCAATGATTTATCTAATGTGTCTGATTTGTACTTTAAAGAAGTGGTTCGCTTGCATATTATTCCTAAAACTATTGTTTACGATAGGGAAACCTTGTTTTTGAGTTAAATTTGGAACACTTTGTGGAGGAAAGTTGGTACTAAGTTACTTTTTAGTACGTCCCATCAACCACAAACTGATGGGCAAACGAAGGTGACTAATAGAACTTTGGGTACGTTGTTGAGGGGGTTGGTTAGCAAAACTCAAAAACAGTTGGACATCAAACTTACACATGCTGAGTTTACGAGTAATCATTCTCCTACTTATGCTATAGGTCACTCCTTTATAAGTGGTGTATGGTGTGAATCCTTACAATCCATTGTATTTGATTCCATTTCCAAACGATGGATTGGTTCACAAGGATGCTAATGACAAGTTGAAGGCCATGTTGAAACTACACCAACAAGTTCGTCTGAAGATTGAAGCTGTGAATGACGTGTACAAATAGAATTCCAACATACATAGGAAACCACATGTCTTTCAAAATGGTGACTTGGTTTAGGTGCACATGAGGAAATAACGTTTTCCTAACAAAAGGAAGAACAAAAGTTGATGCCAAGAGCTGAAGGTCCTTATAAGCCTTTGTAAGTGGTGTATGGTGTGGATCCTTACAAGCCTTTGTATTTGATTCCATTTCAAAACGATAAATTGGTTCACAAGGATGCTAATGACAAGTTGAAGGCAATGGTGAAACTACGCCAACAAGTTTGTGAAGATTGAAGCCGTGAATGACGTGTACTAACAGAATTCCAACATGCATAGGACACCACATGTCTTTCAAGATAGTGACCTGGTTTAGGTGCATATGAGGAAAGAACATTTTCCTAACAAAAGGAAGAACAAAAGTTGATGCCAAGAGCTGAAGGTCCTTACAAAGTGGTGACACATGTCAATGATAATGCTTATAAGGTGGATCTGGGAGGAGACCATGGAGTGCATGTTACCTTTAATGTGGGAGACCTTTCACCGTATCTTGTTGAGTATGGACTTGATGAATTAAGGTCATTTCCTTTCAAAGGGGGAGGGGAGGATCCATGGATGGATCATGAAAAGCCGAAAAAAGGTGATCGATTAGTGATTACTAGTAGGCTAGAAGGTGGTTTGTACTTAATGGTTGGGTTGTGCATGGTAACCTACGTATTGAATTAAGGTCGCGTGAACGCTAGGGCAACATTTTAAAGGCTTCATAAGTGCTCAAAACCGTTACTTTTTTCTTCATCAAGCCTTGTATCCCTTATTGATACTCTTTAGTGGATTTGGGTTACACTTTATTGCTTCTTTTTTCTCCTTAATGGAACATGGATGCTTTTTTCATTCATTAGTGTTTCAGACGTTTTTTTTGTGTGGTTTCATGAGTTTCTTTAATTTTCATTATTAGTTTAACTGAGTAGTTGGTTGGGTGGCTTGTAACCACCAACTTTGTAATAAAGGCTTCATATAAGCCAAATTATGCATGGAAAAAAGAGATAGACGAAATTTTAATCAAAAGAACCTTTGTTCAGTTTGAATAATAGTTCTAGTTCATTATTTGTCATAGTCGAGACATGTTCTTGACTTGATACGCATTCAGAGAAATATTATGTCTTGGATAGTTTTCACAAGTATACGACATAGTAGGTCTTGATTTGTTACTAATCGATCCATTTCTTCCCATACACCTATCATTTGTGGTTGTTATTGTAGCTTAATTTACCTAAACACGGCCCTACTCACTTAATCAAGCCTATAAAGGCATCAAAAGGCAATCACATTTGTGTCCCTAAACATGCAATACGGGAGTTGCTGATTCTTGAAGCTCATGGTGGTGGTTTGGCGGGTCATTTTTCCATTACCAAAACTTTGAAGGTGCTTTAAGAACATTTCTTCTGGCCTAAAGATGTTAGGGATGTAACCAACATAGTGGGCAAGTGTGTTACATGTCGGATGACGAAAAAAACCATCATGCATGGTGTTTACACTCCTTTGTCGGTTCCTATTCGTCCTTGGCATGATGTGTCAATGGAATTCAGTATGGCTTTGCCTAGAATTCAAAGGGAGAAAGGAATCCATTATAGTGGTGGTGGATAGGTTTTTAAAAATGGCTCACTTTATGCCATGTCATAAAACCAATGATTTATCTAATGTGTCTGATTTGTACTTTAAAGAAGTGGTCGCTTGCATATTATTCCTAAAACTATTGTTTCTGATAGGGAAACCTTGTTTTTGAGTTAAATTTGGAACACTTTGTGGAGGAAAGTTGGTACTAAGTTACTTTTTAGTACGTCCCATCAACCACAAACTGATGGGCAAACGAAGGTGACTAATAGAACTTTGGGTACGTTGTTGAGGGGGTTGGTTAGCAAAACTCAAAAACAGTTAGACATCAAACTTACACATGCTGAGTTTACGAGTAATCATTCTCCTACTTATGCTATAGGTCACTCCTTTATAAGTGGTGTATGGTGTGAATCCTTACAATCCATTGTATTTGATTCCATTTCCAAACGATGGATTGGTTCACAAGGATGCTAATGACAAGTTGAAGGCCATGTTGAAACTACACCAACAAGTTCGTCTGAAGATTGAAGCCGTGAATGACGTGTACAAATAGAATTCCAACATACATAGGAAACCACGTGTCTTTCAAAATGGTGACTTGGTTTAGGTGCAAATGAGGAAATAACGTTTTCCTAACAAAAGGAAGAACAAAAGTTGATGCCAAGAGCTGAAGGTCCTTATAAGCCTTTGTAAGTGGTGTATGGTGTGGATCCTTACAAGCCTTTGTATTTGATTCCATTTCAAAACGATAAATTGGTTCACAAGGATGCTAATGACAAGTTGAAGGCAATGGTGAAACTACGCCAACAAGTTTGTGAAGATTGAAGCCGTGAATGACGTGTACTAACAGAATTCCAACATGCATAGGACACCACATGTCTTTTAAGATAGTGACCAGGTTTAGGTGCATATGAGGATAGAACGTTTTCCTAACAAAAGGAAGAACAAAAGTTGATGCCAAGAGCTGAAGGTCCTTACAAAGTGGTGACACATGTAAATGATAATGCTTATAAGGTGGATCTGGGAGGAGACCATGGAGTGCATGCTACCTTTAATGTGGGAGACCTTTCACCGTATCTTGTTGAGTATGGACTTGATGAATTAAGGTCATTTCCTTTCAAAGGGGGAGGGGAGGATCCATGGATGGATCATGAAAAGCCGAAACGTGATGGATTAGTGATTACTAGTAGGCTAGAAGGTGGTTTGTACTTAATGGTTGGGTTGTGCATGGTAACCTACGTATTGAATTAAGGTCGCGTGAACGCTAGGGCAACATTTTAAAGGCTTCATAAGTGCTCAAAACCGTTACTTTTTTCTTCATCAAGCCTTGTATCCCTTATTGATACTCTTTAGTGGATTTGGGTTACACTTTATTGCTTCTTTTTTCTCCTTAATGGAACATGGATGCTTTTTTCATTCATTAGTGTTTCAGACGTTTTTTTGTGTGGTTTCATGAGTTTCTTTAATTTTCATTATTAGTTTAACTGAGTAGTTGGTTGGGTGGCTTGTAACCACCAACTTTGTAATAAAGGCTTCATATAAGCCAAATTATGCATGGAAAAAAGAGATAGACGAAATTTTAATCAAAAGAACCTTTGTTCAGTTTGAATAATAGTTATAGTTCATTATTTGTCATAGTCGAGACATGTTCTTGACTTGATACGCATTCAGAGAAATATTATGTCTTGGATAGTTTTCACAAGTAGGTCTTGATTTGTTACTAATCGATCCATTTCTTCCCATACACCTATCATTTGTGGTTGTTATTGTAGCTTAATTTACCTAAACACGGCCCTACTCACTTAATCAAGCCTATAAAGGCATCAAAAGGCAATCACATTTGTGTCCCTAAACATGCAATACGGGAGTTGCTGATTCGTGAAGCTCATGGTGGTGGTTTGGCGGGTCATTTTTCCATTACCAAAACTTTGAAGGTGCTTTAAGAACATTTCTTCTGGCCTAAAGATGTTAGGGATGTAACCAACATAGTGGGCAAGTGTGTTACATGTCGGATGACGAAGAAAACCATCATGCATGGTGTTTACACTCCTTTGTCGGTTCCTATTCGTCCTTGGCATGATGTGTCAATGGAATTCAGTATGGCTTTGCCTAGAATTCAAAGGGGGAAAGGAATCCATTATAGTGGTGGTGGATAGGTTTTTAAAAATGGCTCACTTTATGCCATGTCATAAAACCAATGATTTATCTAATGTGTCTGATTTGTACTTTAAAGAAGTGGTTCGCTTGCATATTATTCCTAAAACTATTGTTTCTGATAGGGAAACCTTGTTTTTGAGTTAAATTTGGAACACTTTATGGAGGAAAGTTGGTACTAAGTTACTTTTTAGTACGTCCCATCAACCACAAACTGATGGGCAAACGAAGGTGACTAATAGAACTTTGGGTACGTTGTTGAGGGGGTTGGTTAGCAAAACTCAAAAACAGTTGGACATCAAACTTACACATGCTGAGTTTACGAGTAATCATTCTCCTACTTATGCTATAGGTCACTCCTTTATAAGTGGTGTATGGTGTGAATCCTTACAATCCATTGTATTTGATTCCATTTCCAAACGATGAATTGGTTCACAAGGATGCTAATGACAAGTTGAAGGCCATGTTGAAACTACACCAACAAGTTCGTCTGAAGATTGAAGCCGTGAATGACGTGTACAAATAGAATTCCAACATACATAGGAAACCACGTGTCTTTCAAAATGGTGACTTGGTTTAGGTGCACATGAGGAAATAACGTTTTCCTAACAAAAGGAAGAACAAAAGTTGATGCCAAGAGCTGAAGGTCCTTATAAGCCTTTGTAAGTGGTGTATGGTGTGGATCCTTACAAGCCTTTGTATTTGATTCCATTTCAAAACGATAAATTGGTTCACAAGGATGCTAATGACAAGTTGAAGGCAATGGTGAAACTACGCCAACAAGTTTGTGAAGATTGAAGCCGTGAATGACGTGTACTAACAGAATTCCAACATGCATAGGACACCACATGTCTTTTAAGATAGTGACCAGGTTTAGGTGCATATGAGGATAGAACGTTTTCCTAACAAAAGGAAGAACAAAAGTTGATGCCAAGAGCTGAAGGTCCTTACAAAGTGGTGACACATGTCAATGATAATGCTTATAAGGTGGATCTGGGAGGAGACCATGGAGTGCATGCTACCTTTAATGTGGGAGACCTTTCACCGTATCTTGTTGAGTATGGACTTGATGAATTAAGGTCATTTCCTTTCAAAGGGGGAGGGGAGGATCCATGGATGGATCATGAAAAGCCGAAACGTGATGGATTAGTGATTACTAGTAGGCTAGAAGGTGGTTTGTACTTAATGGTTGGGTTGTGCATGGTAACCTACGTATTGAATTAAGGTCGCGTGAACGCTAGGGCAACATTTTAAAGGCTTCATAAGTGCTCAAAACCGTTACTTTTTTCTTCATCAAGCCTTGTATCCCTTATTGATACTCTTTAGTGGATTTGGGTTACACTTTATTGCTTCTTTTTTCTCCTTAATGGAACATGGATGCTTTTTTCATTCATTAGTGTTTCAGACGTTTTTTTGTGTGGTTTCATGAGTTTCTTTAATTTTCATTATTAGTTTAACTGAGTAGTTGGTTGGGTGGCTTGTAACCACCAACTTTGTAATAAAGGCTTCATATAAGCCAAATTATGCATGGAAAAAAGAGATAGACGAAATTTTAATCAAAAGAACCTTTGTTCAGTTTGAATAATAGTTATAGTTCATTATTTGTCATAGTCGAGACATGTTCTTGACTTGATACGCATTCAGAGAAATATTATGTCTTGGATAGTTTTCACAAGTAGGTCTTGATTTGTTACTAATCGATCCATTTCTTCCCATACACCTATCATTTGTGGTTGTTATTGTAGCTTAATTTACCTAAACACGGCCCTACTCACTTAATCAAGCCTATAAAGGCATCAAAAGGCAATCACATTTGTGTCCCTAAACATGCAATACGGGAGTTGCTGATTCGTGAAGCTCATGGTGGTGGTTTGGCGGGTCATTTTTCCATTACCAAAACTTTGAAGGTGCTTTAAGAACATTTCTTCTGGCCTAAAGATGTTAGGGATGTAACCAACATAGTGGGCAAGTGTGTTACATGTCGGATGACGAAAAAAACCATCATGCATGGTGTTTACACTCCTTTGTCGGTTCCTATTCGTCCTTGGCATGATGTGTCAATGGAATTCAGTATGGCTTTGCCTAGAATTCAAAGGGGGAAAGGAATCCATTATAGTGGTGGTGGATAGGTTTTTAAAAATGGCTCACTTTATGCCATGTCATAAAACCAATGATTTATCTAATGTGTCTGATTTGTACTTTAAAGAAGTGGTTCGCTTGCATATTATTCCTAAAACTATTGTTTCTGATAGGGAAACCTTGTTTTTGAGTTAAATTTGGAACACTTTATGGAGGAAAGTTGGTACTAAGTTACTTTTTAGTACGTCCCATCAACCACAAACTGATGGGCAAACGAAGGTGACTAATAGAACTTTGGGTACGTTGTTGAGGGGGTTGGTTAGCAAAACTCAAAAACAGTTGGACATCAAACTTACACATGCTGAGTTTACGAGTAATCATTCTCCTACTTATGCTATAGGTCACTCCTTTATAAGTGGTGTATGGTGTGAATCCTTACAATCCATTGTATTTGATTCCATTTCCAAACAATGAATTGGTTCACAAGGATGCTAATGACAAGTTGAAGGCCATGTTGAAACTACAC